>NC_057889.1:12899329-13566829 GCF_019740435.1 Gambusia affinis | reverse complement strand
GTGTAGGGCTTATGTGTGTTTGTCAGTCAACAAATGCTCACAGTGCACCAGCCGGGGCGTCTGGAAAGCTGCTTGAGATGGAAAATATTCACCTTTCTATCCAATCTTGGGTTCACTTTGTTTTTGTTGCCGTGTGCGTTTGAATAGTGATACGTTGCTTCAGCTTCAGCAGATCTGAACTTTATTCATTGTCCCTGTGGCAAAAAAAAAAAGAAAAAAACTTTGCAGAAACAGTTTTTTTCTGCCATCAAAGCTGCCAGTCTTTCACATCTGAAGATTAGAGATTTCTGACCATTGTTCTTTGCAAAATAGCTCAAGGTCTTATTGCATGGGTAATTGTATCTACATATTCTCCCACCCGAGCTTTGAAAATCTGAACCTCCTCCAGAGTTATCTCTCTTGGCTACTTGTCTTGGTGGATTTGATGATGTTTTCATTCTGTGAGATGTTGGGAGCTCGGGATACTGTTTTCTAACCTTACCCCGCTTTAGACGACTCCGCGACTTCCTCCATGACTTGCCTTGCTGTGTTCCTTGGTCTTCATCGTGCCGTTTGTTCACTAATGCTCTCTGACAAAAACCTCTGAGGCCTTTGTAGAACAGCTGGATTTGGTTAAATGACACGCAAAGACTTCTGCTGTTAGATGCACTGGGTTTTTTTTGGGTTTTTTTTTTTCATGGGTATCCACACCACACATTGCAGATAATGACTTGTTAAAGTTTAGGAAAATATGCACTACTTTTTGTTGTTTCGTCACTTAAATCCCAACAGCATGCACTGCTGGAGACAAACATGATAAAATGGGAAAAAGCTCTTGCTGCATTTTGCAAGACAAGAAAAAAACTACAGAATTTCTGGACTAATATCAAGGAAGAAGAATTCCTTCACAAGTTACTGTATGGGAGAGACCTTGAAGTAGAAGTTTAGTGATGTGATTAAGTACTGAAAAATGCAAACCTTTTTTTTTTTTAATGTTTCATCTTAATATTTTTCTCCTGCATGATATTGCCTTTTGGCTCTACAAAGTTCAGGTTTGCTCTATTGTTTACAAGAGTGCCAGTATATGCTTTAAATATTTTTCGTATTAGTTCTTTTTATATATGTTGACTATATTTAGATTATTTTACCAATGCTGGTTGATTTAATGTAATTGTTTTGTTCTTGTCTTTATGTGCTCATATTTTGACAGTGTTTCTTATGTTTACATGTTGCTCTCAGAACAATATGTTGAGCTGTGTATCTGTGCAATAATGTACATTCTCCTTTGATCTGCAGACATAAAAAAAAACTGGGCAAACATTTTCATGCTTCCCGCTTTTTGCATGATCGACCCAGTTTTCGGGTGATTCTCCGTAAGTGCTGCATGAAGTTCAAACTTTCTCCTCCTTCCTTTCAGGATGACGGGAGGTTTCCCTCGCCACACGACCAAACTGCAGAAACACCGGCTTAACTCTCGCGTATAGTCGCTCCCCCCGCCATCCCTGGACATTTTCGGCTTGTAGACTCTAGGCGCTGCCTCACTTTGTCTCTCCGTGTTTGTGCAACAAACTTGTGAAATATCATCTGGCTGTAAATAAGAGATAGTAAAAAAAATAAAATAAAATCTAATTAAAACGCCAACATGGCCTACGAGGAAATGCTGTGTAAGATTTTCAGAATGTACCACAACTAGAGATAAACGGCTGTATGAAAATTGATTCATTTCAATATTTCATTAAAAATAGCTGTGATTTTTTTTTTTTTTCGCCTTTGGTGTGTCCTTGTTATTTACTGACTTGGTGTTGATTAATATTCCAGAGAAGCGTCACCTGCAGTAAGAAAAAAAAAAAGGAATATGTGCATCACTGCAGCCAAGGTTTTGAGGTGAAATGAAAACACTATTTACACCCTGAAAGAAATTTCTGGGTTTGTTTCTGCTTTGTGTTGAAAATATTTCATATCGTATTTGTGAATTGTCTCCTATGCGTTTTGGTTATGCAGCAGGATGATGATCCAAAGCAAACCAGCAACTCCCCCCTCTGAATGGCTAAAAAAAAATAAGAAATTGCAAGATTTTAGAGTGGCCTAGTTAAAGTTAAAGGCTAAACTTCAGTCTTATTAAAATGCTGTGGTGCGACACTGAACAGATACTCAAGTGATCTTGCAGTCGGCCAATATTCCTCTATTGCCAGTTTTCACAGATGTTTTATGACATTTGACACCAGCAGTTATCAGGTGTAGGGGTTGATTATTTTTCACACGGTGCCAGATTGTTGTGGATACATACTGTATATCCTCTATAAATTAAACTTCACATTTACTCTGGTTGTCAATTTCTAACATAAACTTTTTTGGAAGATCTGAAACATTTAGATGTGACAAAAAACTGAATAAACCTAAAAGAGGACAAACACTTTTTTTTTTTATGTCACCTTATACTTCTGTCCGTTAATCTCGCCCCACTGTGTTTGCCCTGTGACGGTGCTGAGCCTGTCCAATGTTGCTGACGGATTAACTCTTTGCCCTTATCTTTGTCCAGGAGCTCCAGAGAAACTGACAAAAAGGAGCACAGAATGTGAAAAAAGCAAGTTGAGGAGGCACAGTGAGGAGCAAGAGAGAAACGGCAGCAAGCAAATGAGCGATGTTTGATGGCTCTGGCCCATCATGCAGGTATTGTGCAAAAAGAAAAAGAAAATATATAAAAAGAATCCCAGCAAAGTCTGCTTTACAGAGGCAGGAGAAAACAAACGAGGACTGACAACAATACTGAAGAATCTCCGTTCAGACGGAATTCACAGTGTGAGAGGTGGCAGCTGTGTGTGTGTGTGTGTGTGTGTGTATGCAGTATGAATAATGCAGGAGATGCCTGTAGGAGCGTGAGGGCTGGGAGGAGGGCAGATGGCCGTCGGATGATAAGGCAGGATTCAGGCAGCGGGGTCCTCCAGAGAGCTGGATTCAGACCTGCCTCGGAATATACACACACCCTCACACAGAGAAACACCAAACACAACCCCACAAGTATTCACGTCTTTCCTTTTTTCTTCCTGAAATGTACTTTCTTTTGCCATGTATTGATCAGACTTTTTAATGAAAGGCTTAGCATTCATTTTCTAGCTGAGAAAACTGGATTTTTGGAGAAGGGCAGCTAAATGAACACAGTTTTAGATTTCAACCTTCTTATTAGTTTAAACTGAGTAAAATAAAATGACCAAAGTATTATTTGAACTGCAAACTTCACTAAATCAGAACATAATCTGAGAACATGAAGCAATACAGTTAATTTATGATAACTGACTGGTGGCACTATGTTATTACATTAAAAAACCTTTAGTTTAATGGAACCAGTATATGCAACTTTGTTAAGTAACTAACAATGTATTTCAGGGTTCTCTTTAGGTACTATAGTAAACAATTTACTAAAACAGGTTCAGTTTTACACAAATGTAATTTTAAAACATAAACTTATGTGGATGCATGACAGTGTACCAGTTCAGGCATGAAAACCTAAAATTCAGTTTCTCAGAACAATTTAATGTTACAGAAGTCCAATAAATAAAACTTTTAGTACATAAATGTGTAGTAATGATAAGATAGACTGCTGACAGTCCTCCAGCAGACTCTCACTGACAAATCAGAGCTACGGAAGGTGGATGTCCTGCGTCCAACATATTAATGGAAAGTTGAGTGGAAGGAAACGTGGGATAGAACAATATGCACAAGCAGCAGAAACAACCACAGCATTGAAAGGATTGTGAAGAAAATCCAATTCTGGTTTTCTAAGAGATTCACGAGGTGTGGAGTGCAGCTGAGGCCAGACCCTCCAGACAGATGTACTCAGGACATTGGATACAACTGTTGTATATTCTCATGTGTTAAGCCACAACTTTGGAATCCCTGTGAGCAGTAAAAGCTCCTTCTCAAGTCAAGTCTCATTCTAATGACACAACACAGAGATGATTTTACTGCGTGTGCACCCTTGGGCAGCCAGTTTCTTCAAAATCTCTCTGGATGTTTGTTGGTTAAGGACTGCAATCTCCGGTTAACGCAACACGGACTGGTCGGGCGCAATTGATACAAAGGTTTGGACAACATCTCCATCTCCCCAACTACCGCAGCCTCGTTGCGGATTCCTTGGGCCAATCAACGAATGCCAAACAATTTGAGTATAGGTCTGGTTTGTACCATCCCTGAGGTAATTTTAGAAAAAAATATGAAGGAATCCCATAGGATCTGCAAAAGCAGACAAATCTGGGTGAAACAGAGAGAAACAGATAAAGCCACACCTGTGGCTAGAGAAAATGTACTGGACTGTTTCTCAGTGAGCCAAAGTCCTTGTTTCAGAAGATAAATGTATTATCTCATTTGAAAATGAAGGTCTCAGAGTCTGGAGGAAGAGAGGAAAGGAATAAAAACTAAGAAGCTTGAAGTTCAGCAGATGATGATTTTAGAAGCCATGTTATCGGCTGCTGTTGGACAACTGTGTTTTATCAAGTCCAAAGTCACTGATGTCATCTAGCAGGGAATTTCAGAGCACTCTATCCTTCCCTCTCCTGACAAGCTTTATGGAGATGCTGATTTCATTTCCCAGCAGGACTTGACACCCGTCCACTCTGAAAAAGTACCACCGCCTACCTCAGTGACCTTGGTGTCATTGTGCTTGATTGGCCATCACACTTGTCTCATCTAAACCCCATAGAGAATATATCGGACATTATGAAGAGTCAGATGAGAAACACCAGACCAAGCAGTGCAGATAAGCTGATAAGAAACCAGTGCTTCCTGAACACCTTAACAGAACCACGGGCTGATCAAGGGATCCAGTTTTTTCTTCCAAAGACGCTGCAACCAAGTATGAAGTACATGCCTGCTTACTTTATATTGTGCCTGCATTTCTGCGTTACTTAGTATTTCTAATTGCCTTACATAATATAGTTTTCTGAGTAACGCAGTTTTGGATTTAAATCAGCAATGAGTCGTAATAAAGAAAAAAGAAATAACCTTTAATTGACTTAGAAAAATAAATTAACCCTTTGATTATATATTACCTTAAGGAGAAGCATGTGTACTATGCTGCTTCATTTATGTAAACCTTGAAATTGTCATGGAAGCTTGATGACCCTGAAATTTCTGCCTTTGCTGCACTTCTCCAGTAAGAAATCTTTGGGAGTTTTGAAAACCTCACCACTGATCTCACTGAGTTGTGGTGAGGAAGACAAGGGTCTTTATCTGGAATATTTATCCAACATTAATATGTGTTCTCTTTTCTTTCTCCTTTTGACTAATAAATAAATAAAATCCAAGCAGCCATTAACCTTGCATTGAACTCTGAGAGACTGTATCTCGTTCATGATGATTGATAGAGTCTTAGCTGTGTTTGACCACTAGGTGACAGCAGCGAGCTGCAATAAAGTCAGTCATTGCCCAGCCACGTTATGAAACACTCCGTTAGGTTGACAAAACGGAACTAAAAACCATAAAAGACGAGATCTAAATTAAACCCAAATGTAAATCACAGTCAGCTGTATTTTCATTATTCTAATTATTCATTTAGTTTTGAACGCTCCAAAAATGCGGAAGCCAGATAAGACGCACAGTATAACCCAAGATGTAATAATAATAATAATAATAATAATAATAATAATAATAATAATAATAATAATAATAATAATAATAATAATAATAATAATAATAATAATAATAATAAACATTTTTCGGGATATTTCAACAATATATTGCGTCATCGTAAAACAAGTTTACAACTGTTTTGTGTTTTCATCTCCCATTTACGTGCATCAGCAGGACAAAACGTGCAGCTTACTTTAGGATGGAAGACTGCCAATAAAGGGAGATTTAATTGTTAAGATTAAATAAACAAATAAATATACTTTGCATGCTTTTTTATGCTCCAACTGCTCACATGTGACCATCTTAATGATTGGATATTTTTGGACTTCCCGGTCTAAGCATTATTATAAATTACTAATAAAAACATTTTACTCCCAGAAACTGTAAAAATCATCTTGCCGTCACTATCGAATAATTTTCCAATTATTCTGACCATTGGTGTATATTTCAGATGCAGGTGATTGAGTGTGGCTATCTCTCCGCACAGCAGTATCAGTGCCCACATCTGCAAAGCAGCTGAAGGACACTTCCAAGCAACCGAGACGAAGCGATAAAGTCCGTAATTAAAATGCAAAGGCCAGAATAGATAAAAAAAAAAAAAAAAAAGAAAAAAGAAAAAGGAAAAAAAAAAGCAGCGTTTTGGAAGTGTTTCCCCCTCTTTTTCCTGCCTTGGAGCTCAATAAATATGGAGCAAGACTGCAGGGTTGTAGAAAACCAGTACGATTTAATGACAAAAAAGCAGATAGAAATTGTGCAATTGCTGATTTCATTTCCCTCTTTGCTGGATCACAGATTTCAGGTCGATAAATTTTTATTTTGGTTTTATTGATTTTTTTTCTCCTCCCCCCCTCTCTTTTACACCAGAAACTCAAACTCATCTGAAGGATTATAACTGTTATCTAAAGAAAAAAAAGTCTGTTATTGTTTGTTTGACAATAATCAAAATATATATATGAAAAAAAAATCTGTGCGTATTGCAGATTAATATTTCAGATATTGCTATTTTTCCCTTTGACTGACAAGAAAAATAAATGACTTAAAAATTGACATTACAATTATTTATGATAACCAAATAATAATTTCTCTGCAGCTCATCAACGTTCCTTCATTGTATTTGAGTTTCTGATGTTCAATATTTGAATCAAAATATGCCAGAGATTTGATCTCCGACTTCTGGAGGATTTCCCCACAGAAACATCTTACATATCAGATCATAATCACAGGATTAAGGTGGCACAAGAACACGTGTCTGTGTTTGTGCTTTGGCACAGTTCGACATGGAAAACAAACCCAAAACAAAAATACAGTTAACATTAAAGTAAAGCCATACATATGTCCTTTTTTTTATAATAATAATAATAAAAAACCACAGTCTTCTCATCTGACTGAGTCCAGAACGGATAATAACGGGATCAGGGTCACTTTAAATATGTCCCCCGTTCATTTTACTTAAAGGAAGCAAGGCCAAAATAAACCGGATCCCTCTGAAGGCTCCAGTCGGACAGTCTCGGTCTGTTTCGTCACAGCGTTTTGGGGAAAAGTACAGAAATAACCAACAGCAAAAACACAGTGTAAACGGACGCACAGAAAGGAAATCACGAGTCAACCAATACACATATTATTATTATTATTATTATTATTATTATTATTATTATTATTATTATTATTATTAACAATATTTTTTCCACATTTTCAACATTTATAAATTGGCATATTATTTTAACGAGACATTGTAATTAAGAACATAAATAATAATAATAATAATAATAATAATAATAATAATAATAATAATAATAATAATAATAATAATAATAATAATAAACGGTTGGCTGGTATTGTGGGCTACAGCATTTGTCTGCCATTTCAGCCCTGTCTTTTACCACAAGCTGCAGGATCCCTGTCGCTTTTGTTATGATGGAAAGATGGCGTTTATTTACCCACACCGACTGCAGCCGGCTCCTATAGTTTTCCTCCTCCTGCCTTTCTTTAAGACTGATGCAGAAAATGTCGCTGCTTTCTGCCCCCATCTTTTTTTTTTCTTCCTCTCTTCTTCCCTATTTTGGTTAGCACACCCCAGCTCAATGTGCCTGGCATGAAGCCATTCTACACATCTCTGCTCTGAGTGTTTTTTTTTAGCACCGGGGTGCCACTCTGCATCCCTGCGTCCGTCCAACACTTAAAACTGGCTGAGGTCCAGTTCCAGCATTGAGAATTTCAACAAATAAGAAGCTTCCTCCTGCAGGGGTTCGTGTTTTTCCCCCGAAAATAATAATAATAATAGTAAAAAAAAAAAAAAAATAAAAAAAGAGATACTGGACAGGGGTCACTGCACAGGAGTCTGTCCTCCGTGGTGAGGAGGGGTGTCCCCGTACATGTCCTCCCCTCCTGATATCTGTCCCCCAGCGGGGGTCATCCTCTTCTCCTTCTGCCGCCGGTTACAGAACCAGACCCTCACCACCTCCTTCTCCAGCTGCAGGCTGTCCGCCAGGGAGTTGATCTCCGCCGCTCCCGGCTTGGGGCATTTCAGAAAATGGCTCTCCAGAGCGCCCTTGACGCCCACCTCGATGGAGGTCCGCTTTTTCCTTTTCCTCCCCTGCGCCGCGATCTTATCTAGGCTGGTGGGACTCCCCGACGTGGAGTCCGCCTCCTCCAGCCACTTGTTCAGCAGCGGCTTGAGTTTGCACATGTTCTTGAAGCTGAGCTGCAGCGCCTCGAACCTGCAGATGGTGGTCTGAGAGAACACGTTCCCGTAGAGCGTCCCCAGGGCCAGCCCAACGTCCGCCTGCGTGAAGCCCAGCTTGATCCGCCGCTGCTTGAACTGCTTGGCGAACTGCTCCAGCTCATCCGAGGTCGGCGTGTCCTCGTCCGACTGGTCCTGGTGGCCCCCGTGCTGCTGGTGCTGGTGGTGGTGGGCCCCGGGGCCGCCCCCGTGCTCACTGAGGTGCGGGCTGTGGCTGTGGTGGTCCTCGTCCCGCAGAGGGTGGTGGTGCATCCCCCCCTGCTCTCCCCCTGGCATCAGAGCGAAGCCGGATTGGGAGTACACCAGGCTCTGTCCCTCAGATGTCGCCATGCCGGTGATGTGCGTCGTGGCCGTGCTGGTTCGCCATGCTCTGGCGTCGTGATGCGCCTGCTGGTGCGCTAGGTGAGGGTGTCGCTGTTGCTGCTGCTGCTGCTGCTGTTGCAGGCTGCTGGAGTTCTGCAGCTCCTCTCGGTCACTGTCATGCAGTATGGGCTTCACGTCCTGTTCTCGGAGGGGACTGGACGGCCACGGCGCCCCGCTGTCACCGTGAGAGAGCGCCGTTATCCACTGGTGCGCGTGGCTGAGCGGATGCCCACCGCCCGGTAGCGTGCCGTAGTCGTTCTGGAGCAGGGTGTGCGCGTCCCTGTACGCTGCCGCCTGCTGCATGCTCCCGGACTCCGAGTGCGGCGGCGGCGGCGGCGCGCTGCTGGGGGTGCTGAGGACGCTGTAGTGGTTTGACGCTGCGGTCGCCATAAACTCTCTCGGAGCCAGAGTGGTAGCCGGAGTTAAAGAGGGAGGCTGCCTCTGACAGGAACTCTCTTTGCGCCACGGGGCAGCTATAGGCGTCTCTCTCCAGCATCTCCCGGGCGCTGTGCCAAGGGGACGCAGAGGCGCGCACCTGTGGTCCGCCTCGCTCCGCTCTTTATTGGCCGAGAACGCCTGACAGATGTGGTTACCCCTGACAGCACCCCGCTCATTGGTCACGGGAGATTGTGCTGAAACCCCAATCAGTCTGGCCAACAATGCGAGCAGTCCTGCAGCATGTTGGTGAACAAAGTGGAAGGAGAGATGTGGCAGCCGAGTTCAAACACGGAAAATACAGAACATGTTCAGACTTAAGAAAAGAAAAAAAAAAAGAAAACGTCTTGTTACTTTTAATGTCTCTTGATCTGGGTCAGTAGGTCACATGTATTGGTTTCACGCGCAAAAATGACGCGTAAAAGTTGTAAACCTTCCAATTATGCACATATTTGTTCAAAACCAAAACAGGAAGGGAGTGGAAACCAAATTCTTCTTAGATATATTGCAGAGATCATTTGGAGGAACTCCCAGCTGCCTCTCTGCCCTCAGGACGCCGTCCAAGGAGAGCGAGAGAGAGCGAGAGAGGGAGAGAGAAAGTGTGTGAGAGGGACCGCGTGCTTCCAGCTTCTGCCCCGTTGCCATGGCGAACGCGGTGAATGGAACAACGACGCCCACGTCACAGCTGCAATTCGCAGCTTCTTTTGCGCCCTTCGCCCGGCCCGTCGGGGACAAATAATCCAGGGGAGGGGGCGAGCAGAGAGGGCAGCTGAGGGGCCAAACAGAGAGAAGGCTGCAAGAATGGATCCCTCAGTGCGCCGTGCCCCCTTCCACCTGCTTGTTGGGTAAACTTTGGAGATGGATGCGCCCACAGTAGCACGAGGAGGGCGCGGAGGGGGGATGGGGAGGAGGGAAGGTTTCTTTTCCTCCCAAAAAATTCGGAGGGGCTTGAATTGACCGAGCAAATGAACTAAATACCCCAGATCTTTTTGAAATTAGTGAAGCATGTTTCGAGAAACTGACTTATTCTGCATGTTCTTAGTTTAGTAGCATTCTGTGCTGGACTGTCGATTTTAGAAAGAAGAAAAAACAACAACTTTATTTTACACAAAAATTGACTTTTCTGCTTCCTTTATTTGTCGCAATGTTTTTCTTACAGTTGGAGTGACATACTTTTAACCTCTTCTCATCAAATGATGTTGGTGATGTGATGTATTCTTGATAGACAAAGAGTCAGTTTAATGACATTTTTCTTTGAAACACAGTGACCATAATTTAAAAAAAACAAAAAAAAACATAAAGATTGGGGACAAAATTCTTCAAGGTCAGCAAGGCCAGCTTTGCGAGTAAATCTGACAAATGACTATGCAAGTCTTGTACATGAACAACAAGATTTACCTCAGTGTATGTCCAGTCCAGTTGATGAGGGGAATTGCGACACTTTACTTCTAGTTTTTGAAACTCACTCATAGAGTTTCCTTTTGTATTGCATAAATAAGAGCAACGCATTGTCATACCAGCCGCGTGTAATGAGTGTGTTTCAGATTTTAAATGATCTATCTTAAAAACAGCTCCAAGCTGCAGCAGAAGTATTGAAAATGATTGAAATATGTCCAGTCTGTCAAGAGCAAATAGCCATAATTTGCCCAAAGCTTTGATAAATAATATGTTCTAATAAACAGCCAAAGCCAATGACACGTTCTATAATAAAATAATCTTGAATCATGTCTTCTTCATTTGATTTTCCCCCCATGTTTAGTATTAATAACATCAATAGGTACAGAATGTTGTATATTTTGAAGAATTCAAAATGTTGACATTCTCTGTTCTACATATGTGGAGCTTACATCATTCTATATTAAGTCAACTAAAGATGTTTCTGTAAGATATTTTGCGACTTACATCCCATCTGTAAGTTAGATGAGTGATATTAAAAAAAAAAATTACAAAAAATCTTATTCTGCTGAGTCCCCCTGAAATCCACCCAAAGCCCCCAGGGTGTGTCTAGACCTACTTGCAACTAGTTTTAGGGATTTTATTGGCTCAATGTGGGGCAAACACAGCAAAAAACGATAACTTGAGAAAAAAAAGAGAGACTTCAAGAGCCCAGCAGATACACATCTGCAGTCAGCACATTGTGAGAGAAAACTATCATCCTTTACATTTGTTCACGTGTGTCACATTACAACCACAAATGTCAATGCATGTTATTGGGATTTTCTGTGATAGCCCTCCAAATGGATAGAGCAATTGTGAAACAAGGAAAATGATAAATGCTTTTTAAACTAACTCAAGAAATACAATCTAGAGTCTTTGTCGCATTTTTACTCATCCCCCTTTACTCTGATACCCCTGGTTAAAATTCATTGCAATAATTTTCTTTCAAAGGTGATCAAGGAAGTAAAAGGCTGTGTGTTTACAACTTCATCAGTAGGAAAACAGCTGTTTATCAAGGTCACAGATGTGACATAAAGAACCTAAACTTTTAGTATAGATAGAGCATTAATCATCTTAATTAAATATCAACCAGTGCATCCTACTGCCTATGTTATTAGAGTGTAATTCTCAGGAGGAGCTGCAGAGATCCAAAACTCAGGTGGAGAATTTGTTGACATGACAACTCTTAGTCGTGTACTTCCACAAATATAGCCTTTTGGGAAATTTGGTGGAACAAGGTGCAAAATGTAGTCTTTTGACCTTCTTAAAATGCATGTTAAACATTATGCAATTTTGGATAATTAACACTTCTCATGATCTTGAAGACATTATAATGATTGAGCACAGTGGTGGCAGCTTTATGCTGGACGCTTTTCTTCAACAGGAGCAAAGTTGGTTAGAGCTCACAGATGGGTGGAGCAAAACACAGTTGAAAACTCAATACTGAGCACAATAAACTAAAGCTCAGAAGTTCACATTCCAGCTGCAGAGCCAGGAAAACCATCAGATCCTCAACAGAATGGCTTAGATAAGAAAATATAATTGTCAGAATGGCCCAGTCAAAGTCTGAACCTGTGTCACATTGAAAACTGCTGTTCACAGACACTCGCCATTAAATCTTTTATCAAGAAGAAAGGGAAAACATTTTAATCTCTATAACTGAGAAGCTTGGAGAGTCACAGCCCAAAAACTTCACTGCATGAAACGGAGCAAAAACTGGTACAAAGTACCAAGGAGGGCTGCGTGGATGTGCACACAACAATTTACAGCTCGTGCTTTCTAAAAGTTTAGAAAACCATCCATCATTTTCCTTCCCCTTCACAATCACACCCTACTGTGTGTTGATGTATCACATAAAAACCCAATAAAATACACTGGAATTAATGGCTGTAGCATGAAGGTGTGTAAAAAAAAAGTTCAAGGACTATAAATACTTTTGCAAGGTGCTGTATAATGATGGGTTAATTAGCAAACACAGTGAATGAACAAGCTGGGCATGCATTGGCTTAAACTGACGTAAATTTACTGGGATCGAAAGAACAGCAGCTTATGATCGGGGGCACAATTCCGAGAATTACTAAATGTGTCACCAGGGGTTTTGGCAAGCCGTGTGTTGAGACAAGCAAAACATATTACTCTAATAGACTAATATGCAAACTACTGGCGGCCCAATTACAGAACTTAATAATGCATAAATGATGCGAGGCCTGTTCTTACAAGTCGAAGGGGTCGCTGTTAATTCAGTCAAAGGCTGCTGGGTATGGCTGCTAACCGACTCAGCAGGTCCACGCACATGCTGCCTCAGTTTGCCTGCATGTATTCAAGAGAGAGGGTTAATGACGAAGATTCTGAGCGTTAAATTAACAGTAATTATGTGGCCCCGTAGCTGTAAAGATTCAATTTGTTTCCAAACCTAATGGGTCTAAGTGTCCCAATGTGCAGGCTAAACTGTGTATGAGATATTTATTATTTAAAAAGCACATAGGAACAGGGGAGCATCCATCAATGGGTGCGTCTGGGGTGTGTCTAGGGGAAAATAAAGGTGGCTGAAAGAATTGAGTCTGATGTCGAAGTGTGGATTGTACATAATCTAAATTAATCCAGATGTGAAAATTCATTTATTTTTGTTGTTCCGGTGTAGGTAGTGCCACCTGCTCGTGTTTTCCACTTAAAAAAAAAAAAAAGGAAAGAAAAAAGAGCATGATTCAAGTGTGAGATGAAGCAATTTCTCTGAGTGAACCGACAATTTATCCGGACCAATATGTGACCCTCTCATGTCCCTCCCCCTGTGGGAACCCTAACACCAGGGGTAACTGGGGCAGGAGGAGAGGGGGGGCTTCTTTATGCTGCCGGACACAGGGAGATAATGGCCATTCCTCCACAGCTGGCCCTCACAATCAAAGGAAGAGGGAGCTTGGAGGATTCCAGCTTTAACCAGGCCTTTGTCTGGGCTAATTACATCTGAATGCGAGACCCCAAGAACCCTCCTCCCTCCCGGAGCAAAACCTGCACAGAATACCCCAAACAACCCTTCAGCGAGGAGGCACAGTGCACAGACACGGGGTGCACATGCACAGAAATATAGAAACCTGCAGACTAATTCACCATCCTTAAATGTTAACTGGCGTACACACACACACACACACACCCACGCCGACACACACACGCTGAGACTCTGAACTCGTTCATTACCCAGAAACACATCCCCATCCCCAGCAGGCTCTCATCAAAGTGCTGTGCCTCGCTCGCACACACTCACTTGTGGCACTTGGCATTAGATCAGATCTCAGTTTGCTGCTCTCAGAAGAGATAAGGAGGTCTTAGAGGACTTAGGTTGAATAGAAAACACAGTGAAGAGCCTTTCCCTCATGCACCCCCATAATCCCAATCTATACCGTCCCTCTGGAGCCCCCCTGCCCCCAACCTCCAGTGCTCTACTCCATCTGTGCTCTGAACTATTCAGCTTATAAAACTGCTCTGTGATATTTGGTCTTGGAGAGAATCTTACAGTCGGCTCAAATCAGCTGTTTATTTGTGAAAGTAATGCACAACTTTAAAACTGCACATCAAATATTAGTCGCAGTTCTTGGAAGAATGCATTCATTCTCTGGTGGTTTCCCAGATGTAAACTGCGTTTTAAACACTCTATAGTCAGAGGTGAATAATTCAATCCAGGTTGGACACAGCATCATGTTTTTTTTTTTTTGTTTGTGTCAAACTCTTACTCATGTCCATCATGAATTTCAAACTGATAAAAAAAAAAAAAAAGGTTTGGTGTGGAATAAAGTCTGAGTCTAGATATTTTTTTTTACTATTTTGAACTAAAGATGGTCAAATATTGTGCAGATTTGTTCAAAGTAAAGAGACCCCCCCCCCCCAAAAAAAAAATAAATAAATAAAATAAAACAATAGCCATTAACTTAATGCCAATTAGAAATTCTGAATCAAAACCAAACTTCAGTCAATACTTTTGTAATCCTCAAAATATGCACAAAACAAGAGTGAAGGTGCTGGCAACACAGAAAACTTGTTTGAGTTATACTTGACAGATAATTGCTTATGTGGTGCCACTTGATACACCAGGACACTGGGCAATGTTGTCTAATTCACGTATTGGTACCTAGAAGTATTTTTGTGCACTAATATAAACATATTTTTGAAAATTTGTTTTAAAATAGATTATATGTATTAATTCATTGGCTATTTAACTGCTTTTGCAATTGCAGCGAACAAGTTTTACAATGTCAAATCATTGTGAGGGTGAAAAGGACAAGAGTCCCATCGAGATGAATTGCTATTTTTTTCTGGATGATGATAAACGTCTCTCAGTTGTCAAGAACTCTACTTCAAATTTGAGAGCAGAAGCAGAGAACCTCTACGCAGCAACATTGTTGGGGCCCACTAAATCCATGGTAAATTGGGACAATGACTTTTTAAACTCAAACTTTTAGTTTGACTAAATATGTGACCCTGAAGCGTTGCCAGATAAATTGTGGAAGTGTTTTACAATAAATATATCTGGCAAATCTGAATAGAAATTATCCACCAAAAAACTCCAGAAAGAAGATAGAGTACACAGAAAATAATAAATACATTCAAGATCTTTAGGAAAACCGTTAAGAGGAATTTTAAAAGCAACTTTTAATTCTGAATTTACATAAACTGTATTTTGGATTAGCAGTCATCTTGCCCATTCAGGTTAGATCCTTACATTTAAATGTTGGGTCTTCCTGATGAAGAGATTGTTGGGAGAGAATGAATGCTTCAAAAATACCAAATTTTAAGCTTTACATCTACTAGAAGCTGTGCTGCAACAAGCGATGAGGCTGTAGCTCCCCCTTGTGGTGACTGAAGGACACAACACACAGCAGCACACAAGTGTGTAGCGGAAACTCTGGAGGAGTTGCAGAGACCTAAAGCTCAAGTGGGAGAATCTATTAACATAACAGCGATTAGTTGTGCACTCCACAGCTACATCTTTTATTTTAAGGTTGTGAGAAGAAAGCCATTGGACAAGCTGGTTAGAGTTGATGTTTAGACTGGAGGAGAGGGATGGAGGAAGAAACTGGGGAAGAGTTTCACCTTCCAGGAGGGCAATAATTCTGAACACACATGAAGATCTACAGAGAGATGATTTGGATCAAAGCATATCTATTTGGTGCAGTCAAAGTCAGAACCTCCAGATGAGCTTGAGCTGTTTTGGAAAGATGAAAATAAATTTCCCAAAACAATCTTTAGTGTCATTAGGTACACACACATATACACCAAAAGCCTTGCAGGTGCTATTGCAGCAAGAAGTGGTTCAACAACCACATTTTTAATACTTTTCTGAATGTGTTAGTGTCACGATTTCCCTCTCTCCTATGTTTTCTGTCATGTTCCATGCTGCTCACTACCCCTCCCTTATATGTTAGTTAATTCATTGCTCTCACCTGCTGTCTTGCTGCTGCTGATTGCTGATTGTTTTCACCTGCTGCTGCTACCTTTATAAACTCCTGAGCCACACTCAAGGTAAGATGGTCTGCCATCACTTTTTGTCACAGTCTGTTGATGTCTCCATAAACGCATTCACGACTATTGCCTTTGCCTTCCTCTTGTCTGCTCTGTGAGATTGTCTGCCTCTGGTTATGAACCTAGTCTCATGTACATGGACACTGATTACTGCCCCACTGATTTTTGGATCTGTTCTGCTTGCCCTGTTGCTGACCTTTGCTAAGGCTCTTCTACTGCAGGCCTTGAGAGTCAGTGCCCAGCAACATATGCATCACTAGTCCAACACACCTGAATCAAATGGCTGAATCACGTCCATAGTGTTCAGTTAATTCTCCAGGGTTTTGATTCGGTGTTAGAATCAGGTGTGTTGAATCAGACGCATGTATAAAAGTTGCAGGACACAACCTCCAGTGCCTGGAATTGAAGACCCCTGACCTAAACGCTGAGTACTGAGCTCAAGGTCTGAGTCTCGAGCGGTTTCCAGGGAAACCACTTCTCCTGATTACACACTTCCTCCTGTTCACTCTGTCCGTTTCTCACTGATCTGGCCAGTTGCTGATCTGGCCCAGAAACTGAAGGCCCAGTTGCTGATCAACTTGCCAATTTTCTTTTATAAATAAAAAAACCCTCTTAATATTCACAAGGTTGTTTCTTGGACTCTGTCCAAATTGTACAATACTCATTACAATTTGATCAATTGGAGAGTATCCTTTCTTGCTTTTGCTGTTGTTTTTGCATAGTATAAGCCACCATTCTTTCACCAAATATTTAGTTGCTGCCAGTGTTCAAAGAAAGGCAGACATCTTTTACAGAAGGTAAAACATGTCTGTTTTACTGACTTTATGATTAAACTCAAAGGCATAAAAATGGAGCTGATTATGAATTATGGAAGCAGTTGCCTTGTCTTCTACATTACCCAGCAGTAGTTCACTGTAAGTGCAGACCAGATTGCAGGGGAAAGAATAGTTCCAGTATTTAACATATTAAGGTTGATTGCCGGCTGTCAGATTCTACTTGCAAGTTGAACCTTTAGAGCTGGTTGTGTAAACGATCAAAGGTTTCATACATAAAAGCAGTTAACACATCACTGTCATGTGATAGTTACAAGTGGTTGCAGACCCATAGAAGGTAATATCTGCGAGTTTTAAGCTCACAAGCTGTGATGTGATCCAGAACAAAGAATAAGCCAGTCTCTTCTCTGTCATATATGAACTGTGCGTGGGGGTAGTGGAGAGAAATGGGAGTATACAGTACTTCACTTACCCTGGACGCATTTCACATTTTGTGTTGTCGGTGAGTGACAGCGTGAGGGTTAGGAGGTCTCAATGGTGCTCAGTTTAGCATTGATTTATTCTCTTTCTCCAATTTATTTCCCCCTCGCCTGATCTGCCTCTGGGAGGACGAATGGAGGAGAAACGCCAAGCAGAGTAACTATCCCTCCCTCTCTTCCCCCTACACACACACACACACAAGCACGCGCACGCCTGCATGCATACGCACATTGTCAGTGTTTCCACAAGCAGAAATGCTCTTAAATCCATTTTTCTTCGTGCATACAGTTTTAAAACCATCTCAAACTGAGGTCTCCATTTCGGTGATCATTGTGTAGAACTGTAAATTCGCCACTCTTCCCAAGTCCCAGGGCACCAAGGCTCCTATAAGACTTCCCATGTTGTCCCATATAACTGTCTTCAGAGAACCCATAAAGACATAAAGGGTCGCTCACACCCCCAGCTGAGTGGTCATAACTCACTGTTGGGTATCTTTACAATGACACTGCTGTCGAGAAAGCCGCGATTCATCTTGTCCTCTGTTTTACAACGTCCTACATAAGCTGCAGATGTAGGAGAAGCATGAGTGGAGTCATATTTTGCCATCTACTCATTGGCAGGTGCTTCTTTAGGTGTTCAGAAGAAGGCACCGCTTCCTTTCTATGGGCTGTGATAATGACTATCATCTTTTCACTTTCAAGCTGAATGTATGAAGAAAAAAAAATCCCACCAGGAAAGTGGGTGTGGGGAAAGAGGGCTGGAAGGTCGTTAAACCCACTTGAAAGCTTGACGCCCTGATCGATTGTCTCGAGCCAAGCAGGGATTAAAATCAGGCTAAGTCTGTACTAATCAATACTGATGGCTAACCCCGGGGTTAAAACAGGCGTAAATCCCCATTCATGCTCATACACAAGCCCGCGCCACGGCATACAGTACAGATAAATCCGAAGCTATCCATGCAAATGGAAAGACAATTGGTTACTGTAGAAGTGCGATCAATGTGAATGAGTGCTTTATAGGCAGCAATATACGTGGTTGTATCCATGTGGAGTGACACTCGGTCTGGTTAGAAGGTAACAAGTAGGATTGAGTGAAGCTTTCATGAAAGAGTTTGAGGAACAAGGCCAGAGAGAAAACTAATATTTGCTGCCGGGTTGGCATCTCTGCAAACAGCCAGGCGGTAATGGAAGCGAGAGCGGCTTATAGACAAAGAGCTCACATGCCTGATTGACTGTTACACACCTTAATAGAAGGTGAACATCACAGCTTTGATTGATCTTCTTATCAGTAACTGGCCTCCTTATCAGGAACCAATATGGATCAGAGTATCTACAGGAAGACAAAGCTGCTGCACATCTAAATTCCATCAGTGTGTTTTTGTTGTTTTTTTTTCCCCCAGTCCTACAACGCAAATGTTTTATGCCTTTTCTTAAATGATAAGTTTTGTGTCAAATGAGTTTAAACAAGCATAGAGAATTCTGCAAATATTGGACACTCAGAATCTTCAATTACATGAAGCCTCGACTCTTGGAACACAGACTCAGGAACCAATATGGATCAGAGTATCTACAGGAAGATACTCACGATACTTTTACAATGTATCGTGTTTAAAATCCATGTCCAACATTTTGGCACAACTTCCTACAGTGGTAAAATCAATTCACATTCTCGTTGAAAATCTAAACTTGACATGTGGTCGCATGAAAAAAAAAAGACAAAAGAAATGTTTACATGTCTTCATATCTTTTATTTGCTTATGGGGGGAAAACAAATCTTACTACCAATCTGCTTATTGCACAAGAAAATAAAGACCTTTGTATTTGATGTCATCTTTCACACAAAAACAAACAAACAAACAAAAAAAACAGATTATCCAGACAAAACAGAAGAGAACAATTTTGAGAATTTGAATCAGAATATTAGAAGCCATGCCCCACAAACAAGGACACCTAAGTGAGCATCTCCAAATCAAGCCGTTGTACATATGTGTAAACCTCCATGTAGCTTCTAAATGAAATCAACTGCACACAATTTGGCCATTAGAAGAATCATCTATACTGCTGCATGTAGCCACTGCAATATTTGACCGAATATATTCTCAGAGAGTTAAGGTCAATGAGATTAAACTAAGCGCTGAGGACTGATGTCAAGACGTCTGCTGATATCATTTGCATATTAAAACACTCTGATCGTCACGTCTTAATTTTTCATCTACATGCCCCGCTTTTACTCAAAAGGAACCTTATTTAAGATGTTTTAGTAGCATATGGACTGTAATGTTGCCCAGCTCATTTGGTCTTATCGATCTATTTAAATGAAATGCTTCATAGACAGAGGAAACCTGTCTGTATTTGCTATAAAAAAAAAAAGACAGGAGACAAATAGAAGGGACCATTAGAGTAAATGTAATTATAACTATGAGATATGTTTGAATTTTACATTTTTTTAAGAGCTCGGTCTCATTTGTATTTCTGTCATCACCACCTCCTCGTTGCTTATTTGTGTCTGATTAGGTCTTACCACATTCCATTCAGTTCCTGTATTCATTATTGCAGGAGTGGTCTTGCATTCGAGTTTATTTCTTTGTGTTCAGTTTCTGCCTCTGTTGCAGTGTTTGTTTTCTTTAATGCTTGTTTCTTATTGCTCTGCTGCTTGTGTTTTGTTGTTTCTTTAAGACTCAGCTCAGCTCCCAGTATTAATTATTTATTTTCCCCTCAGTCTACCTGTTTCCAGCTGCATCCACCGTCCCGTTCTCTACAATCACACTCTTGTGTATTTGAACCTCACGGTTTAAATAAGCAGTTTGTACCACTCAGTACTGGATCTCATTGGTGTAATGCCCGATATCATGTGTGGTACTTTGACGGTTTCTCTGCTCGTGTTCCTATTCTCCCTCATGGTGCTTACAGTGAGAGCGAGTCATAAGTGGAGTGATAATAAAAGAGAAAAATAATTAAAAATGAGATTGACGACACAAACAGTCATACATATGAAGCAAAAGGGTTAAAACTACAATCAAATATAAAATAATGAAACTGCTCTCTTTGCCAACTCCCCATACAGGCTTTTTGTCATGGGTCAGCTCTGCTGTAGATCAAAGTCTTTCTTAGTCAAATGTGAGGGCATGCTTCCAATAGCTGCAGCTTTGAAGAGCACCATGAAGGACAGCGAAATGATGACCCCAAGCAGCAAAACTCAAACAAAACTGCAAAACCAGAGGAGAGTGAAGGTTGTTCAAAGGCCAAGTTAAAGCATCGGTTTCATAAAGATTCTGTAGAAAGGCATTTTCAGAGCTAAAGTATCCAAAAACCACAACAGCAGTCATCCAAGTTCTCCACATGAACAGAGTGTAAGGTCAAATTGAAGGTGAAGTTGTCAAATTTTTAAGGCTAAGCTATTATATATACAGTACAGACCAAAGGTTTGGACACACCTTCTAATTGAGTCCAATTAGAAGGTGTGTCCAAACCTTTGGTTTGTACTGTACATAATGATAATTTGTAGCAGAATGTACTTCTTTCTACTTTGCAGTACAAAAAACACCTATATACGTTTTTTTCTAGTTTCATGAATAAGCATCAGCTGTAAATGTTGCATATTTACAACACATTTCATGGAAACCTTACTGTCACACATCTTTGTTTCTTGCGTTTTTCAGACTATTCCATCTAAACTTGACACATGAAAGCAAAAACCTGACAGCGCGGTGCCAAGCACTTAAAGCCAGAGCAGCTGCCCCCCCCATCCAACCCACCCAAATAAAAAAATCACACATTTGTGTTTCACCAAGCACAATTAACCACCTGTTGGTAAATTTTTATAACTCTCGTGCACATGTGGCGAGCATTGTTTTCCCAAAATACTCAGGTGTGATTAGTTGGCCTCTCTGACTAATTACAGGAGCAAACAATAAAGTTACCAAACTGGCCCATTAAAATCCATAGCTGAAGGGAGAGGAGGGAAGACAGGAAAATAAATCGGGAAATTAGATGAAGTAAAAGGAACTGAGACGTATATTATAAAAGTTGTTAGATTCAAGGATTATCAGGTTTGGTAAGATAAGTGTTACAGTCTTTGTCAATAAAATTTGACACCACAAAAATATATTTGAGTGATAGAAATGTGAAAGTAATAGACATGATCAAAAATGATTGAATGATTTAACATACATTCTTAATGTTAAAAAGTAAGGCTAATTTTATATATTTTATTGATGTAAAATTCTTTAGTTTTCTTCTTCTAGTGAAGTTAGTTATTTTATTATGCAGAAAAGCAAAAAAAGAAAGGTACATTTTAGGTTGAGATGCATAACAGGTATTTTAAAACATGATTATTTATGACATTTTTCTAGGAACATTTAAACTTTCTTTCCTGTGTTTTTTTTTTTAGAAGATCCCTAGTTATCCATTGTTACATTTCTCTTGTATTGCCCATATCCTACCTTACTGCTGCAACCCGAGTGGGGTAGGAGCAAGAAAGGCCTGTTCAGTTCACTCCATCTTATATAATGCCACCTCAGCCAGTCAGGTAGGAACTTTTTCAAGAAAAATATAACTCATTTGCAAATGAAAGGAATCAAAGCAACATTTCTGTTTGTCCTCAGCTTATTATCCTGTTTTAAAATCACTTTTAAATCCCAATACAAACATGTCTTTGTGCATTTACACAGCTAATATTTAGGTTTCAATCAAAGCCTGGCACAAAAAAAAGTATATCATGATTATATTTATAGGTTTCCTACTGAAGCCTGGCCAAAGCATTCCAGAATGAAACCGAAATGGATGGCAGAGAGACCTCTGGGAGCTATAAAGTGTGCTCTCATGGTGGTAATCAAACCAATCCCCGCATTGTTCTCCTACGTATTTTTCTGTCCCGGTGTGACAAAACGACCTTTAGCGGTTGGATTTTTGTTTAGTGAGCATGAGTCTTGAGCCAGAGTCAGGTGGAGAACAGCAGCAGTTTATTTTTCACTCAGCATCAACATCAACATCAACATCCCTTCTTCACAGCTGAAACTGCAGTCTTAAATAGTCCCAGCTGTGTCGGACCAAACCATATTAAATTCACAGGGGAATCCTTTATCAATCTCCACCTATTTACATAAAATACATTTTATTAAATACAATACTTCTATTTACTTTTTATAAATATTTTCTATTTTATCATTGCACCCAAAATAAACACCACAAAACCCAATTCCCCCCCTAGTCCTTTCAATGGCCTCTCCCAGAATCTATATATGGCATCTGGACCCGGGGTAGAATTTGTCCAAACACCCTGGAGAGGACACAGAAAAGACAGGTGAGTCACTTTACCACAGCACTCCACACTCAACAGATTCTGCACACATTTGCTTAGTTTTTCTCACCAGTAGCTCATTGCTCTAAGTAACAATTATGCTCCTCCACAGGCAACAGCAACCAACCTCACTCATCAATGAGGAGCAGCTGTGCAGAGCCCAGAACAAAGGCTACATACTAATTGCTAAAATGCTCAATAAATATAATTAAAACTTCTTGTGTGCAAATTTATTGTTGTGCAAATCTCTGCTTAAAGTGCAAATGCTAAATAAAGTGTTTGTTAATACAGTGCAAAAATACCTTTAAAGTGCCATACAGTGCTATATATGTAAAATAGTCCCAGTAATGAAGATCTCTTCATTACACCCGGACACAAAATTAAAAAAACCATCACCTCTAATTCCAATTAGTGTTTCTCCGATGTATTAGCATACATTTTATCTGTGATAATAAGTTCTCTTGTTGGTATCAAACCACCAAAGAAATAGTCCCCCAGCATTTCCAGTCTCTAGTTACCATGGTCTACCAATGTGCTCCGGTTTAACAGAGGGTCGCTAAGCAAGTGGAATTTGTGCGACTCTTAATGAACAAAATCCTGTTCAGCTAAAACGCAAAGCAATATGTGCAAAATGAAAACACTCTATATCTGAATTAGATGTAGAGGTTGTATGCATATGGAGACAATGAGTCATACGCCGTTTGCGTTATTTGAGAAGCAGATGCCCAAAACCGAAGGAATCACTGCAAATGTTGCTTTTGTGCACGCATGCGGCTTTATACGCTCATTTCTCCTCCATGCATATCAAATGTGTTTCAGCAATTGAAAAGCAAAAATCCAGGGTGAAGGAAACACAGAGGAGCCACTCTTGGAGGCAACCTCGCCAATTAATTTGCTGCTCAGATCTCAAAGCCTCACTGGAGAGGTGCTAGGCTACATACCACTGGGCTAATTTGTGCAGCAAGTCTGTATTAAATATATGCATGAGTCTAATTCGGTTAGAGTCGTATCCCTGTAGCTGTGTGGTGAGCTTGGCACTGGCTCCCATTAGCGATGTTTCTGCCTCCAGTGGAAATCAACACAAGTCATGGTCGATGCCGAGCTTTTTTGCATAAAGCAAACAAAATTAAATTTTCTTCTCTGAATCAAAGTGCCAAATGTGGGACTCTCTCTGTATTTGTGTCTGTGTCTCTTGCTATGTCTCTGAGGGATAAATTACTCCAAAATAAAAAATAAAAAAAAGGAGCAAAACAGAGTTACACAGAAAGTGGAAAAGAGAGGTTATGGTCCGGTGGGATTCCCATTCCCAATCAATTGCTGCTTGCTTTTGCTTACTGAGATGTTGGCTCATATTCTTTCAGCATGTGGTAAGAGCTGCTCTGATTTTATCTACTTTTTCCTGCATGTTTCCCTCTGTGTCTGTTTGCATGATTCATGTATTTACCCTGTTAGTGAGCTTGATCTCAGTGGAAAAGTCAGACAGAACAGTTCAAAAATCTATGAGCAAAAGAAATAAACTGTGTTGGCCCGAGCAGCTCTGTTATTTACAAAGCATGTGATCAAAACCTTATGGGAACATAATGACTTTCTTATATAATATTTAACACAAACTTGAATCAGCAAATTTTTACGCAAAGTGATGGACAAAAAAACAACAGAATTATAATATAGCTCATGTAAGACTAAAAAACCCAGACCAGAAAAGTTTGTTTCACTCCACAAGACAAACACAATCAATTCATATGGGCAGAGATGAATTATTCTAATGAAAAGCTAGAATCAAATCCAAGAACAGATAATCCACTTAAATACAAATTAAACAAATAAAGACAATCATAACTAACATTTAAAAAAAATGTATATGTAAATAAGTATGTTTGTCACCAGTATATTGAAATGTGATTTAGCAATTGAATAAAACATCAAATTAAGTTATACACACAGTGTATCATGTGGTAGGAAAAATATTAAAATACAATTGAAATTATTTACTTTTATTTCATTATTTAATGATTTCTGTGGTGCCAAATAACCTCAAATGTCACTCTGTCCTCAAATAGACTCTACTATCTGATTGGTTAGCCTGTATGCTTACTTTAAGTTCAAAAGAACTTAAAGATTAGTTACTAGGTCAAATATAGATTATTTAAAAGCTAAGGCTTCTCAATTACTTACAATTAATTTAAAATATCTATCAATTTCAATCTGTGATTAACATCGGTTTTACAATAATGAACTTCCAATGAATGTTATCTTCCATCCACTAAGAAGATTATTTATGTAGAAAATTTCATTTTAGCTGTTTTCAATGAGGACAATGCTAAAACAGAAGACAGAATGTTGTCAGAAAAAAAGACATAAATAATTTTGTGACTGATTTCTGGTGACTGTCCATGGTAATGATTGGCTGGCTCTCCCATGCAGATAATTGTGTACATCCAGCTGCATGCTCAGACTGTATGTCCTTCACTCTATGATCTTTGCTCCAATAATATTAACCAACCTTACTTTAAAAAAAAAAAAATTAAATTAAAAATTAAATTGCCTTCTGGTCATGCAAATACAGTTTCTGAGATCTGATGATAAAAAAAAAATCCCACAAAGAAATAGTAAAAGCTGGAGATATAACTTTGTTTTTGTACGTTAATTTGTGCTGTTTTGTTGTCAGATTCGGGCGCATTCATGTATGCATGAGCAGGAAAAACAGAGCCTCAGAGTCTGAGCTAGCATTTGTGAGAGAGCAAGGTAGATAAAGAGAGAGCTCCTTGCAACACACAGCATAGCCTGTCATTAAAAAACAGGGAAAAAAATGGCTGCTTGGCTGTTCCTATTGAACTTGACCTGCGGGCTGGATCAATGTATGTGTGTGTGTGTTTATGGGTGGAAAAGACAATCCTGGGGTGTGTTTGTGAGTGTGTGCGGCGGATGCGTGATTCACGAACATGAGTGCGCACGGCCTGATCAATGTGTCTCAGTGTGCCACAGAATGAGAGAGCACACTGATTACCCAGGGGTGGCGCGAAAGAGGAGGAGGAGGAGGAGGAGGAGGAGGAGGAGGGAGGGTGGGGTTTGAAGGGATGGAGGGGTGAGAGGATGGAGGATGATGATACAGAGGGGAGGTGGTGTGTGTGTGGGTGTGTGTGCATGTGTGGTGAGGACGGAGCGGAGACCAGGATCAGCAGAGATGCTTGGCTCATTTCATTTTCATTTTCCCTTCATTTCACAGAGAGGCGAGCCGTGTGTCGGGGCATTCCACCCGGACCGGGTACCAAAATTTAGATCTAGAGCCAGATGGCGCAGATCAGTCGGGATGTGGCATCACAATCTGAACGGAATAGGTGTGTTGTGGAGGGTTCAGTGATCCTTGTTCTCCTTAAACCCCCACGTTTAATTGACCCCCCCCCCCATCCCCAACCAACCAACCAACCAGTGAAACGCCTTCATATTCATAAACCGCAAACTGACATTACCAGAGAGGAGTGCTTCCAGTTTACAAGACGGCCATAAAACCCACCAGCCTCAAGGCCACTGATGGTATTTTATTTTATTTTTTTTATGTGTATATTATCAAGATGGTTTCAGTGTGTGTCCTTGTCCTGTTCTCTAAAGATTTTGTCTTTTGTGAAAGATTCATCTCAGCAGGTGTAGTTCCCATCAGCAGCACCTCTGTTTGGAAACCAGTAGAACCAATGTGGAAGGCATCAGATTTTACATTTGCATACATTTATCAAAATTCGGAGCTCTAGACTATTGTTTTAAGCTATGATGGCCAGACCATCATAGCTTGGTGTGATGGTGTGAATTCAGAGATTCAGGAGATTAAGACCCTCCTGAATCTCTGAATGTTTGTGCTGTTTGCAGATGTTTTTTTTATGGAAAGGAATCTGCCAATTTATGGATTTTTTTTTCTCATAGAGCTTATCTAAAATATTTGATAGGGAAGCTAGTTGCAAAACTATTTGACATGCTATTGTCTGGCATTTGCAGATTTGAAGTATGAGGAAAAATTTGAAGTAAAAACAAAAGTTGCTTTCCTTCATGCACATTCTGATGTATTAATAAAAATAACTGTACCATTTCTTTTGTTTGTTTAGTTACCAGGATGGTCTAATCATTCATGTTATATTCTCTAGTGTCATTTGGTGAGCTTTGTTTTGTTTGCTCAGTCAGTTTAAGTTCAAATTTCATTATGCCTGAGTTCATTTTGTTCCTCTTTTATGAACTTTGCCTTCATTATTGTAGAAAACGTTTTTCTAGTAATTCCTGTGAAATGTTTATTTTTTTTTTCTTTATAGTAAAATAATAAGACAACTTCAAAGGGTTTTCAAAACTAGAACTGAGAGCACAACTTTGAGTTTATTACAAATCTTATTTCATCTAATCTAAACATTGTCATCTTTTTACATAAAGGTAAGTATCAAATTCAAAACCATTTTGAAACCGTCAAACTTCGGACATTTTGTTTTTCTTTCTTTTTCTTTTAACCAAGCTATTGGCTTGTTGCTCCAGGCTGGGCTCTTTTTAAGCACATTTGAAGTCCTAGCTTAATGTCGGCTTGCTTTATCCATCCAACTCCAGTTTGGATGTGCGTTTGAGATCTTTGAACAGGTAGCTTCTTGAAGAAGATACAGCTCAGCTTCATGTTTGCACCATAAACTTAAAATCCAAGTCATGAAGGTGAAACTTGCAATTAACAATGTAATCAGATACTATACAAAATTAAGCCTGCATGTATTGTATCACTGTGTGGATTTTAGTCTGGTTTTTAGTCATGTGCACCCAGCTGTCTTTAAAACTCAACGAAAGCCCATAAAAGTATTATGTTCACGCCAAAATGTGTGTAAGAGGTGAAGTCTGAATTTTTTATTTAGTTTTTTTTAAAGATTATTGGGTTTTAATTGAAACTTTTAACAAATTTTGATTTGATAGTCCTGAATAAAATCTTCTATTATCTCAATTAGTTACCTGAATTGTAAAAAGAATCTACTTGAGTACGATTTAATGTCTGTAAAAACTCTTGTTTCCAAGGAATGAGGACAAATTCAAGGAGCCTCACTAGATTAATTATTTTCTCTCTTCTTGCATCAACTTTAAGTAAAAAAGAAAAGAAACATATGGCCTACAAAGGCCCTTTTGTGCAAACTTCTTTAGATTTTTCAGTAGAGAGGCTGTCAATGACACAGAAGGTCTCGTGTTTCCTACTGCACAATTACATCCAAAGAGGAGATGTGATTATACAGAGAGTAGCAGGACCTGACAGTTAGTCTGAGGACAACATCACACTTTTGCAAAGAGTCGCTCTGCAACTGTATTGCCGGCATCATTTCATGGTCTCGTTTTCATTCAAAAGCCCGTTTTAGTTCTAACACTGACAAAAATGGCTGTGATGTATTCACAGAAGAGTCCAGTGAAACCTTGAAAAACAAACAAACAAAAAAAAAGAGACGTCTATTTTTTTTCAGGAGAGATGAGTCACATGATCACCGACTGGTCAATATTATCACCATTATGCTAGAATGAATTACTCAGTTAATATGATTGTGATGGTAAATTAGAGTTCAAAGGATTTTTAAACAAATTCTTACTGTATGCAATAAAGTTTAGGATTTTTACCGTAGGATATTACAAACGCCCATATCTAAGTCACATACAGCCACACTCCCTCCAACACTGTCCAAGTAGCTTTGCCCCAGTAGGAAATTAAATTGGAGAGTTGACCCAGCTTGACACAAGGCAAGCACCATTGATTTTTATTGAAACATGTGCCATCGATACTGAAATTGCTTTAGATTCACAGCCTCTGTGTGTCTTTTTCCTCACCGGACGGGAAGAGCTACTTCTTATTGTCCTTGGAAGCAGCTAGTCGCTTTGACTTCATGTCACAAATCCGCCTGAGAAACCTTTATAATAAATTAAAAGACAGAGTTTTCATGTAAAAAGAGATATATGTGCTGAAAGATACAACTAAATGATTTGAAATACTCACTCAAGCCTTGAGAGTTGATGTAAATTTTTAATCTCTCATACTAACAGAATATATTGACGGTCTATTCCTGGGTTTATAGGAGGCTTTTCTCTGTGAGAGTAAGGTTTATTCAGCAGGAGAAAAACTGAAGATTTCTCCAATTCTAGTTCACAGAGAAGACTTGCATGTAAATACAGTGAAAAAGGATTCAACTCAGGCAAATGTATTGAGACTTCTGAGACAGACAAAGCAAAGTAGTGGATAACTGTGGAAGGGCAGAAAAAGGACAAATATTTTCAAAGGTTTTTTGTGCATAAATTGAAAATAAATATGTTGTGCATTTGTGTTCAGTCTCCTTTTGATGCCCTTAAATAAAAACCAGTGCAGCCAGCTGGCTTCAGAACTCGCAAGGTTCACCTGGGCAAACCGATTCACTTCCACATCATCTTGAAGCTTTTTAATCCCACTTTGATTCTTCTTGCAACATGATTTAGTCATTTAACGTTAGAGGTCAGGAACATGTCTAAAAATAAAACAGTTCCTGCTAATTGGAGAGTCAAAGCCAAGTCTACACCCTGCAACATTATGATGATCTTCACCCTTTCCCATCAAGTTAAACTGTTGCCCTTTCTTTTATTCAGGCACATATTTGAGGACATTTTATTAGACCTCCAGTAATGTGTTAATCTCAACTTGAAATATTGTTTAATTAATTAAACAAAATGTTAATAGAAATTGTATCTCCTCAGGACCTTCAACTCGGCCATTTTAGCCACGGTGCAAAATGTTTGAACACCATTAACACAGGAATGGAAGAATGACTGCAGTGAAAGCGAGTTTCACGTGGAATTGACTGAGACCCAGATTTATTTATTTTTAATCAAAACCATGTATGACCTTTCAATTTCAAATTCTGCACTACTTTGCAGTGAGAGTGTTACGGTTGTGATGTGGAAAAACAAAACAAAACAAAAACAGTTGAAAGGTAATATTGTTATTATTTTTACAAGATGCTACCCATAGCAAGATTAAAAAAGAAAAAAAAAATCAAACTATGCGACAGCAGCTTCTGAACGAAAATAGGCTTTGACCAGAATTTTAATTTGTAAGTTATAAGCATCAAATCTAAAAAAAAAAAAATAAAATAAAATCTATTAAATAAATTCAACATGAGTCAGCACAATCCTAACTGGTGCATCTCTAATTTCAGCCTTTATTGTAATTTTAGCTAAAACAAACAAACAAACAAAAAAATCTTAGCTAATGAGTTTTTTGAATTCATTTTTAGATTTACAGACCTAAATATAAATATAGGGGCCTTTCGAACAAAATACTTGCAGACACAAAGTTTGTTCTCAGCTTCCCTCCAACACACGGAGCAACACTTTGCTGACGAAAGCAGAGGTACAGAGGCTGTTTGCTGCATATTGATGCCTTGCTGAGAGCTTCCTCCTGGGCTTTACTTGATCCCTGTGTGGCCCTGATGGCATTCCATCTCAGAATGGTAAACTTGCTACTTATGTACATACACACACATCATACTGACTCCGACTTCCAAAAGCACCCTGCAAGGCTTCGATTCTGGTTTGCTTTATGAGTCTGAATTTGTATTTGAGCACACAGCCTCAATTTACTGTCACCAGAAAACAAAACACACCAGAGTCTCTGAATGCGTGTGTGTGTGGGGGTATTGCGGGAGAGAGAGAGAGCATGCTGGATGTGTGTGAAATGGTCGTGCAGTGCCAAGCTGGGACTCTCACTCTTTTCCTCCCCAACACATGCTGATAGACACTCATATTTCCTGTGGCAACAAGCGTGAAAATGGCCTCATAAATCCAAAGAGGTTTTACAGGGACCACATCGGCGGCATAAAGGAGATGTATTATGTAAATAAAACAACATGCCATCAGTAATGCTGGCTTATAATGACCCAGTGGGAGACTTTCGGTTAAACACAGCAACGGCTCGATTAGGTGTGTTGTAGCACAAATGCAGGCGAGGCCCCCTCACGCAGACACACTCCAGCACCACATAATTTGATGTTTCATCATAAGTCTCTATCCCAGCGTGGTGTGGGTCTCTGCAGCTCGCCATGGTCCAACAATCTGTCAGCAAAGCATAAGGTGCAGGGCCAAACCACTTCCTCTGTGTCACTTACACACACACACACACACACACACAGACGCGCGCCTTCACCAGTTGGTGTGTTCATTAGAGGTGAAAGAGCGAGGAAAGGTGTGTGTGTATCGGCTTACAGCCCGGTGTGTAGAGCTCGCATGCAAACATAAAGCCAAACCGTGCCTTATTTATTTTTTTTTGTCGTGATACTTTGAAACACAAACTCTCCCTCACATATTCAAGTCGTCCACGCACACGCGCGCACTCCCGACGGGTCGCACAGCTCTGACCCGTGATGGATTGGCTGCACTCCCGCCGTGACAGACGAGCGATGGATGGAGAGCTGAGAAGATGAAGGGGAGAAAGCTAGGAAAAAAAGAGGAGCGTGTGTGTGTGAGTTGGAGGAGAAAAAAGAGCTGAGTGAAGTGTTCTTGGTGCCAGGGAGGATCTTACATGGGGCCAAGCAGATCATTTCCTCCTCGGCAGCACGTGTCATTTCCTCTAAACAAACAGCCCTTCTGTGGACAGGCGAGAGGCTAAAGGCCTGCCCTGTCAATCTCTCTCTCCTCTCCTGCCTCCTCGTGTCCTCCGTTGTCTCCTCTGTGAGCCCGTGAGGAGGTGTGTGCGTGATTTATGTGCCGTACGACAAAGCAGGTACTGCATTAACAATGTCATGATAGTTAAAACACTGTACAGTTTCAGTGCTTGGTAAGACCTCCATTTAATTATGTCTCTGTCCTCTTGCAGGTATACGCAATGCCATAAGACAGTATCCATACGTCTTCTTAACTTTGTCACGGTAAAACCACACAGTGAAACATCTTTCTTAAGGATTTCAAAAGACAGATCAAGACAATGTAGTGTGTTTTTGCAACAGGGGCGGAAAATTATTGGTTTTTTTTTAAAAAGACAAAACTTTGAACAAGTGTGGTCTGCCTTTGCATTCATCCCAATGGGTGAATCCTATGAAGTACTTTGCACAGAGGAAATGAAGAGCATCTGTGAACAAAAAATGTATTTTTGCTACAGGTTCCTGGATGGAATTAAGTCTAAACTTTGACTGAAAGTTCACTATGCACTTAAACCAGCTCATTGTATCTCTATTCATAAGTTTAGAGTCATTGTCCGACTGGAACGTTAACTCGATACGCTGCCTAAGGTTTTCTGCATGACCAGGTCTTCCTCTATTGACTCACCTATCTTTCTCTTTTGCTCAGACCAGCTTTGCTAGTTTAAACTACATTCAAACTGCACCAGCTTACTTCAACTGGACAAAGACATAGGTTTGCTTGTTTGGTCCTCGTCAGAGTTTGATTCCGCATTCACGCTTCCACAAACAAACCGGACATTCTAGATAAACGAGCTAGAGTTTGATTAAAGTGGACTAAACATTTAGGACTGCACCATTTGCCCACCATTGATGAACAAAATGGCGCTGTTTGATCATCAATGTGCTTCAGCAAACCTCTGAGACCTACACACAACAGTTTTACCTATACTGAGATTAAATTACACACAACTGAACAGTCTTTTTCCTAGTAATTAGGTGACTTCTGTAGGCAATTGTAAGCACTGTTTTTTGTCTTTGCTCACGAGTATCAGACTGGGCAAATACAAATATGAGCCTTTTTCAGTTTCATTTGTGAAACTACATCAAATTTCGTGGTGATCTTGTGACAAAAAACAAGAATGCTCCAGGAGTGTGAATACTTTTGCAGAGCACTGTAAGAAAAAGAAAAAAAGAAACATTAACTACATTGTTAGCTAGGTGTTGTTGTTTTTAATTTTTTATTTGGCAGTTTCTGCAGCGGTGGGAGACATGACTTGTATTTTCACATTCAAAGTGTGCTGTTTGTGCAAACCAGCAATTTAACTTGCTGCTAATTACACACTTAAAGATGTAATTAGGCCGCCTTGTTCCACTGCTACACAAGGATATCACGCAGTAACCAAGCAAGGCACTCAGTAAAGAGAAAGGAGGCTCACACGTGGCACACATACACACACAAACAGCTCGGACTCAGCATATATAAAAAGAGGCTTGGAAATAAATGTTAACGGTCAGTTTCTCATTATATGTTTCGGGTATTTAAGTGTAAGAGCTCAGTGTAAGCAAGCCCACTTTTTTGACAATCCTTCTGAAAATTTACAACATGTATAATTATGTTCTGTTTAGTATTTGCTTGGTTGATCCGTTGGCAATGTCAGCAAATTTTTACAACTTTAATTTTGGGTGAGGTCATTGATATTCAATCATTTAACCAGGCACACACTTAACGTGGTTTTTTTGGTGTTTTTTCTGATGTTTCTATAAAATCTCAATAACTGTGTGGTATCATTTATTTTTTTTAGGCACATAATCATTTGCAGCTTTCTTCTTCCTAACTTTCCCAGCCATTGTTTAATTTTTCATTGCAGTAAGAGAAATGTGGAGAAACGCAACAGGTCATCTATTACGCAAAGTATTCAAAACTCATTAATATCTGTTGAGATAGCTTTGTATCCCAAACACTTTCAGTTTGATTAATTTTAAATCGCTGAATTTAACTAAGGCAAGGGATCCATAAGATCCACTAGTATCCTTCCACTTCCCTGAGGATCTCTTTACTTTACTCAAAACTCATGGCAATGTAGCATCTGTTGTACCAACGATTTATCATCTCACTCGTCCAAAGTATCCCTGCAAATATATTGGAGACCTTCGACTTCCATGTGAGATTGTCACTTTTTTTCTTCTAAATTTATGAGAGAGACTAAACATTTTCAGTTGAGAGAAGTGGGCAAGGAACAGCTTTGCAGTATCTTGTTTCAAGGTTTCGAGGAATACAACAGCAAGAAATACAATCTCCATTAATCTGTATGGAATATGGGACATTTTTCTGTTTGATTTTCAAATATCTGTTTCTGTGCTAAGATGATTCAGTTGGCATGGTCCTATTTTTGTGTTTCTCCTAGTATATTCCTGTGATTTTAGTCAGTTTTCCTGTGTTTTCCTTTTACTATGTGATAGATTGACATTTGCTCCAGGGGGCACCTTTCCTCTCACCCCATGACTGCTGGAGATCGCAACCAGCCCCCCTTGTGACCCAACAAGGAAAAGCGGGTATGGATGATGGATGGAAGGTCTTTCACTTCCCTCCTAGCAAACACTTTAGACAGTTCTTTTTGAGAGGCTGACATCATTGTAGTGAATCTGTTGACTTTTAATTGTTCTTATTAAAGTCAGTCATCACTGCTGTTGCCTGGCTGCTTTTAGAGTCCTGTGTTCCCCACCAACCCAAGGGAGAGTCATTCAGATATACATAAACTTGGTAATTGGTAATTTAATGCGTCAACAGCAATGTTAGGGGGACATTTGGGGCTGTGATTCTCTCTGGTTTGTGTTGGAACAAAAAGTTTTTGGTTTCATTAAATCACTCTGATGGGAGCTGGAAGGCATGAGTGGACAATTAAACCTTGTTAAACCAAAAGAAATTAAGCAATCATTTGAAAGGATGCAAAGAATACTGAAATAGCTTTAACCCTATGATTCAGCCACACCTTGCCATCATATGCTGTAAAGTTATGTGTGATCACTGTGTACAGTGCTTCTTTAAACTATTAGCAGTCCTCCTTCATCTCTTTCCCCCTGTGTCTAAACTACAGTGTCTAATAAAACTCTCCCTCCCTTAAGAGCAGCACACACACAAAAAAAACATCAATAAATGTGATCTAAACATTGATGTAAGACCCTGAAAAACCACTGACGGAGCTGCACTGACGCACCTGATCGTTACCTCAACGAGCACGGAGGGGCTCTGAAGGCACAGAGCTTCAAGAGGAATGAAGCACCAGCCTTCATCTGAGCCTTGAGATATAAGCAGTGTGCCGGCCTGCGTGTGCGTGTGTGTTTACTTGCCCTCACTCTCTGGCTGGCTGCTTAAGAATTCAGTCACATCTCTTGCTAGCAGGCAGGCAGTAAGGCGCTTTCACGCTCACAGGTTTGCTTCAGTTGGGTCTAATACCCCTTTCTCCCTCCGTGTGTAAGCGTGCGTGTGCGTGCACGCGAGCATATGCCAAAATCTGAATACGTGTGTGCCTCACGCTCTCCCGTTCTTTGTTTCTTTACTTTGTGTCCGTGTGTGACAGTTGTGCGCTTTCGACTTTATGACATGTGTGTCTGTTGGCTCTCAGCGCTGCTGATAAACCCACTTAGACTCTCCCCTGATCTGTTCGCTCTGGGCTGGCAACCCCCTGCCTTGGCTGACACAAACACACACACACACACGCACACACACCCACACACACATCCACACATGCGCATGCACACACACAGAGCCCTCTGCTTTAGCTGCTAGCTGATCTGTGACGGCCTGCCACTCAAATGAAGCTCTGCTGAGACACTGCACAAAGGAGGAGAGGAGGTTGGGAGGGTGAGAAAGGATAGGGATGAGGGGGGTGGAGGTGAAAGACGGAAAAGGAGAGAGAGAGGGTATCAGTGTCTTTCTTTCGGGGGCCTGCTAGCTCCCCACTCTCTGGCTGACTCCTTATCTCCCCGCTCCTCACTCTCCTCCAACTGACTGGCTTTGGCAGCTGCTCCTCACTCTTTGACTCGCCTCTCTCTTTTTTTCCCCTCCATTCAGTCTTTTTCTATGTCCATGTTTCCGTTTTCTTACGCTTGTAATTTCCCACCTGACCGAACGTCAGTTCATCTTCGCTCTCGTTTACAAGTGTGGATTTGGCAAAGGGTGGAGAAAAAAAGGCGAAGAGAGCGAAAGGAATTAGAAGTGTATCGGGGAGAGTTGCATGGCAGCTATATGGGACGGTGCAGTTTTTTGAGGAAACACTTGTGTGCAGAGAGGAACAGTGAAGATGTTGTATATAGGAAATGTAAGCATCATGAGGCAAGTCTCTCAGGCCCCTTGTCAAAAAAAAAAAAAAAATCCTGTCTGACCAGCATCCATCAACCATTTATAGTAAAAAATCCAAAACTGATAAAAATGTTATTGTTCTGCAATTCCAACACTTAAATATCATTACAGAAGCTTTAAATACTCTTCACCTTCCTGCTACTAATCTATTTACAGCTACGTCGTTTACATCATTTCATTGTAGAAAAGTAAACTATGTATGTAAAGCTGGCAAGATGACTTTTTTAGGAGAGACATCATAAACATTCTCCCCCATTTCTGAAAATGACAGAGCAGTCGTTGCTCCTCTAGCTCTTATGTTCATGCACCAAAGGTCACACACCTCAGTCTGACAAACTAGAAAAAAAGTTAAACTGCCTCAGGAGAGTCTTTCTGATGTATGTTAATTTGGCTCCTTGTTTGTAGAAACAAGGAGCCTCTCTGCAAGGTTGCAGAGAGGAGAAGTTTGTATGGAGATCAACAGCATTGGGACAGGAAAGAGAGTCTTGAGTAATCTGCAAAAGTATGGAACAGCTGCATTGCTTCCTTTACCTACTTTAGGTCAGGAAACAGGCATATAGTTGACGAATCTCATCATACCGACTGTTTTCTTATTCGCAGGTTGGACATTAATCAGATCATCAAATATAATATTTAATGTGCAAGAATATAACTATAATATGTTTTGATATTTAGTTTTTGACTGACTACATGATGAGCAGAATTGGTATTGATATGCAGACAAGGAAGAGAACTGTGATTTTTCTTTTTACAAGCCACATGCTCCAAGGAGAACGACGGTCTGTTTGCAATAACAAACATACCGAACATGTTTTGTATGTTGTATTTAAAAATCAGGGCCGTTGGCACTTCAGTGACACCACAGGGACAATCAAAGCTGAAATTTCAGAGCCAGCCACTTGGAGGAATTCTAAGTCCAACAAAAGTAAACCAAACGAAGAAGATGAAACATTTCTTCAGTCTTTGGGTCCTTTTTGCTGTTTTAGTTTTCTCTAGTCAGTCCCCACAAGAAGCCAGGTTTCTAGGGGACATTATTATTTGAGGAGTGTTTCCAATACATGAAAGTGTTGACGATGCAGGACAGTGTGTGAAAGGTATGTCTCTATCTCTCACAGTGCTGCACTGCTAGTGTAGGCAAGAAATTTGCCTCAATGTTACAGTGATGCAAAACTATTTAACGTTTCTATGCTAATTTACCTTGTTTCCTGGATGATCTTTAGCCCAGATTATAAAAATGTGAACGATCCCTACCACCCAGCAGTTGAAAAGGTTGTCATTGTCATCTCAGCCTATGGCATCCTAATTTTTCAGTTTCTAATAAAATGCTAAGTCATCCTCTTCAAGCAAGAACAGAGCACAGAGGCTGCAATTTGGAGCAATGTAAGAGATTTTGAGGGAAACCAGTCTGGTGGAATACGAAAACCTTGACCTGTCTACAAGCAAGGTGTAGACAGGTCATCCTTGACTTTTGTTTTTAATAATAATAAAAAATCTTGGTAAAAAGAAAGAATCCAATGCATCATAGATCTTTCACCATAGAGTTGCAGTCAAGCCCAGTATCTCTTCAACCAATGCCTGATCAGATACGGTGCACAAACATCACTATGGCCCCTTTCTCTTCCACTCCAGTCTCAGATACTCAACCTTCCTTCCCATCCATTGTCCTCAACCTCAGAAAGCCAACTGTGAGGAAATATTTAAGCTTGCCAACATGAGCGCAGAGGTGACTGGGAAAACTCTGGGAGGTATTTTTTTTTAACAAGTTTACTTTCCAACAGTGCAAGAGTGTTCAAAATTATTTGCTAAAATTCTGCTATTCAGGACTAAAAATCCAAAGACCATTTATTTCAGTACACTGAAAGCATTTAGACATATAATTGTTGTGGCTAGCTGTTCTTGTGAAAGAGGAATGGCTAAATTAGCACTATCACACTCTACACACAACAAATTAACTGTTTATTGCATATGTGCACATTTATACAGCCGGAGAGATAGACAAAGAAGCTGAGCTCAGTTTTCTGCAAACTTTTTTGGCTCTAGGAAGTAAATTCACACAGGGCTAGTGCGAGTAAAAGTCAGGCCTGATCAATTAACAACTCTGACTAATGATTTATAATGAGGTGCTGTACAAAAACACAGAGGACTGAATGGCTTTTGTTTTTAATAAAAAATTTTTTTAAAAAAGCTTGATCAAAAAAATTCAATGCATCATAGATCTTTCTTTCTTTCTCTCACCTAGTAGTCTTGAAATCATTGTTTTTCATATAAATCTTTTGTTTTGTGATGTGCTGGCTAATTTTACGAGAGTCCAAAAATGTGTAAAATCTTTATGTAAGCTTTTATACTTTTAAAGGTTCGTTAATGTTGTAATAATCATGTTGTAGTCATTTAACATTTTTATTTTATCCAGACAGTTAAAAAGTATTTCAGGAAAACCTGGAATTTCTACGTCTACCTTTTAAGTTTTCCCATAGATTCTTTTTACTATGTTAGCTGTTCATAAAGTCTCTGACTGAGGCATCTCTCTAGTTTTAATTTAGCCTAACTACAAAGTTGTCTTTCTTTGCCATCACACAGGTTCACCAAAAGCACCACAGGAGAAAAAAAAGCCTGTTTGCTGTTCTGTATGCTGCCCCCAAGTGGCCAAAGTAAATAAAAAAAATGCAGCTCTTGAAAACAGTATTTCACACCTTACTGGGAAACCACCTTCCGCCACAGAGTATTAATGAGGCGACCACGGTGTGAAAAAGGAAAATAGACTAAGACAAAAACCGTTTTCACAGTTAATAGGATATGTGCTGGACTAGAGGGGAAAAAACACAAGAGGATGTAAATTAGGCTGGGGATCTCCAACAAAGCTCAGAAGAATGACAGCAGCAAAGTTGCTTGTGGAGGAAGTGGAGAGAAGAGACAAAGAGAGGAGTTTGTTGTGGAAAGAAAACAGCCTGCTCAGCAATATGGATCTATAGCCGTGGGTTAGAGAAGACAGAGAACTCCTCATCAGCACCTCGACCGCTGCCGATATCGCTGACTCATCATTGCCCCGATGCACAACTGCAGGATGAAAAACCCAGACTCTTGTCACTATCACCTTCTTTATCACACATCAGCCTTGTCATCATCGCTAAAGCATCAAGTGTGCATTTCAATATGAAAGAGAAGGCGGGGGGGAAAGTAGCTTCAGTTCATGTTCTGAATGACTTAAACTGTTAATGGACTTCATCTCTTTATATATTCTTCTCAAAGCCTTGTGGAAGAAGCCAGGAGCTGCTGGGCATCTGTCCTGCTGCCAACACTGCACCTGCCTCTGGCAAAAAAAAAAAAAATATATATATATATATATATATATATATATTACATGCAAAACTCTACTTTGCTTTTCTCTTTTCTTGTTTCCTCTTTTGGATTTTAATTAAACTGAGGAAGAGAGCTGCAAAAACCTGCTTCTAATTACACAGTCACTGCCTCCCTCTTCCTCGTTTTTCTTTGCCTCTCTCTTCGCCTCACTTCTCTGTCTCTGAGCTGGGCTGGCTCTCTGCCAACAGCCTGTGGAATCACTTACCAGCCACCTCGACGGGTGAGAGAAGGCATTGTTGGTGCATGTGCGCTGAAAATCGCAGGGAGTCGTGCAGAATGCGTGAACGCATGAAGATGAGAGGTGTTCACAAGGAAACGTGCAAAAACATTTGCTTAAAAACACACTTGGCGGTTACATCAGACACCCTGATGTGCTCCCGCTTTCACCCATTTAGCAGGTTTGTCTGCCCGCTGCAAATGTGTGTGAGGGAGGGAGTGGGTGATCAACTCCCTAATGAGAGACAACACTAATCATATTTCACAGCAAGACAAACACAGTCACAACATTTGTAATTTCCTCCCTTGGTCGTCCAGTGAGCCTCCCTTCTCGTAACCCAGCTCGTTCATTGCACCTCCGCTTTTTCTTCCTGTGCTTCTGGCCAGTTGACGTCCCTTTTAGTTCTTTTCGAAGTGCTCAGACTGAAGTTTTGCTCTATCAGATTTCACTTTTTGTTCGTCCTTTCATTGTTACCCAGAGCCCACAGGTCCCTGTAACACTTCAAGACGTGTTAATGAGATTTCCTATTAATCGAGTCCATATTTGCAAAATAATTAAATCCCTTTAAACTCTTGCCCATGTTGGCCTGTTACATCCATAACAGTGTATTTTGTAGGGATTTTATGTGATAGGCCAACACAAAGCAAAAGTTGAACAGAGTAATTTAAAAATAAATAAATAAATAAAATTTGGCCTTTTTTTGTACTTTATTTAACTTGATAGTCTTAAACAAAAGAAAAAATCTGACTGTCTTTGAAAGTCCTCTTTCTCAGTAAAAATTCAGCTGTTCTGTAAGAGGTTTGTTTGTTATGTTCACAAAGCAGCTTAATCCCCCTATGTGAACCATTTCCAGTTTTTTGGAGCAGTCTAGATTACCCAATTTCAGTCTTTTCATCCCACCTCAGCTTACCGCAGAGGTTTCACAGCCTCTGCGGCCTTATGACACGTCTAATCCGACTTTGACGTCCCACGATGCGAAAGTTGCATCATAATTCTGCACTAGAAGAGGCCAGGTGAGGTAAATCTGGACATCAATGAACGCATCACATCACAATCTCACCATTCCTTGTTCCAACTGCACATCCCCAAACAACTTTCTCTACAGATTTGCAGTCAGTGGTTCAAAAAAAGCAACTGCAAAGTTGGTAGATAAATACCACAAAGGGCTGCACCTGTAGTTATATTGGTTTGTGAATGATTGGACACAAGTGCACTCCACACATTTCAGAATTTCATCTTGAAAAAATATTGGAAAACCATGAATCATTCTCCTTCTACTTTATGTTGGTCTCTCTGTGGAAAATGAAAAAAGTTAAAAGAGGATGGATTCTTCTGCAGGGAACTGTAACGTTCATGTGAATATGTGCTTGTGGCTTTACATGTTTAAGCAAGAAACACATGGAAAACAAAAACAAAAAACATGAAGCTCACCAAAATAGCTGCACCAAATAGCTGCGTGCAGATTTGGACCGAGCAAAGAGTTATAAAACAGCAGCTTGGTGCTAATAGGAAGAAGTAGTTGAGGGGCAGACGCAGATACAGATAAAGTAGCTGGACAGCAGGAGTGGGTGGGACTCTGAAGCCCCCTCAACTGCGATCGAGCCTCTGTCACCATCTGCACGCCATTTTAAAACCATCAGCTTTGGCTCCCCCCGTAAACACGGGCGTGACCCCAGACATGCTCCCCTTGCTAAATGAGCTTGTTCTGGCATCTGCACACCCCAAAATGGCTGAATGGGCGGAATCAGAGCCAGAATGGCTGACAAGCTGCTGCAAAGTGGAGGGTGCACTGATCTTCATATCTGCAACATTTTTGATTGAGACGAATAAATGACAGTACCTGTTCTCAATGCTGCGCTAGCAAAAAGCTGGATGATGCCTTCCTTTCTCACTTTGATCCAGTATTAGGAGACAAGGATCGATATTCTTGACATTTTTAATGGCGGATCGTAACAGATTTTTTTCATCTGTATCAATGGCAATTACAATCACAACGCATCTTTTTAATCTTAATAAAGCCCACTTCAACTTAAGAGATAAATATTAGGACTGCAAAAAGTTCTTATTTCACTGTCAAATAGGCTTTTCTGTAATCCAAAAGCTGAATGACTGGATTCCTCTTTTATGAACCAAACAATCACAACTTTCTATTTTGACTAGTTATAGACTTTATAGTAGACCTCAAGACTGTGAAACAGTGTTTTTTTCTTCATTTGTTAAAAAAGATTAAAACATTTGAGGAGTCTTTCACTCTTTATTGCATCTCCATTCAGCTTCTCTCCCCTCCAAGTTTACATCTGAAAACATTCATACATAACCTGATTGACCTTCATCTGTCCTACGACTATTTCTCTGCCAATCCCTCATTTGCATCCTTTGCCTAAAACCTAAAACTTGCAGCGAGTTTACAAAGAAATCTGAAATAGCTCATTTTGCAAAGTCATCATTATGTATTTCCACAACATTTTAAACGTACAGCATGGCACAGTCAGGGCAGTCATCTATAACTACGGACCGATATGGAGTAAATATGGAGCCGTAACTGAAGAAAAAATTTATGTTTCTCCAAAGCTGAAAAAAAAAAGCACAAGATTTTTAATTTTGAGAGTCAGTGTTATGGTCTGAGTTAAACATGAAGGTGATATTATCATGGTATAAAGAACAGTTCCATACAACCTTTCTTGACCCAAAATATTCCTTTGGTAATAATATTAAATTTATATTTACTAATGCCCTTTGCCAACTTAAAGATAATAAAACCTACAGTTAAAATAACAATGTTTACTCTTTAAAGCTGAGTGTTTTTGTCCAGACATGCAAATCGATAAAAAAGTTGAAAAGCATGTTGTTACTTTCAGCAGACTGAAAAATCTAAGAAGAAAATTAAAGTGTGGTTAATAGATTAGGAGAACTTTTCCAAAGCAGAGGGAAAATATTGCCAAATTAAAGATTAGGGATGGGGTCAGAACTTTCTAGTATTTTGGGGTCTTGCATTTAGGTTTGTTGAGGTGTTATTTAGTTTTTCTTTTGGTCAAAACATGGATGGAGAAGGTTTCAAAATAACTAATCATGTTCTCACTTTGTATCACAAAAAGCTGTACACAACAGTGCACATATTTTTGAGAGACACTGTATATGCTACCTTTGATTCTTTATATTTAGCAGCTTACTGATCATCTTTCATTACTCATCAGTTTAATAATTTAACAAATTTTGCTAATTTATTCAAAATCGCCCAGGCCAATGTATTCAATGCAGATTAACCTCGACAAACGCGCTCACAAGCATTTTGGCTGGGGAAATGACTCCGAATGATGATGTGCTGGTGGTAGATGGACAGATAGATTGAAAGATCTGACAGTGACAAACAGCAGGATCATGCCTGAGAGATGTGTGTATTCCTACAGGAGTCGCGTGCAGGCGTGTGTGTGTGTTTTACCATGTATGTTTGTGGACCTCAGAGAGAAATGCAGTAAAAGCTTGGATGCGAAGTTCAGAGCCATGCACACACATGCAGGCGTATCAGGCAAGCAGGATGATAAAAACATGTAAATGATATGGTAATGATATGGTAATCTGGCAACATTATTCTGCCCACCAGAGACCGGGGAGGGAGACGAACCTGCCACAAACTGCACGCGCTCACGCAGGATACAGAGAAATCCATGGACTGACGCAGCTGAGGAGAGCCAGACCACGGGGAGGGGGGAGGTTTGTGATGTGGTTAGGTCAGGTTTACAGAGCCTGTTACTTTGCTACAGGCAAGATACCCAGAGGTAAACTTTGGCACATTTACAGCACTGGCTTTAAGGGTAATGTGAGCCATCAAACTGTACTGTGTAAAGCAGAAACTGCACAGTTTGACAAAATGCCCAAATCATTTATAAATAAATAAATATGTGCATACATTTGTACCAATTTATTTGTTTTAAAACATTTACTTATTGTTATTATTTTTAATTATTTCTAGTGATGAAATCTCTTTCCACAAATATTTTTAGGCGTTTTTTTTTTTTTTCTTTTTTCAGTTTTTTGATTGGATTTGTTTTTCAAAAAATGTTTATTGAGAATAACGCATCATGTTTCATTTTTGCAACACACTGCATTTTTATTTCAAGGTAAAGGTTTTTTAGTTGTTGAAAAGAATCAGTTATCTACAGTGAGAACAACACTGCCACCTCCTGTCAAGGTGTTCATTCTACAACTTTTTCACAACATTCACTGAATACGACAGTGATTCTTTAATCCAGCATGTTTAAATTGAGCTGGTCATCATAAGCTGGCCTACGTTAGTCAAGTTAGTTTTCATAGTAGTAAGGAGTTAGCGCAAACATTTTGTATCACCTGTACTGGGAAAATGTAACAAAACATTCAGAGCAGAGGCCCCACTACTATAAAATACAATCTTACAGAAAACATAGCAAAAGAAGAGTTTAAAATGTAGAAAACATGTGGTCACATGGTCACATTTGAAACCTGCGCTGATATAAGCAAAACCTGTGGAAAAAAATTCCAGTTACAGTGCAAAATAAAATGTTAAACCATCTCATATGGGTCAAAAATGCACTTTATGAAAATATTGAGTTGGGTTTCACATTGAATTAAGATATATTTAAACACATAGCAGACATTGTAAATTGTCAATCACGTCATTTAACAAACTGTCTGATGAAATGTATGAAATCATGCAAGTAAAACAAAAATCAACATCCATCCATCCATCCATTTTCTAATCACCCTTTGTCCCTAATGGGGTCGGGAGGGTTGCCGGTGTCTATCCCCAGCTAACGTTTCGGGCGAGAGGCGGGGGTTCACCCTGGACAGGTCGCCAGTCTGTCGCAAAAAATCAACATGAAATTAAAATTGTTTTTGTATGTAATATATTTATTATCTCCAACTTGAACTGAAATGTGCAGTCGGAATAGATTTTGCTTCTGGTTACTTGAATCCTGTCTCCAACTAAAATTGTACAGTTCTTGTTTTGCATTGATACAAAGGAGCTCTTTAAAATCTCTTTTAGGTCCACAGCAGGCCTAAAAGTTTAAACATTATTGTGTGAGAATAATTTTATGCCTTTAGTAATAGATATAAGATCCACGCTACATATTTTGTACCTATGTTGATGACAAGTTTTGGTTGCTGTGACAACTCCAAATGTGCAGCATGTTACAATCATATTTTAGTGACAATTATGCTTAAGAAAAAATAATTGTAAATAACATCTATCTACAGATAAAGCATTCACTGGCAGACATGAGCATAATGAAGTTTGGTTCCTAATTGGGACATAAAAAAATCATAAAAACAATTATCCAATTGTAAATATAAAAATTCTAGCAAAAATATATTTTGTTTTCTACAAAAGCACCTCACAGAGACAATTAAGATATTTTTTTGTCTCAAAGTATTTTGTCTTACTTTTCTACACAGGAATATGGACTTGGATTGCTCTTTGCATTTTCAAGTCAGAATAATTAGGGAAAAAATTAATGAAAATAGGTTTCTTAGATGTATAATACTGTTTAAAAATGTAAAATAAGAATTTCTGAAAATGATTGAATTTTTATATTAATTAATATTAACTGAAATATTTTATTTTTAATTTGCCACATCAAAATGCATAAGTTCAACTCATGGACTTGATATAAGTGCACATTCAATAAAAAAAGGCAACAAAGTAGCATTTTTTTGTTGCTACTTTTTGGTCACAAGATTCAATAAAATGAATCAGGGTGTCAACCTGAACCTGTCCTTCTCAAACTTGACCTGGTTTAGATGCCAGAGAAAGCACCAATACTCCAATATTCACATACAAAGGTATCAAAGCTATGATTTAAATCATCTTTATTTTGTGCAGCATAAACAATCCAGAGTTTACTTGCCTCTGATAGATTGCAAAATGCAGCCAAATGAAATTTGTCCAGATGCCAAAAAAATCAGTTGACTGAATAAAAGTAAACTTCAACACTGTGTTTTTCTTATTCACGGATGTAAAATAAAACTAGAACTACCTGACTGTTTTCTACTTCAACATTCAAATGAATTTTTGAGTTTGCTGGATGCTGAGAAAAGCGTTCACAACATTTTGAATGTGAAAAATAAAACATTGCGAGAAAGGAAAAATTGGAGTCCAAGCTACTTATTCTACCATCCTTTTCCCCTCCTTCCCTTCTGGTTGTCACTGTTTTGCTAGTTGCTCTTTTTTAAGTGACTGTGATTGACAGCTTGGCTATATCCATGCAATATCACCCAGCGCACGTTCCTATTCCCTCCTGGAGCCTTCATCCGCCGGTCAAATTAACCTTCCGTGCCAACGGGAGGGGGGCTCCGCGTGGGCCAATCAGCAGGTGATTAGGCCGGGGGTGGGAGGGGTGAGGGGTCACAGCCATGGGGCCATCGCAAGCCTGATTGGTTTCAATCAGCGGCCGGCCGCAAGGACAGCTGGGAGCTGAGCCGCTGTGAGCGCTAATCAACGCATCCCACAGTGAGACATGAACAGCCACCACACACACGCAAACACACACACAAACAAGTACACAGCAGAAGCAGATTGATGTTTGTATACACACACCCTGAAATCACTTACCGCTCTGCATGCACACACTCTGAAACAAGACATACACAAATCTGCACAGCGGGACACTGGAAATAGAAATGAACAGCACAACTGATAAACAGAAAATCCCATAATGAAAGCAAGAGGAAGACAGTGAGAGACAGACACACTAAGAGGAAGCACAGAATCTCACAATAAATTGGCAGCCTAATTGCATTGGATTCGTTAATTTGAACAGCGGTGAATCTGGCTCTGGTCCGTGACATTGGTCTGGAACGCTCTGTACTGCAAACTGCAACAACGCATCTCATGTGATGTCTCAAATGTTAAACAATCCAGATTTGCTACGCTTGATGTTCTGCAAATTATTGTTGGAATGCCACTGAAGTAAAGCCAAGACTAAACTAAGAGCAGAGAGAATGGGACATTCAGAAAGTTTATCTGTGGGCTCAAAGTATAGAAGAAACTTGTATCTGTTCTGGTTTGTGTTTATACACTTGGCATTTTCAAACACATGGTAACATGGTATTTTTACTCCATAGGCAACATAAGTCACACATCATGTTTACATGCAACTGCATTACTTTGGGTTTTCTCCCTGTGACTATTAACCACTTTTTATTAAAAAATTCAAACAACTGGTCAATAAATAGATAAATCAATAAAAGAGAAATAGTACAAATAATTTTGATGAATTTTGACACCAGAATTTCAAGTGAAGTTAAAATTTTATCTCTTTATTTGAACCATAAGTTAAAGGAGGAGCAGAAACCGTGCTCTAGGTGTTTTTTTTTGTTGTTTTTTTTTTCAATGCAGTGGTTACATCACTACGAGTCCACAATATGATCCCCAACTCCCTGATGTGATTATTATCCTCCATGCACCATCACCAGAGACCGGGCCAGCTGAGCAACAATGAACCTGGGTCAGACGTTTGCACAAAATAAATGCAAGCATGCTGAGCTTTAACGCATCCAAATGTAAGTGGAATGAAATTGTATATAACATGCCTTTGCATGATCTGAAAAATGTTAAAATACTTGCTACATTTTCCATTAGCTTCCACACCCGCCCAGGTTGGTAATAATTCTCCAATGCCATTGGAAGCACTAAAACCGAACAATTGCGTCATCTTGTTGTTTTCTTGTTCATTACGTTCACTTGAGTGCATTTAAAAAATATCTGAAAACATTTCCCATCAAACAGGTTTAACATCTCAGCTTGATGTGTCTGTTTGGTGCAACTGCAAAAGACTGAGCCAGTCAAATTTCCTTAACTTAAAAAATAACTTTGAGCTCTCTTTTACAGTAATTCTGTGCTGTGACTAAGAGTCATAGTGTGGAATCTAAAATATGTCAACATGTAACTGTTTTTTGTCTTTTCTATTTACCGTACTTGTTTGATGAAGGTTAGAAACAATACATTACCAAAAAAAAAAAAAAAAAAAACAGCAATCTGCATTCTAGTTTCCTGATCTGATTTTTATCCACACAAAAAACTCTTGATGTCATGCACCATCAATTTGTTTTTCACCTGGCATGACAACAAAGCTACGGTATTCCCCAAGAGACGTGACAACACTTCCTCCATAAGATAAAGGAACAACACCCTTGTTTTGTTTTTAACTACCGTTATTGCTGTATCTTTGATTCCCTGAACATTTTTACTCAGAATTGTGCCAGACCTCACAAAAATATCCGAATACTTTAGTCTTTTTTACATTTCCTTTACTGGGAATACACGCCTACACAGTCTTACCTGCAGTACAAAGCTACTAGGCTCAGTTGCTTGTGACTAAGCAGAAGGTAATTCCCACAAATTCTTGAAGGATTGCAAGTCAGAGTAACATCAACACAAAGGCAGGTTTTTCATCATTTCTGTGTGATTGGTGTGGACACTTCTTCATGCATCTTTTTTAACTTTCACAACTTTAGATCAGTCTGCCATTTATTTGAAAGTTTTTTGGTGATATACATTGAAGATGAGTAAGTTTGTGGTTTGATGAAACACAATAAGCACAGATTGGAAGAAAAGTCATCTGAAGGAAAAGTAAAAGCCTTCTAAAATCAATAAGTTAGTCTAAACTTTTTTGACATAAAAATTTTTGTGACATAAAAATTGTTTGAAGACGACAGAAATTTGCTGTCGATCCGTTCCAGCTCTGAGTACTTCCAGTCCAGGTTTTCTGCAGAGGACCAGGCATTTGCTCCTTTTTGAAGACCCTTTCAAATCAACCCTGAGCTAACTTATTTTTAAGAAAAATGTTGTTTATTGATCAGTTTTAAAGTAACACCATTATGTTATAAGGATTATACACATTGAACAGTTTAAAGGTATAATACATGCACCAAAGGACCAGAGAAAAAGATGTCGTTAAAATCGCTTGCTCTGATAAATTACAGTAGAAAATTCCTTTAAACTGTTTACTTTGTCTGTTTCAGTGGGTTGAGATACAACACTGTGGATGTAAAAGGAAATGTACTTCCAGACAACAACCCGAGACATTTTACTGATAGGACTCTTTCAAACATAATGTTCATGCAAGGAAGTCAAGTTATGCAAGCTGCTATGACTTTGACTTCAGGCACATTCTTGCCTTCTCTTCCTTACCATAAACTCTTCTCATATATTCTGTTGATATTTTAATCCAGTTATTTTGCTGAGTAGCAGTCCATGAGAAGCGGTTTAGTGACTATATTCTCAACTGGTGTTTATTATTTCAGCTATTTAGAGCCTGTAAATGTTTGTTTAGTGTCTTATACAAAATTTAAATTTGGTGAGCAGCATCATACTTGCAGATTTTTGCATTCTGCATAAAGACACCACATTCCTCTGCCAACAGCAAAATTTTATCAAACTCATATCAAGATACATAGCGTGTCACTCTGATTCAGAGTACAAAAGGAGGTCATGATTCAGTCATGGAAAAATATGTTTTATTCTTAAATACACCTCTTCACATTTTTAAAGGTTATATTAGAATTTATCACAGCACCCGCACATTTCACCACATGTCTGACAGGCACAATTTATATGTTGGAAAGTTAAATGATTAGCCAAAAAAAAAAAAAAAATCCTACTAAAAACAGAACAAAACAAAAAATCTACTTGGGTACACTGCAACTTGTCAGCTGGATTGATCCTTTTCAAACTTAAATCAGTACAAAAACAACAAGAAAAGAAGAACATATGTTTATCAGATACATACTGGATAATGTTTTTTTTTTCTGACAGACATTAAATCAAAATATGTACTTCAGTTAGAGTAACCAAAATGATTTCAATTTGATCAATTCCAGGGTATAGAGATGACATGATGTAATCCCAAATTAACTTGAGGACAACAAAGTCAATATTTTGGAGTACAGATCAAAAAGCTATGATCTCAGTCCCATAGAAAACATGTAGGCAGAACAGAAAAGAGTTTACTTGCCTCTGATAGATTGCAAAATGCAGCCAAATGAAATTTGTCCAGATGCCAAAAAAATCAGTTGACTGAATAAAAGTAAACTTCAACACTGTGTTTTTCTTATTCACGGATGTAAAATAAAAGTAGAACTACCTGACTGTTTTCTACTGAACTGAAGCAAAGTGGCATCATGACTCAGTCGCACCATTTCTGACTGGAAAATGGGTAAAAACATACAGGAGACCAATGTGAGAGGCTTGTGAAGGACACTAAAAGTGAAATCAAGTTATAGAAGTAAATACAAGGGAACCCTCATTGACCTAAAACAAGATACGGAAAATATATAGAGGTAAACAGGAAGTTCATTCTATGAGTAATAAGTGATTTGTGTGTTGCAATTTTTTTTTATCACAGTATCATACATTTTGCTTTAATTAACAGATTACTCTAAATAGGTCAGTGATAAAACCAGTAAGCCATTTATCTATTAGGTTAATATAACTCAATTTATTATTGGAGTGAGTATAACGCAGTCATTTATTTTTTGTTTGACTTGATATCTATATTGTGTTTTATATATTTATATGTAGCAACCTAAAAATTATTTCTGTGCCCAAATTGGCAATCTTATTATTATATACATATTTTTATATATTGCTGCAACTGTTTTTATTGTGCTTCATCCTGCAGCAAGGGTGGCTGTTGATCTAAGATGGGGGATTGAAAGAACGGTTTCGCAATAGAGTTTAAGGACTCCCGCCGTTCAATTACAGGATGCAAAGGCTCTGGACTTGACAACGACTCCATTGATAGAGCTGGATTTTGGATTCCACTGGGATAGTTCTTGTCCAGATTCTTGTCTTTTCCCATTGAAAAGTTTTTCACATTATTACGAAACACTCTCTCTGTGTTTTCTTCCTGTTTGAACAAGATGATGTAACATTTTGTAAAGAACAGGCAAAACAGGACGCTATAAGCTGAGATGAGGATAACAGCCATTTCAATCGCAGAATTGTACTTGCCTGTAACATTCACATAAACTGGACCAAAAATGATCCAGGTAATGAGATAAATCAGCATAGAGAAGGTGATGAACTTGGCATCATTGTAGTATTCAGGCAACTTTCTACCTTTGAAAGCCAGAATGAAGCAGATGATTGCTAAAAAGCCTATGTAGGCTAGCATGGCCCCAAACGCAGGAAATAAATTCTCATCACATTTCAAGAGAAGTATTTTGGCAAATGATATAGAATCCACCTGTGACACCGGAGGCTTATAGGCCAGCCACACTGTGCAAATCAGCACCTGACCTGCCATGCACAATGGAATAATAAGATAAGGCTTGTAGAGCTTCGCCAGGAGGTCTTTTGTTACAGGGTCAAATTCAAAGGCCAAGATGATCTTAAATGACTTTACCAAGATACAGGAGACAGATAACGTAAAACTCAAACCAAACAACACCTGTCGTGCTTTGCACTGCCAGTCCTTGGGTTGACCGCCAAATAGAACCACACTCCCAAACGTACTCAGAAGCGAGAGGAGGAGGAGGATGGCGATGGGGCCAACAGATGAGCGTACGGCTGGTGTATTCCAACGGGCGAGGAAGATGATGGCAACCACGAGGGTGAGCAGAACTCCGAGTCCAGCAAAAGCCAGAAGCACAATATGATATACATCGTCCCACTCCAGGAAGTCGATTCTTTTCTTGGTACAGTTTTGGCTACCCTCGAAAGAGTAGTGAGTGGGGCTTTCACATGCCAAACAAATTGAAGCATCTGCAATTATAGAGTAAATGGTCATTAAGATGTTATCTTTGATCCAGCAGAATAATATTTCCACATAATCAGTTCTTAAGTATTATTTTAATTTTTGTTGAATTTAGCAGAAATCTAAATGTTGCATAATCCAAACCTTTCTCGGCCGAGTAATAATTCACGGGACAGTTTTTGCATTCGTAGCAACAAACTGGCTGTCCAGCCTTTCTGACCTTCCACTGGCCAGGATAACACGTTGAGCACCTCGAACTCACTTTTTTCTAGAAAGATGAAGTAGTTTTCTTCAGGAAGAAAATTCTCCACATTCATACAGTTCATAATTTAAAAGAACCAATTTGCTGAAGAAAATCTAGTAAATCATAACTCACTGACAAAAATTGTCATATTGTTATAGTCCAAATATTTCTTATTTGTATTGATGTTATTTGCAGTATTTTTTATTAACATTCATTTATTTAGCATAAAACTTTTGCAGCCCAGAACTTTCATTTTGCTGTAATTCAAAGAGAAACATATTTATGTTAACAAAATGTCACATGGGTGACTTTATTAGGATGAAAAAAAGGAGCTGTGAAAGTTTAATGTTTCCTGTATTTAGTGATTTAACACTGTAAATCAGAGATGTTTTGCAGCTTTGTTCAAATGGTAACTGATGAGAAAAGCAAAGAGAATTGCTACTCCATACAGTTTATTGGCAATATTTCACACCAATAACAGAACCATGATAAGACAAAACAACTAATTAAAGAATGAAAATACTTACCGTCTGATGATAAAAACTGTTGATTTCTGATCTAATGAAAGTCATGCTCTCCTGTTCTATGTCATAATGACCAATTTGATAGTTCATGTCCAGAGTGTTTGGTGAGTTGTATCGCCACAGGACAATATCATACCCCGAGTTGAGATTGCAGTTTTTATCAAATGAATATTTTTTCCCATCCAAGTAGAAATTTGCTGTTTTCAAAGCATCTCTGAACTGAAACGACAAAGCAATGAAGGCTGTGATTATAACAAGCATCCATACAAGAAACACGTTGAACAACACGATCAGTGATTCTTGGCATATTATTGTCCAAGTAAATTCTTCATTTATTCTATTCTCATTTTCTGCAGATTTATCTGTGTTTTATTGGCAAAAGTATTCATAGTTATTCCAGCACAATTTTGTATGTATTTCATTCAGATTTGGTGGATAATTGTCAAGTAGAAGAAAATTATACATTGATATTGAAACATCTAGAAATCTGAAAAGTGTGCTGTTCAATATTGGGATAAGACTTGTTTGAGGTTACGAAAGACTTGATGGAATAATGTTCTTAAATGTACAGCTGGAGCTAAAGTAGAGATCAAAGAATATTCATGTGCTACAAAGACCCAGTCGAATTAGTTTCAACTTCTAATGTGACAAAATGTGAAAGAATTTAGGGGTTATAAATACACAAAGCATTATTTTGTTATCATATAGCATTGTGTGCTGTTGTATTATCTGTGTATGTTTACGTGCGTACCTTTTCAGGTTGTAATGTGGCAATATCACACTCCTGGTTGATGCACAGGTCTTTAACAGTCTCAGCAATTGCTTTGATTGCCAGCTCGATACTGAACACGGCATACGGATATATCATGTTGATTAACTGATTGATCTTTGTATCGAATGTTGTATTTGAGCCACTGACAGTGCCATTTAAAAAGTCGCTCAAAAATGAGTTGTTCTTGTACAGATCGGGACGTTTATCAAGATTCCTGAGAAACTGTTGAAACCTGGATGCGTTTCCAGATTTTAGGGTTATGCCAAAAATTGTCCCCACATCTTTCAAATTCCATCTTGTTGTATCCAGACAATTAACTGATTGGGACCAGGTATCACTGGCTATCCAAACTTTGTTTCTACCTCTGTGATGCCGAAGAACATTGTCAAAGATATACATCATGTGGTTGGGTTTGGTGAAGGAGACAATAACTGAGACATTAGTATTTTCAGTGATGCTATTGACTGCTTCGTTGATGCTATCCTTGAGGTTATTGTCAACAAGAAACTCTGGCAAGAACTTAATGTATGCAAAGCAGATGTCATGATGCTCTGCATGATGCCGGAGACGTTCTACAGCATAGCGGCCATATTCACCATCGGTTGCCACAATTCCAACCCAGTTCCAGTTGTGATCCTTGAGAATTTCAATGATGGCATGTGCTTGGTGATCATCCTCTGGTACAGTCCTCAGAAAGCTTGGAAAGCGAGTTTTATCACTTAGGAAGCCGGATGTAGAACCATAACTGATCTGTACAAATATCATAAATCTCATGTTAGAACAGCAACACCAATAGTAATATTAATATCAGGGTCAAAATATGGGAATTTGAAAACAAAATACCTCTTCCTTTACAGAGGTAGAGTAATGTGAAGAAGTAATTGATAAAGTCTCAGACCTTTACTCATTCTGACCACCATATTTGACTGTCAGGATGGTTTTCACTTCAACAAAAGTAGAGTTTTACCTCATCAGTCCACAGAAAATTTTCTCAAAGATCTTGCGGAACATCAAGATGTTTTCTGGCAAATATGGGTGTATAATTTTTTTAGAAGCAGCAATTTTAATCTGAGAACCCTGCCATAGATTACCGTAATTTCCGGACTATAAGCCGCGACTTTTGTCTCATGCTTTCGACCCTGCGGCTTATACACCGGTGCGGCTTATGTACAAAATGTGTTTCCTTTAAAAATGTAGGGGGTGCGGCTTATGATCAGGTGCGCTCTATAGTCCGGAAATTACAGTATATTTTGCCCAGTTTGTCTTTTTTCTCTTTTAGCCGCTTCACGCTATCAAACAAACTCTATATAGGTCTGTTCTTGAATCTAAATTTCAGGCAGTTTTCAGGTTTGAATGCAGCCATTAGAATTAATCTCATCTTTTTTAAAAAAAAAAAAAAAACTAAAAAAATGTGGTTATCATTATTTAAGAGGTCAGTTCAGCTGGAATTAATTTTTTCCCCTTTAAAAGATAAAATTATCTTTGTTGTTTGGGTAACAGCAATATGTGTTCTCACCAGGTTATTGTTGATATTAAAATCATCTGAAACAAAGAAGTCTGGCAATAAAGGCTAAAACAGAAGAAATTTGAAGGGAGCGTACACTTTTTAACAGTATTATGAAAGATCAATTGCTGTCTGACTGAGCAGAGAGGATTTCAATTTTTTATTTATTCATTAAATTTGATTACTAAGTTAAATATATCATGAATGCATGAATTTAGTTTTTTTTTCTTTCCATTTTTATCATACCTCAGGGATTTTCTCCAAGTTGAGTTGTCTTGTGACTGCTACAGATATTTCTGAGTAGTAATCTCCTACGACAGCCATCACTGGTGGGGTGAGCTGCTGTTTGCGATCTGTGTTGTGATTGTAGAAAACATATGAACAGAAGATGAGTTTCAACTGCGGGAAAGGGAGTTCATTTATCTTCTCATAATGTTAGTGAATGAACACACTAAATAGATCCTCCTCTGCAGTAACATGGTTACTGTTCTGGGCTGTTGCGGTAAAATGAGCCAAAAAGCAAAGCTCTTTATTTTCGGACCTGTCCACATTCCAAACTCGAGCTGTGGTCTAGACTTGAGATATGAATCTTAACCGTAAGAATGAGGTAACAGATAAAACCGACTGATTTATGGCTGGTGGGTGCAGGCTCTGGATTTTCAGGGCACATTCCACCAGAAGAAGACCCTGGTAGAGACCCAGATCTTGCTGGAGGGACTAAATATTTTCCTTGCTATCCACAGAATGTGCTGTCGCTGGAAGGAGGTTGTCTGGGTTTTGTTCCTGCATCTGTTACCTCTCAAATAAGCCGAGGGTCATCGACAAATGCAATATATAAATTCAGGCACCACATCTCTAGTATTCTATCAATATTAGAAACACAGATTGTTTTTATAGGAATTATGTTCAGTCTGGTCTTGAGAGTGCTCACCGTTTATTTTCATGAAGGGCAGAGTGTTACTCAACGCTGTGGTAATATCACCACAGGAGTCCACTATGTGATATCCCAGAGTGATGTTGCCAAGTTCTCCACTCTGATTTATCTCCTCTATCGCATGCACCATCATCAGAGACTGGGCCAGCCGGGCAACACTGAACCTGATAAATAAATTAAAACACGCTATTTACACATCCCAAATGCCAACCACATTGCTTTAGAGAAATAAAGAAATACCTGTTACAGTGTCCTTTATCATCAACACTTTCGTGTATTGGGAACAATCCTCCAATTATAATGTCCCCTGGAGACTTGGCTTCTTGTAAGGCTTCACTACAGAAAACTTGTAATGAAAAAATTGTCAAAATGAACCAAAAACGGAAAAACTGCTTCATCTTTTCTATGTTTGGTGAAGTTTTTCCTCCTTAAAACGTTTCTTAAACCCGAAGTTTCAGGTTTGTGCGTCTCACTAGCGTGACTGCAAAAGAGTGAGGCTTCAAACTTCCTGAAAGGTAAATACAGTCTTAAAACTATTTTTAGCCTTTCTGTCATCAGAGGTGTTGTTATGACTCTGTGAAGGATGTGGAGTGAAACAAAATGCTAGTTCTCTTCCTTGTTACTGTTAGAGCATTCTTTACATTTTAACCTTTGTTTGTTGGTCAGACAAATTTAACTAGAATAAATAGATTAGAAAGATGTGTACTATTTTACTATTATTTTTTAATCCACTTAATGTAGCATAAACTACATGGACTGTATCCCTTGCAAGACAGCAAGACTAAGGGATTGTCCAAGAGGTCTAAACAAAATTTCATATAAACCTAAAGAATAAAGCGATTGGCTTTATTTGTTTCTGGCGTGTTGGAGAGTTGACACTTCTAATATATATATATATATATATATATAATTTTTTATTTCAGAATGTCTATGCATTTACGAATGTTCTGAGAATCTGCAGTAGGCTATATATATTTACTTTTTTCAGGCATTTAGGACATATAAAAGGTTTTCTCGGGAAGTACATGAGATTCAAGTGAATAATTTTTCCAGAATTTTTAACAGCTAGTGGCAGAAAAAAAAATTTAACAAATTGAACCTCTTAAAGGAACAATCAATATGCACCAAAGGTATCCCCTGATAAGATATTGTTGTAATGTTTAAACTTACTGACTTGGCTTGTTGAATTGTAAAACATAGCATAAATTTAAATAATCTCTTGGCAAATAGTGTTTAATGGGGCGGTATGATTTCTTGGCATATAATGCCATTTTATAGCAGAATGAAGTGGCTATGTTACCTTCAGTTGTTATAAAATGCTTTATATGTAAAGAAATTTGACTTTGTAATTTTGTCTGGAGACTGTCACTCCAAGGATATCTTGATATCTATATCTATATATATAAAAACATTTATAACAGAATCAAAACAACAAACACTCCAGGAATGGTTTTTAGGAGGAAGGACCAAAATCAAGATATAAAGATAAATAAATTTTACATCATACCCCCTTTAAGTTACCTTCTGATTTTCAAGCTTACATTCAGCTCTAAACTGTTTCAATGTTTTCTTAAGATATTTGGACAATATTGAACAATTCTCAGTTCACAATCGTTCATATTCAAACTCTGCTGACCCTATGGATTATTCAACAATAAAAAAAGACTCATCAAAATACAATTTGAGTTTTATCAGTAACATCTTCTATGTAACATGACTAACTCAAATGTTTATCATGAAATATAAACTTCAATCCATGTTTGAATATCACTGTGTCCCATATTATAATATTCTTACGCATAAAAATATCAACACACACCTGCATGCTCCTGTGTTTAGCTGCTTTTATTGTTTGTTCGGTTCGATATCGTCCTTTAAAAACTTTCTAAAATGCCGTTGTCGCAATGAAAAGTGTAATTTGTGCAACCAGCTTTTTCACATGCAATATAAGTTTTCTACCTGAAGGGAGCGGCTCGAGCACTGACGATCTACTGAGCACGAGACTTGCGTTAGGAAGTTCTTGCTTCTGCGCATGTGCGGAGAAGTGGAGGAGAAGTCCCGCATACTTTGGTTATTTACAGTACGAGGAAATATACTTACTTACAGAGTTTGTAAGAGACAAAATTGTTGGTTTGTCTGTCACTCAGTCAGCCACTTACAGATAAGAAAATCTCGTTACATCAGCGGCCGCGGTCCTAAATTAACTTCAGACGGTTTGTGAAGGTAAGCGCATTCTTTTATACCGCAAAGTTTCTGGGTAACTTCCGTAACTGTTTCTCCAAATTAATTTATTAAAGCGCTTAATATTTTAAGCGGTTATTAGTGTGGTTAGCGTTGCTAAATTACAACTTTAAACGTGTGTTCAGCTGTGTTTGGTCAACGTGTCAAAAAACAAAACTACCGAACAGCTGCTGACTTACACTGTTGCTGTTTATGCTCAGACAGTTAAGAGACACGTCGCTCAGCTATATGAAGATTTTTAAATTGATAATTTGCGGTAGACTAGAACAGTTAGCTTTGTCATGTTTCTCAAGTCCTGTTTGTTTCCTCATGACTTCGTCTATCTTAGCAGGAAAGGGCGTGTGTCTGTTGTTTGATTACTTGGAGAACCAGTACAATTAAACTGGCTTTGAGTACACAGAACTGCTCTGTCACTGACAGTATCTCAAATCTTTCTTCATACAAAAACTAATTTGGGCTCCGAAGCTGTACTCTTATAAACCGCGGTCATAATTGATGTTGCACATCATGTGTGTCAAAAATAAACAGACAAATGTCTGTTTAATGTATCTGCTATCTGCCATATATTTATGTTTTAGATGGTTCCCTGCTTCTGCACACCTGACTTCAATTGATGGATGATTTGCAGTCTTCTGAATGAGGTGTTTTAAAGCAGGGAAGCATCTCAAACATCTCAAGGTCAGTGCACCTTGAGGACCAGGGTTGGGGAAAACAAAACAGAACAGATCAAAAAAAAAAAAAAAGCAAAGCAAACAAAAATGTATACCATGGCTACTGCTTAGAAAAGACAATATGGATCTGGACTGTTATGTTATGTATTCCCTATATTGACTATTTTATTGGAGAGCATTTTGAAGGCCTGCTAAAATTGCTTGCTGTTTTCAAAATCAATATTCTACTATTTTTGCAATTCTACCCCCTATGGATTGACCCTGAGTAACAAGTTGGTCTTAGCCAAGTGTTTCTATTTGCTCTTCTAGAGCCTGTAGTTGGTTGCTTACACAGAGAGGTAGCTTACCAACTAATTGCAAAATAGGAATAATGGGTGGTGCTCCTTTAGTTTCGACACCATGATGGGGTTTATTTCACTTCTGGAAGTATTTCCAAACAGTTTTATTTGTCTTTGCTATGAGCAAGGGGAACTGATCCTAGTTTCAGCCAGCTTAACCACAGCCAGAGAAAACAAGAATATAAAACCATGTATATTAAAACAGTTTTCCTTACTGTCTGCCTTATTGGACATGGTCAGGTTATGTTTGAAAGTGCGCTTCTGTGATTCTCTACAGGTCGACAGCTGGCCACACTCCAGTGATGTCTGCTTTGTGGCCTATGGAGATATCTAATGGTACAACTCCTATAAGCTGCTTCAGCTCCAACCAGAGCACTGTTCTCTCAGGACTCGAGTTTGGAGGAGTGCCAGTTGTCCTGCTGCTTGACTTCTGCGTTTTCATTGTATGTTTCTGTCGACCTGCCTCTTATGTAACTGAAATTGCTTAGCATTGAAAAGCTTATGACAAGAAATGTTCTTTCATCAGGACTTGCTCTGTATAACACAATTCAGTAAACTCAGTACATATTTCTTTTTTTTTTTTGTTCTTACAAATGAGTTGATGTCCCTTTGTCTTGTTTTCTACAAGGAAGTCATACTCACCCTAAATTTGCTATTGTTTTGATACCACCAGGTCCTGCTGCTGCTCTTCTCAGTTATCAGAAAGAAGTTCTGGGACTACGGCCGTTTAGCTCTTGTGGCAGATAATCAAGGGTTGGTTAATACCTTGGCATGCATTTTTTTTTTCCACCTGTTAAAATGATAAAATGGCAAATCTACTGACAAGAATCTTAAAGTCTAGATTAAAATAAATTGTGGTTTTAGGATACAAAAGCATTTTTACCAGGAAACCTTTGTGTGACAGGTTTATTGAATCAAGACATCGTCGTTATGGACGAATGGCATCCACTATATCCAACGCGGAGGACCCTGATTATGAGTCGGTACGCAACATCATCATAAAAAACTATTCTATCTGAAAATGCCGCCACTTTTAATATTCTTTGTAATACAGTATTTCTGTTCCTGTACAGGGATTCTGCTCTTGGCTACCATTCATCGTCAGAATGGAGTGAGTGTTATTGAGCTTCGTTCATTTTTTTCTGTGTCTTTATTTAAATTAAACGTGTTTTATCTTGTGTTTGTGTTTCAGTGAGGGAAAAATTAAAGAGAAATGTGGCATGGATGCTGTTCACTACCTCTCCTTCCAGCGACATTTGATAATCCTGCTAGTGGTCATCACCGTCACCTCCCTGGCAATCATTCTGCCTGTGAATATGTCCGGAAACCTTTTCAGTAGGTTTAACGCCAAATATTGCACCCCATTTGACAAAGACTCCAGTTCATAAAAGTTAAAGTTCAACATCTTCTCAAGTGTTCAGTACTGCTCAACACTAACAGACTTACTACAATTAAGCAGAACAGAAAAACGGGAAGCAGTAAAACACAATCACATGTACAGAAATAATCTTGTTCCTTTTTACCTTTTTATAAGCATGAAAATAAGCCGTAGGTCAAGCGTCAGTTCATAACAATAAATGATTTAAGACAATTTTCAATAGCTTAATTTTGCTCTGTTTATTAAAGAAAATGGGCTTTTGTTTCCAAGACGTAATAACCACCTGCAGAAGGCTGTTTATAGCATTTTTGGTTTGATCAGTGTTCATAATCTGTCAAATTTCATCAAACTCAGCTGATTTACATGGTTTGATAACGTAATATGAGCACCAGAAAGTAATATACTGGTAAATTATAAGTGAGGTTTCAACAGTTTCAAGATTATATATCCTAATCTTCTCTGATAAGTTCAGAAAATCTTTAAACAGAAAGAGAAATAAACTTTTATTAACTTTGACTACGTACAAAATGGAACTAGGTTTGCTTTAAAGCCCGAGGGCAAAGGCATAAAATAAAGGAGGCCAGCACAACTGCATGCACGATACAGCATCATACCTAGAAGCGAACAGAAAATAAACTGTGGCCGAGAACGCGTCCACAACAATATGGACGATTTTTCAACATTTCCAGTAAAACAAAATAGTTAGCAACACAAAATAACGTCAGGAAATAAATAAAATGCACGGCGTGAGAGAAAAAATCAAAATGTTCTTTTATAATTGGGTGAATATGTTCACACGCTCAAAATATTTGTATATTAATTATACAAATATATTAATTAACTATAAACTATAATTCATAATATGACTTAATTCTTTTAGGAAATGATCCCCAGAGTTTTGGAAGGACAACTATTGGAAATCTTTCCATTCAGTAAGTATGATTTAAAGGTTAATATGCTCTGGTAATTAGCATACAGTGCTGCTGTCATATCTCATTTGTTACACTAGAAACAACTTCTTATGGCTTCATACTGTGTTTGCGGTTGTCTACCTGGCCCTGACGGTAGTGATGCTGCGATTACACACATCAAAAATGAAAGGCATGCCTAGAGAAAGAGTGAGTCTATTATTTAATACTTACACAAAACAGTTTATGTGATTTAAGAAAAAAAATAAAATTCACCTTTCATCTCCTTTTCTGTAGGCCAGAAACACCCTGTTTGTGTGTTCGATACCTAAAAGAGCAACAGATGAGCAAGTAAAAACTCACTTCATGTACGTAAAATGACTTTGACTTGACTTTTTCTTTTGAAGCAACCATATCACTAGTTAGGATCTATTGCTCATCTGCTGTTGTATTTGTCCTTAGGGAGGCCTATCCTTCTTGCCAGGTGTGTGCAGTGACATTGGGCTACAATGTGGCCAAACTCATGCACCTTGATAAAGAAAGGTAAGATCTTAGAGATAACTGATTTTCTTTTCTGTACTTTTAATACTCTAGACCAGGGTGTCAAACTTCAGTCCTCAAGGGCCGGTGTCCTGCAACTTTTAGATGTGCCTCTGCTGCACCACACCTGAATATAATAATTAGGTTATTAGCAAGACTCTGGAGAACTGATCTACACAAGGAGGAGGTAATTAAGCCATTTTATTCCAGTGTTTTGTACCTAAAAACTGCAGGACACTGGCCCTTGAGGATTGGAGTTTGACACCTGTGGTCTAGACCGTAATTTTATGTATTAATACAGAGTATTGTATTTGAAATAAAGGCTGAAAGATGTCATCATGTCTCCATGGTATTCTTGTCGTTTGATGTAAACCTCAAAAATTTGCATTCTAATGCAACACAGTTTATTTCATCCGAAGGACAAGTTATTATGTCCATCATGAGTGGAATATTAACATCTACTGCTCTGTGACTGCTAGAGATGCAACTACATGCTTAACCAACACCATCAGTAAAAAGGGAGTGGCTCTGTTTCTATGTTGGTTTTAGAGGCAGTTAGAAAAAAGTATAAGAAGTTAAACATATTTCAAACACAGTCTGCGTGGAAAGTAGGTATGCATGACTGTTAGTTTAGCTTTACTTTTAAGTGAGTACCCTTTGTCTGTGTTCATGTTTTTCAGGGTTCGAGCTGGGAAAAATCTGCGGTATTACGAGCGTATCCTGGACAAAACAGGAGTGCGAGAGCAGATCACCCCTCGTGTATGTGGCCACTTCTGCTGCTGCTCCAGCTGTGAAAGGGTGAGATGAATCCTTTTATCAAGGTCTTCTCTATGTCACAGGGCTTTTTTCATCCACAGTAGTGATTAAACTGGGTTAAGATCAGTCAGTGTCCCAAGACCTAATGCTTCTTTAAAAACAATGCAGTTTTAAATTACAGTTAAATAACACATTATACTTCATCAGTAAGGAAGGATAATGAAAAGGAAAGTAGAAAAATAGAGTTAGAGGGTTTCTTTCTGCATTTATCCAGACCCTGGACATTTTCAAAATGTTTTACTTCAACAAATTTGAAAATGTGTTGAAGTAACCCTATTCTTACTTGAGTACATTTCTGACCACTCTACCCCCTCTGCCTATGTTCAATTTCTTACCATTTAATTGACGGCAGGAATGAACCCAATCCTATTTCTGTGCAGAAGTTGTGCTCACTGTTGCGTTCTACATATTTAGAAGAAATCTTCATTGTCACAATAGAAAGAGCAAAGTCAGGGAGGAGACATTAGACCAGAGGCCAGCAGCAGGGATGATGATACAGGGACTTCTCAGGTAAGGAGAGATCATAACTTGTTGAGAAAAAGATAACTGTTTCAGGGAGAAAGCAGGCAGGTGTCAGGACAAAGTTTTTTAAAGATATTTCACTCATTCACACTTAAAATAGTTTTTTTGCCTGTATAGCTATCACAGGCAGCATGCTATTTTCCTCACAGACAGTTTACGTCTCACACATTGTCGGATTTTGCATTTAAAGAAGTAGATTTCAGAGATTGGGGACACTATTTTCTAAGATTTCAGCAATGTATGACCTGTAGTACAGTATAGTAGCTATGTAGTACAAAAATATGTGACTTTTGCATTCCTTGTTCATGTGGGTGATTTTATACTTGTATCATGTTTGAAATAAATAAAATATAATCAATTTTATGCTAATCTGAGTATAATTACTCAGCATTTTCTGGTGAGTCATGCACACTTGTATCTGTTTATGTAATTTTTGTTTATTTTATGTTAATAAACAACATAGTTTTCATTTTACATAAATGTTCATTTACATATTTATATTAAATAAAAAGCCTGTATCACAAATATATTTATAAAGGGTGAAAACTATTTGGATTGTTAAGGGAAAAGCCAACATTAACAAACCAAAAAGTTACAAATCTTTTGGCAACACTGGGAAATGTAGCTGATGACGCATCACAAATGTGACATTTCATAAGAAACTCTCATAGTGATCATTGTAAAATGCATTGATCAGGATACAACTCTGACACCTGGGATTCCAAGGTAATTTGTATTTTAAGCGATCTGTAGAGAGAAAATTGGTAAAAAAAACAAAAAAAACTAAACTAAATATTGTGGCTAAAAAGGGGAAAAGTTAAATAAAAGGAAAAAATTGTTTTACTTGAATTTTGTGTCTATTTTCTCAGGTTGATGCCATAGAATATTACAGACATCAAGAAAAGCTGCTGCTGGAGGAAATGAGACACCGTGCAGAAGAAGTGCCACAGAACCCTCTGGGTGTCGCTTTTGTCACATTGCAGAACGAGGCTATGGCAAAGCAGTGAGTATCCGTTCTTCATTCAGTGTTTGCAATATCTAACTTGTTCAGACAAGTTAGCACGAAAAAGTTTTGGGATCTGCTACAACCACAAACCTCAAATGAGTTAGAAACAGTGCACAACTGAAGCTGAAGGCAAATTATGCATGGTTTATACAGTATGAAAAACATGATGTACATTTGTATTTATCAACACTTTGAATAGACCAACCTTTCAATACAATTAAGCTGCAAGTCTTTTTGAGTATGTTTCTACCAGCATTGCACATCTAATATTTAATCTGTGCATCCTTGAACAGCAACTTTTCAAGTTTTTCCAGATATTCTCAATTCTATTAAGAGCCGTACTATGACTGGGCCATTTTAAGATCTGAATGTTTTAAAATGAACATATTCACATCATTGTACCATTGTAGCTCCGGCTGTATGTTTAAGTACGTTATACAACTAGTGAACTTCCATCTCAATCTGAACTTCTTTCAGCTGTTTTCTTCCAGGATTGCCTTGGTTTTATCTCGACTTCTCGTTCCAACTCTGACTAGCTTCCTTTTCACTGCTACAGAAATACATCCCGCAGCATGATGTTTGATCTCATCCAATCATCCTTCTTCCACAGGTTCTTCATGTCCCCTACAGGACTTGTGGCTAAATTGAAATGGGAGAAGTGGGAGCTGTAATAGTTTTCTTTCAACATTTGCTTTTTTTCCTCTTGGAGTTTATAATCTTGACAGGTTCTAGCAACAGATTCTCTGTACTTGCTAGCTTAGGTGGACCATGATTTCTTAGTAGTTTTACTGTGTTGCCATATGTAGTATTTTCAGTGGATGAACAGTGCTTTGTGACATGTTCAGAGCTCAAGACATTATTTTATAAACTAACCCTTCTCTAATATTCTCCATCAATGACTCGTCTGGTGTTTTTCCAACCCTCGTCCTCAAGACACACTACCCTGAATGTTTTAGATGTTTGCCTGCTTCAGCACACCTGACTTCAATTGATGACTGATTAACAGGCTTTTGCTGAACTGCAGTCATCTGAATCAGTTGTGTTAAAGCAGGAAAATATCTAAAACATACAAGGTAGAAAACTTCAAGGATCAGAGTTGGGTAAACACTGCTGGCCTTCACAAAATGACTGATCAGAGTTAAAAGCCTTTACAGAACTACATTGCATTTGTGGAGCATTCAATGGAAATATTTCTGTCAAGATTTGTGTATGAAATAATGGTACAATGGTTCCTTTCATATGCACAAATGTGCCTAATTACAATAGTATTTAATAGCAGTCTTTTGCAGTTAATATAACTTTTTCTGGTGTTGCAAATCTTAGATGGTCACTGGATCTGTAAGATAAAACTCTGTGCCACCAGCAGGGTCAGGTACTGTCCATCACTAACTGTTGTGTAATTCACTGTAGCATCCTAAAAGACTTCAATGCCATCAAGTGTGGATGGCCAGACTGCTGCTGTGGGAGGGAGCCTCAGCCTTCGTCTGTCAGCAGAGATCTGAAAGTGAACAAGTGGCGGGTCAGCTTTGCTCCACATCCCAAAAGTGTTTACTGGTAAGATGAGAAACGTCAACACTTCACACTGCGTGCTCCCTGTACGTCCTAACAGTATGTTAAAACAATTTAAATTGTGTTTATTTACTAATTTATTCATTGTTAAAAAATAAGAAAGCATCAGGGTGGAGTTTAATGAATGCATGTTGTTTTGGACATTTTCAGTTTTCTCTCTTTTAGTCTTGCTCATATCTTGCTTACACACAATAACCTCTGATGGTTTTTATTTTCTTAGTATAACTTCTCTGTTTTGGTTTCCATGACCACCAGGGAGAACCTTTCAGTGCACGGTTTCTTCTGGGTCATCCGCTGGCTGGGAATAAACCTTTTCCTGTTTATCCTGCTCACCTTCCTGACGACTCCCACCATCATCATTAACGTCATAGATAAGTTCAACGTGACTAGTCCAATATACGATCTTAATGTGAGTTCTGGTGATTCAAAAGAACATTAAGCTGTCATGGTTTTGTTTTGGGAGGGGCTTTTAATCTTTATGTTGATTTTTATTTCTCATTCTAGAGCCCCATCATCAGCCAGTTCTTCCCGACTCTTCTGCTTTGGTCTTTTTCTGCATTGTTGCCTACAATAGTGTACTACTCTACTCTCGGAGAGGCACACTGGAGCATGTATTACAAACACATTACACTGTGGTAGTGAGTGCATAGAACAGGTTTTTATGGCAAGTACATATTTTTATTTTTCTGTCATCTGGGTCCCAGGTCCAGTGAGCAGCTGAGCATGATGCGAAAGTTGTACTTCTTCCTGCTCTTCATGGTCCTTATTCTTCCCTCGCTAGGACTCACCAGGTAATTCTGATCAAGCAGAATATCACCTACCAAGTGAAATTTTTTTATTAACTTAGTTTGTAACTTAGTTTGTTTTTGTGCTTGTAGTCTTGCATGGTTTTTCCGTTGGCTGTTTGATAAAACGTTTCTAAATGATGGGAAAACAAGATTTGAGTGAGTATTTTTTTTCATTGGTTCTCTAAATTTAAGTCAATTATGTTCTTTAATTAGAATTAAGAAATGTGGAATTATTTGTTGCTTTATCTGACTCTAGCAATTATTGTCTGGATAAATGCTTCCAGTTTTGTTCCGCTGTCCTACAGGATGATATTCATCATATCTTCCTAGGTGTTGATGACCTTTTTTTTTCTTTTTTTCTTTTTTAATAATCCTCCAGGTGCGTGTTTTTACCGGACCAAGGTGCGTTTTTTGTGAACTACGTGATCGCGGCCGGCCTGGTGGGCTCTGGGATGGAGTTATTGCGGTTGCCAGGGTTACTGCTTTACACCATACGTTTGATGCTTGCTCGCTCTGCTGCAGAAAGAAAATACATCCAACAGGTAAGGACATTTTATGCTTTTCCTCACATTTTATTAGCTATTCTTGTACATATCCGTATATAAATCAGCACATTGTATAGGTCTCACCATGTATTGTAATACAACTATGGTTTATTTTATTTATATCATAACATATTGCACATCTTACATGGTTTTAGTTCTGTAGAATGTAGGTAAATTCTACTGAACTACAAATTAACAACTTAAATCTCAGATTACAGTGACAACCACAAGGTTTATGTATGAATAGGGAGGAGGAGTAAATAAATGTATCTTTCCCCCTCTTATTTTCAGGCTAAATTGTTTTCTTGCTTATGTGTAAATACAGTAATATTTTATAAAAATCAACTGGATAACTTAGATAATTTCTTGTCCATAATGCAAACATATATTTTTTTTAGTATATTTGTGTATATGTGTATGTACATGCATTTCTTTTCATTCCTTTTTTACCCAGTAAGGAATATAATGTGGATTTTTCCTCTGACTCAAAATAAATAAAGGAATAAATATTTTTAATTGTAGCAAAACTTTGACAAAGGTGTCTTTAATAAGGGCTGTTATTTCACATTCTAGGGTTTTTGTTGTACTAGAAATGTCGTCATCTATTTTTATATGAATATACTTACTGCTTCATTTAGAAGTAAATTTTAATGTTTTTTTTTTTTCTTCACAGCACCAAGCGTATGAGTTTGAATACGGAGCCATGTACGGCTGGACTCTGTGTGTGTTTACGGTCATTATGGCTTACAGCATCATTTGCCCCATCATTGTGCCATTTGGTAAATAATCAGAATCCCATTTTATGCTTAATCTGATTGATGCCAAGTAGCATGAGCGTTTTGGTAATATGTGACTTTATGTTTCATTTGATCAGGTCTCCTTTACATGCTGCTCAAGCACCTAGTAGACAGACACAACTTGTTCTTTGCATACCTTCCTACTCGCCTCGACCGCAGTGTCCACCTTGGAGCTGTTGATCAAGCTTTGGCAGCACCAATCATCTGTCTCATATGGCTTTACTTCTTCTCTGTCCTGAGAGCAGGTTAGAAATAAATGGTTTAACATTTAATGTAGCCACAAAATTCAATGTATTTTATTAGGATTTTATTTACAGACCAACACAAAGTTGAAAGAAAAGTTTTTTTTGTTTTGTTGTTGTTTTCAGTTCTAAACCTGGAAAGCGAGGCATACAATTGTTTTGGTATTGAGCACTACCAGATCAGTAGAACAAAATCTTTCTCTAATTACAGCTGAGATACATCTCCACCTGCTTTGCACATCTACAGACTGAAATGTTCTTATCAGATAACTTAGGCTCAGTCAGATTGGATGGAGAGCATTTGTTGACAAGAATTTTCAACTCTTTAGAGTCCATTTACAAAGAAATTGGGGTTCTGATATGGTTAGATTTTTATTTTGATGTCTTAGAGTTAAGAGACGTAAAATATAAATGCAAGTTAGTATTCAGATTTTTTTTTTAAAGTCTCATTTGAGATTTCTTTGAATATTTTTGCAAGGCACTCTACGCTTAAAAGAAGTTTTAAAAGTTGGACATGTTGATAACATTCATTTTGAGTAGTAGGTACATTTTGTGATTTGTTGTCCTTTAAACCTTAAAAGGCGTCTGTTTTTACACTGAAATCTTTTCGATGATTCTGCTGAAGCGCTGATATTTTAAGGTGAAATCCTAAAATGAGAAAAACGAAGCTCCGATAACATGTCCCCCTGCAGTCAAGGTTCACAATAAGGAATCCTCCCTGTGAAATGTAAACAATGTTAAAGATATGTAAACAATACACAATCTGCTTGTTCCCTTACAGATCAGACATTGTGTTCCAGAACTGCATGTCTCTTTAGTGTGAAAAGCCTGTTCAGTGTAGCGGCAGTGTGAACAGCCTTTGTTAAAAGCCCCTAAGGCGCCAACTGAACCTCAAACCTCAAAGTTCAAGGTCGTAAAAATCTCAAATTATTGAAGGTTTATATTTTAACTTCTTCATAAAAATAATGCCTTTAACGTGCCTTGGAGAGGAGAACATTCTTCTGATTTTGAAGATCAGGGAATCCCAATTACTCCAATAAAGGAAAAATCTTCAGACAGTTGAAATGAGTTTTCATGCATACCTCTGTGTTGTGCAACATATCATTTAAGTTTATTAAAAATGTCTCGTTTTGACAGGTCACCTGTCTAGCTGGAAGAAAAACTACGCTCTAATTTATTGTGATATCCTCCTCTTTTGCTGAGAAGAACTATCTGCAATAATTAATGAATGATTTACTGCCAGTGTCACATGTGTTTGCAGGCAGATATTTTGCTATATTAAAAGTTATTAAGATTAATCAAAGGATTGTCTGCTTCAGGCAGCTATTAGCAAAAAAACACACCTGTCTGAGGCAAATACCTTTACTACGTCATGATTTACCCGTTTTTTTTTTTTGGTTATTTTTTATGTATTTTTTTTTACCCTGCCTGTTGTCTTATGTTCTTGGAAGCTGTGTTTACAATCATTCTGTACTGTCTTTCAGGTTTCAAAACGGCTACATCCCTTTTCACCTTAGTTGTCCTGTGTTTCACTGTCTTCATCTGTTTGGGCTTTACCTGCTTCGGCCACTTTAAGTACCTCAGTCCTCATAACTATACGGTGAGTTTTCCCCCACCTCTGCGTGTGAGCGCACTGTTGCTGTGACCTCATCCTTCACGCTGAGCATTCAACTTGTTTGTTTACTTTTTCAGGTCAAAGAGGAGGACCAGGATACAGTGGAGGGAGTGGAAGAAAATACTAAGGTGGTGTACTTGTGACTGTTCTTTCAAAATAACAAATTCCAGTGTGAACAAAGATCATACATGTCGAGAACATGTTGTTTCTAGTGTTAGTTATTAACTAAGAAATCATTACCATCATGTTTGAAATATTTCTGTTTGGAGACAGTACAACAAACAAGGAGACTTAAGGTAGAATACACACACAGAAGACTGTACTAAAGTTCAAATTAGCAGATTTACCACATATTTGGCTAGAATGTATGGAAACCTTATACGCAAAACAATTTGCAGTTCTTTAACAGTGAGCTTTAAAGTTTACGTCCTCGTTTTGCATGGCAGCAATAGAAAAACTCAAAGTTTTCTAATTATGACTCTGACTGTTTATATGGGCAACTTTAGGCAAATAACTATTGTTTGTAGTAATTTCTGGACCTAAACGGTATGACATCTTGTCTTTCCTCTTTTGAAGACTGACTAAAGATAATTGCCCTATGTGTCAAGTTATATTTATACCAAAGGTTGGCAGGAAGTTATGGATTAGTGCTGGTAAGATTATCAACTTTCTGATCATTTTAAACATGTGAAGTTTCAACTTTGAAATAGAAAAATAATAATAATAATAACTGACCTTTGGTTATAAACATTTTATTGGAATTTTTAGGGTTATGAAAAAATTGTAGTTATTGTAATTTGGTTAAAACAATTATTTTGTAAAATAATTTTTTTCCAACTGAATAACCATAAGTTGTAGTCACCATTGATCAGCTCACCCTAAACAAGAACTAGTTCTACATTCTGTTCATACCTTTAAAACTGAATTAAACAACTAACTCTTGTTCATTTACGCTCAGGGTCATTTAATTTATTCATGATTTATGATTGAATTTGATGCATGGTTTCAAAATCTACAATTACTATGTTTTTTTTTATTATTATTATTATTTTAGTGACTATCACTGTCTTTACCAGTTTTTCTATTTAATTCTCTGCTGTTGTTTTTTTTTTCCTCACCTAAATTTAGTTTTTACTTCCAAACTCTCAATAAAACAACTTTCATGTATTTATTTTCAAACTTTAGTTGTCAGAAAGCGAAACAAGTGTGAAAATTTTAACAAGGTTTAATATTATACATTTAATTGCAGCCATTTTCAAAACATTTTGAGGCTGGTTTCTGTTATAAACACGGACAAAATTGTCAATCATGTAAGTTAAAGACGGCATCTGTACTCTCGTTTGGACTTTGCTTTCTTCTATGGAGATCAAAGTTTGTCACTCAATGTTTTCAGATTATGGAAGATGCCATAAATGCTAACCCTCTGTCCTTTTCTGCACATCTGCAGGTTTACCTTCCAAGAGTGCTTGATACCCAATCACCAGCCACCACCACAAAGGAACCTAGACCTCAACAGTCGTACGGCTCCTTAGACGACAGTCTAACTGAGAACTTTAGTCCATTGGAGAGCGCCATGAAACATTCATAACTCCTTGGGCTCTTTTGAGGTGCACCTTAGAAACAAAGATGCCTGTAGTTACCAAAAGTGATTCTACTTGGTTTTCAGATCTGACTATAAACTATCCCAGGGAGTCCCATTAACACTTCCCCTGTTCAAACATCAATCCAACATCCTTACCGCCTTCTGTGATTAAATCGCATCTAATGTAAGTTTTCAGGGGCTTGTTTATAAGAAACAAAAATCTCAGGAAATTTTCTTGATATTTGACTTATCGTTTGCACTCGTGCAGCACAGACAGAACACATCCTGTTTGAGAACACTTTCAAAAGAACCAAGTAATATTTGTAACAAACACTGCCATTCAGAACAAGCCAAAAACTAAGTTACTCTGTTTTGGCTACTTGCACATTTTAAACCTACAACTTACCAAAGAGCTGGATGAGCACAAGTAAATATTTTCACCCCACAAGGGAAAGATTTTATATCGCACCTTCTGTATCTTTTATGTTTACTGAAATGACTAGTGTTTTTGCTTTATTAATGAGACAAAGAAACCAAAACTTTTACATTTGCAAATATGGCAAAGGGTCTGCATCTGAAAGTTAACTTTTTGTTGTAATTATGCGTTACTTTTGCATCCATAGGTAAACAGCCATATTTTACATTTTTAAAGATTGAATGAATCTTTTACCTAGACCTTTTTTTGTTGAATGTAATTGATTTATATTTTTAAAATCGAAGGAGCTCTTCATACTTTTTTTTTGTCAAAATGGTGAAGGAGTTCAGTGTTAATATATTATGTCATTTTAAACTCGAGGGAGAATTTGAGTTATATGTGCTAATCTTGTCACCGGGGGGCGCTGTTGAGCCGCAGTAAAGATGTGGGTCCCCTGAAATATTCATAAAGCTGTAACAAAAAGGTCAAACCCACAATGTTGCATTGAGCATTTCTCACTTATTCTGACACTGGTCTGGACCAGTTTACGGAGCTACAACCCTGCCAGCTCCACCTCCTCACCTGATCCTTTACTATTGTTTCCTTTTCTTTTTCTTACCCTCTCTTTCTCCTGGCCTTTCCCCTTTCTCACCACAGTACCTGCCTCAGCAGGGAAACACCACTGTTGTTAAATAAAGGGCTGTCTAGAAGGGGACTGCAGTGATTAGCACAGTCGATTGAGACGGCTGATGAAGTGCTACACTATCACGTTGAGGTTGGTCGCCGTGGTGAAAGGAAAGGCTTGGACGAGGCTCGCTGTAATCTAATGGAGCCTTGCAGTGGCTCTAGGAGAACAAAAGCCAGTTCAGAAGCAGTAAGAGTTGAAGAGGTTTTCAGTTGCTTTGAGAAAAACGACTTTGCTTATTCACTCACTTTGCAGTGTTAATGTCCACACGTTCTTTTACTGACCTTTCAGGCTACAGAATGGTAAAACACAAGTCCGAGGAATACATTTATCACTTTATTATTACAAAGCACACTTAGAGTATTTGGGTAAAAGCTTAAAAGATTTTAATGTCAATTCTGTAAAATCTGAAAGCACCCATTCGTTTTTTTTTTGGTTTTTTTTTGTTTTGGGTTTTTTTGGATGGGGGTGATTATGGCTCACCACTGAGGTTGTCATTTAATCTAGGGAAACACAAGAGTGCCAAAGAGAAGGAAATTGCCATCTGCACCCATATAAGTTGTTTCTTGTTGCTTACATGTCCAGTAAAATCCAGGATCTGATTTATGGATTTTGATCTTGTTGAATTATTCTTTTTGCACTACTTAGAACCTCTTGTTCAAAATCTGAAAAACCTAGAGCTGTAAATCCATCAGAGAATTATTTTTGATCACAGTTTTAGGTTTAACAAACAATTAATCTGTTTGTGAAAAGACAAAAAGAAGTTAATGCTTTTTGTTTTTACATAAAACCACTTTAGACAAAAATGAAAACAAACTGGTCTATATACACAATCCAAACCTAGAGTCAGTTATTTTAAGGTAATTGTAGATTTTAAAGAAAACTGGTTTGTTGTTTTTTTTCTTTTACTTTGTGAAAAATAAGAAAAAATATTAAATGAAGAAAGAAGACCTGGTCAAGGATGCCATTTGTGCAAAAGTCACCTCTGCTCTATCATGAAGTTGAACTTTACGTATGTTTAAGCAATAAATACAGTTTTTACTGTTATGTTTTTCATTAAAGTACAAAATATTACTATGCAACTCCATATGTCTCATTTTGTTGAAGCTGTAATAATCAAACAGAATCTGTCACGGCTACAATACAGAAACGCAACAAAGCCACACGACAAAGCTCTGCAGAGTCAGGATTTGGGGCCACTAATGGATCGCAGATATTCTCATGCAGCTCCAAGAATGGGGAGTTTGATGTTGGACACCTGATATACTATCTGTGCTTTGTGTATACAACGCCCAGCCACTGCTGGAGAAACTTCCTCTGTGGAGCAGAAATAATAAAGATGTTACGACTGCGGGCCTCGAGACGCATTGGCGGATAGCGCAAAATCAAGCAGCTTTCCAAATCCTCACATCAAATTAAACTCTGACCCAGAGTTGGACACGCCACAATTCACTGGCTCAGCCCTTGGCCACAGGGTTCTCGACTTGTTCACGTGGGCGTGTGAAAGTTTTGATCCAGCTGCGTATAAACCGGGCGTGGCGTACAGCATCTTGCGTTCAAATACACATGTATTATGTAGTTTTACACAAAACAGGCTGTTCATTTGGTGTAAACCACATTTCTGAGAACCCAGCAACATTTTGCAAATAATTTACAACCTCAAGTTAAAAAAAAAAAAAAACATTTTCGTAATCTTTAAAGCTGCATGCTCATACTTTCAAAAGTATAGGAACTCTTTCAACTTTTTCACATTTTCTCAAAATGTCTCGCAGCCCCTCCATTTCCATTGTGGCTCTGTATGTTATTCTTCTCATTCTGCTGGAAGGTGAACCTCTAACCCTGTCATAAATCTTCTCCACTCTCTGGCTTATATTTAGCTTCCTCCATAATCCTATTTCCTCTGACCAGCTTCCTCGCAACATGATGGACCACGTTCTTCTGTCAGTGACTTATTTTTATTAATCTTTAAACTGTAACCTTTCTTAAAGCTTCTCCACAACGTAATCACTGACCTGTTCCCCTGGCGGCTGATTACAAATGCTTGCCACACTTTTCAGATTTTTTTTGTTAAACCTTTTGGCTTAATTTTCAGACATCATTTTTTGCATATGACATATGCACTACTTTGGGGATAGGGTTCTCTAATTTTTAAACAGTAGATAGGCCAAAGCCCAGAGTCCGTTTTTTTTTTTTTTTTTTTTTTTAAAGGCAAATGTATATTATGATTCATTATCTGTGACATTGTTATGGAGGGCACCATTTGGAAATAGTGCAGAGAAATTGTCAGATTCAGTGCATGATGGATGTCAACATCAGAAAAGGGAGGTTCAGGCTTTTAGGGAAAAATGTGTTCAATCATCTAGCCGCCTTATTTTTCTTCACTAAATTGAACAAAATTAGGAAATTCCATCCTCCTTAATATAGCCTGCCTTGATGATTTGGATAACAACTCTGTCTGCAAGAGTTTAAATTAATAGCAGACATGACTGTGTTGTGGTTATCACTGCAGGGGCTTCGACAGTTCTTCTGAAAATTAGTGTCGGTGAACAAAGTTTGTCTTCCCTTCGACACATATAATTAAGACGCCACCTTACAAAAGCTGAGAAAAAAAAAAAATGACACATGAAAGATCCACAAATGCCACCAGCCTGTCTGGGCCTGAGTTTAATTAAGATGGACCTGGTTGAAGTCGAGTTGAAGTGTTTGACGTGGCTGTGTTGTGGAAATCACTGCAGGGGCTCTGGAGCACTTCTGAAAACTGTTGTCGCTGAACACGATTTGTCTGCGCTCCTGCGAGAGCAATTAAAACGCCACCGTAAAGAGAGAGAGAAAGAGAGAGAGCGGCAAATCACAAATCCATGAATTCCATCAGCCTGTCTGGGCCTGAGTCTGATTCAACTCGTCGGTGCTGAAGAAGAAATCTTTAGCCAGCACTGTCGTCCAATGAATCAATTTTAAAAATATATATTGTTTCGAAACTGCTGATATGGAGATGAGCGGAGGACCAGATGGTGATGTCATCCTATCAGAAAGCTGTGTAAAATGGCATGGAGGGGCAGGGAAAATTCAGAGGCCACAAACACTCAACCATTCAAACCAGCTTTAGGCCAACAAATGCCTTCATTCAATTTTAATCTTTTTTTAATAATGTCATTTGGCGTTCTGCACTAATTACATCAGTTTGGCTTCTGAGAGTTCACATGCAAATCTGGGCAGCCTATTGTTCAGAACATTTGCCCATTGAACTGTGCCTTAGAAAAGTGTTGCAAAAGAAGAAGGAAATTTACACAATTCAGTTCAAGTTCATGTAACAAAGGACAGATTTTGGAAAATCTGAAAAGTGTGGCATACTTTTGTTTTCAACCACCTGTATTCTAATATGCCTAAAAAAAATAAATTTCCACACAATGCTTTCAGAAGTCACCTGTTTGTAAATGGAGTTCACCTGTTTGTAAAGTAATCTGAGTATAAAACCAGATTTTTGACAGAAACGTAAAACTGCACATCAACCTGAACCCTAAAACATGGAAGTAGCAGCATTGTGGTGTTTCAGCAAGATGAGGGACTAGGAGGATAAAGATAGTTTATGGGAAAATGGATGGAGCTACATACATGACAATCTCTAATATGTAACTTTAAATGATCAAAAATGTATGTCTTTTTTTTCTAATTTGAGGTTATGATAGTAAAAGAATATAGGGAGTTAGTGTAAAAGAAATCTGAAATGATTAACTTCATTTGGTTTCAAATGGTGGATTACTCTGGTTAGGTCAAGTAAGATCACTAAGACTTAGCTGTTTGAGTGTTATGAGTATACACAGTACACATCCTTCTGCTGGAGCTGTTTATCCACACAGTGGTTAATCCAAAACCACTGTGTGGAGTGGAGGTGTGACAACCGCTGAACTCTGTGCCCTAACTGCATTTGTTATTGTTCTGATCTGGGCCTTTGTATACCAAATACGCTATTATTTAGTCACCTTCCTCCCTCATTCTCAGTATTCACTTAATTCCACACTCCCAGGCCAGCAAAGTTGAGAGAGAACCACTGTTTGTGTGCGTGTGTATATCAAGTAAGGATTAAACCCCATTTAGAGTTCGGAGGTTTTAGGGTCAGATTTCCTTCTTGTCACCACAAAGATCGATGGATGTGACCTCTGACCAATCTGCTCCGATCTGTTTATAAACATGGCGGCGGCCAATCACGGCATCGCGTGGGCTTGTGCCAACCAATGAGCGGGCCTCCGGCGATATCATGCTCTGTGGCACTCCCATCTTTTGTCCCGTCAGGATTAGTGCCATGGCAACGCTGGCCGCCTGGGAGCTGAGTTTCCCAGAGCAGCGGGACGAGGACAGAAACAGACTGCTTCAGTCCAAGTCTAACTTCCTTCCCGGGCCAATGAGGGAACAGAACTAAGGTGGTGTGTGTGTGTCTGTCCAAAACTTCCACAAAGAGTGCCAACTCTAATGAGGTGCCATCCTGAGCCACAAGCCCAAAGTTTGTTTGTCTGTGTGGGTGAGTAGGTGGGTGTATGAGGGGCCGTTCTTCTGTGTTCTGTTCTGTATGGGGTAAAGTCACACCACTCTCCCTCTCTTTTTTTCGTCAATGGACTACATTAACCAGAAGGGCAGAGGGCCAGGCAGCTGAAATCACCGCTGCTGACGAGGCATGTGACTTCAGACCGAGGCCTCTTTGTTTGGACAATTACAGCCAACACACAGAGCCCTGGAAATGTCGCGTGACATGGGAAGAGAAAAGGATGAGCATGAATGAAGCTCAGGAATAAATGAAACCAGAATGTGCGTACTGCTGCATGGTCTTAATGATTGGAAAGTTAAAAACCTAAGAGGTTTTAAACCGATTAATGCGCCGTTGGTTATGTTTTTGCGTTTTGGTATTTATCGACTATAAGACGAGGGATTTGCACGGATTCAAAAGCAAGATATGCTGCAATTCAATACAGCTCTTAGTTGGCTTAATACAAATAAGCAGGGAACAAAGAAACTGATATCAAATTGCAAACTTCGCTCATGCAGCACATGAGACTTTTTCCTCAGTGTCTGTCGAGCATGCAAAGTGAGTAGACCAAATGATGTGCCTTTGTAGAAATAGAGTAAAATGTTTTTAGTTATGAAATTATTAACAAATACAGATACAATGAGAGGCCAGTTTAGTAATAACATTGATAGGGCATCTCTTGAAGAAGACTCCTACTGGCCATTTGTGGCATTGCAGTTTAAAGTATCTGCACTAAACTTTGCAGTAGGTGACAACCTACTGCATATTTAAATATATATATATAATTTTACTGTAAGTATCAAGCCTTAAACTAATAGTAAGGCTTTATACTGCCAACCTTACTATTGGCAGACAAGACTCACAGCTTCCAAAATCCCAAATGTACCAGCATATTTATTTTATTATTCAACAATGCAGACATGTTTTACTACTGAACATAAAAAGGTTAGCTCTGTGAAAGTCTATGACTTTGGTGAATATTGCACCTTTGCAGTTTGTTTCAACTCTAGAGGCCGAGTGTATGGAATAATAACCAAAATTGTGGAAAGGCATCAGCATATCTGGGGCCTCTCTGGTGCTTGGACAAGTCTAAGCACTGTGACCTGGCACCCCGGTGTGGATTGGTCATCAGAGAATGTCACCCTGATGGCATGGCGACAGTTTAATCTTGCCCATATATTTTGGCAGCACTCAAAGTAATTTCCTGCAACACTCTTGGCAGCATTGCTGCTATGCACCTCTGCCCTGGCTGAAGCCAGGAGGATCTCACTTATCCATTAAAATGAAAAATCACAAGCCATGCCAACACCTACAGGACCAACATTAGGCCCCTCGCACACAAAGATCAGTGTGTGCTGAGTTTGTGGTGAAACAGGACTCTTGGCTGTGGTGAAACGCACACTTCTCCAAGGTGGACGGAGGCTGGCTGACAGATGAAAGCATGAGTTTCTCAGGCTGCAGTTCAAACTGCAAGATGTGCATTTTATGTTGTCCATGAAAAAGTACACGTTTCAATGACTGAAGCGTCTTGATAATCAGGAGCAAGTCAAATATCTCTATTCAAAATTGTGAAGCCTGATATCAAATTCTGAAAAATGCCCTTTTAAAACCCCTGCATGCCTTGGTTTTTAGGGGTGCATAGGTCATATGGCACAAATTCAAAAAGATGAAACGCTCCACTTGACAAGCATGGTATAATAGGATCATCATGCACAAGATCATTCCAAGTAGACAGTCACAAAAAATTTGTGGGATAGTAACCAGTCATATTTTTTTGAGTGTAACTAAAGCCAACTTCATGCTGCTTCTCCTGGAAGATACAGCTGGACTGGAGCCATGATAAACTCCACAACCGTTGTTCATTCACTGTCTCCTTAACTTGATTACCTCTATAAACGTTTTAGAGGAACAAGCAATTGAATTAAGGGTTTTGCAACACTGCTAAACTTCACAATGAAGAAATCAACAGGTAATGAAAAAGGATGACATTTAAAACTAAGATTTAAAACATGAGTGACTCAAGAAAGGGAGCAAAGACTAAATGTAAAATACAAATGTATTTTATGATTTAAAAGACAAAATTATTAACGACATACTGGAAATGATCTAAAAGGTGGGCGAACATGATTTCCTTTTAAAAATTAGGAAAGAAAACATTACAGAGTGATGATGTGACCACTGGAAATTTCCAGAAAGTGGTCATCCTTCAAATATGAAACTTGATATTATTCTAACCCTTACTAATTCTTGCTCACTCATTGGTTAATATGAAGTCATTTTGCTGAAGCAAGAGCAAAACAGGTTCATTTCCAGCAACACTTCAGTAACAACAGAATTCATTGCAGATTTAGGTGAAAACTTGATCTTTGTTTTTAGATTTAACATCTAAAAATATTTGGTGGGCAAATCTCTAACTCAACAAAAGTGCACAACAGCCCAATATAACAGGAAACACACACACAAAGCTGATTTATAAGCCCCGTTCACCCATGTACCGTTCAGTCATGTCCCAGGAATTCTGCCATATGTTCTTTGAGCTTAACCAATTTAATCTCTCTGAAAGTTAGTTAACACAGCCAGGAACCGAACTGTCTTTGGCCTCCAGTTTTTTTGTCCCTAAGCCTCTGTTCTATATGAGGCTCGTGGGAGAAAGAGCATCTGAGGCCTTTCTAGGACTTACAGTCTGGACTCATGTTTAGAATCAAACTACACACTTTTTCTGGCTATTATAAGGGAGACAATTTGTAAAAGAATCCTCCATAGTACATCAGATTAATGTATGCACAAGGACACATAAATAAAATGTGTAAATGTGTCAGCTGTTTTACTATTATAGAAACAAGCAGCAGTAAGTCAATGGAGGTCTGGGATCTCTAAATGTTACATTCCTCTTGGTCCAAAAAAAGCACCTCGAGTTTTTTTTTTTTTTTAGGAAATACACACAAGATCTAAAGTAGTGTCTTGTGTCAGGAGGTTTTCCTGCATTGCTTTGGGTCTTTTAAGTTACAGAATGGGGCCTCCGTGAATCAAGTCTGTTCCAACCCCGCAGATGCAAGATCAGTTTGGGATTTGCAGCGATTGCACTTTAAGCTCTTGGTCATGTTCCCTGAGCAGTTCTAGAGAAGTTTTTGAAGTGTGTTCCACTCTATTGTTCTGAAGTTGGAGGCCTACTCAACTCAGTCAGGGATAGGCTGCGGAAAATCTGGAGGGATATTTATGGGGGTGGAAAATGTCAAAAGATATTACCATGTAAAAGTCATCACGAAGTTTTACAGCTTTTTTGTTGTTTTTCACAAAAGCTGTGTCTGTCGGTCTGTTTGTGCCCATTTGTTTCTAGCCGCGTGAGCTACTTCCTTTTGGTTTTAGCAGTAAAGCAGTTCAGACTGCATCATTGTCACAACTGGGTATGTCCAGTTTATTAAGCTAGAAAATATAAGACACGACACCACAGCAGTAATGGTTAAAAAAGAGAAAACCTATCAATTTTAAAATGCATAATACCATGTGTTTAACTAACTTCATGCGGTGTTTCTCCTGAAACACAATGACTTTTTTTTATACATATTGAACATATTTGCATTTTGGAAGTTCAAACTACAATTAATTTGACTGTGATTTTATTTGTTAGATTAGCTCTAAGTATCACATAACTTGGCAGGACTGCGATGCATTTGGACCCTGTCCATGTGTGGGTTCTCTCTAGGTACCTCTGTCCTAAAAGATGGCTGTTAGTTTTATCTCTCTAAATTGTCCTTAGGTGTGCATGTGTGTGATTTCATTATAGTTTGTACTGTGTGTTGCGATGTGACGAACATGGGGACCTGTTCAGGGTATTCCCCACCTCAAGGATAAACAGGTATAAATATATGTATGAATTACATAACTACAAATTTGACATTAAATATCCAACTAAGCAATGTTGTGTTGATCATCTGATTATTCAAAGAGTGTGGCCCAATTGCTAACACACCAGGATGTGGCAATCCACCTACCTGACCCAGGTAAACACAATGAGGAGCTGTAGAGGGTCATGACTCAGAGGTGACTGTGTCCCAGCTGAGAGTTGTGAACTCCACAAATCTACAGTGAGGAAGAGTACAGCCTTTAAGCATGTTGAAGGTACTCTTGTCAGATGAGAGAACTGTTCGGCCTGCAAGCGAAACTAGATGGTAGAAATGTGGCCTAAGCGGATCCAGCTGAACTGGAATCAGAGTAAATGTGATCAGTTCCATATTTGCTCCCTTGCCAAAAGAGTAAGTGTCTGAAGTCACGTTCCAGTGAGCTAAGTGTCCTGGGAAAGGATTAGCCTGAGTTATATTTTACTCCAATGTAGTCACCGGATCTTCCCTCCTGGACTAAGTGCGCTCAGTCATGTTGTTATCATGCACTCTCACCGTCTGCGGCTGAAAAGGACCATCCGGTGGGCATGACGTCATACACTGACCGTGCTGTGATCTTTAAACCATTTTTCAATCCCATCATACCCCCAGGACAAGATTACGTTTTTTCCTTTTTCGTTACACAATGTATCTAATGATGCACGTGGCAGAGCAAACTTAAATGCTTCCATTGGAAATTAAGTGAACTAACACGCACACGCACACACAAAAACGATTAACAAAAGCAGTTCAGTAGGTCGCTATGGCAACGAGGTTTTGTTGTCAACGACAACCAAAGTAACGTTCGGACCTGACGGTTACAGTTTTGGCTCGTATGTGAGTTAGCTTGGTTCATTTAGTTCAGTAGTTAAGCAACTTTTAGACAAATAAAACATAGACGTGTCGTTGTGTGAAGTAGTGTAACAATGGACTCAAATTCGCTGTCGTATTCTCTGGACTTCATTGCCAGCAGCGGACGTATTTTAAATGTTGAGCAGAGAACCGCACTTCAGACGTCCATGTTGATCCTGAAGAAAAACTACAATTTCAAACGGGTCATGTTCTGGGGGAAAGTACTGGGCATAAAGCAGGACTACTTCATTGCTCAAGGGAGAGGTGAAGATGAAATAAAAAATAGAACATATCTATATAGGTAAGGTAATCATGTTAATGATACAAATCCTATTTGCTATTTTCTATTATATCTCTTATTATTATTATCATGAATGTTTTTTGGTCTGTGCCATTCAGCTTCAACTGCATGGACTGGCTCCTTCTTCCGACTGTCTCTGAGAGCATGATTGAAGAAGTGGCCAAAACTGCGAGGGGTCATTTCACAGGAGACCCCTCTTTTGTGTATGAACATAATCTGTACTTTCAGATTGAAACAGAGGAAGAAGGAGAGAATAACGTGGTAAGCTTGGCAATGGCTCTGAATAAAATCACAATAGTCCAATGGCTGATTTTTAATGTAATTTGGCTCAGTGCCCAGGCCGCCAATATGAAAGAGGGTGGCTAAACCTTTACGAAGTTATGGAGATTGGAGACTGAACATGGCTGTACAAAATAGCTGACTGTTTAAACTAAAGTTATTAATTTGTTTCAGAGTTGTATTTCTTGCTAAAGAAATTATTTATTTTACACGGCAAACTCCAGATTTAAGAAATCTTTTCTGTTTGATCACTTATTCAAAACAGAAACAACTACAAATCTGAACTTGATGCTAAGTATTAAGATTAGATATATTTTTTAAAACTTCATGAAAACTATTCAAATTCAGGGAGATGAATATAGATTAAGTACAGAAGTCTTCTGTACTTAATCCATAGTAAATACAGACCCCCCTTTGGATTACCTGAGGTGGCTACCAGGGGAGCTCTGAGGAAATTCAGCCATGAGACTTTCTCCAAAAGGCAAAATATTATATAAACATGAAAAATGCATGTTTATGGTACTTGGAATAGATTAGCCAACAATAATTGCACTCCAAACTGTATTTTCTGACATGGGGATTGCATTTACCAATATTATAATGAAGTTTCTTGCTTCTTAAACTCCATACCAGATCATCAACAACAAGGGTTACTTTTAAAGTCTCTTTTAATCATATCTGTGTTTTCTGTGAAGTCATTGCGTCCCTTCTTGGTTACAGATCAAATCAAGTGAAGAGAACAGACTGGCGGTGACTATTCAACAGATCGATGAAGATGTGTCTGTGGTGCCCCGAGGTGCCTTCATCAGGACTCCACTTGGCCCTGTCCATGTCAACCGCAGTTTTGAGGGTAACTTTATTGTAAATCTTGTGGTGCAGATTCCTCTGGCTTACTGTGCATCATGCAAAGAATGCAAATGACTCAGACATCCTCTGTTAAAGAACCTCAGAATCATTTTTGATTGAAGTGGCTAGACAGGGTAGAAATTTCAAGGAGGCATCATCTTTGTTTACAATATCTTTGGCTACTTTGTGTATTTAGACACATTCTTGTTTTGTTCCAGTTGTATCTCAATGTGAATTTTCTGTTGTCTTCTTAGGTCTTTCTGAATCAGAAGCGAGGCAGCTTGACAATTTTCTACACTTACGTGAACCGAAGAGAGGAAACACTTTATATCTCGAAAGGATGGGGGACTGGTGTCCAGCCATCGACTTCCTGGATGTCCTTAGTGACGACATTCCTAAAGGTAAAGCTGCAGTGCTCTCATCATCTATTGTTCTCCTTACCCAACCTGTCAGTTCACAGGTTGACGGTCACGTTTTGGTATGTTCCAAAACTTGCTGTCTTTTTTCTCCACCACTGTGAAGCAATGAAATATTCCACTGAATGTGCAAAACGTAGATGGAATGAGATAGTTAGCTTTAGTTTCTTTTTTTAGTGTCGCCAGCCAAAAGTGTTCCATGGAATGGAAAAAAAAAAAGAAGAAGAAGAAAAGCCAAATTCAGGAGGCAAACATTAAACCACAAATGCTGTATAATCAGTCGTGCGAATTTAGATATGCACAGTCATGTCAACACGACACTGGGGTTTGTCGCTGGATCCCGTCCAGGCGTGAGCGAACATGCTCAGCGAGGTCCTGGGTGTAAAACTATGTGCATGTCTGAGGACTGGAAGAAATGTTTAGTACCCACAAGCAAACACTTAACAGATGTCTGCCTCAGGAGAACTTCCACATGTGCATTTGTTTACGCGAGCGGTGTCGTCACTGCAGCAGACAGCACGCAGCTGCTTCAGCACGACGCTCGCTCCAGCCTTCGCTGAAACAGGTTGAGAGTTCTCACTGAAAACGATAAGGAGTGCATATTTAGAAATGATCCCTAAGATGGGGGAGGAAAACAAACATATCTGCGCCAAAATACAGGGGCTTTCTCAGACCTTGGCTCCCTCCTCGTTCACAGCTTTATTTACTGCGCTTTTGTTTTTCCCCGCAACAGTTATGATGAGTTGCGTCTTGCATAATAAAGCATCCATGGCAGTTTTTTACTTTGACTTTCATCATATTCGTAAGATCTGTCCAAAACAAACAGCGTTGGGAAAAGCTGGCTAATCAGAATTGCCTCTCTTTTGTGTAATCGAATGTTTTCGTACTGGCCAATCCAGCTCTCGTTCAACTCCCATGTCCCTCGTGTTGACGGTCCCACCCAAACATGGTGAGAAACGAGCTTGGCGGCAGACATCAAAACGCACAAAGGGATGATTTATTAGTGTATCCCTTGGCAGTTTTCTACATGTGAACAAGATAGTGTTCCCAAAGATTACTGCGGGATTCACTTCAATGCAGAAAGCAGGATGTAGCAACTTCCTGTGGTTTAATGCCAACTGTTTACAGGTTTGCCGTGTTTGTGTTTAGGATCGTGGAGTCTTCAGTTTGAGTGTGCCAGCAGAGTGTGTATGCTGCGTAGCCTCCTGTGGTTGGGACTCACTTTCTACCATGTGCCAAATACGCCACAACATGGATACATCTACATCGGCAACGGGCTGAAAAACCAGGACCTTCCTTTCATGCTGTAATATAAACTTGCTGGGGGTTTTTTTTATCTCAGACTTCTAAATGTTTTTTTTGGTCTTAAGAGTAACTGAGATCAGTTAACAATGAGCCTTTCAGTTCGCTTCTACAAAAGCTATTGTTACACAGTAAACGCATGGTGAGAGTGAGAGCAAAAATTGTCATTTTATTTAAACATCTGTTTTGCGTTGTGTTGACACAATCAACATACCACCTACTTTGAAAGTGTAACACTGAGCTCGGTTGTTGGTGACAAGAAGTTGTTGGAGAATGTTTTGAAGGTCAGGAAAGATGGTTCTGGGTGGGGCTGATAATGACTCATAATAGGTCTGATGCAGATTAATAAACAAAAGTTATGCTTCAGACGGCTTTCTCCCACGCCTTTATGACATAAATCCAGATTACATCAAATAAAAACCGAAGACCCCGCCTCCTCCAGCTGATCTGTCCTTTCTGTCCTTCACTGCTTTATGTACAGCGGCCTGAAACCGTACCGCACGTTGTTCTTCAGTGCTGGGTGACCTACATCCATGCGCTTCTTGCACCACTTCAGTCCTTTCTTATAGATGGGTTTCACTGAACCAATGGACCAGCGAGTCAAGTACCTGTTAACCAAACACAGATGTGAAAAGAATGTTTTGTAGCATTAAACCAGACAAGAACGCATGTAGATAATGAAGGAAAAACACAAGCTGCCACAGACGCAAAGCAGCACCTGTTCAGTTGGGGTTTGGGTCTCTTTGGGACGTGACCCTCTGGAAGTTTGGGTTTGTGGTCAGGCAGCAGACCTTAAACACAAACAAAAAAAACAATAAAAAAAAAATCCCTGTTCAAATGGGTCCTTGAACCCATCCATAGTCAAAATATGTCAAATTTATTTTTTATTTTGGAATTAGTCAGATTATAATGTTGGCGCTAGAGTGCAGAAGTAAGTAGAATTAAGTTCACCATATATATATATGTATATATATATATATATATATATATATATATATATATATATATATATATATATATAAATTCTCCCTAGGTGTGAGTGTGTGTGTGAATGGTTGTTTGTCCTGTATGTCTCTGTGTTGCCCTGCGACAGACTGGCGACCTGTCCAGGGTGACCCCGCCTCTCGCCTGGAACGTAGCTGGAGATAGACACCAGCAACCCTCCCAACCCCATTAGGGACAAAGGGTGAACAGAAAATGGATGGATGGATGGATATAGTTATACATATATATATACACGTATATATATGTATGTATGTATATATATATATATATATATATATACACATATATATATATGTGTATATATATATATACACACACATATACACGTATATATATACGTATATATATGCACATATATATATGTATATATATACACATATATATACATATTTTTTGTTTTTGTTTGTTTGTTTTTGTTTGTTTGTTTTCCAACTTTGCTTGCTTTATGTAGAATACTCAAGGAGGTTACAGCAACTCGCCTAGCTTAAACGCTGTTTAGCAGATAAACCAGATGCCTAAAATAATAAAACAGTAATATCTTTTTCATTTTTACTCAAAAAAGTATGTTTCCACTGCAAATCAGTTCACCAGGGTAGGAATTTACACCAGGAAAAAGTCTAAGTTAGCAGGTGATACGTTTGATATCCACCTTACATCAATAGAGGACTTTTGTAATTGGAAGGTGCCAATTATTTTTACAAGGATAAATATTCTAAATATTCTAAATAAATATTCCCAGGATTAGTTCTTCAATCATTTCCCACTTTTATATAACTGAAGAAATATGCATCTATTTGCAGATACTTAAAACACAGTCACCAATAATAATACCAGTGTTTTGCAATGGTAACATTCAAATACGTCAGTAAAACCAGCTAAACTCAAAGGGAAAAATCACTAATAGCGTTAGTATTTGTAACACTGGTAGACCTCAAAGAGAATGCCAGTTTTAGTTCTATTGTACTCCACACTTTGGTTTTGTTTGTCTTAAAAAAAAAACTAAAAAAAAAACATTTTTCTATGTTAGATATTTCAAATGCAACTTGACAAAGTTCCACGCCTATTCCCAGTTCCATTTTTTTCCCGTTTTGTTGTGCAACTTAAGTGGCTAGAAAAAAGAAGCCTCTTTTGCTATGACGAAGAATGTTCTTGTTTATTGTACCCAACCAGCAGATGAAGCTTTACTTCTACTAATCTGCATATAAACCACAATGACTTTTCATGATTGCCACATATTCCCAGCAAAACAGAACCTAAAAACACAGAAACACCTCAGTAAATCCAAGCTTCGCTTTATCCAGCTAGACGCTCACCTGCTCTGTGCGCCATCTGCACACAGATGGCAATCTTGCGATGCTCCTCCAAACAAAGACCGGTGATTCGTCTGGGCAGCATCCCCCCGTCCGACCTGATGAACTGACTGAGCAATAAGACGTCCTGGGGAATTAGAACGGAGACAATGAAGTATCTCTAACAAGTGATGCAGCCATAATGATAGGATTATTCTGGAGGCATTTCTGGAGCATTACAGTGTAGTTGTATTTGTGTTGCAGGTTCCATCTATAGATAGGACACTTGGCTGAGGGATTTGGAGGTTGTGGTCCTGCTGGTACTTCTATGATTTGTCCCTCAATCTAGAAACAGAAAAGAAATGATAAAACATGAAATGTGATGGTCAATAATTATTAATGTGAATTAAAAAAAAAACATTAAGCAATGCACCAATTTGGTATATAGATCAGAAAAAAAGAACTAATTTTGGTCAGATTTTTTTTTTTAATCAGACTAAAGCTTTATCACATAGAATATTAAAAAATAGGCTTTATGATAGCACTAGTAGGTTTAAGTACAACAGAGAATTAAGTACATTTTTGCATCAAAGCACATGTTCCTAACCTCTCATCATTTTTTATTCAGCTCAGAAATGTGTCACCAAGTACAAGATTTTAGCTGAAGATTTTCTACAGAGAAAAAATGATGGAAATTTTTTGTTTTGATTTAATAAATGCAAAAAAAAAAAAAATGCAGATTTTTCTCAATGTATTTTCCGGGCACAAATCAGGGTCAATCAGGAGAATATTCTATATGGCCCGCCTGACTGAGGCATTATATAAAAAGAATGCATATAAAAATTCTTCTTGATTATAATACACTAACAACACTCAAAACAAACAAAGAGAGAATAAAATCTAATTGTTTGAGGTTAAAGACAAAGTTTACTTACCGTTGTTGTATTGCCTTCTTTTTTCTCCACCACTGTGAACCAGATGTTAAACAATATCAGGTTTTAATCATGAATGACCTCAACAATATTTTTAAATTACATTTTACTTTATGTAGTAACCCAAACAGGACCATCCAAAGGGACAGTAAACAAGTACAGCTTAAAGGAATTCTCATAACACACACTTAATGAACACATCACTTAAAAATGCAACTTTTGTCTCAAATTGTAACAAGATAAATAGTAATTTAATAAAATATCTTGTTGTCATGACGTATATTAGTTTTACAGGCTACGATTATGCGTCTTCTTAGCTTTATCTAATCTCGAAACCTTTTTTCCAAACATGTTTAAATTCCTAATTATCTTCTCTAACGTCTCTTTCTAGAGGTAGAAGGTGAGTATTTGACAACAATGAGAGGAAAAAATCATTTCAATGATTTGCTAACACGACCGGGTATGCTAACACGACCGGGTGGCTAAAGCAGCACCATTTCTGACGAAGCCTTACCTTGACGAATTCCTCTGGTCTGCATGGCCACAGCAGATATCTGGGGAACATTAACCCTGCAGAGGGAATTTACGCTGGTGCCCGTGAAACTCTGTTTTAAACCTGCAAATGAGGTCCAAATAGATCTTAGCATACTGCGGGCCGCCATGTTTAATTCTTGACCTCCCCCCCTCTTCTTCACATGCTAGTATGTATATTAAAAACAGCGACACCATCGGCAAGAATCATAATTGCAACCCTAATGTTATAGCGATTTCACCTTTAATCGCTTTACTAACCTCAATCTTTAGATTGGCATGCAGGGGTTCTTGAATGTTTTCCACCAGAATGGATAAGGCTTTATTTTGAGTTTAGTCAATGAAATAAAGACTGTTTATTGTTCTCACATTTCCTTTTTGTTAATTTTCTAATGATACAGATCTCCTTAGCAACTTATGTCATGTGTGATCATCACCAACACTGGACGAGGTTGATTCAACGAGTTTTCCTTAATGAATGATTCAATCTGTTTGTTTAGTTTTACATGTAAAGGAACCCAGTTATAGTCAGGGTATCAAAAATTAAGTAAATCTCATGTTGTTCCTCTCCACAGAAATCTTTAGTAAAAGGCAAAAGATTATGGGTGTTGCTCTGTTTTTCTCATGGTAACAGTGCATAAACAGTTTGAGCATTTAAGCTTAGTGAAATGGTAACAAAGATGTTATTCATTACAGAAGAGCATTGGATTTACAAAAGCCTTATGTAGACAATCTAAAACTGTGTTTAAAAAAATGTTGATTCAAAGTGTTAAATTGACAGTGGACATCTATTTAAATCATTTAAAATTATAGGTTAAGCCCAGAATAGGTAATTAGAGTATCATTTTTTAAAATTAGACCATTAAAACATGATAAAAGAATATTTTCTGAGGCAAATTACTTCAGGCCCAACTTTTTTTTTCAGTTTCACTCTACTTAGCAGTGTGCTTCTCATCTTTGTGTTGCTTTTCCTCAGAAGCAGAGCAGTAGGCTCAGTGTCCATTCTTCTTTTCGTACCCTGCTCATCAGATGAAAGCATTTAGGTGAACCTACAGGACCATTGTCAGAACATGCCAGGCCTTCAATGCAGAAGCTTCAAGATACAGGTAAACTCTCAAAGCACAGATAAAGTGGCAGATAAGGTGTCAGATGTTTGGTAGTGTTATCATGAGAACACTATGCCATTATCCAGTTGCAATGCTTTTGTTTGCTATGTTTCTGAGTCTATCTCGTGTCTTTATCTTTATGCATAATGGAGGGCTTTAAGGAATCCAAAGCTGGTGTGCAGCTGCTCATCTGCGTGCAAGTAAAAGTCTTTCTTGAAATAAATGACAGTGCTTTCAGAACATGGTTGAAGCCCTTTTGAAACTAAGGTACCCTGTGGAGGTTTGACCACTGGAAGTGCCAGGCAGCAATAATTTAATGTGAAGTCTGGTTCAGCTGGTGTTATTACAAAAACTGATGAATGCCGGCTAGCACGCAAAGTTGTCGGAGCAATGCATACTGTGGGAAACGTTTTGTTTCATGAAATGTTGGTGGCTGTTACTTGTGACAAACAAACGGAGTAAGAAGGAAACGTACTTTGGATGTAAACAACTCACAGTTTGAGATTTTCCTTCATAGATCTTTTATAACCTCAGCCAACTAAAGCATTATCGCACATCTTTGATGGTATCTAGAACTGGGTGCAGATGTGAATGCAGCCTGGACACATTTGGGATGGTTAAACATAAGATCGCAGAAACCACTGCAAAAAAGAATGATCCACATGTGTCCGCACTGTTCAGACAAAATGAATATGGATCTACTGCAGGCCAGAGCTCTAACTCAATTAGCCTACATGCAGGCATTAAATAATAAAAGAGAATAAAGGAGGGTGATTTTACTTTGTTGTGTTTTACAAGTTGAAACATGGCAGTGCATAAATTCTTTTTTAAAGCTAAATAGAAAGTTTTTCCTCTATGGGTCATCTCTATTGCAAATGGGTTTGTAAAATCTTTTACATTGACACTTCTATAGTCATCAGAGCACTGTTTGTGGAAAAAGTGCTATCATCCTGATTTTCAATGCCTGCAAGCATAAAAAGAACCGTTTTTGTACCAGTTTCCGAGGATTTATTGCTGATAACCTCATATTTCTGTCATTTCAGATAGTTGTTACATTACACAACTATGTATCTAGCTAGCGCTTCTGTCATTATTATACAAATGGACACTACTGCTTTTTAAAATGACTGGGAATTTTTGTTCCCAAGCAAGTGCAAAACTAAAAGTCTTCGTTTTGTAAAAAGACATTATTTTAAATGCAATGGACTAGAGATTTAGTTTCTGTGAAAGTCAGTGGACTTAAATCAGTTTCCAACAGAGAGTCGTATTATCTTTCTTAAAGGTAATAAAGATTAACAGATAAACTCCTGCTACTACTAATGTTTTGGTTGTAATTTACATCAAACCACAAGCAAAAGTCTATTGAGCTGTTTTAATTATTATTCAAAGGCTTAGACATAATCCAAGCTCCGGGTTGCAAAAATCAACAGGAACATAGAAATAGAATATTTAAAATAGAATATTCATATATTTTATATTTCATATAAAATAGAAATATGAAGGTTGGAGACGTCTCACCAATCACTGTTTTTAAATGCAATATGGCCGTCATGCACATCAAATCCACAGCTGCAGAAAAAAAATGCTTGATGTCTCTGATTACTTTCACTTTGACTAAAATTATTACAGCAATGTTTAAATCCATGAAATTGATAAAAATACACTCGGACTGCACCGCTCTTCTAAATTTTAGATTGATCCCTGAATGCAGCAACCAGGAACTCCCAGTAGCTTCCTCAATGGCAGCTGTTAAGTTGGTTGTGATGTATTTCCAGATCAAAGTTCCACCTTTCCAAGTAAATAGCTAGAAGGATTAGTTTTTGAAGTTTATCTAAGCCTGAGATGAGTGAGCCAGCTTCCTCAGAGGGCAGATCCTTACCACAAGAAAAAATGTGTAATCTATTTTTTCATAAGTAGTCCAACATTTAGATCATTCTTGTCCAGTATATTTGGATGCAGTCTTATCAGGAATAAGTTGTACACAATTTAGTTTTCAATTTTAACACATTTAATTGGTTTGAATATTTTAGATTCAGTGAAATGTCAAATTTTTTTTTTTTGCATCTCTTGAGCTCTTGGGAACCAGAATAACTCATTGTTTCGCACTAAAACCTCTAAAAGCTTTGTGGCATTTTGCTCATTCGTCTGCTAAGCCCCTGTTCACGCTAGACAAACAAACCACTAACCTCCACAAAAGTCTTATCTTTTGTCTTCACTGGGAATGGTGCAATCAGCATTCAGTCGCAGGTCAAATGACTCTTCCGTTGTCACAGCTGTTTGTCTGTTTACCTTTGATTTTCAGGAGATGTACAAACAAGTTTTGATCCTTTATAGGGTTCATGCAGTTGGCTTGTAAAGACTTGTGGCTTTTTTCTCTAACCTAATGCACTAACTGCGCCCGTTTTCACTCAAGCATCCACGAGACACTATTATTCATTCAGTTTTGTATTTCAAGGGAATAAAGAAAAAGATAAAAGAGTAGCTGCTGGGAGTTGGGCTCATTGTTTTTCAATTAAAAGGAATTTAACAGTAATTTAGGCATGCATGTGCAAAAATCTGAAAATGATGGTTTATTTCATATTTACTTTATATGTTGCAGTGCTTCACCCAAGCGTTTATTATTTTTGGAGTTTTTCCAATTGTTTTTTTTTTTTTTTTTTGTCAAATTACAACCACAAAAATGATGTTGTGGTAGACAGAGCTAAATAAAAGGCAATACTGGAAGGAAACCTGATGGAGTCTGTAAAAGACTTTACGCCGGGGCAGATTTTCACTTTTCAGTGAGACAGTGACGAACGTCACCAAGTTTTGACCTAAATCCAATTGAGAATCTGTCGCGATTTAAAAATGAATGTTTACTAGAGCTCTCCATTTGACTGGGCTTAAAATAATTTGTGAAGAAGAGCGTACAACAGATTCTGGTCTCCAGATCTGCAAAGCAATAAGTTACTCCAACAGACTTCCAGCTTTAATTTCACCAAAAAATATGTTTTACAAAGTGTTGATACAAGAATGACTGAATATAAATCCACCTATGCCACACTTTTCAAATGTTCCTTCAGCTGACAGTTCTGTACATTTGTGTCGGTCTTTCACATTAAGACTGGTATTGGGTTGTAATATGGGAATATGTGCAAAAGATGAACGTCTTTTAACAAGGCATTCTGCAAATATAGGTGTTTCTTTCCTGTTGTATTTATTGTAATGCTTCCTACTACTTTAGGAGTGACACCTTACTGTTTTGCAATCTATTGGCAAAGCTTTTGCTAGGCTTGGTCTTTGCGTTAATGCTTTTGATCCAGGACATGTTTAGAGATAAATAGGTTTTGAAATTGCTTCCTTTTTTGTTGCTTTTAGAGGGCGCAGTTTTGAGCTTTTGCCAACTTGCGCGGTGAAACACTCTGGCGTCTCTTATGAGAAGCCAAATTTATTTGACTTCTTTGTTTGTTGAATTTTTGTGAAAAACACATTCCATTAGAACAACAAAGCTTAGATTTGCTAAACAAAAAAAAAAAAAAAAAAGAACTGTGTTGAGCAGATTTTAAACCCGATACTGTTCTAACAGATGAATCACATGCTTCTGATCTGCCTGTCACTGTGTGCTGCGTGGTGAGGAGGAGAGGTACGTTGGAAACATGTTCACCATCAGGGTTCATTGGTTTCAGATGCAAAAATGTGAGCAATTTTTTTGAAGTGGCATATATGCTGTGAAGCTTAAAAAGTTGCACCTTGGGATGCAAATGGACATCTGTGTTCATTTCATCCATGGAACAGAGAATGGGTAGATAGAGATTATGGTGTCGTTGGTACCACAAAGACTGATCAGGCTCCTGATCAGTCCGGGATACTAAGCAGTTGCATTCCTCCAGAGAACCCCCCCACCAAAAAAAGAAAAAAAAAGTCATTTAAAGTTTCTGGCCACCTCCTTAATGGCTTTGATATTCAAATGAAACATGGTCCTGTACAAACAGGCGCCTTGGCCGAGGAAGAGGGAGCAGAGTAAATCAGATAGGATTTCTCCCAGATGAAAAGAGCATGTCTGACATTTTCACAGAGAGCACTGAGACAATGTTGGTTCGATGTCATGGTGTGGAGTTATAGCTGTGCGGAAAAGGTTAGTGTTTTCACCCCTGCTCTCCTGGATAAACGGCTACGGCCCAGCATGGAGCGAGCAGGCGAGATGAGAGTATGTGGAAGATGAGTGGGTACGACGGTCACATTGCCTAAAAAACAAAAAAAAAGTCCAGTCCACACGGTAGCATTATCCCTTTTATTGTCACCCTGATCCCTGTGCTGTCCTTTTAGTTTTGGATGAGACACAACACCAGTTCTGTTTCATTACAATGACACCATAAACTAACAGCTTTATCTTCCCTTGGCAAGCTAATTGAACCTATGTTTCTAATAAGCGTTTAAAATGTTGAGGAAGGAAAGATTTCCTTTGTGGTCAAATCATACATAAGCAGACGAGGCGTAATTAGACATTGCATTCATTGAGTTTCATTTGAAGCTTCTGATCGTCCATTTTTGAGTTTGGTTTTGTTCAAAATTGGTCAGTTCTAAAACAGAGCACAGGAAAATATTTATTGCGAGAGTATATGATCGTCTCAGGATACTGAAGCTTCTGTATAAACAGAACTAATGATCAACCTAATCACTGTAAGTTGGATCTAATTAAAAACTTCACACAGACTGTTACTTCAATTTTGCGTGTTCTTGTTCTCTACTACCAAAAAGGTTTCGACTCGAACTTTCATTGACATGCAGACGGAATCTGGATGTGGTGCATCCAAATTGATGTGCACAGTCTGGTATGCAATTAAGGCATAGCTGTCACTAAGAGGCTTTCCTGGGTGATTAACTCGTAAGGCCTTGTTGCATCCAAGGAAGTCAACTGAACACAATTAGCCTATTTCGAGGGGAATGAATCTGGTCAAAGGCCCCAGATGCTGTAAAATGAGACAAGAAGAAAGAAACTTGTCAAAGCAAGACAAGTGGAAACAGGAATCCAGGGACGGCAGAGTGGGGATCAAGGTCCGGATGGGCACTTTTGTCTAATGTTAGGTAAAGACCTTTTTTTTTCTATGAGAGAAGCATGTTTTTCAGTCCAAGATTCAACAAGATCACCCCATCACCACCCTCCATCCATCCTAAGTCGCTCCCAGTCTTCTCACACACAACCTTCCTCTTACCTATTCTGGTTGACTTGCTAAAAAGCACTGGCTTCTTTAACAAATTCATTACTCTTTGAAGAGGCTCTTATCCCTGTTTTTCCTCTTCTTAGCCCACTGAGAATGCTGGCTTCAATCCTCTTTCTCTCACACACATACCAAGCCTACCCAAAAGGACACACACCCAAGATCGCATGCCTCCTTGCAACTGTCTGCCTCATGTTTTAGTAGATTAATCATACATTTTGACTCATTACACATTTAAAAAATCAATCCAAAAGCAAAGTTTTTCAGCCATTCAAATGCACTTTTCATTATCACATTGCATTTTGGCAATTTCTGAGTTCAGAACACCTCATAAAGTTTAGTGAGTTGTGTTTTCTTCACCTTCATTTATAACATGTCACCCCTTAATGTTCACCAATGCTGAACTTAAAGCAAAGGCGGCACAGTAAGAGCAGAAAGATGAGAGGACCAACTGGATTTCCATCATAATCAGTGTCAAGTGCAAAGAGTGGAGAAAAAAAAACATAAGCTCTGACCTCAAATTTGTGTCTCCATCTGTTTAAGATGATAGAATCTGCTTCACCTGTAGGAGCGAAAACCAGACAGCACGCAAACAAAGACAGACACACAACATAAACTAGTGATTCATTCGGGCTTTGAAGGATCTTTTTAATTGGAAGCAGGAGTCCTTCATGCTGTGATGATTAGTCCTGCGCTGCCCAGATCGGTTTCCCACCATGACTCTTTACTTCTTCCTTGTGCGTGTTGCTATGGCACATGTAATGGCATTCTGACATAGACCAGATGGTTTCCAGTTGTCTACAGTTGTTTTTACTAAAAAAGACTGTCGACAGGTGGTCACCTGATTCATGAGCTTGCTACTGCCATTACAGGAGCTACTGCTTTCTTCTAGATTATGCTGGAATAAGAACATTTTCCTCCTGTTCAGTGTCAATGTTTCTCATTCCCAGACACACCCTACAGTCCTAAAACATGAGTGGATTTACTTTATTTAAACTGTTGAGACCTGTTCTGAATCATGCCATCTGGAAACAGAATCTAGCTTTATAAAGACTCTCTAACCAGCAAAGAAGACAGCAAAAGCTCTGGAAAGCATGTTACAGATGTGGACATTGTCCTTAACCTACACTGTCGGGTTAGGCAGACTGAGAACTAACATTGAACCCACAATCCCACAATCAACATGGTAAAGCACAGTTGTGAGGGAATCCTAGTTAGAATTAATGGGATTCGGGAAGGTGTAACATACCTAAAACTCACAAGACGAGATGAGACACAATGCTGAGTTTACGAGAACAAGACGAGAACAAAATGATAGAAAATCCATCCATTTTCTAACACCCTTGTCCCTAGTGGGGTTGGAAGAGGTGCTGTTGCCTATTTCCAACTAACGTTCCGGGTGAGAGGCGGGGTACAACCTGGACAGTTCGCCAGTCTGTCACAGTTTTGACATTATATTCATGAAAACTTTCATGATCAGAAAAAGGTTGACTGCTTCAACATTTGCCATGTCCCAGTTGCTATTGATAGAGTGCTGTGATTGTGATGTAGACCAATGTGTTCCTAGAATTGGTTACTATTGTGATGCTTTCTGCCTCTTTCAGCATCTGAGCAACTTGCAAAGTGCTTAAAGATTGTTTGGATCTTTTTCGTTCCTACTGGGAACCCAAAATTTGTCAAACAATGGATTTAAAAGTAGTAGGGGCATCTTCTATTGCAACTTCATCATTCAAAACCATGCTGACCTCAACTGGCAAGAACAAGATCTTGCTGTACCTCTACAGGGCAATGAAATGCAGAAAAAATTATGGTTTTGATCAAAGCATATTCATAAATGGTCCAGTCAAACTTCAAACCTGAATCTAATTAAGAATGTCTACAAGACATACAATGTTGATTCAACGCGACTGAGCTAGGGCTATTAATCAAACACCGGGATGCTGCGGAGAGGCAGGGGCAAAAGCACGAGCCACATATGGAGGCCTTAGTCCTTGTGGTGCAGGTTCGATTCCTGGCCTGGTGACATTTGTCACATGTCTTCCCCCTTCTCTCCTTACCTTCTTTCCTGTCGGACTACTTTCAAATAAAGGTAACTAAAGCCAACAAAACTTTCAAAAAAATAAAAAAAATCAAACAAGGATATACATTTCTGTCACAGCTGTGAAGACACACTCCAAAGACTTGCATCAGAAAATGGGGGAAAGTGTTTCTTTTAAACTCAGGAGAGCCGAATACAAACCTATCAGAGTTTTTTTGCTTTTATTTGTAAAAGCCATGCGTTACTTTGTGTTGGTCTACCAAATAAAATCTCAATGAAACCCAGTTTATAACATTTGAAAGAGTTCAAATGGTATGAATACTTTTGCACAATGCATATCAAACTAACAAGAAAATAAATTTGACACTCTCCCTGACAGATGGAAAGCATTAGCTTTATTAATTCTGTCTAAGTATTAAATAACTGATGTATTTCATGTTTTCTGTATTAACTACTGAGCTTGGTCATGTTCCCAACCCATCATGCATCATTGCTTCAGGCTACCTCTGTATGAGGTCTTGACACTCTAGGCATCCTCCTAGATCATCTTTCAAAGGGAAGACTTAGCACTGTGAAAGAGTGTATTTTATACACTTTTTACACTCAGCAAGCTGTCAAATAAAAAACATAAAAAAATGAAAAATCAAAAAACAATGCTATGTGCCAAAAACTGCAGGATCTCATGGCAAAATTATCCCCTTGCAAATATTCAAATGCTATCTTGGTGTAGAAATAAATTGCTTCACAATGCAGCAAAAAGAAACATCTTTGGTTTCATTATTTATGTTGATTAAAAAACAGATTTGAAACTATGTGCACAGCAGCTTTCACTTTCCCTGCCAGATATATGAACTGAAAATTGCAGATGAAATCCTGCAGCTCATTGATTATTCCTTCTACTTTGCACTTTTGAAGTTGCATAAAAACAGGAAACATTCACACTTTGCTATCTCTGCTAGCAGAATATCATGGCACCGACAACAGAGGGAGGCTTGTGCCAAGGGATGCCTGCCTCCTTAAAAAAAGAAAAAAAAAAAAGACAGCATTTGAATGAGTCATCAGCTGGAATGGTTTGCTAGCTATGTTTGGAGGCTGAACTGATCGGAGCTGTGGGAGCGATCCAATTTTTTTTATGTTGCTTGGAAGGACTTCAGTCGAAATGTGTCAGCAGTGCCTTGCAAGAATATTCACAACTGTTTCACCTTTTCACATTTTGCCGTGTTACAACCATAACACTGTGTGTGTTTTATTGGGATTTTGCATGATAGAACAACACAAAAATGGCATCTGGCAGTGATGTAGGAGGAGAATTGTACATGGTTAATGTAATATCTCTAAAGAAAATCCTGTTCAATAAATCAGCTTCAGATATCTTTTCAAATTATTAATAGAGTCCACTTATATTAAACTAAGTCCCAGTATAAGTCTAACTGGTCAATGAAGGCCTCAGAAGTTTGTTAGAGACATGGTCATCAAAAATTGGAAAGTGTTTAATTCAATTGCAAATGTACTAAGACAATGTAAACTGACAGCTTGGGTTAAGAGAGCATTAATCAGAGACACACCCAAGAGGTTCATGGCAACTCTGGATGAGCTGTAGAGATTTACAACTCGGATGCAAGAACTTGCACAAATGAGGCCTTCATAGTGTAGTGACAAGTTTAAACAAAACTATGGAATGCCTCTTTTTAGGTTCCCTAATGTCCTGCCCCAAGTGGAGGAGTTCAAGTATCTTGGGATCTTGTTCATGAATGAGGGAAAAAAGGAAGCGGGAGAGCGACAGGCGGATTGGCACAGCATCTGACGTCAAGCAGGCATTGTACCAGTCCGTCGTGGTGAAGAGAGAGCTGAGCCAAAAAGCGAAGCTCTCGATTTACTGGTCGATCTACGTTCCCACCCTCATCTATGGTCATGAGCTTTGGGTCATGACCGAAAGAACGAGATTGCAGATACAAGCGGCCGAAATGGGTTTTCTCCGTAGGGTGGCTGGGCTCTCCCTTAGAGATAGGGTGAGAAGCTCAGTCATCCGGGAGGGACTCAGAGTAGAGCCGCTGCTCCTTCACGTCGAGAGGGGCCAGTTGAGGTGGCTCGGGTATCTGATCAGGATGCCTCCTGGACGCCTCCCTAGTGAGGTGTTCCGGGCACGTCCCACCGGGAGGAGGCCCCAGGGAAGACCCAGGACACGCTGGAGGGACTATGTCTCTTGGCTGGCCTGGGAACGCCTTGGGATTCCTCCGGAGGAGCTGGAGGAAGTGGCTGGGGAGACGGAAGTCTGGGCCTCCCTTCTGAAGCTGCTACCCCTGCGACCCGACCCGGATAAGCGGAAGAAGATGGATGGATGGATGGATGGATGGATGGATGGATGGATGGATGGATGGATGGATGGATGGATAGTGACTACCGAGGGGACGCCGCATCGCAAAGAGAAAAAATGTGCTATGGTCAGATTAAATTAAAACTAAACTTTCTGGCCTACTGGCAAAACTAAATATAGTACAAAACAGCAGTTTTTTTTCCTTTGACTGGAAGAATAACTTAAAGTCTTATAGCTACAACTGCTAGTGAAAGAATTTGCCCAAAGTCCAGACCTAAATTTAATCAAGAATCTGTCACAAGACTTGAAAACTAATATTTACAGATTCTCATTCCAATCTGCATGATATTGTGCTATTTTGAAAAGTGCAATTCGCAAAAAAAAAATCTGTTTCTAGACATGCAAAACAGAGACACACCTCCAAAGAGCTAGCAAACTTAGCTTTGTCTCTTATTATGGGTTGCATTTTGTTAGTCAATCAACATACTATATCAAAGTTTTTGGCTGTAGTTTGACATTTTTTTAATTTATTTTTTTTTTTACAAAGTCAAGGTGTATGAAAGTAGAATAACACAGTTCACACATTGGCTCTTAATACTGCGGTCTTTCAAAGAAACCTTGAAGCTCAAGGGTGATTGTAACCCTTCCAAAGTCTCTCTCTAGACTTTGCCAATCAGTCCACAAATGAGCTATTGACAATTCCTTGTCGGAGTTTGCAGAATATTACTAAGCAAAGTCTGGTCTGGAAAGTTTCCTAGCTATTTCACCCGGTCTCATTTCATCACACCCATTCCTATCTCGATCTGGTGTCAGCATTTGCCAAATTTTCATTCTTTGCAAAGGGGGAGAAATTCAGGTCAAACTCAGTTGAGAAATCAGCCAGCTTAATGTGTTGTTGTCGTTCTTATCAGCAAACATGCCTGCGTCACACAACCTAGCAACGCAATGTGTTTCTATGAGAAGTCAGAAGGTTTATGCACTGTTGCTCAAAGTCTTTATAAGCGTCCAAATGCAAACAGAATGGCAGCATTTTTAAAAGCTGGATTTCTTTTGGCATTACTGACTCTTGTACTCCTTATATGTGAACGGTCAGCTAACTTTGACTTTGTCACCCAGCGCCCTTTACTTCACCCTCATTAGTCTCTCTGTTTTTCCAGCAGCGTGCAAATGCGATCCACTGTACAGCATGTTTGGGGGGGATTTTATAGACAGGTGGAGCCCAGCAGGGGGCAGTGGTGATCATCAGGTGAAGGTTTGATCTGCTCACATGCTTTCACCGCCTCCCCACCTCCAGTGTGATCCAGTCAGACTCCAAGACCTTGAAGATAAAGTAATAAAACAGTCGCAGTTATCTGTCGGGTTCAGGGACACTTTTTTCTCAGCCTATAGGTCGACCTTGCTCCAAAATTAAGTTAACTAACATCTCACACAATTAACTTGAAAGAATTTCCTGAATGCACTTTTTCAGTGTAATTCTAAAAAGGGACATTGAATAGTTTCGTTTTTTTTCTCTAGTCTGAGAAATCTCTCTGCATTTATGTAGAGTCCATGCTGGGTAGCATAACCTTCGTCTCCAAGAGCTCTTTGTCTGAGGGTCATTCGTGAAAACAACTTGAATCAGGCTTTTTTTCTCTTATCTGTACCCCTTTTTGTTGTATATTTAACACTGCGTCCAATACATCTTATCTTGTGAATGAGATTGTAAAACCTCATTGTGTGTGTGTGTGGGTGTGCGTGTCTGTGCGTGTGTGTATGTGCGTCTTAAGTTTGCCTTGCCCTGGTAAAAAGTCATACAGTGAGCTGTGTTCAGTCAAGAGCTTCCCCAGTCTTTATGCATCAAACTTAATGAGGAGACATTCAGTCAAGCAGAGTAACATAATGCAACAAAAGATTGGATGGTGAAAAGAGGCAAATTTGAAGTCCTTCCACCTTCCATTCACTCGTACGCTCTAAATACCGGGCAGTCAAACACAAGGCCAACTCTCCAGTCAAATTCCAGCACTGGCAAACACAGGACCAAGAGGAGTCAGGGAAGAGAGCCTGCTTTTTCCCCTCCAAGTGCTGCTTTGTCATCAAGTGGAAGCAAACTTATATGTTGAATTCTTTCCGTTGCTTTTAAATAATCACATCTAAAAGAGAACGCCGCAGAAATATGTTACCAGACGCCGTGGTTCGGGTTCGGCTTTGTTTTTACCGTAACTTTACCTGCATAACTGAGTGTCTGGACCTTGAATTCAATGAAAACCTTGGTAGGTGTTTAAGCGACAAGTGGTAGTTCAAGGACCTCGCATTTCCCTTCAATGTCCCAAATTCATATTTATAGATTACTGTAAAGGCATCACTGATTGAGATTACAGAACCCAACCCAACACACACGTTCAATCCATCACTTTATTTCCCACTTTGACATTTTCGCACATTCTGCACTTCATCTTTTTGGAAATGTGATAATTTCCCTCACACTATGATAAAAACGGGGTGTTTGTGTCATTATTTGGTCTCTGACAATACAGCTGATATTGCCTCGGATGAAATGGGGTGATAAGCATTGCCCTGTACAGTCTGTAGTGTTTTACTTTTTAAGCCAAGTGATAAACTTATTTATTTATCTGTTCAGTGCTAAAGTGTGAGGAAGACTCATTGAGGTCAATACTATTAGATATCTGACTACAGTTTGTCAACTTTGACAAACAATAGCCATAATAAGTAAATAAGGCTGCAGTGAGTGTGGATGTGTGTGTGCTTACTTAATTTTGTTGCCTATTTAGGACATCTTTCCTAAGTGTTAGGAAATGGGCAGAATGACAGGTTGGCTTCAGAAGGACTTTAAGACAACAAAACACAGCAAAACACAAGCATGCTTCTCTGGGATCTTCCATGACAAGGCCCAAAGTTCAGATGAGCAACCCAGAGGGGCAGAAGGCCGTAGGAACTAAGGTTGAAACTCGGTAAGCCGGTGTTGAGGTGGCAGAAACCTACGTCAGAACTTCAGAAGCCATTGGAGTGCATGACAGAGCTTTGGAGGATGACATAGAGCCAGCTGGGGCTAGTGACGGAGCTTCAGGCAACAGTGGCCAGCAAAGAGTCTCCGGAGGCTGACCAGATGGGACAGAGAATGTGAAAGTGTTTGGGCCTGCAGATCGACCTTGATCCCCTCAAAAAGCGCAGGAATATTTACCAGAGACAGTGACAAGGCCCCCATTCTTCTTTGGGTTGAACAGACTTGACAGGTGATTCCCCTCGCCAAGTGTTGTTTTATTTCCTACAATTACTACATACTATGATAATATAATCCAGACAAGAAAAAACACAATTTACTACCAATGCATATGAAATAGGAAATAAACTGTTTCTGAAAATATTAAAATGGCAGCGCAGGCAGAGGAACTCATGACTTTTAGACCACAGGGTGAATGAACATAGAGCTCTTGGAAATGTTTAGCAACTGATCATCACAAGTCATCTTTATCAGATGTTAAATATGACGCAAGATAACATTTTTAGTTGGCATAACCAGAAATCCTCATAACCAATATCCCAAAGCATGTTTTAAATTCATTATATAATCCCTCAGAAACACATAATCTGTTATATTTTACTTTTTTTTAACACAGAGAAGTTTTTCATCTGTAAAATGCAGACTACTTTTTACTGCACACAAGTCACATCAATTGAATGTAAAGTCTGAGAAATACTGAGAAAATTCTGGGAGAGGAAAAACATGTCCCAGTAGTACTTCATGTTATCAGATTGTCTGCGTGAAAAATACTAGCTCACGTATTAGTGGCGGAGCAAACGCACTTGGTGGAACATCAGATAAATCGAAGGCAGGGCGAGATGATTAATGTAAGAGAAAAGAGGAAAAATCCAGTTTTCAGTGCCCAAGTCTGCTTTTCGTTTTTATTTTCTTCTCTAATCTTTGTTTTTCTGGAACACATTAAGACATTTGAACATTTCTTCACATGAAACGACATGATTAGTTCAGAGGGGAAGTCAATATGTGGTGCAGCTGCTGACAACTTATAGACGTCTGATTTATGGGTCCAGCTATACATTCTGCCTTTTGAAAGAATTCAGACGCCTAAGACACAACAGGGAGCATGTAGGATTGTCGAACGGAGCCTCAACATCTCCTGTGGAAGATCCGATTCTAACCGTAACAAGTAGAAAACTGTTATGGAGAGAATCCACAATAAGTTTACAGTAAAATATATGGTGCCTGCAGAAATATGTGCATGAAGGGCCTGCTTTGAGTTTTGTTGAGGGCACAGCATGGCAATGTAACAGATAGAGTGAGAAAAAAAACAACCACAAGATGTATTTTCATGTAATTCTATATATGTTGGTCAATAGATCACTCTAAATGTCTACCAAATGTTATTATGTCCTGCAGATACATCCATCAAACGCTCACCACTCAATATCTGGCCAAAAGTTTGGGGCAAAGCAACTGTTTTAGGGGGTTATTTCCATGTCTCAGCAGAGTATTTCTGTTTTGTTTTTGTCAAGAGATTGAGAAGTGTACTGGATGAGCTTCAACTCTACAGATGAGATGTTTTCAAGCACCAAATAGCTTAGAAGTATCTGGTTACATTACATCACATACATTTATCAAATGCAATAACACCATACTACTTTTACAGGTTCAAACATATCTTTAAACCAATTTTTATTTTTTTTCCCAGTGCAACGATGATCCACAAAAAATAAAAAATAAAAAATACACTTGATATTTAAAAACAATAATTGGATGCAAAGGTTAAATCTAATCAAAACTAATCCACGCAGAGTCGAAATTATACAGGATGAAATCTATGCATACACCTCCACTAATATTATGTCAATTTTTATCAAGAAACTACATCATCATGTTATCTCTGCTGTGCCATGCAGCAAAACCACTGACAACGAAACAGCATGAGAGTCTAACGCAACCAGCACCGCCATACTTCATAGTATGGCGGTGATAGTTGGTGGAGTGTTGGTAGAGTTGGTAGAGTGTTCTTACGGTTGAAAGTCTAATCTTTAAATCTTATAACCCTTTTTTTTTGTGGCAAGATACTTCGGTCTTTTTCTCATCTGATCTCCAAGCGTCATTTAGCTCGTCTGTGCAACACTAAGTCAAACTTAGACACAACTGGGTCCTCCAGCAGGACAAATATCCCGAAGCTCACACCAAACCTGGTGTGTGAATGGATAAAGTGAAAGGAACATTCTTAAAATAATGGCCCGTTTCAGGAATCTGACAAACTTCAAGGCTTTATTTAAGTGACGACTCAAGTGGTTGACCCAAGCATACTTCACTTGCTCTGATCTGCAGAACCCGAGCTGATTGTCGATCCAAATGAAGCCACAACTACTACACAGCTGTCAGAGAATGGTGAAAAGAATAGAAAAAGTCTTTGAAACTCACTGAGAGACGTACAAAAGTTTTATTTTCTGAAGTGAAAAAGTCATCGAGTCAATCCCCGTGAAATGACAAAGAGGTCCCTCTGGAAATGTGTGCTAGGAGGCCCCATGACGTTCTGGGAGGTTTTCCTTCAGTAGAGAAGTGGAGCTTTGGGCTGTGCAGGGACGGGTCAAACCCCAGCTGGTTACCTGAAGAAGTTGCAACGGGAATCCCTCTCGGCTGAGCGTGCTTGTCTGATCGGTGACACAGAGGTCTTACCCTTCCCTCTGCGCTTTAATTATGCTACTCCTTCCACAAACAACATCAAACTTGACTACAACACTAACCCCATGGCTCTTTACTGGTTACCAAGTCCAGGATTGAAAAGGTGCCCAAAAAAATGGTTCTATCACTCACAAATGTTTTCCAATGCCTGTTTTATAAGGTAATGATTCATCGCATGTGTATTTATTGATGACAAGAAATAGACCAAATCCAAAGTAAACAGATTATTATTATTATTATTTTTATTCTTTTCGAGGTCTGAATGATTCAGTCTCACGACAAAGCTCAATCTCAACCATCTGTCTGATTTTGAAAGAAACCAACATGCTGATTCTCATAACACAAAATTTCAGGGAAGTATTTGGAAAAGAACGCAAGCCAATGTTTTGATAAATCAACCAATACATGTTACAAAAAAAAAGAAACCATTTTATGCACTTTTGTATTGACATGTAAATAACTCATTTAAGAGTTGAAGGGGTGGATAAATGGATAAAACAGTTTGAAAATCCACAAAGATTGTTGTGGATCCCATTTTTTTTTTTCTCTTTTGTCAGTTTTGGCTGCGGGGGATTCGAAGCAGCCAACATGCTCTCCCCTGCCGCAGCGTTTGTTTGAGGAAACCTGTCCAACTGGCAGGAGCTCATTTACAAACGTGGGATGTTTTCTCTTTGTTGTGGTCAGTGCAATGATCCTGAGCAACCGGAGCTCGCTGGGGATCTTCATGGGCTGCGGCTGTGAAAGAAAAGGATTCAACATGAGAGCGAAGAGCAAGAAAAACACTGAAACACAGTAAAGTACCAGGAGAACATACAGAACGTCCTCTCAGCTGATCTGAGCCTTCTTTATGTCCGATAAACACCCTGCCGTCTGAGACTCTACGTTCGCTTTTACAGAAGAAAAAAAACAAACACAAAAGCATCAAAGAACCAAGACCCTCATGTACTCTAGCCCATGTGTTTTATGTGTTCTTTTATAGTTTTGACCCCACAGCTGTTCGAAAGATGGGACGCAATCGCTCTCCCCGGGTTTTTTTAAGCAGTCTCTTTTCGCTCAGAAAACTAAATGTTTAATGTGTAAAAGTGCACTGATTTAAAGTAGTTCGGAAACAAGAATTCGATAAAGTAGTTTGTAGTACTCACTGCTCACAGCAAGCGCATTAAAACCAGATGCAAACTGTTTTCTTTTGCCAAAATGGCACATAACTCCCTAGAATCACTTATCCTCTTTACAGATTTCTTCCAGTTTTCTTTTTTTGTCTGTTTTTGATAACCAATATATATATATATATATATATATATATATATATATATATATATATATATATATATATATATATATATATATATATATATATATATATATATATATATATATATATATAAATTTTTTTTGCAGCATTTTGTCATATGAGTAGATAGAAAAAGCATTCTTCAAACGGTGATTTGATTTAAGGCAATCCAAACCAGTCAAGTCTCACATGAAAAAAGTAATTGCCTCATAAATCTAATAACTGTATGTGCCATTTATTACAATAAGTGGCAATGAAAATGATCAGATTAGACAAGGAATCATGGCATCTTCCTCTTAATGTGGCCACTCTGTGTTCAATTTGTCCTTTTTCTTATTATTTTGTACTTCATCTATTACATTCTAAATTACACGAGTTGAATAAACAAAGGAGAAACATCACCTTAAACAAACCATCTTTCAGTCTTTCAAATGATTTCCCTTGAGACTGACACACAGCTATACATTGTTTATTAAAGCCCTGCTTATTACTACATTTATCTGGATTTGTCTGCTTTGCTGTGACATTATTATCACTACCTGAACCTCGTGCGTCTCTGTCGGACATCCCTAAAACCTCCCTCTCTGCAGCCGAAATGTGGCTCTGATTATTGGACCTCTATCTCAAATGCGAGTAGCCATTGGGAGGAGTAGTATAACGCGAAACAGATTTACTTCAAATCGAACCGGGAAGGACCAAAATTTTAATGAAGACATTCTGTTTGTCATGATCTAGAAAATCACCTTAAACTCTTCACGCTGCAGGCTGTGAAGGCTGCTGTTTAAACCCCCCCGCGACTTCAGACCGCAGTCTCTGGAGACGGAGGCTGTATTAGCCACATGTTGAAGGTCTCCCTTGCTCTCTTTATTTTTTTCCCCGAAGTAATATCTGCGTAGCCTGAGGCATCACAATTTTTATACACAGGATGTATAGAGCTTGCATGCCACTGGTAATGGGATAGTCCAGCTTCATTAAACGTGTGTATTGTCAAAATATTTGCGACTCTCTTGTTAGTGGGTGGATGCTCTAAAGTCTCCTCGGTGGGATTTGATATTTTTAAGTGCAATTATTTTTTGGGAGTTTCCCAACTAAGCCTAATGCTGTTCGGAGGGAGGTTCCTACTGTAAATTCACCAACATAGCAGGAGAGAAACAATTTTAAAACATAGAACACAAAACATATATTACTTTTTGTCCTTATTTTAGCTAATAAGGATAGAAATATAATGTTAACAAGTCTTTTTCAAAATTTAAAATCAAGAAGAGACAATATGTGACATTGAGACCCGAGTCTGGGCTAGACTTTACAATATTTTAGAGAAACTAAAGGCCAACACATAAGGAGCATCAGTCAATAAGTATAAAAAACATGACTCTTAATTTGAATTAAAGGGTTCAATAACAGTGGTTTCTGACTTTGTTTGTTTTTGGATGTAGCTACGATGCACATGCTAACGTCTGCGTTAGTGTACGACCACACTTTGTGACTCTGGTCACAAATCATTTGTACACTGTGTAAGTTTTTTTTTTTTTTTTTTTTGTCAGGAATCTGAAAATCTGTCATTCATGAAAAATTTGAGCTGCTTCTGCAACCAAGTTTTATCACGTTTAAGATAATTTTATGGATCAGGGAAATGATTTTATCTAAGCAACACACACAAAAAAAAGCAACAATAAAACAGTACAAATATAAATAGAGTGAAAAACACAAGTAAGAGTAAGTACCAGACAGACATGCCACAGACAGCACAATACAATCATCCAAGTTTCAGAACTACCTGGATAGTTCCTACATGTTACATTTCTGGAAAACCTTCATAAGTTCTGTGAAAATCCTGGTAAATTCTACCAAAGTTCAAGAAAGCACTTGGTAGAGAACGCTTCTGCTACCGAAGGACAGATCCTTTTTAAAGTTGCACCAGGATGCCGCCTTCTGTTTGTTCAAGACTAAGAATTTGCATCGGACAATGATGTCACATTCAGAACTTAACAACGTACTAGATGCTAGTTCGAAAACCAGCAAAATGTGTTCGGTGTGTTCATTATCTTGTTGAAACCCAGCAAAATATTATGTACAAACTAAAAATGACATCTTCACTACGTGGAACAAACATGCTGAAATAAAAACGAGCTAAAAGTTTTAAAGTCATTTTCCCAAGTCGGAAAAAAATGTACAATTTCTGTCTGGACACAAACATCTGTTTGTACAAACATCTGTCTGGACATCTGTTTGTAAATACGCATCTGTATGTGCAAAATCATTCCTTTAAACACACAAACGCTCCTGAGAACCATTTTCAGTAAACACACTTGGATGTGCAGCCTCAAGTGCAACTCTGCGATAAAAGAAAAACACAGACTAACATAGAAGAAGCCTTTTGCGTCATCTAAGCTCTACTTCATTTAATACAGGCCTAACTGAGAGCTGTTTCTCTGTTTGAAAGCATACATTTCCTACAAGAAACTAAGAACAGCTGCCTGTTTGGGCTGCAGAGTAAAAGGACCATCTGTCTTTTCTTCAGTGCACTGTCCCAAAACAAGCATCATCTGTACCTTTTATTAGGCACCTTCCAGCTTATTCCAGAGTTCACCTAAAAGCAATTGATACTTTATAAAGAGTGTTTCATGCACCAAATGCCTAAAATGCAAGGTTTAGGGGTTGAACGAGTCAGCTTCGGTTCTGTCCCCTGAGATGATTTTTTGCGTTTTATGAAACCATTTGCAATGACATGACAAATAGATTTTTCCAAGGAGCTGAAAGATGACAAATTGGGTGGGGAAAGCCAGAGAGTTTGAATTGCATAAGCCATGTGTAATTAATTTACCAATTCGCTACTGGCTACCAGAATAATGTGCCGCATGTTGCATGTCACAGCCTCTTTTACATCCATCCAACTGATCAGCGTCGCCCTGCATGTTGAAGCTTCTGATCTGGCAGCTTTTGGATCTCATTAAAACTCTGCCTGACATCGTCTGGAAACAAAGTCCAAGCTGCATTCTGAAGACCTGACAGAGTCGACCCCTGGACGTACCAACGCATACCAAAAGGACATGAAATTCAAATCTATACATAATGGAAAGAATACAGCAGTGTATTTTTGCTACAAACACTAAATCAGGTGCAAGTCCCCTTACCTTGTCCTGCAATAAAAAGAGATGTTGCTGTAAGAACAAAGGGGAGCTTGTACTTGTTACTTTTTATACTAAGAAGTCTGAGCCTGATGCCAGAAGGCAGAAACTGGAACTCAGCATGTAAAGGATGAGAAGCATCAACAATAATGGCTTTAGTTTTCCTAATGATTTGTTCTGTAAGTGAGCATTGTTCAACTCCTCAGATCTTATTGCTGTATGGATTACTCTGCTAAGGGCATTTTCTGACCTGATACTAAGATTTCCAAACCAACAGAGGAGAGAAAAAGTCAGCACAGATTCAACACATGATCTATAAAATAAGATAATAATTGACTTATCAACTTGAAACTTTGCAAGCCTCCTTTGACAAAATAATCTTTGGTGGCCCTTTTTTTGTTGGTTTTCTGAATGATTGTGCCCTAAAATGGTATTTGGTAGATCTACACTATACCGGCCCTTTTTTAAAAAAAAAAAAGATCTGACCTGTCCTCCTGAGTGGTAGTTGTGCAAATGAGCCAAGATGGAAAACATCTGTATTGTTTGGTAACTCTCAGCCCCGCCATGTTATCTAACTGACCAACATTCCAACAAACATCCATCCGTTTTGAGATATTAACGTGATCTGGAGCGTTACATAAAAGTGGTCTCTGATCAGTTGGCTCGGATACGTGCCAGTATTAAGTAAACTCCCTCTCCTCTCCGCCTGTCAAGCCAAAGACCCCTGGAGCTGTCTGTTACAGGACGAGCGTTTGTTCCTGTAATGCTTGTGCTTTGAAAAAGATTTTGTCCAGACACACCGAGCCAGGAAAGCTTATTTTATCAAGCTGATGTTTTACTTCATTGAAAAGCCACATGTTTATATAGTTTACATAACAGCTCGGTAGAAGCTGCACAATGCTTTGTCCCACATGGGTGTAATTTTCTTACCTCATTCGCAGCACATGGTGGGATCCCTTCAGTGAATTAAGGAGTAATGAAAATCACAATAACCCAAAGCATATCCCCATTGACTTATTAAGGCATACATTCGAGGATGTTTGTGTTGCATAAACGCCGCGTTATTAAATCAGTTTGAGACGAAGCAAAAGTTTAAAGGGTCCTCGGGGCACATGTCTGGGAGACCCAGGTTTCACAATTAGCTTTTAAGGACGTCAAAAAGGCTGCTTAGGTCTGCAATCTTTTCATCCTGAGATCCCGGTGAATCCCCTTCCTGCAGAGCGGACTCTGCGGACTGGGGCCCTGCTGGAAATTAAATTACCTTTTTTTTTTGTTTTGCTTTGTGTTGTTTTGTTTTTCAAGAAAAATGGCAGTCGTGTGAAAGGCAAAGCAAGAAAAACAGTACTTGTTCAGATTGTTAAAGACAGTGTTAATTAAGAGGCACACGCTCTCGTAAGGTTTTTGTCAAACACCAGCTTTGGATTACATTCATTCCAACACGCCGAGGGAATAGTTTGCCCGCATGGTATGGAAAGGAAAATATAGTTTTCACGGATGTTACTCTAACTTCATGCCTGTCGCACAGGGGCGACTGTTTGACCTCAGCAAACCTCAGAGACCCCGAAACACATGTACTTTATAATAAATGTGCAGTCATTCGTCATGTTCGCATTGTTCCTGTAATTGAATTGTCGAAGCTGATTTGAGAGTTTTTATCTGAAATTAACAGCTGCTGGGGAACTGGAAGAAATGCTTTTGTTGCGGTTGCAGCGTTTTTAGAGGTCAAGGAGCAACGAGGATCTGTTGCCTTCAAATTTGACTCAGGCCTCCAGAATGCCCAGATGGCATTTGAGCTTAAAGTTTAATATGAACCTTGTGTAATCAAAGTTTTCTATCATTAATTTTGAAATGTGTAAAAAATATATATATATATATATATATATATATATATATATATATATATATCTCATGTTCATAAAAAAAAAAAGAATTCATACGGCAAATTAAAAAATTCACATTTTAATGATAAGACAACTGAATTATTTTATTTAACTTGGAAAAAAGGTAAGAAATAAAAGAAAAAAATGCAAACTAGTGAGCCTAGTGAGTACACAGCAGTGGTAATATTGTGTGTGCACTTTAACAGCTGTGAATGACCATGCATTATCTTTTCCTGGTTCCTTGGTGCACCATCTATCTTGATTACTGCTAACACTAATGGTTGTTTGTTTATGTTTAAAATTCAAGCTGTAAATTGTAATTTTGAGAAGTCATAGTGAGATTTAATCCCCTTTTATATATGTTTTCTTTTTTTCTTGCGACTGTGGCTTCTTGTTGAAGATTTGGTTTGAAAAAGTATTTTATTCACCTGAAGATTAATGTTATTAAATGGATTAGTCTGTTAGTTAATGTATCGGGTTTTTTCAACTTTCTTTAAAAAACAAAAACTTAAAACTTTATCTGATGCTTGAGCACATGCTTTATTACTTAAGTAAATTTGCATTAAAATGGGAAATTATGTTTTTTTTTTTCATTTCTGAATAAAGTTGCAATGTTTCAAAGTAAATATTGCACCGATTTGAAATATTTTTTTTTTTGTTGTGAAAACTGTAACACTTTACAATAATTATTTTCATTCTGTGTTTTGAAAAGAACTGCTACAGATTCATCAATTGACATTTGCTCTATAGGCAAAAAGACATTTTTATCGCTAAACATTTATGGAAATATCCGAAAATGTTTTTGACACTATGCATTTCTTGTGATGTAAGACCAAAATATTGTGCTGAGAAAAACATGGAAAAAAAATCTGTGCTATAATTTTTTGACAATATGAAGCAACAGTGAGTGAATCAGGGGTACAAATGATCATTTCACTTTGCCGAAATTCAATTTTACCAATTTACTTTCTTTCCCTGCTAATTGAGGTCACAAAGTAGGGCTAATGTACACCTCTGAGTTTGCTACACAGGACATCACTGATCCAAATTTAGATGTAAATGCAGGTGAGAAACAGTGTGCACCACTTAAATCAACTTCCAATCTTCTCGCAAGATCGGAAGATTGGCAATGCGGGGTCTCAAGATGGTGAGACCATGCCAGAGCGAAAACGCCAAGCACGAGCTCCGTTTTAGACTCTTCCCGCCTCTGTTAGCATTTTAATTGTTTCTAATATCATGACAGTGGAGTCAAGATAAATGTGAGTAAGTACGGTGAATGCTTCAGCACAATCTTTTTAACATGAATGCTGCAGTTGAGTCATCCTCACGCATTTAGTGCAAAGTTATTTCTCTCCATCCTTATTGATCTTATCTGCATCAGATTTTGCACATTTCTCAGATCAGACAGGTTCTGCTTTGTTTGCACCGTGGACTCCTCCTCCTCCTGCTGCTGCTGCTATTTTACTTTGTTTATTATCACTGTAACACACTTATTCCGCAATTTTGCATTACCCTTGCAGTTATAATTTGTCATGGGGTTTGCGACTACCTCCTGAGGTGGATCAGGGGAGTAATACTGCTGGGTTGACTTTAACCCCTTTGACTTTTCATTGACTGTGAGGCATAAAGGACATGTGTAGACCACAAAATTAAACAATAATCTTAAAGGCAATATAGGAACAGGGTATATTTGAGCAGCTGGATCAACACTGAACTCCTCTTACTATCAAAGTGGGGTAGAGCCAAATGTTTGTCAAATCGTTCTAAAGCTTGGCTGTAACTGATTCAGACAACAGGAAGAAAATCCAGAAGATCTACAGCAGAATTGCTAAAAAGAACAGAATCAAGGTGTTGCGATGGCCTAGTCAAAGTTGGAACCGATGAACATTTCTTTGTAATGTAATGAAGCCAACACTGCAGACGTAGTCCTGTTGAGCAGAGTTTATTCAAATAAGAATGAACTGCTATTTCGGAGGCTGCAGCTCACGCCTCTAACAATCACAATCTTTTGTCTCCCATTTGCTCGATTAACGTAAAACACTGAGGTATTACTTAGTTAACCCTAGTTATTTCTATTATTATAAAAAATTTACATTGACAAGTGAAACCAGCCATAGTTCTTAACCTGCCCTGACATTATTAGAGAGTAAATGCCTTAATCTAAATAAAACACAGAAAAAGGTAAAGGCAAATATTTGACATTCATACAGGTTTTTATTAAAAACAGCCCAGTTATTTGGTTTCCAATTTCTTCTGACATGAACCCAGCATATGTCACATTTGAGTCAAGTTGCTTTTAAAGCAAATCAAGAGAAAAAGAAGAACTAGGTTCATGTGTTGATTCTATTAATCTATTTAGCAATGAGTGATTTAAGCTGTACATAACTTTAAAAAAAAAAAAATGAAGATTTTCTTTTTTTGTGTGTGTGTCATAGTCTTCTGCTTGTGTTCAGAAGTCAGGAAGAATTACAAAGTGAATGAGTGATACCTTCAACTTCTGGCCAGGAACCATTAGCGCTCTCATTTACCATCATTATGGAAGAGTCACTATGGGATGCTGTAACCACATCAAGGCGGTATTTCTGTTTGAGCAGAGTTTAGTTTTCAAGTCCAGATAAATGCAATTGGATAGTATTTAAGCTTTCGTGTTTGAGGCCAATTTGTAGTTTCTCTCTGTATTTAGCCTCTTTTTTCCTTTATTCTATTACCGCCTGTTACAGTAATTGCAGGAAAGTAAGTCAACACTGTCTGTAAGTCACTGCAAGGAGAAGGAAATGCCAAATAAGTGTCTCCGGCAGAATGAGTTTGTGCTTCTCAGGCATCCTTCACATACGGTGGCCAAAATATCCTAACAGTGGAATGCAGCAAAAAGTCCCTCAAGATTTTGGATCCATACATTTCTCTTCTGCACTTTCTAACATCTCTGATGTAACAAAAAAGGCTAGAAGTACTGTACCTGGTGAAACCTCTAATGTATCCAGAGGTTTTCTTCCCACATTTGTTGATCAGCACTTCCAAGAGATGACGACATGGAAATCTGAGCATTTTCTATTTAGTGCCTCATTTCCGCTGTAGTGTACAGAATGGGTTGGTCCAGTTCTGTGCACTGTTTTGTCAGTTTCCATTGTAAAAGAGCCCCACAAAACCAACCTCTACCCATACTTGTAACTCTGTAGGACAATGATATGGTAGGGTTGTGTCAGAGAATAGAGTCTATTGATCACTGTTCTGGTAAAGTATGACTAAGTAAAAGAAAAAAGCTGCCTTTGATGTGAGAAAAATTGTATATGCAAAAGATAAAACATTCACTGGGCAGGAAAATCCAGAAATGTTCCAGCTTGACCTACTTTGAGATGTTTTCTTAACCCATAAACGTCACAATTTACTCCAGCTCTCAACAATGTCTGGCTGGCTGCCTTGTGGCCATTCTTACCATTGCTGCATTTATTTCCTGTGAGATCCTTGTCGTAATAATTCTGTCATCCCCGGGGGTCTGCACCACCCAGACAGCAGCCACTTCTGTTTTTTTTTTTTCAGCCCTGGACCCCCATGCTTTACCACCTGGAGACAGTGACAGCCCCCTCTCTGTTGCTGACTCACCTCAACATATAACTGGTCTCCTACTGTTTTATTCTTTTTTTTGTTTGTTTGTTTGTTTTCCAGTTCTACTTTCCTAATTTGCTGCAGCGCTTTTCTCGCTCACTCTGTTTCCTTTACTGATTTTCATATGTGAAATTTCATTTGTTTATTTTTAGCAGGCAACATTTGATATGTAAGTGATGTACAAGCATAAGCTACATTTGACGGCATTTGTTACAAAGTGCAGATTCAACACATTCATCAGAGTACACTTTAATTCGCAGGAAATTACAAGTGAAGTCTGGGATCCAATGACTAAGACTCCTAATGTAACCAGGAGCAGATCAAAAGATTTTAAAATGATTCTTCACATTTTTTAAATGTATTCCTCAGGTGGAAACAGTGGAAAAAGCTACAATACATAAAGAGCCTACCTGTGACTCCATTTTCTCCATAGTCACCAGCTGGTATTGCCCTGACTACTGCCCACCCATTTTTCTATCGTTTGCTTAATCTAGTTTAAGGTTACTTCATTCAGTCAGAAGGTGAGATTTACATCTGGAACATGTCACCGGTCCAGTTCGGGACCAAGACAGAGACAAGCAACCAAGCACGCAGACGCTCACGCAATTTAGAGTTAAGAAAAGGTCAGTTAGATGTTGTTTTTTTGGAAGACACACAGCAAAGGGAGGGCAGACTAACTCCCTAAAAGGCAGTCTACCCAGCAAGTTTGTTACACCGAATACCGTATCTCTGAGGCAAAATGAAAACATTTTTCATTACCTCTTCAAGAAACCAACCATTTAAAGTACAAAACAGCAAAGTAGCTTTTTAGTTTTAAGTGATGTGCTATTATACACCTTCATTGATCTCTTCAAACAAAACCCTCTTCTCAAAAAGGAAAAAATTAATAAGATATTTTATAGAATAAGCTTTATTACCTAATTTTTGTAGGCGATTGGTTTCACAGTGAAACCAAAAGCCTACATTATTAAACATTGTTATAAAAGGAGCATAAAATCAGGTGAGGATAACAGGAAAGGAAATTTAAGGGGGATTATAAGGAATGGAGAGGACTCCGCCCAGAAGGAATCTTACCTGGCTCAAAAGAGAGGACCACCTCGCTGTAAATGAACACCTCTATCCCAAGGCTGCTGAGCGCATCTGGTTGGGGTTCTGTTAAAGAAAAGAGAACTTGTTAAATCCATTGTCACTGAAGAGTAGTAGCTTAAACTAGAAAATTCCTGAAGAAATTTAACTGGGGCCTGCCAAAGTGTGCCCGTCGGTTTGGACCCAGCGTTCTGATGCTAACAATTAGCATCAATGCTAAGCTTAAAAACTTCCAAAGAACCATGTGGAGAATCACAAGAATGTTGACTAACATGGACATGCACGATTCAGCATGATAATCAGCTCACTAGCATGTTGTCTATACTTGACTTACACCATTAAGTATACTAAACATGGCTAAAAAGACAAAAAAATACCCAATAGCTTATTTAAGATAAAATGCTAATGCTAATGAACTGCCTTGCTGCGCAAGGCAGTTCCCTAACCTGAGAGAAGAATATAAAGCATTCTAATATTATTGCATCGCCTCACGGCGATGCATTAACCTGAGGGTCATATTGAGGCTTTTATTTTGAAATTTGCAGTAAGCTTCATATTAAATGCCCACACTAATCCAGTGTCTAAGAGTGCTTTGGATAAACCAATCACGTCAAGCAAAAATGAGCAAATATATGATGTAAAAATTGCCAAGGCTTTTATTTTGAAATTTTCAGTAAGCATCATAAGAAATGGTCAAACTCATCCCATGTGTAACAGTGAATGTGTTAAATTGTTTCTATAATGCTCAAAACACAAGTAGTTCTAAAGGCCAGCTCAGTCCTCCTCTGTAGTAACTGACAGTTCCACCATGTTGTAGTTCTAACCTTCAGTCTTTGTAGTTCTAAAGAGCAGCTCAACTGTCATGTGAATGAAACACAGGGAGAGATGGAATCCTAATAGTTTGAAGCAGTTAGTTTTTCTGATCAAAGCAGGCCAAACATCTCCTTACCTAAATGCTGCCAATAGCATGTGGGGTATCATTTGAATGTTGTCTGTAACTGACTTACTCCATTCAGTATATTTAAAATGACTAATAAGTAAGAAAAATAGCTAATAGTTTATTTAAGGTAAAAGTCTTATCTTAATTGACTGCCTTGCTGCGCAAGGCAGATCCCTAACCTGAGAGAAGAATATAAAGCATTCTAATATTATTGCATCGCCTTACGGCGATGCATTAACCTGAGGGCAATATGAAGGCTTTTTTTTTGAAAAATAAACATAAGCATCATATTAAATGCCCACACTATGGCGTTTTGGTCGTCCTATTTATTATCATTAGGTCAAAGGTTAATGCCATTGCATCATTAGAATGTTTTCTGTAATTGATTTACTCCATTCAGTATATTTAAAATGACTAATAAGTAAGAAAAATAGCTAATAGTTTATTTAAGATAAGACTAATAAAGCATTCTAATATTATTGCATCGCCTTACGGCGATGCATTATTGTTCTGATTGTCCTATTTAATATCATTAGGTCAAAGGTAATGAGATCCCTAACCTGAGAGAAGAATATAAAGCATTCTAATATTATTGCATCGCCTTGCGGCGATGCATTAACCTGAGGGAAATAAGAAGGCTTTTATTTTGAAATATAAACATAAGCTTCATATTAAATGCCCACACTAATCCAATGGCTAACAGTGTTTGAGTTAAATCTCTTATTTACTGGCCTAAACAGCCAGTAGTTCTAATTGGAAGCTCTGTTTTAACTGAGTGTTAGTTAGAACTACAGATATGGTGTTCTCATAGTCCTATTTATTATCATTAGGTCAAAGGTTAATGCCATTGCACTGGCTTGCTGCGCAAGCCAGTGCCATAACCTGAGAGGAAAAGATAATATAGGCAGAGATTTTTTCAGCGCCTTACGGCGCTGCACTCACCTGACAGAGATATTGGGGCTTTTATTGGGAAATTTCCATTAAGCTTTATTTAAAAATTACACACTAATCCTATGTGTAAGAATGGTTTGTTAAAATCAGTTATAAAATGCCCAAAACACAAGTAGTTATAAAGGCCAGCTCATTCCAGAGAGTCCTCCCATAAATCAGCTGCTCTGGCCTCATGTGTTCCGTTGCTATGGTAATGGATCAGCTGCTTACTGTCATGTGTGTTTGAGACAGAAAGGGGGAGAAAAAATTCTATCTTTGTGAGACACCCAGCCAATTAATATGGAAAAAGCACTCCGAACAAACCTTTGCCGTTCAGGAACCGTAATACATATTCAAAAACCGTTTGAAGCGTATGAGAGGGCTATTTGTCTTCTCCGATAGTACCGCAATTCATATTTTTACCTCATTCACAGTAATTGCAGTGATGAGACAAAAAATTGTGCAGAAACTTTTCAGAAATACATGGAAGTGAATCAGGGAGAGCGTCAGTTACCCTGTCCCATGATTTCACTCTGAAGCACCTTGACAGAAAACCGTAAATGCTAGAGAAATATCGAACACATTTTACCGGAGCAGGCAAGCGTATCAATGTCATGACCGAGTTTGATACCAATCGGGCGATATTTGTGGGCGTGACGGCGATTTAAAAATCGCTTTGGGGTCAAAAATCTGCTTAAATTCTCACTCTAAAAAAGCGTCAGTTGGTGTCAGTTATGCTCTGCGTTTCGGCAGTTGGAAATTTTGCTCGTTTTTCGCTTTTTACTTCGCCATCTTAAGTCCGATTCCTTATAAAAATAATAGCACACCTGCCGGGAACGGGCCGCACGTTTTGATACCACTTTTGTGGGTGGGCTCGCAGCGGTGCGAGCCGCATTCCGGTTGACGGAAGAAGAAGTTAAGAACTAGAAAATTCCTGAAGAAATTTAACTGGGGCCTGCCAAAGTGTGCCCGTCGGTTTGGACCCAGCGTTCTGATGCTAAGAATTTGCATCAATGCTAAAGAAAGCTGCAATGTAATCAATAGAATCACAAGAATGTTAAGTAAACTGGACATGCACCATTCAGTATGATAAAGTAAGTGTATAAGCTAAAATGAGCAAAAATGCTAATGTTAGCGTGAATGCTCTCAGTAGCATGTGGGATATTATTAGAATGTTCTCTGTAATTTACTTAATTCCTTCAGAATACTAAACATGGCAGATAAGTAAGAAAAATAGGTAATAGCTTCTTTAAGCTAAAAGGCTAATGCTAATGAACTGCCTTGCTACGCAAGGCAGCTCCCTAACCTGGGAGAACCAGATAATGCAGAATGATATCATTGCACCGCCTGCGGCGGTGCACTATTCAGAGGGGCATATTGAGGCTTTTATTTTGAAATTTTCAGTAAGCATCATAAGAAATGGTCAAACTAATCCCATGTGTAACAGTGAATGTGTTAAATCGTTTCTATAATGCTCAAAACACAAGTAGTTCTAAAGGCCAGCTCAGTCCTCCTCTGTAGTAACTGACAGTTCCACCATGTTGTAGTTCTAACCTTCAGTCTTTGTAGTTCTAAAGAGCAGCTCAACTGTCATGAGAATGAAACACACAGGGAGAGATGGAATCCTAATAGTTTGAAGCAGTTAGTTTTTCTGATCAAAGCAGGCCAAACATATCTTTACCTAAGTGTTGCCAATAGCATGTGGGGTATCAGAATGTTTTCTGTAATTGACTTACTCAATTCAGTATATTTAAAATGACTAATAAGTAAGTAAAATAGCTAATAGTTTATTTAAGGTAAAAGTCTTATCTTAATGATCTGCCTTGCTGCGCAAGGCAGATCCCTAACCTGAGAGAAGAATATAAAGCATTCTAATATTATTGCATCGCCTTACGGCGATGCATTAACCTGAGGGCAATATGAAGGCTTTTATTTTGAAAAATAAACATAAGCTTCATATTAAATGCTCACACTAATCCAATGCCTAACAGTGTTTGGGTTAAATTCCTTATTTACTGGCCTAAACAGCCAGTAGTTCTAAATGGAAGCTCTGTTTTAACTGAGTGTTAGTTAGAACTACAGATATGGTGTTCTGATAGTCCTATTTATTATCATTAGGTCAAAGGTTAATGCCATTGCACTGGCTTGCTGCGCAAGCCAGTGCCATAACCTGAGAGGAAAAGACATAGATATTGGGGCTTTTATTGGGAAATTTCCATTAAGCTTTATTTAAAATTGACACATTAATCCTGTGTGTAACAATGGTTTGTTAAAACCAGTTATAAAATGCCCAAACCACAAGTAGTTCTAAAGGCCAGCTCATTCCAGAGTGTCCTCCCATAAATCAGCTGCTCTGGCCTCATGTGTTCCGTTGCTATGGTAATGGATCAGCTGCTAACTGTCATGTCTGTGTGAGACAGAAAGGGGGGACAAAAATTCTATCTTTGTGAGACACCCAGCCAATTAATATGGAAAAAGCACTCCGAACAAACCTTTGCCGTTCAGGAACCGTAATACATATTCGAAATCCGTTTGAAGCGTATGATAGGGCTATTTGTCATCTCCAATAGTACCGCAATTCATATTTTTACCTCATTCACAGTAATTGCAGTGATGAGACAAAAAATTGTGCAGAAACTTTTCAGAAATACATGGAAGTGAATCTGGGAGAGCGTCAGTTACCCTGTCCCATGATTTCGCTCTGAAGCACCTTGACAGAAAACCGTAAGCGCTAGAGAAATATCGAACACATTTTACCGGAGCAGGCATGCGTATCAATGTCATGACCGAGTTTGATACCAATCGGGCGATATTTGTGGGCGTGACGGCGATTTCAAAATCGCTTTGGGGTCAAAAATCTGCTTAAATTCTCACTCTAAAAAAGCGGCAGTTGGTGTCAGTTATGCTCTGCGTTTCGGCAGTTGGAAATTTTGCTCGTTTTTCGCTTTTTACTTCGCCATCGTAAGTCCGATTCCTTATAAAAGTAATAGCTCCCTTCTCGGCATCGAGCCGAACGTTTTGATACCACTTTTGTGGGTGGGCTCGCAGCGGTACGAGCCGCATTAACGGTGATGGAAGAAAAATAAATAAAGATATAAATAAATAAAGAGGCGTTCTATTGGGTGTAGAATAATAGGTGCCTGCCATGCAATGCATGGAGGCAGTGACTGACTTGCTTCGCAAGTCAGTCACTGCTCTCCTTATGCATTGCTATGGGGCAGGCCCCAATAAAGAGGCGTTCTATTGGGTGTAGAACAATAGGTTCCTGCCCATGCAATGCATGGAGGCAGTGACTGACTTGCTTCGCAAGTCAGTCACTGCTCTCCTTATGCATTGCTATGGGGCAGGCCCCAATAAAGAGGCGTTCTATTGGGTGTAGAACAATAGGTTCCTGCCCATGCAATGCATGGAGGCAGTGACTGACTTGCTTCGCAAGTCAGTCACTGCTCTCCTTATGCATTGCTATGGGGCAGGCCCCAATTATAGCTACAGAAAGCAGAAAAAAAACCCACTGCGACAGTAATAACCTGCAAAAAACATGCCGCTATCGCACACTGACACAGTGTGGCAGGTTCACAAGGTGAGAGATTGACTACCACTAGTTAAACGCCGTCAGTGAGACGGAGCTGCAGTGTGATTCAGAACGTAACGCGATCCTAATGTTACGAGGCATAAGGACAAAGCGGGCAGAAATCCTACGAGGCCAGACCATGTAGAAGGAAAATGTTCAATGTGAGACTGTATTAATGTCAGTAAGATCCACACACCGAACTTCTCTCCATCCCAGAAAACAAATCTCGGTGTGTTTTGTTAGCCTAGAATTAAATTAGAGGAGGGAAAGTGTGCATTCACTTAAAGGTCCCTCCTTGGGGATGTGCTCTTCAGAAGAGAAATTTTGGGGGCTTTGGAGAGGCCAGCACAGAGGCCGCACTCTTGAGGGGGCCCTTTGGTATTTGAAGGATGGAGTGATGACAGCGGGACGTTGTTTGTGTATAAAATGGAGACAAAAACGAAACAGCTCTGAACATGTCGGCCCCTCTGCTCGTTGTCACTTCCAAAAGAAACGTGCTCTGACCCGGTAACAGCATCTACAACCGCACAAAGGTTCTGGGGGCGCTGAAAGCCGTGTGCAAAAAATGTAATATCCTGTGTTCAGCCTATTGTTTGTTTTCTTAAATATGTTCACGTTCCTTCCGTAATGACAGAATTACATGTTATACCTCTTGGAGCCCAATTTAAACATTTCTATAACTAAACTTTCCAGTTTTTTGTCATTACTTTAATGTAAAATGTCTACTTTTCACATTCTTTAACGTCCGAGCAACAGGAATCATGCTTCGTCAACGATTTATATTACACCTCAAATTATCTCAAGAGTACCATAAGGCAAATACAGAAGAGTGCTCATATTCTAGACTCTGAGTTCTGTTATGGCAGAATGCGGTGCAGCTTTGCACGAGTGGGTCAACCAGACTTGAATAAACAAAACACATGCAAAGGTTGTTGTAATCAGGAGAAAAATGGAAACAGATTCTCACTCTGTTAGGCTTGGATGTCTAAGAGAAATGGTGTTACATGTTAGTGAGAAATGGTGAAAGTTATTAAATCTTGTCTCGCTGTTTTTTTTTGTTTTTTTTTTTTGTCCTGGGCGTTGGACTCCTTTGCATCTGACTTGGCAACTCAAAGGAAGCAGTGGGACATCATGTCCTCAGGTTTTTATTTGAATTGGGTACATTTCTATTAGTATCCACAACCGAAGAAAAGAAGATCTTGTGACCACACTGACTGACGCAGTTTAAAAAAAAAAAAAAAAGTGTATCCACAACTAAAATGAGTCATGCATCTTCATGGGCTAAAAAGCTACTCAGTGAGGAAGAAATATTCTTCCAAGAGCAACATCTAAAGCTGCATTACTTTTGCAAAGACCTGACTGTTCTGTTTTATTTTTTAAGTCCTGTTAAGTGTTCGGCAATAGAATGGGTAAATGCAGATTTCCTTGCAACTATTAGGGGATCTTTAACTGTTACTCATATCATTAGCTCATTTTCTCACTAAATGATGAAGATTCCACTGATTGCATCCTTGTAGCTGAACAAATGTTGTATCTCTTCTGGTAAACTGTCACCAGACCAGTACTGAGGATGCCACCCAAGATGGATCCCAGAGCCATAAATACATTAACACTTAGTCCAGTTGGCACCTGTTAAATCATCTTGTCAACCTTGCCGTGTCAGCCCCGTGACACACCGTCTGACCACACATCCACACCATTTGTTGACATGGTTTTTTGGCACAGTGCTGTTTCTGTCATGCTCTGACAAGGTTGGAATTGTGTGACCCAGAGGCTTTTGGCAGAAAGGTTAGGAGGCACAGTGCAATGAAAAGTCACATAAACCTAAAGGACTTTATTAATGAAAAGCACTTGAGGCATCTATCAGTCACCCCTTTCATGCTTCCTGGGGTCACACAACTAGGAACACTTTTCGGCCTCGGCCCTTAGTAACAGTTTGTGTTTCCATGTTGACAGCAGGGTCACCTGTGCGCTGGGGGTGTTGACCAGGTTCGAGAGACAGCTGCAGGGCTCTATTTTAGCTTGATATTAAATAGGATGACCTAACATAGTCATGGGAACACAGGCTGCCTCTGCAGCTGAATGTTCTTCCCTGCCTGCAACATGATGTCAGATACAATGCCTTGGTAACACAAAGGTGTGTAGAGTACCCAAAGATCTGACTCAAGTAAGAGTTGGACTACTGCTTTTATTAGCCAAGTAAAAGTAATAAGTACTAACCCTAAAAAAAAAAAGACTCAAAATAAGAGTAAAAATGCATTTGGTTAAAATGCTGCTCAATTCCTGTTTAACTCACTAGAACATCTGACGTAATATTTAAATCAATGGAAGTTAGAGAAAAACTATACAGTTACATGCAAAGTTTGGTATTTTAAAGACAAAAATAAAATAAAATAAAATAAATGAATAGAGTAATAACAAAATAACAAATTAAGGTAGAAGAAACACTTTTCCAACATTTTTTTTAAAAACAAAACTTAAACTGATACACTATGTGTATTTTAGAACAGGGTAAAAGTACTTAAAGTGACAACATATAACATGCTGTTTACTGCATTTGAACTTCTCAGCAGGTTATGTAGATGGAAACTGACATCAGAGGAACGAAGCTTGTGTTAAAACGAGAATGATCACTTTAACATAAACTAGTTGTGTGTCTGTAAAGTTACTCAGAGTGGGTAGAGGTTCAAGAAATTTTGTTCAAGTAAGAGTAGCAACACTTTAATACTTCAATGCATTTTGATAAATATGATAAATCAACACAAAGAAGCATATAATTATAAAGTGCAAGAACAAACTTTAGCCAAAAGAAATCTATGAAGAAAGTGCGGAGGGGGAGAAAAGGGAATTTGTTTGATAAATACGGATAATAGATGAAATTATGAGAAGCTCATAGAGCCTGTTTAATTTAATCTCGTTTTCTAATCCAGGTGTTAAGGCAAATTTCAGCCTCTAATAGTACAAAGCTGAAAGGGCTTGCAAGTGCTGTCGCAATGAAAGGTAGTCAGCATATGACAGAAGAATAAAAATTAATAGCAAGGTTTGGATAGATCACATTTAAAGCCTGGTATTACATCAGATATTAAGTGAACGACGGGGCAGACACCAGGCCAGGATAAAGTTCCCCGGGGCGTGCTAGCTTGCTTCCAGAGTTTTTCTCCGGTGCTGATCTTGTGACTGACCAATGGTCCGTGATGTTCCCCACCAATTGCTTGAAGACAGCTGGGAAACGCTCCAGCCTTCACCCCTCATAGTCTCAGGACAAACCAGACTTGTAAAATGAAGGTGTAAGTGTTTCAGATTAACTGTGGCTGACATATTCATTAACTCAGATGCTAATAGGGAACAGCACAGGCAGAGACCTTTACTTGGTGTTCACAATCTAGCTTTTATAGCTCCCAAATAGATCATCACATCCTGAATCCTTCTGAGACATAGGATGTGACACACTGGCATGTTTTGGCATCAAAAAGGTTTTAAGGTGAAAGGGACAACATAACACTTCCCACAGCGCTTCCCGAAATTCTTTACAGGATGTTTTTCAAAACAGGTGTTGCTTATCCTCCTTGTCCTTGTAAGCTGCCCACCTGTGATGGGAGGCCCCGCCCCCCCGGTTCCTCCGGCTCGTCTATGGGAGTCAGCGAAGTCAAGTCAGAGGCTGCATTTGTTTCGCACTAATCCCCCTCATGAGAGGGAGAAAGCTCTTATATCAGAAGCAGGCTTTGATCCCCATCAGATGAAGACAAAAAAAGAAAAACACTTAAGCTACTTATACAGCCTGCTTTTTCTTCCACCACCTTCTTCTTCGTCTCTGGGATTGTCTCTGACCTCGCTTGCTGGTCAGAGACGTGCAGAGATGCGCGGTGTTAGAGGAAGGGGTCAGCGAGGTTGTTGCGGGCCAGTAGCCCAGACGGTTAGCGTGCTGCAGAAGTCAAAATAGCTCAATTTACCAACCCTGCGTGGTGCAGATATTAGCGGGTTGAATGTTTATATATGGAAACAAAGCAAACAAAAATCTCTTCCGAAAACTGCATGTGTTTGTGTGCAAATACACTAAATCAAAACACAGCTGTGGCTAAACTAGGATTCAATCTTCCACGCTTTGGATTAAGCAGGCGTTTTCATTCCCTGTTTGCGGAGATAAGCATCACGCAAGTGCTCTGTTTATGACTACAAATGTGCAAGCAAGACTCCACAGTGGCAGTGCAGAGTCCATGTCATCATTCACCTTGTTTGCATCTACAGCAGAGCACTGTAATTATAATTAACGCGGCCACGTGACCAGATCCAGACGCCCGCTGACAAGGAAACGATTGTGAGTCTGTTGATGTGTTTGTTTTCTAACTGAGATGACAAGAGGGACCTTTGCAGTGACCCTGCGATGAGAAAGTAGTCGACACAGACAGGCCTGAACACTTTAGTCAGACTCCAGGTGTCCAGAGCCCGCTGCACACAGAAGTGTGTACATGCAACAATGCACATCCTCTGAGGGCTGTAATTAGGCCTGCTCTTTATTTGTGTTTTGAAATCATTTAGAATTCACAGAAAAGTGTCACTCGGGTACCAAATGTCTTTTGCAATCTCACTTCTTCTCAGAGATGCGTGCACGCCGACTCACACTGGAAGGTTAAGGAGTCAAGCTGCAGCCAGATCCCCCTCCTCTGTCACTCCTGGTAATCAGTCTGTCAGGATGGTAATTAACCTACAGAGTAAAGTAAGCAAGACTACTGAACTGCCCCGCTCCATCTAGCATTCCTCCCCTTCACTGTTTGATTCCTCCTACTCCCCCTTCATTCAGTGGCTCGTCCAGATTCCCCGTTTGTTCAGTGTTAGAGGCTCCAGCGTTCAGAGGGAGCAGGCGTAAAAAAAAGCTCCACACCTGGAAGAAAAGAGTGTAACACGAGGCGCCGGCTCAGGTAGCTCTGGTCACTGCTGGCTTCACAAAAAGTCTCATTCTGTGGCAATTAGTGCTTCAGCTGAGCTAGCATCGAAGTAATGACATTACGGACGCTGACGTCTGAGAGCACAGCAGCACAACAAAACAAATCCTGTAAGAGGTGACAGGAGAAGGTTATTCAGTGCAGTGTCCCTCATAACCAGTGTTTTGCAAAAGTCTTCAAATCGCTTTTTAAAAACTTTGAAAAAATGATGATTCAGCTACTGTTACAGTAGCCCTACATAAAAATCAGAGCAGTCAGCTGCCTTCATTCCAAATGACAAAAAATGGAGTAAAATTTACTCTGCTTATCATTGTAAACTATAAACACACTAAAGCCAAAGGGAAACATGGTAGAGGTGGAAACATCCTGATGCTGGTCAGAGTTGATGGGATGGTATGAAGAAGAAACACAATTGGAGGCAGTTCAAAAAAGGAACAAAAATGCAAAAACAACTAAGAAAATATTATCTGTATTTCCTTGCAACACTTTACTTGATGGTATATGATGGTATATAACTGTTGGGTTGAGTGTTTTGAATGTGACAATGGGGATAAATTCCTACTCTGGAGCTGATTCCCATTTTGCCTCATTTGCTTTGTTCCAAGTCTGATCTTCTTGCCCTACCATGCGAGGTGATTGGACATCATAACTGTTTCTGTTGAGTAGAAGGGTAAACTTTAAAAAGCTAGATTTAATCAGAGGAATACTTGGAGTAATTAAATTAGTCCTAAATATTACGTTTGGTGTTACACGAATTACAGGTGGAGTCACTGGTCTCTACTTTAAGAACACATGTTATTATGTATATTTGTCTATTTGGTTTAATCCTGGCAATTTTTTTCTATGAGATATTATGGTGGAGATTTGTTCTTCCTTAAGCATATATATAATAACATACACTGACATCTTTTGTATGCTTGATAACTGTTTACAAGACAAACACGGCCATTTTGCATCACATCTTTGTAAGTACAAGGAACAACCTAGAAGTGATGAACCAGCATATTATTATGTATCCCAATGGGATGTCGTATGAGCGGATTACTCAGGAAATGAGACTCCACATTTGATTGCTTAATATACTGATTTTTTTCACCTTTTGAATAGTGAGCAAAATTACACTCAGTTCTCTTTCTGTCCAGAAATTGGACAAATGGAGTTTCAAGGAGCTGCCAAACATTTTATGATCTACTGAAAGTTTCAGTCATCTTAACCAATGAAATACAGAAAGTTCTTTATGTAAACTGTAAACTTTTTTGCCCAGTTTTGAAGAAGGTTTGTTATATCTTGGCCCTGACACAAGGCTTCTAGAATAGGCATCTTAATTGAAAGATCAGTCTCCCCCACAATCCTCTGCTGGACTTCCCATAGATGTCACTATTTTTAAAGTAAGCGGGAAGATAAATGTATATCTCATTTGATTACTTCACCGATGCACATTCTCAGAAAGTTACTTGTCGGCTTGAATTGGAGGACTGCCTCCCCAGCTGATATTGCCACCATAAATACCAGGCTAGACCTCGCTTAAAACTGTTTCCATCTCATTTTTTACAGTGCCATCAGACAAAAAAATTTATAACACAGGGAATCAACATTCCCAGATATCCCCTCTCACCCGCCAGCAGGCTCACAGTGGTGCCAAGTTCTGTTTCATTCTCTGAAGCTGGCGCTCCCCAGTTGAGCTGGTCTGGTATGAACCCAAATTAGAAGATTTTAACTCTATGAACTCGCTGGCTAGCTCTGCATCTGCATCTGGATATGCCCGACTGGAAGGAGAACCTGGATAAGACTCAAAACTTGTAAAATTGTAATGCCACTAGTTTGGCATTGACATGGCACAATATTTCTCAAGAGTAGCTGGAAAGTGTTTCTGGGGACAGGGATGTCTTGGTTTACCTGAAACCTCTGCCTCCGGAGTGCAGAAAACCTGAGGAAAACGATTGGAAAGATGGACGCTTTGAGAGGCCAACAAACACAAAATCCTAAAATACACTGAGCTGTCCGCTGATCCTTGTCAACGTGGCTGGAAATGAAAGGCTTGCCCAGCAGAAGTTGGCTGCAAACGCCTTGTGGTGAGGTCAACTACAAGGCTGCTTGAAGACATGAGAATTCGAGCTCAACGCCTAGTCTTCATCACAGGCAGCTGAGTCAGCGAGTCAGCTTAGTGTGTCAAAGAGAAGGGAGTATAAAAGACCTGGAGAACGTCACTGGCTCAGGAGGGTTAAATCAGAGGGAATCCTGTGCAAAGTGTGGAGATGAACTCTCTGGTGGGTTCACTCAATGACGCAGATGCAGAATCATGGATTTCCCTCAGTTCACACACTCTAAGCCGGGATTTCAGATATGTCTTTTAAAGGAAAAACTTGTTACACTGAGTCCACACACTGATCGTAAAAACACTCACCCAACAGTTTCCATCCCGTCTGTCAGATTCTGTAATTATTAGAAGTGTGTCGACCTGGGAGCAAAACTGGAATGGTTGTAGTTCAAACGGGGTAAGAACTAAAAATGCTGGCAACTATGTATTCTTGTTTTATTGCTGCTGTAATAACAAGTCAAATTTAGTGCTTGATCAGCTGCGCATGTGTAGGAGTCAGAAATCTACAGGTTCTTTTAAAAGCCACAATAGACAAACAGACCAAACTTTTGAGCAACATCCTGTGACGACATTTTTTTGACAATGAAGCCAATATTGTGGAACAATCTAGATCTAGCAGCTCCTGTAGTTTTAATGCAGTTCTTATTGTTTAGGTTCCTCACTTCAAACCTACTCTCCAACTCGGCTCTGCGACCCCAAACCTTACAGATTTATCCATGAAGCCTCTTCGTTTCCTAGAGGAGAGGCTGAAAGCATTTAGAAGATGGACTTTCCAATCAGGACTGCTGATTTTAAGTTTCTGGCCTCTGCATTTTTTATTAAAAAAATTGTACTTCTTAAAGATACATTTCCTTCAGGACTATGTCAAAGATGATTTTAGCCAACGACTAATTGAAACTGTGGAGCATGTAGCTTGTAAAGAGCTGAACAGAGTGATATGAGAGCAGAACTAAAACGTAGAGGAAACGTTGGTCTTACATGGATGCGTACATAACATCAAATGAATGTGTCTCTTTGATGTTATGTACGCATGAAGACAAGTCATCATCACAGGCAGCTGAGTCAGGAGATGTTAACAGGAGACTGTGTAAAACACATTCTTATCTGCTTAAAAATAAATGATAAGGGTTCTGGTTACTTCTTGTTCCCGATACTCCTAAAGCCTGATAATTTGATTTGGCTTCAACAGACGCAATAAATTCAAGCTTTAGTTTTACAATCCAACCCCTTATTTCTCTACTTTGATGATGTGTGAACAAAACATTTAGCTGGAAAAAAAATGTTTCCTGGTTGTTAGCTGGGAACAAGTGAGTTCTCACAAAGGGAAACTGATTGTAATTTTATACAGTCTGTCACACCATCTGCACACCCAAATAGTCCAGAGACGGTGTTTTCGCTTGGAACATTGAGGCATGTAACCCGTTTACCGTGGAGGCTCGGATCGAACGGCAAAGGCGATCAATGAGAACTACCGGATGATTGTCCTTGAGGAGGATAACCTAATTACTCTCTGAAATTCTCAGCACTTTTTTTTTTTTTTTTTTTTTGTTTGTGCAGACATCAATGCAGAGTAAAAACAATAGAAAAGCCAATATCCGATGCACTTCTTTCACAGATACTTCCATTGTTCAGTCACCCTGCAACCAAAAAACAAAGAATGTTAATGTGAGAACGATGAAATCTGCAAAGCAAACATTTCATTCTGACATGAATGTTTTCGAGTTTTGTGGTATAGTTTTTAAGGTATTGATTTGAATAGAATGACTTCTCTACTTTTCTGAAATTTTAATTTGTGCTTGCTTGTCATTCAACACCAAAAGTTGCACACAGATTTTAGACGTGTGTTTGTTTTGTTCTAATTCAAAACAAAATCATCTTCCAACATACATTTTTGCTATAAGCATATTTAAATTTTTTCAGGTGCAATTCTTAACTTAACTTTAAGTTTTTATGATTCTTCCAATGTGGTAATTTTTTAAGTAGCTCTTGCTGCTAAATGTTTGTCAAATTATATGTTGGAGCTGAAACTGATTTATTACTTTTTATTCATGAAGAAATAAAAAGAAAGGAACCCAAAATAATCAATCTAAGATTAAAACTGTACATTTTGACTAAACAAACGTTTAGTTTCTTTTGTAAAAAGTATGTCTTGCAATGAAACATTAAGGAAAAATAAAACATCGCTTTTTCTTTGAGTCTGATTTCTTTTTTTTTTTTTTTTTTGAGGAATGCTTTTTAGACAAACATTCCAGTCCTGGCGTCAAACCATAGGAGACGTGTGATTGGTGGGCCAAAAATGGACAACCAAATTCAAACCAGGGATCCTGAGGTTGCACGGTTATTCTAAACCCCACATTCATCCCTGTCGTGTTTTTTCTGATGTGCATATAAACAGAACTCTGTATATTTCATTTTGACCCGAGGAATTTTTCCCACCAGCTTAAAAATGGACACTGGCAAGAAAATCCCAGATTCCTGATTTCATAAGAATGAAATGTTTCTGTGACCGAAAGAAAAGCTTTTTGACTTCCTCTCCAGGTTCTAGAATTGCCTTTATAAATAATATTTTTCCTCAAACACAGAGAGACTTTTTTTTTTTTTTTTTTTTTTTGCTTTTGGCAGTTGGGCTGCTTTGGTTCTTTCCGTCCAACAAGCTGAGGAGATGGCTAAACAGATGTCACATGTGTACTTGAGAAAAGCCTCGACTTGACTTACTGAGTTTTTTTTTTCTTCCTCAGGACCTTCCAGTAACTGCGTCCAGTCAAGTGCTTCCCTCTCTTTGTTAGGCTTGGCCATGGAAACTGATTAAACATCTGAAACGTGACTTCTCTTGTTTGATTTCAAACGCTCTGAAATCAGAGAGCGGGAGTGTGGAGCCATGCAGGAAGTTCACATGAAAGTTTGAAGAGAAAAGCAACAAGGACGATTCCTTGATAAACACTCCCATTCATTCAGTTCTAAGCATGTGTGTGTTTATGCAGGCAGTGTTGGGTTGTGTTTAGGTTCACTGGCTGTTCAGAATCTCCCCCCATACTTCCCCATCTCTGTTTATAAACTGTTTGCTGTATTGCCTTGCGCAGAATATTGGAGGGCGTCTTGGACTGTCTGAGGTGATTCCTGCTGACCCGGGTTTTACTCCGCACATCGTCAGCCAGGCCAGCAGAGACAAAGGGCTAATCCCAAATCCGGTTTGACACGGTTTGAAGAATTTCCAAATAAGTTACAATAAACTTCCTTGATAGCAGATATCACCAAGAAAAAAATTCTAATAAATTCTAAGTGGAAATAATTTAATTCATGGACATATCTTAGACAAATATTTCTCAAATGAAGCAGTAAGAGAAAGTGTGGAATGACAAGCAAGCATTAATTAAAATGTCTCAGAAAAGTAGAGGAGTCATTCAGTTCCAATCAATCTTCCAACTATATCACATAACTCAAAAATACGGATGTCAGAATGAAATGTTGGCTTCATAACATTCATCATTCTCAACATTCTTTGAGTAGCTAAGATAACGGATGGAGTCAAAAGTAGGACAACCTTGGAAGAAAAAATATGCAAAATCAGGACTACAACCTCCCAAGTATTAAGAAGCAACATGAAGTCAAGCAGAGCTAAATCCAAATGTAAACCTGATGCAGGATTTAAAATGTGTTGTTCAAAAAGTCTCACCGTCTAATGTGGGTAAGTTTGAGATATTTCATAAAGAAAAATTAGCAAAACTTCACACGTGAGACGTACAGAATTGCTAGAAAAAAAACAGCAAAAAGACTTGAAGCTATGAATGCAGCGAAAGTCTTGACCTGGTGTTAATGTAAATCCATACCATACAATTCAGTTCTTATCAGATATTCTGAACTCCAACGTATCATGATCCTTCCCCTTCACAATTATGTTTTATTCTGTGTTAAAACATAACATAAAATTGTAATACTCACTGGGGTCGTAGCTTAACACTTTCGCAAGACACTGTACATTTACTGCCGAGGTAAAATGAGAAACTGTCTTTACCGACTCCAAATAGTAACAAATTTACTGAAGGAATTGGTATATCTCATAAAAATGGCACAGAGGACATATTTTATAATACTAAAGTTGGCTAAAATGACATTAGGCTAAAAGACATGCAAAATACGAGTAGAGTCTCCATGGATGCCCAAAAATAAGATTAATCTGTTAAGGACTTGTAAGCTTTAATGTAATCGTTGGTTATTTTTGCAGCAACAAGTATCTGAAAATTCAAAATCATATTCAAGTCCAGACAAATCAGCTTTTCTGGCAGCAGCTTACTGAAACACTCCCTTTAGTGTGAATCATATTTTTTTAAGATAATCTCACTTGCTCATCCCTGAGGTGGCCTGTATAATGTAAACTTCCTCATCCGAACACAGTCTGTGTATAGAGCTGCTGCACGGAATACATTACTGATCCCCCTGCTTGTCTGAACCAAGCCTACTTTTTCTGCTGTTGTTTGTTTCATGGTGACGTTGAACAGCTTGTAAAACGTTTAATTCATCTATTATTAAAGCACACAGAATGTAAAAGCTTGCAATGATAGTACTTATGTTCCAGGGAAGGATAAAGTTGAGCATTAGCTTTGCTCAGGTAATTAGTCGGAAAGTGTGAAAGTGCCATTTCCTCTTGGCAGGGACAACCCCACTGATAACAGTGGAGTGACATTTTGGCATACAAACGAGACCGTTTCTTCTTCAGCGAGCTTACAGAAGCAATGTGCCCCGCCCCCCATCCCAACTTCCCCTCCGGCTCTGTTAAAGTGTTTACATGCTTGTTTCTTTCGGGAGTGCTGGCATGCACACGAATACATTGTCGTATTCCTCTCCCACATAAACTAGACCTCATGTGTTGAACCTGGTAATGGAAAACCTGAGAGCGACGCTACCGTACAACAACACACGGATGTGTTTACATGCAGGCTCCTTGCGTTACTTGACGGCCAAAGTGTTATTTTGTTTATGATTGAAATAATAGTCGTGTTATCTCTAGAAACATATTTTATGATCTTCTAATTTGCCAGTGACGTGATCAGAAATGTCACCTTGCCCACTTGTTGAAAAGGAATAATGAAAGGACTGTAAGGCCTCTTGAAGTAGTTTTCTGTTTTTTTTCTTTTTTCAGACTGAGTGAAGGATTATGGGAAAAATGAGAAAGTCAGACGCTCATAACTATTGACACACAATCAGCATGTTCTAATAATTAGGATAATTAGGTCTTACATTTAAGTCAAAAAATTTATTATATCATCAACATGGGTGAGGTCCTCCACCACTGACAATTTCTAAATAAATGTGACTTATACTAGTGCAACATATATATATTATTTTCTCATCACTACGCATTTTTTGACTGATTTACAGTCCAGAAAATAAGGTAAGGGGTGAGAAAATTTTCTAAATGTGGAAAAATTAAAGTTTCTTGAGGAAAACAAACAAACAAACAAAAATAAAACCCAGAGTTTTGGTCAAAAACGTCGGATGGTACGACCAGAATGGCTTATGAACTTTTACATTTTGGGGTTTTACGTCTTCCCACCAATCATTTTTAAAGTATGTGTTTGTTTAAAGCAGAAGGACTGGAGAATCACAAAGTCTATTGAGATTATATGATGAGGCCTAAGCAAAAAATGTCTGATCTCTTTTAAAAAAATCTTCAAGTTGGTGTTTCTGTCCAGATGTGTTTATACTGAAATTGTACTAAGTTATAAATATTTACAGCAGAATAATCTCTCCAGGAATCCTTTAGACTCGGAAGGCTTGATGACCAATGAATCCATTACGTTTGAAGACCCAGTTTTTTGATTACAGACGCAATACCTCTAGAGATTTAATCTCAGCGGATATGTCTCATGGAAGATTAGACAAATTCATGCTTTCACCCACCTCCATCGCTATTTTAAGTCATCCTTGCACACTTCAAAAATCTGACAGTAATTTATTTTTTCTATTTTAAAAGAGAGAGAGGGAACAAAAGTGTATTTTAATTTACAGAAACTCACCAGACAAGAAGATTAAAGCAACAGTGACGACAGCTTTAAGGTAATTTTCACAGTATGGATGACAGTTCTTCCTGCCAAATGTTATCAGTCACAGAATAAATATGTCTGGATGATTTTCTTAAATGTTTATTAGTCCTGTCAGGCAGCTGGTTGTCAGTAAAATACTTGATCAAATTTGGCAGAAAAGAAGGAGGGATCACAGATGGAGTGTGGCGAAAAACAATACGACTACCTACTAAAATATCAAAACTCTCCCCTCCAGACCTGGTCTGGAATAATAATTGTACATTTCTTTGCTGTTCCACTGTATTAATTTCCATTTTTTAGAGGAACTTGCAAAGCCAAGCTGATGGATGACAGACGTCTCTTGTTAGCTTCAAAAACATGAATTAAAGTTACTTGTCTTGTCCAATTTATTTCAGGCTTTACAACAGTTCTACTTAAGGTAGCATTGGAGAGTTTTTTCTTTTCTTTTCTTTTCTTTTCTTTTCTTTTCTCTGGCTGCCTTTCTGGAAGCTTTCCTCCCATGTAAAGAGGACAAGCAAAGACAAGCAACAAAACATGCTAACACTGATATTGACTTTCAGATTATGTTTGAGGTCTGTTCTGGGAAATTATTTGTTTTGTCATGTTTAGAAGTTTTGCAAACAGAAAGTTTGATGTCTTTTAATCAATCAAAATGTTAAATATTAAACTGTGAATATTACCACACATTATATTCACAGTTTGGCCCTGTGAGTAATTTTTTTAATTATTATTATTTGTATTTTTTACTCTCTGACACTGGAACTTCTTTAACTAGTCTACGTCATAAAATATTATTAGTAACAATATTTTTGCCATTTTTATAACATATAATACATGATATCATATACAATATGATACATCAGACGATACACGATGAGTGAATATAGATGTTCAATAGAAGTGAAATGAGATACATTTTTATGATACATTATACACCATGATGTACAGCACACTATGAAATATGTGAAAACATGAATGGAATACAGGATGTTATATATAACATGATGCAATGCACCATATGTCATGGAATATTTGAAATAATATGCAATATAGCAAACAATTTGATTTATGATACCAAAGGAAATACTAGGGCACCATATAGCAGCTGTATATAAAATAGACTGTGCTTTCTTCCTTTTTTGGTTTTATTACTTTACCTGAATCAAAAGCAAATCTTTTGACATGCAAACCAGAGGGAATACTTACGTCAGGCCTAAACAGGTGACTCACAGAGAGACCAGGGTAGAAAGAGAGGATGAGAGAAAGAGAGAAAGAAACTGGCCTATCTGTTTGACGGAGCTTTGATCTCTTCAGTGGGTGACCGGCCACGTGGGACGTGTCTCTACGGGCAACAGAACAAGAGGAGGCTGATAAGGCCGCCAGTTCAGACAAAACACAATCCAGTCTGGCCTCTTTACTGTACAGCACTTGCTGCGCTTAAGGGAGGGGAAAAATAAAAAAGGCAAGAAAAGTTTAACTGCACAAGTAAAAAATGATTCCATGTGGCTTATTTGGCACCACTAGACGCACCGTTTTCCAACAGCATGCATTATTTGGTAAATGGTTGTGCAACTGACAATAAAATTGCCTTAATGGCTCAAAATGGCTCGGTGTAAATTTTGAAGAGAAAAAAAAAGACAGACAAGACATCCAAAGAGAGTAAATCAGTGGTTTCCCCCATGAGGAAGTCACACACTACAAAGGCCTTTTATTCTGTTAATTTTTCACTTGGATTCCCTGCCTGGACCCTCCTTTTCTTTTTCTCCGTCTTTGAACTCTCCGCCTATTTCCTGACCTCTTTGCTGCCATGTGTCATGTGTGTCATGATCAGTCCCTTCATGTCTTGGGCGTCTGGGTTTTCTTTGATATACTGCAGGATTAGCTCAGAGCTGTCTCTCTGCTCTGTGTGTGTGTGTGTCTGATATAATGCCTTTTCCGTTTAATCTAATCACCAGCTATGCCTGAAAACACACATTATGATTAGACAAGCAAAGAGTTGGAGGACCCAGCTTAAATAGTTGGTCAACTCTATTTATTTAATGGTGGATTTCGAGTTTCAGCCACTGTCACAAATAGAACTGGAGAGTTTAAATACGGAGCACTAATATTATCTTGTTGAAATGCTGATAAACTTTTCACTTGGCTGACAGTCAAGTTGATTTCTAATTTTCTTCCAATGCGCAACCGGAGCACCTTGATTTCTCTGAAACTGATGTGGATGGGTAGTTTTCTCGGATTTCCGAAGGTCTTCCTGTTGCTTCCAAACAGATAAGCAGTATCTAAAAGTAATGGAAATAAAATGAATTGAAGAAAATGAAGGAATGCTTGGTATTTTTCATGAATGTGACTGATAACATTGGAATTAACTGGAAATGTTTGTTCAGTTTCTGAAATTAAAGGTCTTAAAGCATGAGGCCAGGTTGGTTCATTGGGACGTTGTAAGCTATGTGTAGACAAAACAACATTCATCAGTTGTGTTTTACACCTAAATAGTTTATAGACAGAATTTCACTGAACAAACTACAACAATTTTCTGCTGGAAATAAGGAGCATTTGGACAGACAATCCTCCAAGAAAACCTTTGAGGAAAATGGAAAATTTCTTAATAGAAATTTTGAAACATGCATTTTAAGTGCATGTTTTATAGGGGTGCAAAGTGTAGTGCTACAACATCTGGTGATATCAAACTGCAACAATGTCTTGTGTAAGTGAAGTCCGTCTTGTGAAGCTCTAACTAGCTGCTGAAAACCCTTCACCTTTTTAAGTTTACGCCATCATCAACCCTGGACATAAAGGTGAGTGCTTAGAGATCGACATCCTTTGTGCCTTCAGTGTTTAACTCTTGTTAAAAAGGAAGCAATTCTTGAGTAAATCATATGAATAAAGAACTGCTCCTCAGGTTGGCAGCCAACCCTCAACAACAAATCAATGTAAAATGTAACACTTCTGAACTTTTAACATGTATTAGCATCTAGTAAAGAAAGCTAAATCATGACAGATAAGACACAAACAATTTTTAACCACCTTGAATAGCTATAAATTATCTTCTAATGACATGAACTTTGGTTACCGTTGGTACTAAACTAAAAAGCAATTTCACAGTTTGCTCATAAGTCTGAATCATGTCATCTCCAGTTCTAAGTTAAAACATGAACCGAAAAAAAAGAATGCTTTGACAATGTTTTCTTTTTTTTTTACTCGGGGAGGGGGGGCTGTAGCTCTGGTGTCAGTGCTTGCTACAACATGCAACGTATCAAGATGATACTGTAAGATTAAACTGCTGAGCCACTCAATACACCCTGTGCATCTACTGCCTTACAAATAAACTGTAGAAGAATAACTTTTGTGTGTGTGTGTGTGTGTGTGTGTGCGCGTGTGCGTGTGTGTGTGTGTGAGAGAGAGAGAAAAGGAGAGATCTGAGAAAAATGTGAATAAATGTATTTTTTGAAAGGTGTTATTTTTGGGAGAATTTTGGATACAGTGAGCTAATATTTCACCTCTAACAGTAAAAATATATAAAAAATTTGCCTCCTTCCAGAGGTAAGGTGCATTTCTGATGTTTCCTTATATTAAATACAGAGACCAGTTTAATGAATTAGAATATTTTTTAAAAGGTTTATTCATTTCAGCAACTCATTTCACCCAGGAAACACATTATTTGTATATGCCGAACAATGTCTGATGTTTTCAGAGGATTTCTCAATTATGATTTTCTGCTCTCATCAAATGAAGATGCAACATTTGAGATCTGCATGTTATTTCAGATCAAGTAAAGGCTTCATATTTAAAGCAGAAATGGGAGTTTATAGGAACATATGCTTAAAACTTTCTTTTCAGTTGTTATTGCATATTATAATAAGAAATTAATCGCTGAAATTGACAATCATTCGAGTCTGTTTTGCACTCGGTCTTATTGCTCATTCGATAATCTGACGAGACTCCAACCTGCTCATCATTATCACCGAGCTGACCGCCGTCCTCCTCGCCAATGGCGTTTGATCCTCACCAGTTTTTATGCCTTTGAAATGTTGTTCCATGCTCTGGAAAATATTATTTTGTTTTCCATAAAAGAAAATTCCCCCAGAAAAGCGAATAACAGTGTGGGACAACACAAAGAGCGGTTAATGGGCCACATGTTAAAGCTCATGGGAAACATATTGCCAGCGCGACAGGAGGCTTTCCTCACATTGATGGAGAGGGCCACGAGAGGAGGAGGGGTGGAAGGGTAGAGCATGGTTCACTGGTTCCCAAACTCCTGTGGAGCTTCAGTGGCCTTCACTGCCACCCTGAGCCTCTTCTCGCTCCTCCTGTCCTGCCTCTTTCTTCCCCTTCACTGCCCTCCACCGCCACTCTCAAGCTTTTTGCTTTTCTTTTGTCCGCTCCCTCGCTAAACCCCCTTACCTACCGGCCTTTAACACCTCCTTCAAGCTTCTCTGCGTTTGTCTTATTGTCTTCTTCTATCCCCTGTCTTCTTCTTGCATCTTTTCCCATGACATTAAGTAACTAAGTGCAATCTTCCTATATTCCCTCTCAAAACCCCCATCGTTTTCTGCTTACATCTCTGAATTTTACTGTCCGCAGTAAATTACATTAGATCTGAGACCAAAGACTAAAGGTCAATATTGACTTTGCACAAGTTCGGCGGTAGAGCCAGAGAGAGGGAGAGTTTGTCAGCGTGCTACCCGAGGCTTTCTGCTTGCTTTTTCGTTTGGGTGCCTTTCGTTTTTTACGTTATTGAGTCTGGCGTGTGCTCAAAGTCAACATAGTTAGAGATTGCCTCCCTTCAGAAGAAGCTTTTAGCTTTTAGTTTGTACAAAACAAAAGGAGTAAAAAAAAAACAGGGTTCAGAAATTTTGGAAACCACCAGTAAGTCAGAAGAATATTAAGATGATTAAATGCATGATTAAAAAAATTATCTCAGTGCTGTTTCATTTGCAAGGTTTTTTTTTTATTCTTTCAGACTGAAAAACAAGCTAGACACAAGCCAGTGACAAAAGCAGCATAATTTTAATTCCCAGTACTTTCCAGTAAGCTGATGGAGGAGAGCTATGGCCCCTGAGAGGAAACTAGTCAAGAAGTCTGTCTCATGGGGGCCCTTGTGCAAATCCAAATCTCACACAAACACTGGCCGTACAGTCATCAAGCCTGTTGTCTCCCGACATTACATGCATGTTTTAACATGCAGCCTTCCTCTAGGTGACAAAAAAGGGCAGACTTGTGTGTCAACAACTCTTCCAAGCCTACCTGGCCCCAGCAAGCCCACTTTAGAGGTGCAGGCAAGCACAACCGCGCAACCACAGACCCTTTGCAAGACTGTTTTTCTTCAGGTTTTTCTTCATTCTTGTCCTTCCTTGTCCACTTGCACTCATTGTTCTGATGGACAAGTGAAGGATTTAGTTAAGAAAATAGTCATTTATAAAAGTCCCCAGCATAGCAAATGTGGTTTGTAGAGCAATTTATTACTTCACTTTATTTCTTTAGACATAATTATATTAAAAAAACCAATATTTTATCTTAATTCCCCTTTCATAATATTTCAGCTTCTAAACTTGAGAAAACAAAAAGCTAAATACATCAAACTGCCTTTGGGGAATTTTTGTTCCCAAAACTCAATTTAAAGAAAGTCTACCAGTCTGAGAGGCGGCTGGCGGATCACTCTGAGTCCCACGGTGTAGGTCTGATTCTCATGAGTCATTTCAAAATAATAAACTTTTTTTTTTAGGACATCATGCTTGTCCTAAAAGCGGCCTACGACATTGTGTGTCATGTAATGCAATGCCTTCCCTTCCTGCTGTAGAAGCTTACATGGTTGTCCCGCGGGAGGAAACCAAAGTTGCAAGACGCAGCTCATTTATCTCGATTCACAGAGGATAAACTGGTAAGTACTGGCAATGGGAAAGGATGCAGTCTCTCTGCACCAATAATAAGACCAGCCCTTGAAACTCTGTTTTGTTGTGAAAATGGTTGCAATAAAGCAGTTTTTTCTGGTAGTTGCTATAATTTCAAATATTCTTGAAATATCAAACGGAAACTGATCTAATAAGCTTAGGTTATGTTAATATATGACACTATTGTTAAAAAAATGAGATCAGTCAACTTTTAGAGTGTATCTTAAGTTATAATGCAACACCATCCCTACTTGACTTGGCCTTGATTGTGAGTTGACTTACAGAATTTCCTTAGCTTAACTATTACCTTTAAATAAAACAATTTAATATGTATTGTGTGAAAACCCCTCACTATTTCACCACAGCTACATAGTAAAAAAAAGCAAAACACTGACAGTTAAGTTGAATAAATGTATTCATCTGGAAGGAGATTCGAAATTTTTGAGTGTTTTCATTTCTAGAAAATCAGCAGGATTATACTTATTGACAGTCCAACAAAATCCCAGAAAATAAACATAATTGATTTTTTCATCAATATCTATCTATCTATCTATCTATCTATCTATCTATCTATCTATCTATCTATCTATCTATCTATCTATCTATCTATCTATCTATCTATCTATCTATCTATCTATCTATCTATCTATCTATCTATCTATCTATCTATCTATCTATCTATCTATCTATCTATCTATCTATCTATCTATCTATCTATCTATCTATCTATCCCTCTGTCTAGTAAATGTGGATATTTTTCTTTCAAATCTTTACTAGGAGTGCCAATAAACGTGGAAAGTGCCATGCATGGTTAAAAAGTCACCCATCCTGTTTACCTGCCTGCCAATCCAGCTTTGGTTGCCGTGGCTTTGCGGCTATCACCGAGGATAATGGGAAAGAGCCGGCAGGTAACAAGCTGGCAGCTTTTTTTCAGGGCCAGTGGAGAGATTCACAACAATGCAGTAGAAGAACTGAAATTCTGTGTCTATTAAAATTAATATGGCTTAGCTGCCAGAGGCCCCAAACTTTTTCAGTTGTTGTATTCAGTGTCTGGTTTCAACTTTGTATTGGCAGGGTTGATCACTTTCTGGTTAGATTTCCTGTTCCTTTGGTAAAATCAAATTGGATTGTGCTGGTTTACTGACTACGTTAAAGGAAGCTGAGGCTTAAAAACGCAGCCTGGCATTTCACACACACTTGTGCGATTACCCTTACAGAGGTCAAGAGGAGAAACTTCTGTTGCCTACCCTTAATGTTTGCCATAGCGGCACAAAACCACGTGTGTTTTTGTAAGTGCATGTGTGCAGTAGGCGGTAGAGTTAACATCCTTGTGTGTTAGGCTAGCAGCTCATGAGAGGAAAACAAGCATCCATCAAGCTGACCAGGCTGCCAGTTGATTTGGGTTTTTGTGCAAGAACTACCCAAAGTGGGATTTGCAGGAATATTTGAGGTCTGTCATCAATGTTGGTTTTCCTTCCCACCTGCAGTGCTTACTCAAAAAAAATAATAATAATAATAATAATAATAATAATTCCTGGAACAGGAAGAAATAAAAATATCAGAACATTGGCAAAAATGTTTCTTAAATCACAATAAGATAAAAGGAAGACTTTTAATGAGTCATTGAAATATTAGACAAAATGCTGTTAGGAAGCAATAACATGTTGGTGGTCACCGTCTTAGGTGATCGTGTTCACTGAAGAGGACCACTTCTTAACATCAATGGAGGTCATCCTCTGGTCACAGTGGTGCAGGGTCAGAAAGTAGTCTTTTCTCCTGCTGTGTCCTCAGCCATGTGTTGAATGTTGTAAAAAGAAGCTGAAGTCTACTCTTCAGTATGGGAGCTCAGCAACTTAAATGGGAAAATAAATTCCAACTTCACTTGGAAAAATGAGCTCCTTAATTTTATGGTAGAGAGGGAATAAAGAAGCAACCCTGTTTGGGTTATATAAGTAGATTAGTTTGTTTTGTGTCATACGTGACACCAATCTATTGTGTATTCTCATTATTTATTGACTGGGACTTTTTCCAGAACAGATGATTCACAGATGTGGGCACTTCATTGCAATGTTTTTGAAATGTATGAATGATCAGGAAAAAAAAAAAAAAGAATTTTATTGGAGAAAGACACGAGGGCCGTGTGTTTCAAAACATTACAGGTGCTTAGACCCACAGCCGTGGACTGGAAGTCTTGTTACCTCAACAATGTGGTGCAAACGCACCTGTTTTCATCTAATACATGCTCCGGGTTCCTTCCCAAGCGCATATTTTCCAAAGCTTCGTCAAGCAGTGATCCAGTTAAATCTTGACCCCAAATATGTTGATGCAGGATAGCTATTTGATTGTGTAACAAAGTAAAAAGTGCACAAAAGAAAGAAATTTTTAAACTGGCTGATTAAAAATATTACAGCCCATTTAAAAAAAAAAAAAAATGTATGACGCTTCCTGAAATAAAAAAAAAAATAAAAAAACATACTGACATAATTTTTATCTAGGTCAAAAAGGATTTTTTAAAGATTTTTAAAAAGAAATGTTGGATTTTTCACAGTTTTGTCCCAACTTGGTTCCATTTCATATCAGCAAATAAACTTTTTTTTTTGGTCAAATCTTAATGATCTTAAGACAGTACCTAACATACAGAAAAAGAAGAAGAAAAATACAAATGATGCTTGGACTGTTATTATTTTTTTCTTCTGAGTAGCTTGTTTACAGGCTAGGAGGCTGAACTACTAAATGAACCCATTCCCATATAGTTGTCCTCTTAACGTTAGCTTTCCCAGAATATAACCAGAGACAACAGAATGCTCAGGACACACGCATACAGGTAAGTGAGTTCATTTACAGCCAGGTGCCCTGGAAGTTTTGCAGAGGATTCAGTATGTTATTCTTCAAGCTTGAGAGGGAGGCAGAGGTTCCAGCCGACAGAACAATATAGGAGGATACGGCAGAGCAGAGGCAGAGTTTTGTGACGTTCCAAGGTTAAGGATGAACTGAGAAGGTAGGGTGAGAGATTGGATCCAGGGAAGCCACATGAAGGGGAGGGAACACTAACAAATGTTGCAGCAACAAGTTCTGGTCTGGCTCAACATAATTTTTATTTATCTTATTAAACCTTTATTCGGTCCAATGCAAAAACCCATTGAAGACTGAGGGATAATCTGGCTAAGAAAGGCAGCAGCACACGTCATAGTGGACAAGACAGACAACAAAAGTAAACATTGAGACAGTAACAATCTAAAATTTAAAAGCAGTGACAATTTAAGATTTGAAAGGCAGTATGGTGATGATTTCCACTGTTGGTTTCTTAAAACTGAGCAGAAAGCATTGAGTGAAATAAGTTCTGAAAGGTTTAGTTAAGATTGCAAGGCATTTCGAGCAGAGGATGCAGAAAAGCCATTTGCGGCTTGGTATTTGCAGATTCACTTATCTGTGGAAAATTTGTTACAATATATAAGGTAGGCAGTCATAAGCCTTTCAAAAGAAGGTTTTACGTATTAATAGCTTTACTTCTTTGCTGCTGAGGCTGCAAACTCTAGCCCTCGTAAATACAGACTGTATAATGTCTTTGTTGAACTCTCGTCATGTCTGGGAAGATTTCCCTTGAAATGTCCAGAGTGGTGTGAAATGGATTGAAGTCATTGAAGAGCAAAGCCTTTACAAAAACATTGTCTGATGCATGACCAATCTACCAGTTGAAAGTATTTACATAATACAGACATTATTTTCTAGGGTTTCTGTTAAGATGTGAACAACTCAGTTCAGTCCAGAAAATTGGAAAAACAAGTGGCTCCAATTCAGTGACAACATCAAATTGTATGTGGTTAGCAAGACGGTGGAAGTTATATTGCAGCCGATGGGAATAATTTCCAATTTTAGTCACTTCCTCCCAGTGGCAACAACATGGCAAAAAGTTTCCTAATTTATTCAGCGGTTGATGTCATTTGTAATAATAAGCTTTTATAAAACCATATCTGGAATCTGACATTTCTCACTACTTCAGCATGAATCGGTATGAGGCCCGCACGTCCCACTCTGCAGCAACCAATTCCTTCCTCAATAGGCAGTGGTGGGAAAAGGTCTTAATACCAGTTAATGGACTGAAAAACCACAAAATACATTTCTCCTTACACAATATTGGAGTGCGCAACCCTGGCACACAGGCCTGACATACGGGAAATTGCTTTTCTCTTGATACAGTTCGGTTACAATTGTAGCATCACTTTACTGATTTTTCTGACTCACAAGAGCATAAGTCAGTTACCATCGACTTGGGTGCCCAGCAAAATGATCACAAGGCTCTCTGAGGTTTATTTAGCACAGTATTAAATCTTAAAGTCTGGAGGCTGACCCCACAGAGCAGGAAAAGAGTGTCTGTGTCCTCATTAAAACTCTGCCTGTGCAAACCAGAGGCAACCAGTGCACACAACAGATAAGGCAGTTAGTAGCTTGCTGAGATTTATGGCTGCTGCCTCGGGGAGCAAGCTGATGAAGGGTGAGAGGCAACGTGAGTTCATGTATCGTTTCATGTCTGGCAGCCAGATGAGACTGAGGATAAATAGTTGTTTTATAGAATATGAAGAGGAAAAATGAGGATTAGATGGGTTGTTTTACTGATAGCAGTGATTCTTTTTATGTGACTGAGATTCAAAAGCCAGCTGTGACACAGGCAATGCTAAAGAAGATGTGAGATGAGAATGTAGTTGAAAGGAAGTGCGACAAAGGGGGTTTCGAAAAAGAAAAGTCAAATATTAGGGTTTAACCTTCAGTAGCACTTTTTTTGGCAAGCTGGAGTTTTTGTCAATATTATAATGTTTCTAACTAAACAAGTAAAAACATATCTAGATGTCCTACTTTAAGCTCTTGTCACTGTACAATTTTGGGCATGTACAACATTCCAAGTTCAACATGAACTTTTATCCCTTTTATCTAGATAAATTTCAGCAGTTTTCCAAGAAAGTATTTGGCCTCCATTTACACATAATTTTAAAGGATTGTTTCAGAGTTTTTAAAACCACAGCACTGGGCTTCAGTGTTTGTTCACTCAAATTAGTCCACCACCAAGTGAGAAATTTATCAGTTGTGACACATCATGCAAAATGGACAAGTACATTCAGTGGTTTACATTTTCAGTACACCACCACAGTCAAATAGTTTAGACTGAATTATCGGGCATTGGACAATATTGCCAATAACTGCTGAACGCTGATGTTAATGCTGGGCTAGGATGCATTGATTTGGGTGTTGGATGTAATCAATAAATGTCCACTTATGAGTAAGTCAAAATGAGAACAACGTCCACAAAGCAGACTCACAAATTATGTTTAAACTGGAGACCTTCAGGACTTCACTTTGGAGACTCCGAAAAATGCAGAAAGTAAATGAACAGCCAGAAGAATTGCAACTAGAAAACAAAACATGCAAAAAAAAAAAAAACTCAAGCATTTTTGGAATTTGGAAAACAACTTTTGTTCATTTTCATGAAGTTCTGGCATGCCCTTTGATGACCCCAAATTAAAAAAGAAGGAAAATTGGATCTTAATTGTTGCATGGAGGACTGAGACAATTCCTGCAGAGTGGCATTTGGAGTGATGATCCATTTGAAAAAAAAGAGGTCTAGGGAGTGTATTACTTTTATGGGACTTGTCAACCTTCCTGGGAAAGTTTACGTGAGGGAGTTGGAAATGAGGCTTCATCTGATTTCTCCAACCTTGGTTGAAGAAGCAGTTTGGCTTCTGTTCTGGCTTTGGAACAATGGATCAACTCTATATACCTGTGGCGTTGCTAAGAGAGTCATGAGAGTTTTATTGTCCACTCCACATACCTTTTGGGTCAACGTTCCTTCAGGGATGTGGGGGTTGCTGTTGGTGTACATGGTGCTGGGTTTACTTTCAATTGTAATACAGTCCTAGTACAACCAGAGCAGGAGTAGTGTGGGCATGTATGGTTTGGTTTCTGATGAAGTTCCAGCTTATCACTTACTCTGTTTATCGCATTTAAGGTCAGTATGTCAAGGTTTAGTTGAGAAAAGCAGGATGTCAAGTTGGGGACCCTCATAATTTTTTCCTTTTCTCTTTGACATCTGATGTTACCTTTATGGTATCTTCCAGCCAGGACTTTTAGCACGCACTAGAGCAGTTTACAACCAAGTGTAAACCAAATTAGCACAAGAAGGTACAGCTCCTTTAAGTTTGAGACCATGGTTCCCAGCTTGAGAAAAGTGAACTGCATCTTTTCATCCTTAGTGGTGTTGAAGTATTTTGGTGCCTTGCTCATTAGTGATGGTGAGACAGAGCAGGAGATACAGTCTCTCACAGTGAAGGATGATTTTCTAGTCTATAAATGTGTCAGCCCTGATCTGTTATCATGAGATATAGATCATGACCAAAACAACAAGATTGTGGTTACAAGAAGTGCTTCAACCAGACTATCAATGAGGGGAAGCTCAGAGTTGAGCTGCTGCTTCTGAGCACCAAAAGGAGTCAGCTAAGGTTGTTTGGACATCTAAAGAGACATCCCACTGGAAAGAAGATCTTCTGGATTTTTGTTATACACATCAAACATCAAGTAAACACTTATGTCACCCCACACCGCCATTCAAAACAGAGCCTAACAAGAAAACTGTCATGTTTAATTGACCAATGTTAATTGACGTCATCGAGTAATGTTTAACTATTTCAATAAAATGTAGAAAAGTCCACCTCACGTGTAGACAACTAATTTATGTTCATCAGACAGGAATTAGACAGAGGAATATGTTATGGTAACAGAAACGTGTGCGGAACAGGCACAGGTTAGCAGACATCTAAAACTTGGCTCCAGCAGTGATGGTGATCCCACAACCAGAAGTTGCTTAATATATAACATGGCAACATAAAATTTATCACAAAAGAGCATGGAAAATAACATTCTCTGTTCCTTTGCCTTCCTTTCACAAAATCACAGAAACCAAATCAACAAAACCCTCCAAAGAAGACAATGTCAAGGCTAATAAGGCACTTTGGACAAGTGAAATACATCTTTGGGGTTTAGCTCCTCACAGGAAATGCAAGGTAAAAACTATGTCCAAATTAATGTCTTATTCTTGTTGCAACAATAAAAATGTGTTTCCCACATCAACACTAAGTTCAGCACCTCGTCAGCACAGCTCAGAAATTCTCCTGGGAAGACTCAGCACTCTGAAATATATCTCTTAGTCATTAGCAAAGTCAAGTTTTAAGGAAAATGTCAAAGTTTCTTGTCAACAGCAGAAATCAGCCTCTCATAACCTCAGCCTGATCCCTCACCTTGTCCACATAAATAACCCTCCCCCGTGAACAGAGGTCATCTTGTCTCGTCCACTCCACTCTCCCTCCTGGCCTCCTTCCTCCGCCTTTGATTTACATCTGCTGTATTAAAACCCACGGCATCCTGCGCTGAGAAAACACAGCGTCTTCATTTCTTTGAGTAAATTTAAGTGCAGTGGGTTCGTCCTGGCGTGTTCAGTGTCAGGTTCTGCAGACTCCCCAGCGTGCCAGCCCACCTAGTGTGACACTGCACCTCGTAAAGAAATCAAGCCAGAGTTTTGGGAAAAGCCTTTTCTCCTCTCCAACCCCCCCCCCCAAGTAAGTGTTGGGTTTCACTACCAGTCTGTGGATTCAGTCAGAGCGAAACAAGCCCTTCTAACAAAGCCAGGGCAATTTAGCCTCGCGAAAGAGAATACAAACACATTCTCACTCTGCGCAAGGTTCTCTGGTTTCAATCACACTCCGTGTACAAACTGTACACAGTTATTCCCTTTTCGCCATTATTTTCCGTAGATTAACATCTGCCACAACTTTAGAAGGATTTGCCAGCGACAGAGATGAAACAAGATGTGCAGTGAGCCTGTGTCAATGTTAAACATCATTTTGAAGGGCTGCCAGAAAAGCAAATCAGGCCTGCTGTTTTGAATATAGTCCCAAGGAGTCGATACTAGTGAGAAAACACAACACAAAAGCTTTGAAAAATACAACTTTCTTTCAATATCTTCTATGCATTTATGACATTTCTGTAGTTTCTGGGTAGATTTATGCATGACTAACATTTTATTGTGATCCTTTGCTTTATATTGCTTTTCTGCAAAAAAAAATAGTTTTTTCCAAGCTAGAAATAGAACATTTGATGTATTTTACGAATTGGCGGTTATACAAAATGGAGCTATGATTCCCAAAATTTCTTACAAAGAAAACTTAAAAGGTGTGAAACAAGGAGCATGTATTCAGCTCCTCAAAGTTAATACCTTGTAGAACTGCATACATAAAAGCTTCTGGGGTTATGTTTCTACACTTAGAGTGTGATATTTTTAAATACTCTTCATCCAATAAAGAGGATTTGTGAATATCAATTCTTATCAAAGTTCTGCTACATGTTCTTAGGTCTTGCCTTTGACTAAGTTGTATCTGGAATCTTTGCAGGCTGTATGTTTTCTTCCTCACGTTCGTCCATCCATCTTATAGTTTCTTGGCATCAGAAGAGGTGAGTGCGCTGATCATGTTTCTACAGTTTCCTCTGTCAGCAGGTATGTGCTTCATTGAAGTTGTCTTGAGCAACACTCTACACACCTAAAACTACCCCAGGCACTTTCTTTTACATAATCCTTGCCTTGTGAAGGTCAGATTATGTTTTTTTCTTACCTTTCATGTAGATTAGCACATGCATGACAATTTCTTTTTATAGATTTGAGCTGGGGCTACTTTTCTTCTCCTTTTGCATATAAAACGAATAAAAATCCCATAAAGAAAACAGGTTTTTGACCTTGGAAGGCCATAAAATGTGTATGAAATTATCAATGCTATGGATTAGAGATTTCTGTGACAAATGTGCAAAGAAACCATCTCATGGAGATGATCTCAGATTGTTCAAATGTTCAACTTGAGAGATTACCTTTCCCAATGACTTGTGCAGCTCATTGTGAACTAAATGTACAATAACATAAAAGCCCAAAGGAAGTCCATAAAAATAGCAAAAAAAAACCCAAAAAAAACAAGCACCACAAGTTTTGTTGTAGGCAGCTATTACTCAATAAACAGCAGAGTAGCCAGGAAGATTGTTCAAATTCAAATTCTTTGAGCCTTTGTGTTATGCCCAAATTGGTATTTTCCCAACAGAAGAGGATTTAGTTTATTTTGATACTGCAGCGTACCATCAAAATACCTCAGATATAAATCAGTCGCTTGAGGTTATTTTGAACACTTGCTGAACAAGTTTGATCCTGGAATAGTTGGGCATAGAGCTAAACAAGATAAAAAGTCTGACACTGGTCTAATATAGCGGTTTTTTTATGCACAATCCCCACATTAAAGCAAGTGAGTCATTCAATCCACGGGAATTTGGCTGTTGCAGTGCCTCTCACCCAACCACCCTGCACCATTATCCTCAGCTCAATGAAAATGCATGAATGCAAATGCTACTTCCAGCATGGAAATACCAGACATTAGTAGTACTGTACCATTTACCTCTGTGGTCTTAAACACATGAGTGGACAATTGTTCAAAGGTAGAAACAAAGCCCAGTAACATTTAAAATCATGCTACAAGATGAGAACATTGTCAAAGCACAACATCATTGTTAATTTCTTCCAATTGTCAACAATGGCATGGCACCAAAAGGGACTCTCTATCATTTGTTCATTGGTTTAGCTGATATGCAGTAGCCAAGAATTACAGGTCTTCAGTTCCATATTGAGTTCACTCCATTTTGGATGCACTTCCAGTTTACCAGGTTAACAAGACAGACGACAAGGGCTAAACTTTAACACTGGTCTGAAAAAAAGGTTCCTGCTCTCAATGGCGATTATCTCCATTTCACCATCTAAACCTTACCAACAACTTTTATTAGTCACACCTGAGACAGACAGACAAAAAGTTACTTTCTTTCTTCTCGGACCAGAGCACTTTCTGTCACGTGGTGTGTTCCATATGGCTCGTGGCAAACTGAAAATTAATCGTCTCATTATTTATAGTTCTGCCTTTGCCACTCCCCTACGAAGGCCAGATTTGGGAAGTTTACAACTTAGCAGTCCTGTCGACAGATTTCTGCTCCCTGAACTGTGGATCACTGCACCTCTTCCATTAACACTCCTCTTGGTCAGCCTGTCAGATTAGGTGGATATTGTTTTCATCATATTTACCTTTCTGCCATGTTTCTTGGTCTCGATGATTCCTTTTACTCACTTGCGTTCCAAAAACAAACTCTTTGCTCACAAAGAAGATTCTGACTTGGGATTTTTTTTTGCATAAGCATGCACAAAAACTGTGTTGTTTTTTTATTTTTTTGTTTCATTAGAATTACTTTTAATTTTTGTGTTACTGAGTTTTTGAACATAATTAGAGAACTAAATTAAACAGACTTGACAGTCAGTATCTGTCAAGTCTCCTGATGACGCACACCTGTGCTTTCTGTGTCGATTGTGGTTTTAGTTTGGGATTTGATCACAAATGCACGTTACACTGACAATCATGCTAAAAGCACCGCTCCAGGGATAAACAATCCATCCTGCTCTCCTCAGGACAAACATCACGTAGGAAAGGAATGAAGGTATGAGTTGACTCAGAGCTGCACCTGCAGAAAACAAAACACCATGTTCCTGACTGCCCTGTCCAAAGGCTTATTTACCTGCTGAATTTGTTTACAGTTTCTTCATTCTGTCTCCTTACAATAAATTATGAACAACAAAGATAATTCTCAGTCCATTCAGATGTGCAGTCAGAAGGGAAAGGGTTTAGGTCCGTGCTATCAGTACCACCCCTGCGCCTATTGAATGAGTCTGAAATATCAGTTGAAATAGTAATTAAGTGTCATAACTTTGAGACGTTACAGAAAATGCATTTCTCTACCTGTCACCTGCAAGATGGTTATCTCGTCTCCCCTAATTAGAAAAATTACTGCAAATGACTCAACATACCAATCTGGCTCCACCCGATGTCGGCTGCTCAGTCAGCTATGGTAAATATTTCTGCTTTTGTTGTGACTTCATCTCTGCAGCCACTTGTGGTTTTAAACGACAGCAAAAACATGTTGTTAACTGCTCCAGGTGTGTTTCAAAAACAAATTCTTTGCAGTATTCTGGTTCAAGGTATGTGCATTGCTATCCTCTTAGCAGAAAGCGCTATGCTGTATGTACAGGTGGGATTTTATTCCTCTTTGTATGCCGCCCCCCATTGGTGGCCTTCGGTATTTGTTCAGCTACTTCCGTTTTTGTCATACTTTTTGTTAGTTTGTTTAAAAGACCAGTTGACTTGGTGGGTATCAAATGTCGGAAAATTATTCTTGGTGAAAAATACATGAACATTAAAAAAAAAAAAAAAAAAAAAAAAAAAAAAAAAAAATGGCGCTTTGTAATATAAGGAGTTAAAACATAAGATAATGTGTTCACAGGTGTAAACAGATTGAATCACAGTGTTCTCCTGGTTTTTCAGACCATAGAACCAGCTGTATGGTTCTATGGACAGAAGAACTATAGAACCACATAGCTCTGTGGTTTCTTTAATAATAAATTATTAAATTTCTTTAATAAGAAATTTGGAGCTAATGTTGGATCTGTCATGTTGATTACAAACTGCTTCTTTTCTCAGGAGTTTCTACATGATCTAAAATGGTTTTTAAATAAAATAAAAAAACTAAAAAAAACAATCCTAACTGAACTCCAACCTTTGCTTTTGATATAATCAGCTTTCTGTTGCACAACCATAATTAACTCCTGCCCGTTATTAAAGATTAAATCTGTATGATAAGACTTGTTTTGCTGTCAGGCAAATGAAGATATGAGATTTCTCTTGACACGAATTAAGAGACCAACATGTCCTGTGAAAACATTGTTTATTTTTCACACCTGGGCATGTTTACAGCTGTAAGTTTGATAAGTGCCTCCCCTTCTGTGACTGGCTGTGATCCAAGGAAGCAAATGTGAACAAATGATTTTTCTTTGCAACTTTTATGACTTGTTTAATATTGTGTTTTACGTGGTTTCCATCTGATACTCAACAAATTAATTTTATTAGTTTCCCCGCTCTGGGGAAATTAGGGAGATTTTAGTGAGTGAATTATGTTCTTAATGAAATCACGCAACAATTTTTTGTTAACTTGTCTTAAGGGATCTGTCGTTTTGCACCAACGAGATGCGTGTGAGTTGAAAGATGTCACTGCACGAATCAAAAGCTTATTTTTGAATTATAAGAGTAAACAAACTTGAACCAAACATGTTATTGCTGTAAAGTTATACTGAAGCAGACACATTTCCTGGCACATGTTTTTCACCATTTAACCCCAGTGACTCAGCATAAGGCCCAGTATTGTAACTCAGACCTATCATCCATGTGTGGGTCCAACTTCTTGGCAATACGCATGGGTGCTGTGACAAACCGTGATTTAGAGAAAAGATAAATGTACCAAGAAAATTATATCTACAACCTCTTAGTGAAGTCACAACGTTTGAACTGAGGTCAAATGCTAAGTGGAGGACAAAGAACATTTCCTGAGTAATCTTTAATTTTCATAATTGTTTTCTTGTAATGACTGGACTAGGCAACTGCTGGGAATTATTTGGCAATGTTTTGGCCGCTGCTGCTCTCCTACTGGTGGATAGCTCAGCAACTGCTATGTTAACTCCACCTGCTGTCCGTAACGTCCTCGCCCTCAAATGGAAAGGGAAAGTTGCGAGGAAAAACAGTCCTGAGGATTAAAGAGCGCTGCTCAAAACCTTTCAAAGGCCGCTCAGTGGGGAAGTTGCTCTTTAAAAACAGATTATTTCTGTAGAAAAGCGCACGTGCTTATTAAAGTTGCAACAGCAGTCAGTAAATGCTTGTACTTTCCCCCGTCATTTACGCTGAACATAACGACACAACAACAACCAGCTCACGCCAGATGATTCTCAACATGCAACTGAGGAGGGGGAAATAATTCTGTTATGATGACATGTTCAGTGGTAATTGTATAGTGTTCCCTTCAAACACACAATCTAAACAGCAGGATGTGTTCAAGCTGTGATAATGACTGAGCTCTGGGCCTCTCGCAGAGAGGAGAAAGAGGGGAAATGATTGCAGACTAATACACCATAAGGACAGCGGTGCTCATAAATGTATTATTATAAGTGTTGTTGAGAAGTGATCTTTGCCCTTTTATACAATTTAGAGCAGTGATTCATTAGTTCACATTCTTATGATTGCATGTGAATATTTGTGTGTAAAGTCTTTGTGTATTTTGAGCTTACCTTTGTGCTGTGGAACGTAGTGGAAAACCTTCCACTACGTTTTCCACTGCTGGGGGGGGGAGAGAGAGAGAGAGAGCTGAGTTTGAGACCTGCATGCCTCCAGCTTTCTGCTGGTTAATTTCCACTGGAATTCCACCTAACCTCACCTATTGAATGCAGTGTAAACATGTTTCAGCAACATCCAGAGCCGCAGATTAGTCTCTTTGCTGACTCACTGGCGACAAAGCCTTTCAAAGTGCGTTTAGGTGGGGTATCGCAACACACCGTGAGGTTTACATAGACACTTTATGAATCAAGAGGCCATGTGATGCAATAATGCAGCATGTTGCATTTAATATGAGGGCTCTTTGAAGTTGAGGGTGTTAAATACTTGCAGCGCCAGTTCACTGAGAGCGTGGCTTACAGCGTCACATCAATTACGCTTTAAAATGTTTGAAAATGTAAAGCAAATCGCAAGTGAAATCTTAAAAATTCCTGTAGTTTGCTTTAGATGTGGCTTTATAACCATCTCCAGACTGAAAGACGTTTGATGGCAATTCGAGTTTGACATTTCAATTTGAGTTGCAAATAATTAACACAATTCATTCAGACTTGACTTAAGAATTGTTCCCTTAAGACTTAAACTTGACTCGACTGTATTTCATGTAAGGAAGCTGGTATGTGAGCTTCAGACTGCAGCTGCTGTGCATGGGTTCCTCTGAAAGGAAGATCTTGATTATTTGCCGGTAATGTTTGGATTAGTTGCTGTTAATGGTTGATATCAATCTGTTTATGTGAGCGATAGCGTCACAATCAAGACCACATGGATGTCTCTTGAACTGAACGCTGTACAGCATTAAACAACTTTGGTTTGTTTCAGAAGAAAATGAACACAACATTCTGCTAAGCTAGATGTGACATTGCCAGGACACAGTCTATATTTATTGATTCTACAGGTCTTGTACTAATCTTGTAAGTTGGTGAAACTGAACCAAAAAACTTAGGTTGAACACAACTAGTTCACTATTTATAAGTGGCAAGATTTTATTTTTTTATATAATGCCACAAATGTTTGGATAACCTTTTCCCAAAATGAAACCATAATTTAAAAAGTATATTTGTTTACTGCTGATGTAAACTGAGTGAAATAGTTCTTGTTTTTTTTATGTGTAAAGGATCCATCAGATGAAAGCTTCCCTTCTATGTAAGCAGGGTGGTAACGTAAAACTAATAAGCAAAATTCATTCATAGCAAACTTCTATGCCAACTATACAAGCGATTTAATCAAAATTGAGCTAGTGATGTCAGATTAAAACAGGGTGAAAATCCAACAAACAGCTGCTTCCATTGTTAAATATGAGCTTTTAAGGTAGTGCTAACTGAAGTTTAGTGCCAGATACAATGTCAAATGGGCTCTGACATATTGGCACTTATTACAGGTGTACTTTGGGTGTGAAATCAATTTGCATTTATCTCACCTGCACAGGACACTAATTAACCCAAGGTCAGAGCCTGAGGTCACAGGTCAGCGTTCATGCGGACACTGCGCACTGTGATAAGTGCTCGGGTCTGTGTTTGTGTTTGTGCTTACGGGAATGCTTGTGTGGCCATCAGCCGGGTGGATGGGATAGTTGTGACAAGCTCACAATGAAAGGTACACACAGATTAGGCCGTGTGTGTGTGCAAGGAGAGCATCTTTAGCCAAGAGTTTTCAAACACACCTGGAAGATGGGCCTGCGAAAGATAAAAGCTCTAAAAACTTCTGCAGTAAATACCATTAGTCAAAGGCGTGACATTTTGAACCAACTGAACAGCCGTTCAGCTTATATTCTCAGTCCTGTGGCAGAGTGGGGCAAAGTCATGAAAGCAGTTCTAGATGTAGTTGTCTCTCTCTCTCTGACTTTGTAGACTTCCTAATGTTACTGTGCATATGAGTTGCACTTTGATTTATAAAATGCTTAAACAGAAAAAGTCAGAGCCAAGTTCAGATTTTGAATTTGAACAAACTTGGAGATGTATTATATCTCAACTTTATTATGCTGAGTGTTCATAAATTATGGCTGCAATGGGAAAAAGTAGGTCTTTTTTCTCCTTTAATTATGACCCAATAACAGTTAACAGGAGACTATCAACAGTCCCATGTCAGTGCATCTGTAATGTATCTTGAGGCCTGACCATTGAAGCTTTAAATGAACAAAGATCTACAAATCAATACAGTCCAAGAAGGAGCTTATCTTGGTAGCCAAGCAGTGGGAGAATGTCTCTGTGCTTTATAGTGCTGATAATGGTGATTGTTGCATTTTGAACCAACTGCAGGCACTTCTTTTTTATATAAAGTGCATTACAGGAGTCAAGATGAAAATATACGAAAGGATAGATGGCCTGTGTGAAAACCAAACTGTCAGAATGCAAAGAAAATAAATAAGCAAGGGTGCTGAGACATAGAGTCTTTAATTGTAAGCATGTTTAAGTGTCTTTTGCAAATAAATATCTATGTGAACTATGTGTGTGGATATAGAGGACCAGCAAGAGGCACATACATTGAAAACAGAAGGGGGCTGATGATTGCACCTCGAGGTTCACCATGATACGGCTTACCAATTACTGGTCAATTACTCTTGACCGGTAATTGTCAAGAGTGACAGCAAAATTCAGTGTCTGAGAGCGATACAGTTCATATATTCAGAGCCAAGTTATTAATGTCCACCATTTATACATAAATCATGGTGTCCTGTTGATTCCAGCATTTGGATAGTCTTACTGTCCAGTCACTAAATCCTATAAGAGCCTCATCAGGAGACATTTACCCAATTTCTGTTTAAACAGAGACACATCTTTAAATGTATGTCCTCCAAGCCTGCAATTACCTTCCTTTGAATGGTAACTTAAATCGAAAAGAACTTCGATCAAATCTGTATAGAAAGTAATTAGTAATTTTCTATACCATAACGTACAGAAGGTAGAAACACCTATCATTCATAAACGATTTTGAATGAGTCACTATCTCTAGAAATATCAGGTCTATTTTATTGTTAACAATCGGTTTTACATTATTGCAATAGCCTACAGGTACAGATGTGAACCCTTATTGCATTTTTCCTAAGTAATTTGGTCCAAAGGTACATCAGTGGATTTGCTGCTGTTGTATCAACCTTCCAGACCTCTGAGGTCTTCTGGTTCTGGTCTGCTCTGCATCCCCAGAACCAGAACCAAACGAGGAGAAGCGGCATTTAGCATCTATGCACCAAAAATCTGGAACAAACTTCCAGAAAACTGTAAAACAGCTGAAACACTGACTTCCTTTAAATCTCAACTAAAAACCCACTTGTTTAGAGTTGTATTCGAAACGTAATCAATTGCAAACTTATTGACGGAATCTGACTATGTTGTGTTTTTATTGTTGATTCTATGTTGCATTGTATCTTTGTGTTTGATTTGATGTAAAGCACTTTGAAATGCCTTGATGCTGAAATGTGCTATACAAATAAAGTTTGATTGATTGATTGATTAAAGGACAGAAGATCCAATAAACAGAATCGAATGCATCCTTCTCTCAGCATACATGCACCAAGTTCCTACACATAATGTGTGATTAAAATTTTCTCATGTAAAACCTGAAGAGTCAGAGAGAGAACAGGGAATGTGGCATGATTCGTTCACTCAAAGCAGAATGGATTTCCTTTTTGGTCTCCTGGTAAACTGAACTTCAGTTTAACTAATCTGATTCATGCTGTGTGACTTGCTCACACAGCATTTAATGTTACTCCTTTGGAGCCGGTTTTAGCAATTCTGAATATGATCAATGCTGACAAGACTAGCCTTTGGTCAGATTAAAGGACACAAGATTTCCCCCTCTCTCACTCTCTTCTCTGAATTTGTCTCCTTTTCTGACCACATGGGCTTGTGAACTCTTTGAACTACAGAGTACACAAGAAAAAAAATTAACGGTCTTACTGAAAAAGACCAACATGGACAAAGTAAAGAGTGAAAGAAAAAGTGACTATGTGCTGCAAATGAAAAAAGAAAGTTGTTTTCCTGCTTGCTAAAGCACTTGAACTTTAGCTCCTTCTCTGTCTAAAACTTTCTGTTTATGTCCGCAGAATAACGAGAGGGAAGAACTGAGGAGGAGTGCGGAGGAGCGATGAAGGGCCGGCAAACGCGCGCGGCCTCTGAGCGGCACACTCCACACAGCTGGCCAGGGTTAACAACTGTGACACTGATTGGCTTGTGATTTATACAGTCACTATTAGGGGTGACTGAATGCATCTGTGCTCCATGAAGTCCAAGAGGCTGTCAGATGTCTTCTCTACTGGCCACTTATCAGGCTTAAACTAAAAATCGTTTAAAAATGCTGCGGAACAATGTTTGTAAGCTTGCACTCCAGATATTTTGGAGAAGGAGCGGGAGGAGAAGGTATCTGGTCAGACAGATGTCCCCAGATGTTCTGCATGCACACAAAGAAGGCTTTGTGCGCAGTAAGACTGTGCTTTCACTCCGAAGGGAGGCTCTCTGTCTATGTATAGATAATTTATTGTCCATGTGCACTGAATGAGAAAGGGGAAAGTTGTGTCCCAAGACAGGAATCAAATTTTGCGACAGATTCGTAAACGACTCGGAGGTTGTTCTTAATTCAGTCATAAGCAAGTACATGAGAGCAGTAAAAGTTCCTTATAAACCCCCCAATATCAGAAACCCGACAAGATTCATGTTAAAAACAATGTAAATAACTGCTTAAATGCATTTTTCTTAGAATTTGGCACTACTTAAGGATAATTTTCCAAATTAGATTTATTTCCTAAGAAGTAGTGTCACGACACAAAATAATCAACCAAGCACAAAATCTCATGCTTTTGTCAATACATCTACTAACTTAGATATCTAGCATCTGAGATGGAGCTCTTGGGTGTTTTCCAGTTTCTCTAAGCACTACTCAGCCACTACTCCCAGTAAGTTCAACAAGAGGTTGAACTTACTGGGATGTCCAGTCTCCTGGGAAACTATCATAAATGTTTTATATTTGTAAATAATCTCCACTGCAAACTGAGGAACTCCAGATTGTGTAAAAATAGCTTCGCAATTTTTCTCAGACTGATGGACGACACTCATGATTTCTCTAAAATGACATTTTTTGATTTAATGTGGTGTTAAGACTCACTTCAATCATCCTTATCTTCTTAAATTCTAGTGGTATACAAAGTGATTTACACAGCTCCTGCCCTATCACCCAGTCCACAACAAGAGGTTACAACACTGCATAATATTTGCATTGGTGCTCATCAAATGGAAATATCTAGAAAGGAACAGATCTTTTTATGTCTATATATATATATAATTTAGATTTCATTTTTCCATGATCAATAAGGCTTTTTGACACTAATCGTGCAGAATGTGAATTGCAACAGCATTTTTCTTCTGATTCTAAGTCCATTGAACATTCCTTGATTCAGAAACCAAACATTATACTTTGATTTTAAATTTAGCATAGGAAGCGCAGAGTGTCTTATAAGTATTTTATCGTGCAGAGATATAAAGAAGGCAAAGACACATTTGCCTTGATTTACAAGAAAGACAGATCATTCTGTTCTGAAATATTTCTGGATGTAAAAAACAGCAAATATCTTCGTGTGGAGACTATATTGAGTATCACTAATCACATCTTATTGGAGATGTTTTGAATCTACAGTGTTAAAGCTAGAAGCAATATTGTTATCCATCACCTCACTGTAAACAGTATGAGAGCAGATAGCCTGACTAATCAACAGCATTTAAGACTCTACAAAGTGAGAGAATACCAATAAACACAAGGAGACTTTGTGTTTATTTACTTATTTTTGAATAAAGCTTTGACTAAAAATACCAACAAATAAATCTCATTAATATTATTATAATCCTAATATTAATTATGACATATTACTTAATTTCCCTTTCCGTTTTAAGTAAAAGCAGTTTGCCCACCGATGACATTTACATTTAATGCTTTGAGATAGTGGTATTTTATTTTTTCATATCAGGGATTTCATACAATCCAAAATCCACTCAACAAATGCGACATTGCCTGCATCGGGGCGAGTCAACCTGGGAAGGAATTACTCATGTATGACTCATTTTGTCTAGACGCGCATCATATAATTTGCTGCGGAAAATTTTTGACCACAACTTTTAACTATTTTACCAGTTGTCTTAAAAAGAACTGCAAAATTAAAGGAGTCAGGCTGAGCATTAATGGAGATGCAGTGGTGGTAACTCTTGAAATCCATTTGTTCACCGGCTTCTCGGGTTTAAAACATACTGAACTCGGTGGTGACTCACATCTTTATCATACTCAACTTATCCAACATTGGATTGCAGAAGTAACACAGATGTCCCTATGTCCAGTAACACTCCTAAACTCCTTAAGGGATATGTCAAGATGGTCCCCAACTTCCAGAGGACCATCTTGGAAGTTGGGGAAGTTGTATTAAGTTATTAGTATTATTACTTAATACTAATAACAGGTTGAGGTTCTGTCTAAAAAGGAAATGTCCAGGATGTGTCTAAATCAGCTGCCCAGTCAACATTACATGGCCCCTTTGACACGGAGCAGCAGTGGCTCGTGGAGCTCCAAGGTGGATTAATTTTAGTGCGTTACATTATATTGCACTATGCTTGACCTTTACTGCTTTAGCAATGACTAGTTATACAAAAGCATAGTAATATGCGCCATTATTTATCCTTGCTAAACAGTACCTCAATTTAATCATGGCAGAAATGTGCTGAAGTGTACAACCATCAAAGTGTTACTGATAAAAGCATACTTCCACAGGTCTTTTCTGGGTAATTTACAGTAAGCAAGAGAATCTGAGATGTTAACCCACATAGAAGTACCCTGCAGAGCTAATCACTCCCTTCCTAACACTTACAGGCAGCTTTAGCTCTCTTGAACGTTAAAGGAAAAGAGTGTATTCTGGCAGAAGGGAGTGTGAGAAGCGGAAAGGAGGAGAGGGAACACAGGAGAAGAATGTGCTTATTTGCACCAGGTGATAAAAGACAGTGCCAGTCAGCCGTTAGGCTTCTGGTAACAGAATGTTTCTGGAAAATTACACATAGTTTAAGCAATGTGATATTCAGTCACTGTCAATCATAGACCCAAGTAGGAAAGCATATGCTAATTGTTTAAAAACAGTTTAAAAAACACAATTTATTGAAAAACGTCAGTAGTCTTGGTCTAAGATGGAGAAGAAGTGAATAATTCTGAAGTAAAAAGGAAAATGGTATGTTAGTCTTCAATATTTTTTGAAATACAAATCTGAAAAATGTGGTGTTCATGTATATCCATCCTTCTCAGAACAAGATATTGTTGCAAATCTAGAGACAGGCATTGCTGCCCATTCTTTGTAGCATGTAGAGATTGAATGAAAACCATGAGGGAACAACAGTTTTCCAAACTCTGCCACAAATTTTGTCTTTTATTTAGGTCAAGTCTTTGAATGGATCAATATGTTTTAAGCTAAACCATTTTATCATAGGACTGACAATATATTCATCCATGAAAGTGAACCTCCACAACAGTCTTTTTAAACATATGACTGGTTTTCTATTAGGATTACTTACTATTTAGCCAACATCTGTGTAGCTTTCTTGTTCCTGCAGAAGAAATGTTTTCCCACAGCATGATGTTCACTATGTTTTACAATGGGGCTGAGTGTCTCAGGGGATATGTGGTGTTTGTTTTTAACCGCATTGCATGAGGGCCAAAAATAATCTGTTTTAGCCCCACTTGACCAAAGCACTTTCTTCCACATCTTTCCTAAATCTCCAGCATAACTTGGAGCAAAGAGGACGTCCTATTTTTTTCTCCTTGCTGAATTAGGGTTAATCAGGGTGACAGATTGTCTTATCTGAGCTACAAATCTCTGTACCTTCGGTGCATTTTTCCTAGCCTGTCTGCTTAGATTGACAGTCATATGTTGGCATGTTTGCAGTTATGCCACATCCTTCACTTTTTGGGTGACCGGTTGAACAATAGACCTGTGGCCTTTACAAAACATTGGCATTGTATCGAGATTAAGTCACACAAAAGTGGAACCTAAAAACTAGCGGGGTGATTTCTGAGGTAAATTAGTTTTTGGAGGGGTGGAGTAGAGAACCTGCTGCTCTTAAAACCTTAGAAACCCATATGCACTTTTCCTTTCACTTTATAAATGTGCACTGCTTTTTTTTTTTACTGCTACATGTACGTGAAATCCTAATAGAACAAAGTTTGAGGTTGTAAAAAAATGTGAAGTGGGGTGTGAATACTTTTGCAATGCGCTGTACCTTGTCCATTATGCAAAGAGCCGCAGGGAGTAAGCTGCACACCTCCAACCTTCTTAGCACCAAGCCCTGTGACCGCGTCCTGCCTTTGTGTGGAAAACCACTCGTGGAGTTGCATGAAATCAGAGCACGTAGCATGATTGCCCATGATGGAAAAAAGGCCAAACATTGACTAAGTTAAACACTAAAGCAACAGCTGCAGTGATTACTCCCCATGTCTTCTTCTTGACAAAGTGGTTGCTCGGGGGAGTGTTTGCTGGAGGATTAGTGCGTGCTTGCTGTCACCCCACCACCTCACTACATATGGGAATCACCCTGGTTTCCTGTGAACATAATAGTGTTTACAAAGCTGTGTCAATGCGCAGATTGTTGCAGGGGAGGCTGCTTATTGTACGCTCTGTAGAGAGGCTTCATTAAGGTGCATGTGTTTAGATACCAGCGAGTATGGAGTCAGCACAAACCGGGATGTGTTCACATGCGCTGCATCCTCTTTAACCTTGCCCACTTGAGCACACTTTGGCCATTGCATACACTCTGAGTCAGCAGAAACAGAAGCTTGGTGACACTGCTAATGAACCCAAGTGTTATTTTTCAATTTACCCCTTGCCCAGGCAGAGGAACTCCTCTCAGCCACTGATTCGGTTACATGAAACCTTTTCCTCCTTTAAAAGCCGCCATTCTTATTATCAATCACTCGCTCTGTATCTCTGCTTTCCTGCTTGGTCATGCCTCAGTTCTCAGTTTGCCCACTTCCTACCCGCCTCCCCCCTTCACCTCTGAAAGCATGATACGGTATGAGCGACAGCAGTCCAGCCCTTTATTAACAGACCCATAGCTGTAAAACTTATGTCAGTGCTTATCAGCTCTTCTACACTTCCTTAGTGTCTATCAATCTGTCAGCGTTCAGGAGGCAGATTAAACATTGCTACTCCTGCAGCAGACTGTCCAGAAGAGGGCATCATTTCTGTATGAAGATAGCCAGTAGGGAAGATAATGTCAAATTAGATGGTGCAACTATTTAGGCCATTGGAATTTCTTTTTTTTTTTCATTTTTTTTTTCATTACCAACATAGTTGTTGTTATAGATAATGTAATAAAATTTTCAACAAAATTAATTAAAGGCATAAACTTTCGCTTATTTCACTGAAAGCAAAGAATTTAGACAAAAAGAGGAAAATTCTAATGTAGTGCAACTAGTGAAACTATGCACTTTGATATGATTAAATACCTCTTTTTTTTACTCAACAGCAATTTAGACATTTATATCAAAAGTGTGCACATCATCATCACCTCTTAGAAAGTCATACATCCTAGTCATGCATACAAACAGGAGTATTGATGCCAAAAAATACATTAGAATGCTCTTTGTTTAAAAAACAGAATGTTTTCAAGAATCTCTGCTTAGTGTATAAAAAAATATTTTTTGGCAAATTTCACATCACAGATTGTAAAATACATTTCAGATTTCTCAGAAAACTGCAATTAGCTCTCATATTTAGCAACAAATAGAGAAGAACAATCAAATAGAAAATCCTTTATTTGCACCCCAATGACAATTTTCAGTATTTTAGCAGCCAATAGGAATCTAAATCATATACACCACCTACATCATCCTTTGATGCTATGTTTTGTATGTTTCCCTATTTTAACTTTGAGTGCATCACAATTTTTCTTAAGAAAAAGGTACTCCAGTCACTTCCAGGGCACTGGGCCATATAAAAGAGAAACACCACTGGCTACAAAATCCAAGTTGTCTAAATAATTATTAATGAAGTCATTATGTCACAGCGGTATTACAATACCGAGATCTCACTTGACTCTCGTTAAACCTGCTTTACAACTTTACAACAGAATTTGAAGCTGGACAATTATAAAATTAGTCTTCAAGGATGTAAGGGCTATGTAATAATCCGTTATTGACTGTCACCCATTTCCCCTTTTTTTTTTTTTTTTTTTTGTCATTCTCAGGTAATAATTTTAATGAAGGTGCATTTCCGGGCTGTCTGATATATCGCATCCCCGCTAGCTTTCGTACTCCTGATGTTTACTCTCTCCGGGATGTCTCAGCTCTTCCCCTGCAGACAAAGAGGATGCGGTCAGCTTGGCCGTCAGACCGGCCAGGTGGCTCGTCTCTCTCCCGACCGCGATCACCGGATGACACAGAAAATCCATTCGACACACAGGAAGTCACGACGCGCTTTCCGACTGCCGTGTGAGCAAATGTGGAGAAAAAACAAGGCGAAAAAACTCCGGACTTGCGTCGCGCGGCGGCGGTTTCAGGCAACGTTTTGCGGCGCACGCAGCTTCCTCGTAGCCAATTGAGCTACGTGTTTGGCGGCCACACACGCTCCCCTGCCACTGCCAGCTCGGACTCCTGCTTTCATGGAAAGAGAGGGTGAGGCTACTGAACGCGCGCAACGAGGGGTAAAGCCACAAGACTGGAAAATATCCCCCCACCCTGTCATGAGCTGGAAGTGGAAATCAGAATGGTGTGGCGCTCTTGCTGCGACCTGAGAGTCTGAGCTCCCCTAAAATTAGATTTCACACAAATCAATGAAAAATAAAACCATAAAAAATTAATATCGTTTGTTTCCAATGGTTAACTTTATAAATAATTATGTCCTTGTCAAACTAAAACATAATTTATTATTTATGAAATTGAGTCTGGCGCTTATGAACGTATCTTAAAGGGATAGTTGTGAATTTCTGAAGAAGTTCTGGTGATAAGCTACAAGCAGGTAATTTCCTATCTCCATCAAAGAATTCGTGGCAACGTGACGTCAGGGCATCACCCCTCCTCACCCCAATTCTCCCGCTTCCCCCAGTCTACTTTGATCTTGGGTTTGATTTGGATAAGCCATTGGCTGCCATGTTCAGGACTGACCAATTTGGTGCTTACTTCAATCTTTCAGATATCCAAATGAGTTGGTCCAAGACCTTGAAAGTACAACTCAGACAGAGGTCAACACTGAAGCACTCTAATGCCATAAAAATAACTAAAACCTCAAAACTATGGACATTTCTGAACTTTTTTTTTTGTTTGCCAATTTAAACATGACAATGTTTGACAGGTGTGTAAAATTGTGTTTGCCTAAAACACTAAACCACTGGGGAACATTTGGAGATGTCCATGTCCTGGCCCCTCTTAGCAATTAGCTTTTACTTCTGCAACCAAGTAGTCTAGATAAGAGACGTCATTTGGATGTTTTCAAAAGTCAAATTTTAAAACTATTTTTATTAATTCACTGCTTCACATCGGAAAGGGGTACCGAAGGCGTCAAGATGTGACGCATGGTCGCGTCAACGTATGACGAGTAGGGTGTTGTTTCATGATCACAGGTGGTGGTTTCTTTAATTATACATAAAATTTAAAATTGATGGTCTAAGCTAAGCAATTATATACCCTATCAAAAAGAAATTGCATTAAGACTGATCAAGGGAATGGTGGTATTGAAATATTTCAATATCCCTGATTTTGTGGTTGAGATATTTCTCAACCACGAGGCTTTTTCTGCCTTTTGTCACGTACAGATAATGTGTAAAGGGGGAAGGGGGGGGGGGCGGGGGGGTGAGGGGGGTGGAGCCACACACCTGAACACAAGATAGTTTTTAAATAGCTTTTGCTTGTGATGCTATCATGCGTCCAAAACCTTCAACTTAGACTCAGGAGACTAATCGTGCTGTGTCAACACAATAAACACAAGACACCACCCACTCTGGAGCCTCCTCCAATCACCCGGATGCCCATATGCGCAGGCAGTGCTCAGTCACAGAATGGTGAAACCGAGTGAGGGGAGAACACGCTCAGTCCCCCTGCTGACCCGCTTTAAAGCGTAATGACACAGGGATAAAACACCCGAAGCAAATAGACTAACTTTTTTTTCTGGGACGAAATACAGTCAACGATCTGTTCTTTTTCTTTTATTTTTTCTTCTTTCATTTGATTTTGTCCATCTGCCGTACCGGGTTTCTCTGTGAACGTCAAGCGGCTCCACGGCTTCAAGTTACACATATAGGAGCAAGCTGCAAGTTTCTTATGGGCAGACCTTCGGAGGCGGCTGGCCCACAAGCATGGGATTATTCGTCAAATGTGGCGAGAAAATAAGGATCTGCTGCGGAACGATGTGAGACGTTGCGCGTCTTGGATTCTCGCATTTCTGGATATCTTGAAAATCGTTGGCAACAGTTGAGAAGAGAGGGGATTTTTTTTTTAAAAAAACGATTGTGTGTACGTTCATATTGCTCCAACCTTGGGACCAGCAATGGATTTACACCTCCCGGCCCCTGTTTTCTGATATTATATATATTTTTTCCCCCTAAAGAAAGTTTTTTGCTTGATAACAAACAGCCACATCGGCTGCTTGAAAGTTTTGGAAACCGTTGCTCAGCCCTTGCTTTATTTTGTACTGGATTTCCAACACCATGAACTTTATTGACAGTTTGACACTATTATTTTTGACGCTGTCAGCTGTCAAGGTGAGTGTGTGCTTTTCCTAATGGAAGGAGTGGAAAATACAAGCACTAGTCATTGGTCATTAATGTGTAGCTTTGCCCTTGTCTTTCGCCTGTCTAGGTCATCGTTCATGTTTAAACAAGCCGAAATGTTTTGTGGGAGCTTTAAACAGTCATTACAAAGCTGACACTGTATAAACCAATCCCAATTACTAGTGGGTGATTCGGATCATTATTTTCTTTGTTCCACTACAAATGCTGCCTGCCCTGGACGAATTTTGTTTTTATTTTAAAATTATGTTGTGAAGTTTAACGGGGGGTATTTTGTAGGCCGGCTCCAAAACCACCTTGAAGATATTATTACGCTTTAAAGGCGCAGTGGCTCTATTCTGAATCAGGAGCAGGTTCACTCCCGGTGGCGGTGGAGACCAAGTCCGGCTTCCAGAGCGAGGCAGACACGGAGAGAAGCTTTCTATATAATCATTAAGCAAGTGTGCAAAGGTTTGAAGGTTAAAAGGAAAAGAAAATAAACTGGACAGGGGAGGTTGCGCGTTTTCTCCGCTCTTTGATTAGGCTTTAAAGGATAATTTGCGGTTGCTTCCTCTGATTTCCTTTCTCTGAATCTTTCTGATTTCGCTCCAGAATCTTGGAAAGACTCCGACTAATACCTACGGCTGAACTGCTAATTTATCAACCGGCATATCGCCACTCATTTAAAGGACCTGTGTTCGCAGCTTGACACCCTAATACAGTAAATGTGGGTGTTTAAAGGGGAAGGTTGGGGGGTGACGATGTTGGGATTGGGGGGACTCTCTCTTTCTCTCTCAGCCCACAAGGTTGGACCCTCTCACGCCACCAGAGAGGGGGCGGAGTCTGCATGCGCACAAGCCCTTTCTCTTTTTTTCCTACACTTTTCATTAATGAATTGAATCTCATTGAGCGCATGCCGGTTGAACAGGAGCAGCTTCTCGTGCAATGTTGGCGAGGTATTGCGCGAGATAAGCGGGCGTTTTCTATGTGATCGAGTGGGAGGGGGTAGAGATAGGGGGTAAAAAAAAAAAGAAAAAGGAAAAAAAAGGTGTGTATGCCTTTACAGGGGGTGACAAGACCTTGCGCGTAACGAACAAATGGAAAGTTGCCAGAAAAATAAAAATAAAAATAAATAAATAATCCCATTGCCCCTCTGGTGTGGTGACAGCTACACCCAGAGAGGAGCAAGCCGACATTCCTTATGGTTCTTAATGGCAGCGGTTATTACAACGTGGTTCGCTGCGGAGTCACACGTTAAACAAGCTTTGAAAGCTGAAACCAAACCCACAGCGGTTCCGAAGTTTATAAAGTTTTGCCACGTAGTTGATGAGGCAGAACTTCCAGTCGGCTCATTGTATCTCCAGCTCAAAGAGCCCACTTAGCCCCATAAGGAAGAACACCCTCCGCAATTTAACAGTTAATAAGCCCTCTCCAAGTCCAACATTTAGCTAAATAAACATTTTTTTTGTCTAAACAATGTGAAAATGTGTTTGGACCAGGGCTGGTCAAAGATTACTTGGGGCCTTGGGCAGAATTGTAACTTTTTCCCTTGATTTTGTTCATGTTGTGTATTTAACACTCTTAGTTTCATGATTTACTAGCAGTTCAACTGCGCCAACTGTAAATAAATGGCTTCAAAATAGTGATAGAGACAAAGGTCTCTCTAGTCGTTTTGCTATCCAGAGTGCAGCGTTTCTGTGAAACCTATTTATGTTTGACTCAGTAACAGTAACTATTGTGCATTTTTCTGGTATTTTATATTGTGATTGAACCTAAATTTAACATTTTGTTTTAATTTTAAATTCTTCTAAAATTGTTACATAGGAGCCATTAGATGAAATTTAACAGAAAATCCCAATTTTAAAGATATAAGGGAATTATGGGCTCTAAGCAGCAGCATAGTTTGCTTATAGTTTAGGCTGGCTCTTTGGAAGACTTTTAATTGGCGTGACTAGGTGAGATTTTCAACAAAAGTTGAAAAGTTTTGTTGAAAACTATTGTCAATATTCAATATTGACAATATTGAATATTGTCAATATTCAATATTGAATATTGACAATAATATTGTCAAATATTGTCAAATTAAATATTTGACAATATTCAATTTAGTCAAAAATTGAATATTGACTAAGAATATCCAATTTTAGAGGTGCTTTTGTAGACTAGATCAAAACATGGACTGACTAACCTTTAAAAAAAAAATAGATGTGTGCTGATGTCCATGTAATTCTTGGCTGAATTAAATTTTCTATTCAAAAGAATGATGACACACAGGGTATAAAACAAGGACTTGTCCCCAGAATTGTGTCCAGTGTTGCTCTTCTATTTTAGCAACGTTCCACAGAAATGTCAAAATACAAACATGTTCTTTCTCAGAATTGGATAAGCAAAGGGCAATTGCAGGGACCTTTTCTTTCGGAGTTCTTGCACAATCTACTGTAACTAACTGCAATCTTTTTTTTATTATTTTTCCCTCCTTGCAGAGTGCCCACATACCGGAGAAAACAGAGAGAGGTCCACATGACGGTAGGTGTCCCACAGGGCACCGTGGGAATACAGTCTGTGCAGGGCTCTCTGCTGGGCTCGCAGCCAATCACAGAGGGCTGGTTTGAATTTCACCTTGACATTAAAAAGGAAATTATCGCCCCCTACTGGAATTTCATGTAGCCTGACCCTTTATGCCCCTGAGATTTGTGTCTTCAGATTTAGCTTTCCCTTTCCTCTGTAAACCAGAACAGTTTCCCTCCTTAAATGCAATTTGTGGCGTCCAGTCCCACTTGAGGTTAACCTGGGGAAGTGTTATGATCACCAGACTCTTTTATAGAAAGGAATGTCACCCTCTTGGCTCCACAAATTTCATTTTGCACAATCCCAGCATTGCCCAATCTAATTTGAACAATCATAAGCCAGGCTTCATGATGTTGCTCAGACACAGCATGGTTGGGTTAGTTTCCCTGAGGGCCGACGGCCTCTGGGTTGTTTCTGCCTCTGTTATGGCCTCCGCAGTGTTTCAGAGGTGTTGTCAGTCCGTTTGCTAATATCTTTCACAAGATCAGGACTCCTGCAAAGACAAAGGGAGGAGGGGAGCAGTTTGAAGGTGAAAAAGTTGCTATTGCAGCTCTGTAGCATGTAAACGATCAAGAAGAGCCATGCAAAGAGGTGATGTTTAAGTCTAAATTGTAGCTGTATAGATAAAAATAACTTGATAATGTTTATGATAAATTATGTAAGTGCTTGTAAAGTGGGGCAGTTAGTATTTTTTATTTTTTTTTGTTTTACATAAACCAAGTACTTTTGAAAGCTCGGATTTAAAGGCCGTACAACACACTTGCGTTTTATTCAAATTCCCAATCAGAGGCGTGTCCACGTTTATAACTCCGATCCCATTCTGTGTCTCCCCAGTGATCCCCTTAATGGAGGTATACAACAAGAGTTTGTGTCAGCCCCGAGAGGTGCTGGTGGATATCCTGCAGGAGTATCCAGAGGAGGTGGAGCACATCTTCATCCCGTCCTGCGTGGTGCTGAAGCGCTGCGCCGGCTGCTGCAGCGACGAGATGCTACAGTGCACCCCGACAGCCACGTATAACGTCACAATGGAGGTCAGCATTCGTATGCACAACACTAACACAGTGAAGTTTTAATTCACAAGCAATTTGTCTTTATTTTCACACTAGAGACTCTGAACAGAAAGACCCAGCAGAGCTTGGCATTTAGAAATCCCCTTTGATCCATCCAAGTGCGTGAAGCTCAAAGAGCTTTTCAAAATGATATGCTTTCATAATCTGAATTTGCCAGAATTCATTTCACTCACTGAAAAAATGTCATTGATGTGAACAGTTTTAGTGTACACCAGAAATAAAGAAAATGTGCTAATAAATCTTTTCTCCTATCAAGACTTTGTACCTCCCAGCTCCTGGTACCAGTTAACAGACTCTCTGGAGTGAGGTTTTGTAAAAGTGTTATTAGTAACTGTACCGTTATCGATTATAGACAGATTCCATTTTCCTTTAAGTTTTGTAGAAACATTATCATCATGTCAGAAAGATTCCCTAAGTTTATTAAATTAAAACAACGCAAACGGAACCAGGGTGAATACAGGGCGTGGGCCTGTACTTTCAGATGACACCTAAGATTTAATTTGTCTCCGTGTTCAGTTTTAGAGTTTCTGTACGAAGGTTGCGTCAACCGAAGCTGGTTGAGCCTAATCAGCTGATCGTGAGTCCACCGGGATAATTTTCAAACAACTACTGAACTGGGAAATCACCAGCTTAGATTATATTGCACAATTGATATCGCGTCACAAAATCCAAAAGGTCATTCCACTCTGGCAGACTTAGAGTGGACGGAAGTGGGGCAATTGATAAGGCGGATTTATACAGTGCTCAGCAACTTAAGCATAGTAACTCGTATTTGGCGAAGAAAACGCAACAGTGGATTGTATCTGCTTGAGTCATTTTAACAGTTAGCATCAGCTAAAACATCGAGGACCTAGGAATAGCTTTAAACCTCATACTACTCAGATTTATTTGCTTAAATGACATCACTCCACTACAGATTAGAAAACTATTACTGATATCAACATCACAAACCATCACATAAAACAATCCAACGTGTTATCTTAATCAACACTCATATAATCTGAAGTCAACGTGAACTTTAGACTCAGACCAAAACTTCATGATTTACCCTTAAAGTTATTTAAAATTAGTGATCAAATTACAAGAACTATTCAGACCTCTTGAATTGTCTCTCTGGGTCAGTGCTTTCAACAGTCAGCTTCCCTGTCCATGTCGCAGAAAAACACCCCCACATCATGATGCTGCCACCACCTCCACAGAACAGAAGTATTTATACTCTAAGTGGCACACAGGTGAACTCTATTTACAGATGAAATTTCTATCTAGGAGTCCAAGACTTTATTCTGGAGTGTCAGAGTAAAATGAGCTGAACATGGATGCAAACTACCCCATTCTAGTTTGTCTCTGAAGAAAATGTTAACTTCTGCCTGTTTTAACTTTCTATGCTTATCATTGCAACATAATGAAATGTAAAAAAAAAGAAAAAAAAAGAAAAGTTCAAGACGTATGAAGTACAGAATGTAACTCTAATTAAAATCTTTCTCCTCTTTTGCAGATTAAAAGAATAAAACTCCAAAGGCAACAAAATGACATTTTCATGAGTTTTACAGAACACAGCGCATGTGAGTGTAGGTAAGAAACCTCGAACACACACACACGCACGCACGCCCACACACACACACAGCATCTCTATAAAACAAATCACTGCACCATTGTGCAGCAGAGTCAAAGTCATCCGAACACGTCATGTTAAGTCATTGTTTGCAGGTTGCCCCTGACACATTCAATGTATGCAGATCATCCAGATTGGTAACTTATCTTGCCTTCTTCCACTTGGCTGGGCCTTTTTAAGGGAAAGTCCTGAACAGGTTCCAACATATCACAGCCGACGTCTGCCGAGTTTTGAATTTATCATCTTTCCAGAGCGTAGCTGCGGCTCTGTGGCATGTAACGGGTCCTGCCTGGAACCACAGGGCTCGGACTCCTGGGCCATAATGTCAGTCAGAGAATTGCACAGATGTCATTTCTAGTGCAACCAACAAATGGTAACAGTTATATATGGCGTTGTGTATCAGGAGTTGTTGTTTTTTTTTGTCTTCTTTTATTTAACCAGGTAAATCCCGTTGAGATCTAGATCTTATTTTCAAGAGGGACCTGGGCAGAAGTCTGCAATACACAGCAACCTGGTTCCAAAATAAAACTGATCTAGTGTAAAACAATAGAAAACAATTTAAAAGCAGTGACACTATTTAATAGATTCTCGCTGCCTGTTTTTAAGAACTGCTTGAAATAAATCCAATAAAATCAATTCTGACATCTTGAGTTCAGACTGGAGCATCACACTGAATGCTTGCTTCCCCTTTTCAGTTCGAACATGTGGAGCATGCAAAAGAAAAATGATATTAGAGCATAAAGAATGGGAAATAACGAATCTATGTAAGAGAGAGTTTAAGTATGCTGGAACCAAGCCGAGTAGAGATTTATAAATCAGGATCATCAGGTGATTGTTTCTCCGCACGCTTAAAAGAGGCCATTCAGCTTTTGCATACCACTCACAATGATGTGTAAGACGTCTGCTACCAGTTGCAAACCTTAAAGCAGAATGATACACAGTATGCAATGATTGAAGGTATTTGGTGGAAACATTCATGTATAAAACATCTCCATAATCCAGGAGTGGCAGGAATGTTGCTGCCACTCCTTTGGTCAATGACTATTGGCTGGTGCAGTTAGACACAAAGGTTGTGAAGGACCTTTGGGGAGTATTAAGTAACATAAGCATCTTATCTTAATGTAATCATTAATTTCAGAAGCTTAGCAAATCTTCCTCTTAAATTGAGGTCAGTGAACTCAAAAATACCTTCCTGTTTATTTTATTTGCCTATTTTTTGTTTTGTTTTATTTGCTGTTTTTCATAAATAGGATTGTGTTAATGTTAAAAACAGAACATAAGTGTTAAAACTGGAATAATCAAATCTAAATGTGGCAAAAACTGGAGCAACCATCATCTTCAACTAATGAAAAGCTGTGTCCCAGCTAATCATTGACAGAGCTCTTTTCTGTCCTTGAGTTTCTGTTTACTACTGAAGACTTTTTTTTGATTATGATGGTGGTAGTAGGGGTTTGAGCAATGACGCAGCGGCTCAGAGGGGACATGCCTCGTCCCCCCATGCTACAGAAAAATCTGAAAAGAAAACAAACAACGCAGGGACACTACTGACCAAGGCCCAAGAAGTTACACAACTGCTGCTCTATGCCCCATGTTTGCACAGTTAGTTCAGACTGGAGTCTGACGTTGGCTTTGTGTTTGTCAGAAATCTCATTGTGAATAACCTTGAATTGTAAGCATCGCCATTTAGATTTATGTTCTTACGATCCACCTGGAGATGACCTGGATTTGGACAATCTTCCATGGATATTTTTTTTGGAACATAATTTAAGGAGAGGAGGAGATACATTTTGAACTGCAGATGTATAAATCTATCAGCTTTGATCCTATTACAATCTTTTTATTACTTAATTAAGTGAATTTTTATTTCTTAAAATTCATAGAAAAAAAAACAAACAATTGGATTCAGGAGATAAACAAAGAAAAACAAAAATCTGTACTAGCCACAAAAGGTGGTGGCTAATATTTTAGCTCTTCTGATTTTTGTTCGTGGCCCCTAAAAGAAGACAGCATCATTTTAGATTTTGGATTGTAACTCCTCCTGTATCCTCCCAGACCTTTAGATATTAATTTATGACCTCATTGTACAATCTTCTACAAATCCAACAAAATCATAAAGTAAGAAATATATTTATTTCAATGTCAATTTCAAAAGATTTGTTTTAACTACAACCATTTTTCTATTGATGTAAAACCTAAAAACAGGAGCAGCAGACAAAATAATGAACCTTTCGCTTGGATTCATAATCAACCAAGACTTTAAAAGCCTTTCAAGAAAATGTACTTTATTTTATAAATATAAAAATGCCTCAAATTATCAGTATTTTACAGCTTTTTTAAGTGCATTGCCAAAAATCCAATGTCACAGAAGAATTTTGTCATTTCTTGAAAACCTTTAGCAGAAAACTACAAAATATTAAAGTCCAAGTTTTCTTTGAGTGTTTCCCATCTTATCAACATTATAACTCTTCAGCTGTTCGAATTAGTTCCTTTAAATATGGTGCAGAAATGAACCAAGGCCACAAAAAGAATCTAGTAAATTTCAGTGCAAGTACATTTCAGTGTGTTCCTGCAAAATGTAACATTGGCCTTGCTGTAGCATCCAGACACAATAACCAGATAGTCCCTGTCTGATGCAGGAGTCGTCACTCTCTAAATAATGCACATTTACATTATTTATTCTTAACTTATTCATCCAATATGCTTGAAATGTGGGGATTTTGCAACAGTTTGCCAAACCAAACATTGGCCATGAGTCTGAGACCGTCTCAGGGGAATCACTGTTTCCTAACTTTATTGGCAGACAGCTGCATGGGGAGGTTGCCAGCAGAGTTATTGCTCCACACTCTCTTATCATTAAGAGCTATCACAAAAAGGGAAACAAACCTCTTAGTTTTCAATTGTGGACGTGTTTGTAGGTATGTATCCGTCGACAAACACCACACCCGCCTCCAGTCCCCGTGCCTGAGTCTATACAGTGATCTGCTGTATTTTCCAACTACTTTGTTTCATTGATCAAGAGCAAGGCATTTGAAAGTTGGAGCTAGTTTTAGCACCGTTTCTTGTAAATGTCATGGCAGTGATGTAACGTGATTTGAGGATTTGAGAAGATTAATGTGTGTCCTAATGTCGTATTTCTGTTGCTCTCTTTCAGGTTAAAGACAGAAGTCCGAGAAAAGAAAGAAAAGTGAGTACCGCAGCTCTCTCTGCATGGAGATTGGGATATTGTGGGAGGGGGAAATTCAGGTCTCACGTTGCTTTGCAAATGATCTCTCTCTTAATCTGTGTAACTACACTCTACACTTTCAAGTGATGCACCAGTTAATTTTTCCTTCCTTTTGTGTGCGTATTGCAATGTTTTGTTAAATCCAACACAAAACACTCCATAGCAATAATTTACACTCTGGATATGACACATGGGATCATCAGGGATTAGCATGCTGTGTTCAGTTGACAAATGCTGAGAATGCTGAGTAAATCAGCAGGTGAATGACTGACTTGATGAGGCCATTGCCCCACCAACACCTTTTCCTGACTTTTCTATCGCATTTTTTTATAATCCTCCTCTCTACCCTCAACCTGTTTACATCCCACTTAACTTCTGTTATTCCCACTTCTAATTGGTCTGATATAGATAAGAGTTTTTTGAAGTGCTGTTAAGCTGTTGGGTTCATGGTCCGCCTTCAGTGATACTGCCTATCCCACGCCACACGAGTCGCTGCTCTAACGGTCATTAAGGCTCTTTAATCTCCCTTTGTGGGTACTTGTTAATATTTTTCCATTGCACGGCTGTTGTTGTCGGCCATATTTTGGTTTTTATGTCAGCCCGTCTGTCATATAGATAAGGCTCAGATTAAGACCTTCTCTTTGACCTTGTCGCAACTGTTTACAAGTCTGTCATTGGTGGTGTGCTTTGACAAAGGGATGATCCTGGGGTCATTCAACTTCTTTCAGAACTTCTTTCAGTTCTTTCTAGTTTTATCACTGCCTGCTAGCCTCTCCTGAGGTCCCAGAATCTGTCAGGGTGAGTCATTCTGCTGAGGTTGTGAAACGAGTTTACTGCCAACGTCCAACTAGGAAAGCAGACCTGGTTTCTGACATTTAAGAGGAAGCCTTTACATGTGCACACATCCTGTTTTGTGGATCGGTTAGTGACATATTTACCATCCTGTTCCGCATCTGGTCCAACTGGAGGCTTCCGGACTTTTAATGTTACCCTGTGACTAGAATACAAAGTGTTTCCTTGAAAAATTAAAACTAAATTTGTGGTTTTGCTAGCAGAAGGGCTAGTGGAATGTCGATACTAACCTTGCTTTGTTTTGCAAGTCGGCGCTCTACGTTGTTCCAGAAGAAAGTTTACCACAGTCATTGAATGTGATTACATTAGACATCCACCGCCCTCAGAGGAATATGCCTGGCTTTTGTGAACTCTTACTTTTCCTCTAATGTCTCAGTGAGTTTAATGGTCGCCGTTCATTGTGAAACATTTGATGAAAAAGATGAAATCTGGGACACATATTCATGAGCTGCAGAAGATGTGTTGTAATGAATCAATTCCTCAACCTCTTTTGAAAGGTCCTCATGAACAAAAATTGCTTTGATTGATGATCAACCAACATTCCAGTGAGGCCTCCGTAACACCAATTACCAACTGTTTGAATGCTAACTACAAGGCTAAACTTGTTGAAAAGAAAGCTGCCAAACATTACCATGCTAATACTGTCACGTAGCAAATTCTCACTGTGCTGTGAGACGCATGGCTTCACGTCTTTGTGGCTGGTGTTAAGTTTCCCTTTGAATAAGGCCTGCATTGCCAATCTGTTTGGGGTTAATAAGCAGAATCAGAGATGAAAAAAAATGCAGAAATAAAAAAAAAATGTTCTGGTTGAGTGGAGTTATATAATACTTCTTGGATGGGCTTTTATTTAGATGATAACATTTATTTTTGGCAAACCAAATGTCAAAAACTGATCTTAAAATCTAGAACACGAGTTTGGAATAGAATATTTGTGGGAACCCTTAAAGAGAAATAATCTCTAAGCAGTCCTTCATAAATCACAAATTAAGGTAGCACTGTGATAGGAAAGACCTTGCAATTCAGAGGGATATCATGCAAAAAAAAATTTTTTTGTAGTCTCTCACACGGTAATAAATTTCTCGTATCTTTTCGAGCAGCATAGGCCTTAAATCAACCAGCTGTCTGGCTGCTATCTGACTGTATTCGGTCATTCGCTCTTCCGAACTGCTAAATTGACTTGTTTCAACAAAAATCAGGCGAAACAGAACTTTGACTAAACAGAACGTGAATAAATTTGTTTGGCTGGATTTAGATGGAGCACACATGCAAATGCTATCAAAAATCGATTTTTTTTTTTTTTTTTTTGGCTAAACAAAGACAAGAAATATAAACTTAAAAACCACACAAAAAACGACCATGGATTCCCAATATTTGGAGGGTTGTGGGTTCATATCCTGATGTGGAAACTTGGTGGCAAAATCTCCCTTGCAGAAACAGAGTTAATGTTTTCCTTTTGCACTTTATAACTATAAAGTCTTTAACGCGTCTGCCGTGATTTGCAATAACACGAGAACACAAAATTTCGTCTAACTGCAGCCTGCACTTGTGAAACATACGGGGCTGAGTGCGTAAAACTGTGTGTAGATACTCAGCACAATCTTTTTCTGAACACATTTGTAATATCTGCCTTGCTTTCCAATCGTGACCCATGATTGAATACAGATATACATAACATCGTGAGTTATTTGCATATAAAACGTTCTGTTAGCATCATGTCTTTAGATATATCAATGAACACAACTGCAAAGAAAACGCACAAAACTAGTGAATTTGAAGCTAAGACACCAAGAGGAAAGAAATACTTCTTTTCACTTTGTCAAATTTAAAAACACATGGTGTAATCAATATGTTGGGAAGATTTTCCCTCCACAATCTTCCTTTACAAGTTTTAGTATGTTGGGGAAAAAAGCGTACTCATGATTGTTGTCGCCCACACATCGTTTATGCATCCAGGCCCTTGTGTACGCTTGATAAGCACACTTCTGTTTGTTCTCATTGTGCTCCATTCTGAAACAAGTTGAATCGGCCCTAAAGAGTTGACCCAGATATGTTGAAAGATGCCGTTTTGGTGAAGTCCAAGCCTTTTGTCCTCGATTCATCCGGTAAATTTCCGCCCACGGCAAAGCCTCACAACCGTTAATTGGTTTCACTCTCTCCAGAGTCATTGTACCATTTTATAAGACCAATCATCCTGGGGAAGAAAGGCCTTTGAAGCCATGCTGGACAATGAAATGATTTTCTCACAGATAGTCCATTATATATAAAAACAGCAGGATGTGGCTGGATCTGGGTGGGTATCTTGTTTTACCAATTTCAAGGAAAGCATGTTATCCACCCTGGGATGTCTTTCCTCTTATTAATACAAGCAGAAATTTTGTCATTCAAATGGAATTTTTTTTTTTTACCATCATACAAAAAATATCAATGTTGGCTATAGTTATCATCAGTTTAAGATGTTAGCGTACCAGTTCGTCTTTATCGCCAGTCTCTCAGGCATTTCTTTGGGTTGTTGTCCTTTTTCTCTTGCAGAAAACCCCGGACAGGCAAAGGCAAAGGCCTAAAGAGAAAGCGAAAGAAAAACCGCGACAAAACAATTCACGATGCGTATGTCAGCTCCGCCTTCTCCACCTACCTGCACTTGAGTGTTGCGCTTCTCATAATTAAGCTAATTTGGGAGGAGCTCTTTTGCCCTTTTTAATTTTGTGGCATTTAATTTATCCATCAGCCGTATCAGTTAGCATGTCACTTCCGTGTACTGTCCTAACTTTGTCTCGTCAGTCATGCTGTTCATAATTCTGAGAGCACATATGTCTGAGCTGGCCTGTTTGCCGGGTATTGCTGCTAATGTGTTCTTGCAAAAGCTCACACATAATACACACATGGAAGAGTTTGCCATATCCAACCTTGTAAAAATAAGCCATATAACCCATTTCACCATCTCCAAAAACACCAACTAATTTGTGCAGAAATATTTGCAAGTATGTCCCCACTCCACACCTTTATGACAAAGACTGGACCAATGATTGGGATCAGATTCAGCAGCAGAAACCGGAGGATAAAACGCCTTGTCCTATAGTCGGCTTGAAAGATGGATAGGAATGCTTAAGAAATCTGTAATGAGCTAATTTGAAAAGAGCTGCTAGGTGTAGCACAGACCTTTTCCTACAAAAGATCACAGATCCACCAGCATGGCTTTAGACTGCCTCATACTATTCAGTTATCTGTGCTGGGATCAGCGAGATTGTAATCATGGTCCTGTCCTCAGTGTTGAGTCTGTGTCGCTTTGCTGTGTCTCTTTGCCTCTCTCTGTTCTTTTCATCTTAAAAAACTGTTTTTGTTGTCTTGAGCTTAATGCTGGTACTTTTTATGTAATGTGAAGATATGAATGATTGCTATCTATTGCCTTTATTTCCTTTTGGGGTTTTTTTCCTTTGGTTTGTTTGACAAGTGCAGTTTTTTTTTTTGTTTGTTTCCTTGTTGCCTACTTTTGTGTCTGAAACCGTTCAAGTAATTCAAATTTTATTCAGAAACTAACATAAAGATGACCTCATGTTTCTCCAGTGGAGATATTGTGAACATATTCTGTCTGTATGTTCAGTTGTTATTTGTATATTGATGTCAGTGGAATTTCTGAGCCTTATTCCGAATGTAATTTAAACCTTTTCCGCTTCTGTTTTGAATCTCATGTCTGTCTGTGAGAGTCGCAGTTTTCAGTTTTACTCAATAAAATTTAAACGTTCTTAATGGTGCACAAAACAGACCCTTGAGTATTCTTTATCAGAAGAGCGAGAGCAAGAAGTGTGCTGCCATTTACCTGCAGCTCAGTGCTGTTACGCGTCATTCTGCTGTGCATGAAGTGATCTAGAGCTTCGCTCACTGCATGTCTAACCCAACTTTTTTGTTAGTGGTTCGATCAATGTGGAAGGGATGGGAGATCAGGTTTAATTTTTTAAAGCTTGATGTTTTTCTTTTCCTTTTGCTTGCTCTGTTGGAACCCGTGTGCAATACTACCAAAGTGTCACATGCAGGGATTCCTGGCAGTGGCCTGGAGGAGCAACTGGGGGCATATAAAAAGGGTTGACCTTAGGGCGACCTGCCACAGGTGGTAATAGTATCCTGTTATAATCTGCCTCTCCCTCTTCCTCCCCATCTCTGTCTTTGTCTCTGTCTGTCCAGTGTCTGTGAGCCATGTTGTGATAACTGCACAGAGAGGAGAAAGCGTTTGTTTGTGCAGGACCCTTCAACCTGCCGGTGCTCCTGCAAACACACAGTTGAATACTGTAAAGAACGCCAGCTAGAGCTCAACGAGAAGACCTGCAAGTAAGCGCTGCTGCTTTAGCTGAAGTTAACTTTTGCAGATTGTCTTTAAACGGAACTAGAAGACATAGATGGCTTTTTTTTTTAAATAACACAACTAACTAAACATTCAGCTGTGAAACTTGTAGCAGCTACTGTAGTTGGCTTCTTACCCCTTGTTTCCATTGGGCGCAGTTGCATTGTATTCTGGGTACTTGCGCGATTCGTCTTGCGGTTTAATATCACGGCCAGAAATCACCTCAGAAAGAGAGCATAGCAGCTGTTAGACTGGACACGTTGAATGAATTCAAGCTAAATATCACTTTTCTGTGGTATGCGTCTATCTGGAAGTTATGAAATAACTTTCACCCTGCTTTCTACTTCTGAAACTCCTGCGGGGAATTTTAACAACCCATGATCTATGGCATTGTCAATGTTGTCATGTAATATCCAGTCAAAATTCATAGCTAAGGCAAATATGAGAGGAAAATAGGAAAACAATGCTCCACAGAGAGGCTTGACCACATGTTGCGTAATGAACCTGTTGATGTTCTGTATAGTTTTTTTTGCTTTTTTCTTGCATGGAAACTCTTCTTTAAAAGGGAGAACCAATATGGACGTGTTGCACAATTTAAACTGAGATCCAGCTAAGACCCACGTAGGGTTCCCAAATGGTTTTGCAGATACGTTTGCATTTAGGAGAGCCAAGAGGGCCTCATACAAGAAGCTCATTGTTTGTCCGGTCCCACTTCGTTCCAGCCTGAGCAAAATACATTATGGGGCCCACATTCACATGTCGGCAGAGGGAGGTGCCCCCCAACTGCTTAATCTCTGTTCATCCATGAAAGAAATTCTCAGCTGATTCCACCAATGTAGCGATGTTCCAGTATGGAAGGAAAGTTTATTTTAGTCGAAATGGGGTTTCCAAGTCCAACTTCTTGTTCAAGTCATTCAGCGCACCGCAGCCTCCAACGACTCGCCAACACCGCGGAAAGTTTTGGTCCAAACAGAGACGTAGACCAGAGTGGATGCAACCGACAGACATCAGAAATTTGTTGCAACTGCGCCTGGTGTTAACAAGGGGTTAGACTTAACAAAGCAGTGGAGCGTTGTACCTGTGTTGCATGTCATTTCCTTTTCTACATCTACACATTTCTCGTATCATCTTTATTAGTTTTCTCTCTTGAAGAGAGTAACATTTTTGATTGGTGTAGCTACAACCTTAAACCATATTACTGGGTAGTGGCAAATTCTTACCATGAAAAACTGTGGTCTAAATTTGGGACGGAGTGCTAGAAATACTGACAAAGTTAAAAAAAACAATGCTTTTATTTACAACAGGCACTAAAGGAAGCAAAAGCAGTTTCCTCTAGTGCCTGGAATCCTTACGAGCTTGTTCTACTCCTGGAGAGAATGATGTCGCAGTCACTGCTTTCTTGTGTCAAATGATGTGTTTGGAAAAAGCGCACAAGAAATTAGATCTGCTCGTGGTACATTAAAATTGTTTGCAGTAGACTGAATTTGGTACTAAAGTTATTAAAAAGGATTTACCTAAATTTCACTTTGCCGGCTTACATGGTAAACAAATTCCTTGTGCCTTAGGGGATTAGTTACTTTGACATTGTTGGTATGGAATTATATACAGTTGGTAAATTATGGTTTTAGATTTAGATTGACAAGGAGCTTATTTGTGATTGACAAGTTGCTGAACTGTTAGCATGTTGACTAGCTTTAATTTCTGTTTTTTTAAGATTCTCTTTTTGACTTATCATCTCCAGTGGTACGATATATTTTTTCTTAATAGCCATTTTGTCACCATGAAGAAAATTAACATCACCATGCTGGTGTAAAGAAGGACACTTTTTTTTCCCAATATGGCAATGATGGGTCCTGGGACTTTTTTGAAGACAACGACCAAATGCAAAATGCTGAACCACTGCTTAAAACCAAGCAATAGCTGCTCCAAGTGGCCAAATAAGTCGTCACAGCTGTGAGACATTTAATAGCACCAGGTGATGCAAGCTTGAGGCATCACTAACTTTCCACTTTTCGATTTTCACTTTCTGAATTCCATTTTGGTGCACAAGTGAGACACCGTTGTAAATTCACTTGTCTTCTTGTTGTTATTCTTCAGCTATCTTCCCTTTGCTCTTAACGGTTTAACTGATGTTCTTTTTTTATCTTTTGTTGTGTCTTCCTGTTTAGATGTGACAAGCCGAGAAGATGAGAGAGGTGCCAGCACCAGATGTACAAGATGAAGGAACATTTTAAAGATATTTCACAGCACAGCACTTTGACCTTTATACCCTACGCTCTTTACTGTGGAAAGCATTCCCCCTGGACTGACAGAACAAAGAGAGAGACTGAAGTTTCCTCCCTCTGTATATCTGTGTGTATATAGATCATATTAAAAGACAAAAAAACGTACACATTTGTTATGCTGCTACAGAAACAAATAACTAAACCCATCATTTGACTAAAAGCGAAGTAGCCGTCATGTGGTTATGCATTTCTAACAGGCTTTCGATGCAGATGTGGTCTTATTGTCAATTCATTGTGCGAGATTACTTCACTGGAGATGAGTCTACTGTGGTTGTGCGTCAGTCATAACAAGCAAAACCTCTAGATATATTTAACTTCTAAAACGGCGGGCGAGACTAAAGAAGACCTGGGTGTGCTTTGCTTTCTGAGATGATGGTTGGACTTTTGTTGGCTGACACGTTTGGAGAAAACGGACACGACAAATGGGACAGCGGAGGGAAAACTGTCTCTGCTCGAGAATGCTTCACTCTGAGGAGATTGCAGGACTCCTGTGGACTCTCACATTGACAATGTTGCGCTCGGACGGGACTCTAGAATGATGGTGCCATATACTTTCAAAGGGATACTGGTCGTTGATATAGCATTTAATGTTTTGCGATGTGCTACAAGAAAACCACTGAAAATATCCTATATACTGTAGTTTGATTCCATTTGAAAACTGTGCCTGACACATTGTACTGAGAAATCCTTTGAGTGCTTTTTAAATTATTTTTTTGTTTCCTTTTCAAAGAGGAGATTGTCAAAGTTGTTTTCTTTATGGAACGCTACAAATTCATTGATTATACATCGTCTCTGTACTTGTACATAGTCAATATCCCTTTATGCCATCGTCCATTCTAGATAATTTATAATGTTATAGAGTATTTTTCAGTATTCAGTCGTGTACACATATTTAATTCGGTCTATTTATGTATGCTGTGTTATGTACTTGTAGCTGTCTTTTTTTCCATATGTGTAAGGTCACTGATGGTTATGCTCAGCATGGAGGCTCTCTGTGCTTTTCTATAAAACCAGTTTTTAAAAAAAAAAAATCAAAAATGATATGTTAACATTCCCTAAATGGATTATTTGTACTGCCTTACCAATGACATCTCTATTTCAAGCCCTTGTCATCAAAGGGGGTGGGTGCCATGTAGAGTTTTAACTTTTATGAGTGTGTCTGGTATGAATGTGTGGTGGAATGAAAGTGTTCACCTGCCCGTAGGAGTTACTAAATTGTATTTAAGAAAGTAGCAAGTTTGTGTTTTGTTCATTGTGCAAAATGGAATTACTCTTCTACAATAAATTACTGCTAGCAGCTAAGTATACACTACCATAGCACAACCACAAATTTAAAATTGGATCTCCATTCTGACCGCCATCAGTCTTAGAGCCTCTATTATAAGATATTTTTGTGTCTTCTACACTTTTAACATGTTTTTTTTTGTGTCTATGTAAAACAGTAAAGCATATTTATTTTCAAATCATATTGTTTTTATATAAAATAAGGAAAAGCTTGCAGTGTTGTGAATGCTGTGTTTTCATGACAGTTAATTAGACAACAGTTTGAGGATTTTATTTTCATAAATCGCTACTTACGCAAATACTTGGATTCTCTGTTGCAAATGTAATGTGGAAGAAGACGAACTAGAGAAAATAGATTCCTTCACCCTTTTAATGACCGACAGGCATTCAGCCATATGAATAAACACGCACTTTCACAGAGTGTTCAGTAATTTAATCGGTTAAATCAAATATAACACGTTATTATGTAGTGCAATTTAGAGAAAAAAGACTGTTTTTAGATCATTTTACGCCACTTTGTTGGTTGGTTTGGTTTCATTTTAACTCAAATAGCAACTGAAAGAGCAAATCCATGCATGTAGGCATCGAGACATGCTGAAGACAACTCAAGCCAAGCATCAGAATGGAGAAGAAAGGGTATTTAAGCAACTCTGACTGTGGCATTGTTGTTGGTGCCAGAAAGGCCGGTCTGAGTATTTCAAAAACCACTGGTCCACTTGAATTTTCACATTCAATCTTCCCTCAGCCTTACAGAGAATGCTTTGAATAAGTGAAAACATCCAGTGAGCGACACTTGTGTGGAAGGAGAGGCCTTGTTTTGTCACATCTGCAAGGAAAATTTGTAGGAGAGCACAAAACACTGACAGTAGCTCAGATAACCAACCAGTACAACTCCCCTCCCTACAACACTTCGAACCTTCAAGCATATATGCCACAGCAGCAAAAGACCACAATGGATGTCACTGCTGGTCGCTAAGAAGAGGAAACCGATGTCCTGACTCACTGCTGGCTCAGCGAAATTGGATAGTAACAGATTTTCAAGGCAAAAACTGGGAAAACATCGTCTCAACGTGTGTTGATTTAACCCACAACAAATAAGTGGAGGGATCAATCGTGAAAGAATCGATTCATTCAATCTTGTAGCAATGCTTGAGATTGTTGGTGGTGCAATAGTGTGGATAATATGTTCTGGGCACCTTCTGGGGCCCTTAGTACCAACTGTGTCAGATGTTTCTATTAACTGTCTCCATCACTTTATGGCCACATTGTATCCATTATCCAGTGACTACTTTCAGCAGAATAATGCACCATGTTACAAAGCTCAAATAATCTTAAGCAGAATGACAATGATTTCAGTGCACTCCAACAGCTTCCTTAAACAGCAGCTCACCGTCTGACTGGGGCTTGTGGTGCCACAAAGTGTGGTAGCGAAGATGGAACCACCCAAAATGCTGAGAAGGCGGTGAGTGAAGGAGAATAATTTTATAAAAAATGATTAAACAAGAACTTGAAGGACAGGTGGTTAAAAACTGAGCCTGCAGCTGTGAGGGGAGAGCAGAAGGCAGGCTGAGGGAGACAAAAAGAGAGAGTATTGGGAACTCTCTCTAAGCACAAGAAAGGATTAATAAAAAAGATCTAAATAAGCTAAGAATGAACTAAAGAAAAACAAGACATAAAGTTGATCAAATCAAAATAAAGAACAACAAGCAAAACACAGATAACAAATGAACAAAACTATAAGCCTAGAAAATAACCAAAACCACCCAAGATCCTGACATGTAGGGGGATAAGAAAACAATCTCATGGATGTGCAGCTCAAAATTTCACAATAAATATTTGACGCAGTGCTGTCAACATAGACCAAAATACCTTGTTGAATCTATACCACAAAGATTTAAAGGAGTTCTGGAGGTAGAAGGAGATCCAACCCAGTATTAGTAAGGTGTACCTAAAAAATGTCTTGTAAGTCTAGGAAATTGTAACTCATAAAGAGCTGAAAACAGCAGAGCTTTCTGTCTTTGAGGGAAGTTCTACCCTGCATCTCCAGAACCCGAACCAAACCACTTTTTGGTTTTATGGAGAGAAGCTGCTTCAATCTGGAACAAACTTCCAGAAATCTGCAAAAGAGCCGAAACACAGAGTTCCTTTAAATAAAGGCTTAAAACTCACCCGTTTAAAGTTGTCTTTAATTAATAATAACTGGAACACTGGTCAAAATATTTGATGTATATTTGCTTGATGATTTTGATGATGGCGTGGCAAGAAATCTAATGTCTGTTTCACAATTGGCTACTGTATTATGTTTTTATGGTGTAAAGCACTTTGAATTGCCTTGTTGCTGCAATGTGCTATGAATAAGTTTTAATATTCTGACTGCTTCTAGATTGTTCAGAGGCATAGAAGATTAGCATTTAACAAGGATTTTAAAACATTTTAAAACATCTGACTCCTAATCCTAAAACTGCTGCACTACAACAATCGTGTCATATCAAGATGCTGTTCAGTTTTAATGCTTCTTTGTCCGTAGACCGCAAAATTCTATGATCTGCTAAACTCAACATATTTATTATTTCCCAGAATTACATTTCAGAAAGTGAGATTTTCTGGGTTTCCAGTCAGAAATGCAGCAAGAAAATTTCTTAAAATTTGAAATTTCACAGAGAATGCTAGACATTACAAAGCAGTTCCAGGTTTTGTCTCTATTATGGATGTCAGGCATATAAAACATAGTCAAAGTTGCAAGTATTGTATAAACCATTCATTGGCACTCTTGTCAATTTGGGTCTTATTAAAACAACATATGTAACTATTTTATAAGCAGCATGTGATTTAGCACATCAGGGTTTTGTAGTAAATTTAGCAAAAGTCTATTATAGATTCTCATCCTGGAGGACACACAAACCACGGCAAAAGGTTTTAAATAAAGCACTGGCTTCTTAGAAAGAATAAACAACAAAACAGTTCAGTTTTTTCTTCTAGGGGTTAAGCCTAGTCTTTGTCGCTGCAGTTAATACAGAAATGTTTGGTAAATCAACCGTGTTGCTCCCGTTGCAGAACTGATGCAACAGGTTGTGGTTGTTGGATAATGATTATTTCCAGGAGGATTAACTCTGACAAGGTGAAATATTTCCTCGTACTGTTCTATAATGCTTTATATTGCTCTAAGCCTTACTTCTCCTTAAGCAATGACGTAAACTGGCTAACAAGATCCCATTTCCTTCTCTTCACACCGCCTGACGCAACACCGTGTCTCATTTGCAACACTCACTGAAGTTATTCAACATCAAACAGAGTTTGAATGACAGCTGTGAAACATTCAAAATGAGCGGTTGATCATCTGCCAGTGTTTCTCACAACTACCGGATTAGTGCGGTTGATTCGTCCCCCTTCAGACATGTTCATATCTACTCATTCAAGCATGTTAAAGTAGATGATACTCCTGGTTGGACCGCCTATTTGCATTGCCAGAGATTTTCCAGGAAGACCTTTTTCAAGAATTCACACCTATTGCATGGAAATGAGATTCTGGGAATTTTCAAAACAGGCTTCTCTTAATTCCATCTTATAGAAGACAGAATTTCTTTCTCGCTTTCTATTTTATCTACTACCTATTTAACCAAAACCTTTTATTGAAAACAAAAGAACACGAGCAAACTTGTCTGCTTCGAATGAAACGTCAACATGTCTCCTGACTTCACTTAATCCGGCAATTGTTAGACAAAGAGCAGTTATAGCAAACCACTTGCAAATTAACACTTGAGCAGTTGCTGATCTTTAGGTGCCTGCACCAAATCTGACCCCTGTGACCGTAGATTAGGTGAAGGTTTTGGAATCTCTGGCAGTATTTTCTCCCCCTCTTGCACACGTTCATTGCCATTTTCTGCCGGATTAGTTTCTGCTTCAAGCTAATGCTCCCAAAGCAAAATCTCCTCTCTCTCTCTTTTTCTCAGGCTCTTTATGTGCATACCTTAATATAAAGAACACCTTGTGATCCTTGTATGTAATTGAGGGGCCCAGCTCCCCTGGGTAAAACACCTCAAAGAATGTCATAAACCATGTAATCAGTGATTTACCAAGAGACAAGAATGTAGCATGACCTGTCTTGTTTGATGCATTTTATGAATTTAGCATGAAATGTGTGCCACACCTCTTGTCCAATGACCGCTGGAAATAGAAAATTACTTTCTCTTTAAATAATTTAAAATACTTAGTTGGCAAAGGTTTAGTCCAATAGAGAGAGAGAACCCTCTGATTGGTTAGCCATAATGTGCAAGTGTTAAAGAATGAGACAGAAGTGACAACAAAACACATCACACAGCATTCCTTATTTGTTGTCGTTTTCATTTAAATGTTTCATGTCAGTTATCAATATGTTTTTGCATTTCCTTGTTTAGATAACCCTCACATTGCTATGGTGAGAAAGAGGCATAACAGAAACTGGGTTGGGGGAGTGGACAGCAGATTGACGATGATGTCAGGTGGTAGAATAGAATAGAATATACTTTATTGATCCCCAAAGGAAACATGCTTATTAGTTGACAAGTTACTCCATCCAAGTTGCTAAATATCAATAATGCAAATATAACAGTAAGATTTTCATAGGGTCTTCATGTACCTAAGAGTGATGTAAGTAATTCAATATGACTGAATCTAAATAAATAAGAAAGAGAAAGCATACTTTCTTTTCTGAGTGGAGGCTTCAGGTCTACTGCACAGGAAGCATGTGAAATCTGTCGATAAAATGTTCCCTCTTGTCAACAAGAATTCCCTGTTCTTTAGACACGAATCGAAACATCTGCAAGTGGATGAAACTTAGTTCCTCTGCAGGTTGGCTGGATTCCATCTTAGAGAGGGGTCCAAGGAGCTCTGACATCTGGAGTGACCTTGGTGTGAATTCACATCACTGGGCAGGAGATGAGTTGAGGTGCTATGACACCTTCCAGCAGATGTTTTCAGGGCACATGCAATTGGAAAGAGACCCTAAGGCAGACCCCAAACACATGGTAGGAACCATATTTGCCTTTTGGCATTGGAACTTATGGAAAATTAATGTGCTTAGTCAGTTGTTCTTACATAAACCTCTGGAGTGTCATATAACAGCAGGGAAGAGGTCCTTGATGTTCGAGACTAAGTGTTACTTTCCTGACTCAGAACTTATAGGCATCAAAGCTGTCCTCTTTATAACATAACCCCTTTTCCTTTAGAATGGACAAATAACAAGGCCATCTTTGTTGGGCTCCACAGAATCCTTGCTGCATTACATAACAATCAAAGAGTCACATCTACTGTTCAATCAAACCCCGTACCTTTTAAAGGTAACCAGAATCCACTGTTAGTCAGCGCAGACTTGACAGACTCCTTTGTTCTGTCGTTGCAAGGTTTTAATTTTTAACCTTACTTTTTATCATCCAGACGCTTGTTAAAGTGTTTTTTTCTCAAACATCCCAGGATTCCCAACAATGACCTGGAAGATCTTGCTGGTGGGGAATAGGTCTGAGTTTCTCTCCTGTCTGATTAACCAATCTTATAAGAAAATGATTGGACCTCTGGTTGATACAATAGCATCCAGAGTAGATAATTCAAACCCTATAAAGTGCAGGAAGTCATTTAAGACTTTGATTATACATACAAGGCTTTAAAATTGTTAGTTGTTTATGTTAGTTGCCGTTGTTTTTGTTATTTTGATTATGTCTCTTTTCACTATTTTTGTTAATTCTCTTGACCTTGCCCGTGTTATGTCTGTATGCTAACTTAAGTGATTATGTGACATAAGTCACAATGTCCAATTCAAGGGTATTATTTCTTGTGCAATGGCCAGACAAATCCAGACACATGCTGAAAATGTTGCTCTTTCTGTGTCTTCATGGCATGAATAAAAAAAATGATTGTGTTCAAAAATGGCCCTGGAGGGGATCAGGTGTGACTGTGAGAAGCGAAAAAGACAAGAATCAGGACAATAGAGACAGGTGGGACTGAAGCCCTGCCAGCAAAGGCGACGTGCTTAAAAGCAGGTAAATCACTACATGCCGCGGCGCTAAAGCGAGATAAATCACATGTCTGCTAAAAAACCCCTCCCTGAGGTGTGTTGTTGGGTCAGAATGTGCACACTCACACGTACTACATCTTTAAGGCCTCCAATCTATATTTGCCCACGTTTTATGACTGATTGTGACGCCGGAAAGATATTCTACTTAAGTCATGTGGCAAGCAACAGGGGAGACGAGGAGACAGAGAGAGGGAGGGAGGGAAAGGGAATAAGACTAAAATCAGTTTAAAGAGGGATCATTGGAGCAGAGGGCAGAAGAGACTAATTGAGGTGAAGGGGGAGCAGAAAAGAGGATGTATGTGGTGCAGAGAGGATCATGACTAAGAGAGGAATGAGACAACTGGCCAAGAGAAAGAAGGATTTTACTGATGTTGTTCATTTGCATTTGTGTTTGCATGCTAAAAATGGAAACCGATATGAACATGTGACATTCTTCCCTTCTAAATGTCCCCATGAAAACATATTCCACCGTTTTCTTTCATCTCCTTTACGGGACCTTGCAAGTGTTTAATATTTTATTACTTTACAACTACACAATTTGATGCATTTTACTGGGCTTTTATGATTTACCAACATGAGGTGGCACGTAATTCTGAAGTGAAAGAAAAAGCTCAGGTCGCTTTCAATTTTGTTTACAAATTAAAATCTGCAAAGTATGATGCTTGTTGACCACCTGGAATATGTGTAACTTAATGTCAGTAGGAGACATTGGCAAGAAAAAAAATTTAAATAAAAAGATAGTGATAGGAAGTCCTATATGTTTTTACACTAAACATGTAAGGGACACAGCAAATATGATTTAATCTAGTCAGATGAGAAAGCATAGTACTAAATTGTGTGGAGAAAACTAACACAGTAAATCAAACAGAACACCACAGCAAAGCATGGTGTTAGCAGCATCATGCTGTGGGGATGCTTTTCTTCAGCAGAGTCAGAGCGAAGATTAATGGAGCTAAATGTGAGAATCTCCGGCTTGGAAATTGGCATTTGACCTTACGTTTTGCAGAAAAGTAAGATCATCAATTTTAATTTCCAGATGCTCAACATTAGTACGGCTTGTAGCTGTAACTACAAAGAAAGTCTCGACTCGGGCGGGGGGTCGGGTGGGACTGAATAAAACCGCATGTCTGACTTTGCAGATTTTACTTTCACAGTTTTAATGTACCTTGTGTTTGTCTGTCACATACAATTCTGATAAATTTGATGAAGTTTGTACTTGCAAAGAGACAAAATGCAAACGCCCCGAGGAAGTAGGAACACTTTTTCAAGACGCTGCTGTGCTGCAAGGGGTCATACTGGCCAGTTGTAGTTTGTTTGCCTGGCTCCGCTGCACCCACTCAACCCCTCACATGGGTGTAGTCCAGATTACCCTCATTACCGCAGCATTACCACTCACTAGGCATATTCATGATCACAACAGTGTTTCTGTGCCTGTCCCTGCAATTATTTAGATGTGTACAGATGCAGATAGCTATCGATTAACTGGAAACCGTTACTCTTTATTCTACACTCCGTCCCTCCACTGATGATGGTACATTTTAGGATAATTTAAAAAAATATATATTTTAGACTTAAATGGTCAGTTTTTAAAATAGAAGAATCTGTTGTCTTAAACTAATTCAACTAATGGCATGATAAGTATTCTATAAAATAAAAATTTCTACTTATGATCACGTGAAAAGAGAGAAAACTCAACTTGAATCTTTTTTTATTTTTCCAAATTTGAACCACGGTGTCATTTGGTGCCAAGAATACTGATGAGATTCTACCAGTGGCTCTGTGCTGCGAGAGCATAGTGCTGTGAGGAAGTGATGTGAGCTTATGGACGTACTGCAGATCAGGTAGAAATGAGCTGGATTTGCGTGTTCTTGTATTAAGAGAGGCCTGGCCTTGTTAGAGAATCCACAAAGGCTCAGTGTTAAATTAAAGAAAAAAACTGGCAGAACCTCACAAGCGCTTGATCAACCCCAAATGACTCAAGAAAAAAAAAGAAAGAAACAGGCAAGGGAACCAACCTGAAAAAGAATGACATTTCAGATTAGTATTTATTCTCCAAAATGATATCGGTAATTAGACGAACAGTGATGCTGGGGAATTAGGGGCTTTTTTCTTTGTTGGAGGTGGATAAACGTCAGTTCTCACAGTGAAACCTGATTCTTGGAATCCCAAAGTCCAAAAAGGGACTTTTGACTGAATCCCTTTTGCATTGGCATCCCTGCAAGTTACTGTTTGACTTCTTATCTGCCTTTCTTCACTGTTTGTTTATTATATTGTAAAACAGCCTTTAAAGCCATTTATGGAAGACAACATTGATCCTCTCGTCGAACGTCGCGAGCAAACCAAAATGTGCTTTTGCTTAGATTCTTACAGCAAAATGATGTAAGAAGTCTATTAATCTCATTTTCATCTGAACCTTTAAAATAAGTTTTTATCTGATTCTTTTTTTTTTTAACAGCAAAATGTATGTTTCTGCTTAATATTACTCCTTACTGGAAGGCCCTGCGCTCTATAAACATTTATCTTTTTTTACCATGCACACTGTAAACCCACATTCTTTCCCTTATCTTTATTTAGCAACCAGCTTCACTAAGAGTAGCCTGCTGTGGTGTAAAAAAGCTAGAAATTTCACTCAGGTATTTTCCAGGTCTGGATGTGTAACGATAAACAAAACACAATGAGGAAACGTTCATCTCAGTAAATTACAATATGCTCCTGTGATGCCTGTTTGTTTGATGAAAAGAACTTTATGAAAAGAACTTTAACGCAGGCGTAATACAGGCGTTTCATTAAGCTTATATTTGTGTCCAGAAGCCTTTCATCATTGGACTGATATAATATTTTAATTTTAAAGGCAGGGACGAACTCCTGCAACGGACCTGTAGTGGCGAATGTATGGCGTCTCTCCAGAACCTTCATGATGTGGGATGTCAGGGTATCAGGTCAATAGTCGTTGATGCCTGATGGGGGAGTTTTCTTCGTTACTGGTATATCAAGAAAAGGATAATGAACTCTTGGAATTTAAAATGTGTGGAATTTGGACTAGAAGCATGTATAACCCTCTGGATGTCGATCACAAAGCAGAAAGGATCTGCAATACAATTTTAAGTAGTCTATTGAGCTTCCCGAATTCAACAAATCTTAAGGAAAACAGTTTTGGGCAGAAGCCAAACAGAAAGCAAGGAGGAAGCTTTAAAGATTTCTTCCAGTGATCAACAGTGGGAAACTGAGATCACCGTAAACTAAGCTGGAAGAGCCAGGAGAAACTGACATAGCAGGAATTTCAGGAATATGCATGAGTATCACCATGACATGACTGTTGAGAGAGCGGTAAAAGCCAAAAAGGAGCGGCAGCTCTAGGTAAAAATAGATTGTGAAATCCTGAATATTATATTACAAGAAAAACTGAATATCCTGAGAACTGAGGTCTTCAACTGCAAGTTTCCATCCTTACTGACAAGAGACGTTCTTTCCTGCTAACTCTGGAAGTGACTGTTAGCTCAGTTGGTGACAGATCGCAAACGTCACTCAACTGTCATGTTTTCCCTCCATTTCTACAGAAATAAACAACATTTGAATTAGTTACACGTCCAACAAACGTTCTACATTCTTTGCAGATTGCAGCCATAAATATCAACATATTGTTGTGAAAACTGGTATAGAGTGGCGAGATCTTTCCAGGTATACACAGAAAACAGACCATAAAGGCCTGGCAGACATAAGTAATCTTGCATTTTGATTTACTGATTGATTATAAAATATGTATTCTTGTATTTTTGTTTTATTTACTATAAAGTACAGATGCTTGTATTTTGATTTACTGATGATTATACAAAGAGTTGATGCAAAAAAAAAGCAAATCAAGAACATTGGAAATCAAAGAAGAAAGTGCTAATTTTAATTTAGAACAAGCACATGCTGGCAGCGGACACGACGGAGAAATGTTTCCAAACTCATAACCATTCATCATGGGAACAACACAAAGAAGTTCATATGATGAAGCTTTTAAGTTGAGGTCTATCGGTCAGGCATTACAGATCGATAGCCACTCCATGTAAGCTCAGTAGCTCAGTGTGAACAGATCCATGGTTCGAGGTTGGAGAGCGTCCTTAATAGCAGATTTATTAAAACGGAAAAACCGAGAGCGGCGGAGATATCAGCGGCTTATATATGTAAGTCTCCAGAATTAAAAAAAAAAAAAACTTTGTGGGTGCAGCTTATAGTAAGGTGCGCTCGATAGTCCAGAAAATACGGCCTTTGTTTTCATACATCTGCTACGGCTACAGTTACACAGTAATGCTGCCACATCACTTGGACCTGTGTCTCAGCTGAAATCATTCAGCCAAAGTTGATCCTTCTAGTGTGTCAACCCTAACCTCCTTCTTATGTTTTGTTTGTGAGTGACTCACTCATCTCTGTCCCACAGGGAAAACATGGGACACTTTTACCCCCCTCTGACGGACCACAACAAACTTTGACCAGGACGTTTTACTGGCAACAGCTTCTCAGGACAATAAACAGGCTGCTGAAGGGATCTTTGACTTTTCCCATAATAAACCAAAATTTGATGCCTCACACGCTGCTCTCATTGGATGATATTTCACTGTAACTCAAAACCCAGCATTACGCTGCCTAAGGCTGTAAGATTATTGAGGTGATTTTTTTATACTGTGTATAAAAGGAGAGGGACTGTGGCTGGGTTTACAGAGAAGACCGTATAAATAAAGCATGTTATTGAAATTTAGATGAGCTCCTAAAACAAATAACACGCCTTGGATGTAAGTGTATAGCCAAGTTTCACTATGATACAGTGGTAGTTTTTGTGCACTTTTGCATTTGTACATTTTTGGTTGAATGTGTTAAATTTCCTTCTCACAACCTTAAAAAAGCAAAATAGCAAATTTTAAAAATCATTTTATTTTTGCTAAGGAGGAATATAATAGTACTTTATTCTAGATCATGCACTGTGTGTGAAAAAAAAATCCAACAAAGTTAATAGAGGTTTGTGGCTCTATGATTTTTATTTGTTTTCCACCATTTCTGCTGTACTGTGTATAATTGAACTGAAACACTGTGTAAAATAAAAAAAATCGACACATACATCTATTCACATCAAGGCTGCCAGAAAGGAAGCATAGTCCAGTTTACTGAACAAAACCTTTAATTTTTGTTGTTATTTCTTTTTCATGTCATTCGTTGCTTAATGATTAAGAATCCTGAGGATGATGGAATATTAAATTAAATTAAATGTAAAAATTATCCGAGATGGTCAAGACCAATTGAAATGTAAATAAAATTGAATGAAAACCATTAAAAAGTTAATTATTAATAATAGATTTGCAAGACTGAGCTGCAGCAAATCATATTATGAAGGCGTCGGGAAAAAGAGCTCCAGGTTGGACCTGATTGGTTTATGACTTAATGTGATTTACTCTGTTTCTTCTGTTAAATGCTTGAAATTAAAGACATTTAGTCTTTTAATACTCAACGGCATTGGCTGATATAACCCTTAAGGACAACATCTGGATTACAGCAACTCTTAGGATACTCGAGTTATCCATAATTAAAAGCTGGTTTTGAAACTCTGTAACTGAGACAGTGAGAAGACCCCCACCTCTTAGCAATGTCTTATTGCTTTATCGTTCACAAACTGGCTCTAATTGGTCGCGGCTAATTGCTGCTAACATGTTCCTCAGAAAAACGTGGTATCCTGGAGCCGGAGATATTTCAGAGAGATCAGCAGTCTGAGGGGGGGGCCTCTAAATGGTGATTTTAAGATATTCCCAGCAGGTTTCCGGTGAAATCGGCCCCAATTCTGACCAGTTAAATCATTAACGGGATTATTTTCATGTCACTGAGGCCTCAAATCGTATGTCAAAACACAAAGAAAAGGTTGACATGCCATGTTTAGGTTATTAACTTGTCAGAAGGAGGCAGGGTTCAGGTTAATGCTTAAATATATTTGGTGCAGATTTCTAATTTTAGCATGACCCCAATAGTCAGTAATCTGAAGCCTGTGTGTGTGTGAGTGTATATTAAACTTCAGTGGTGGCCTTCTATAATAAACTCCCAGTGCATGCACACGTATTACAAAGAACTATATAAAACTTTCATAAACAGTTTGCAGAGCATATATTACACTCATGTTCCTGTACTTTAATTACAAACACCTTAGTTTAAATGCTAATTGACACCAAAAGCTCCTGATTTAACTCATAATATGTGACCTTATCGCATTAGGTGTCCTGTTGTGGTCTGTACTGTATTACTATTGCCTATATATTACTCCAGGCTAATATCCTAACTCCTAAGTGGATTAGGTGTAATCTCCTTACTGTACGCGTAGTGTTCACGTACACGTATTGATGGCTGTTTCCAAATCCGGTCAGGAAAACTTTCACCCGGAGCTGCTCTGGCCTGCCACGTTTCACCGCGGGCGCCAAATGACCCTCTTCAACATCACAATATAAAATGCCGCTTCACAAAAAAACCCACGGTCACAGCACTTCTCAGGAGAGGCAGCATGACAGACGCAACCCGAAGGGGAAACCACGGATCACAAGGCAGCCGTATCGCATGTCTGACAGTTGGGGCTGCATCACAGAGCGAGCTGTTGCATCACAGCAGCCGACTCACATTAACCCATCGTTACAGTACATCTGTCTCGGTAGTTAACTGGACACATGGGCCGCATTCAAGCCACTCCTCCACTTCACATGCACTGACAATTCAGTAGACAGAAATACAAGTTCCCATGAGGAAAGAAAAGAGAAAAAATATATAGATAGATTTGTAACATCTGTTATACACAGATGAATGCACACCAGCGGTGCAAAGATTGCCCAAAACTCACAAGACGAAACGGGACACAATGACGCAACATTGTAATATTACTTTCAACTAAATTTCATGGATCAAGCTTATGGTGCGAAAAGGCCTTCATTCTGCATTTTTATAGATTGTGCAGAAAACTAAAAATCTACTGGTGCAAATTGACATCTTTCTTTTTTGGATATTTTTTTTTCTCTTCCATCCTTAGGACAGTGTTTCAACTCTGCATGATCTGCAACCCAACAATTACTATTTCCCAGTTGCTACTGATAGGGTGTGATGTGATTGCGATGTAGCTCATCGTGGCTATCGGCCCTTTAGCAGTAATGCAATCTGCTTCCTTCAGCGTCTGAAAAACTTGCTCTCCTTGCATATTGTTTGTGTCTTGTTTGAAATAGAAACCCAAAATGGTGCCAAACAAATGGTTTCAGAGTAGTTGGGGCATCCTTTGTTCCAACATCATCGGGCGGTTCCATGGCTGGTGTTTTCAAGACAGCCACCACCTCAAACAGAAATATTGCAATGTTTCAATATTGCAAGATCTCGTATCGTGAGATCCTGGTTCACCGATGTTCACCAAAGAGGGGAAGAACATAGAGGTTTGAATGCTAATGTTTTTCTGAGTCAGTTCTTTTTAGCATAAGCTTTTGTTGCAATTACAGCTGTCGGCCTTTTGTGGTTTTATCGACTAGCTTTTCATAAATACTGATTTGCTCCTGTTCTTGTTCTTCTGCAAGACATCTCAAACTCAATCAGATTACATTTTGAGAACAACTTTCTGGTCTTCCGACAGATTTTCACTTAGATCTGAACTTCAGCTGGGCCGTTCTAGCACATGAATATCCCTCGATCCGTTACTATTCCTTTGAAACTCTGGCTCTCCCTGTAGGGTTGGAGTCCTGCAAGAAAGTGTCCTTTCCAGTTTTTAATTGTTTCCTAGCCTCTAACAGGTTTTCTTCCAAGGATTAGCCTGTAAATAGCTCTATCCATCTTACCATAAGCTCTGATCAGCCTCCTTGTTCATGCTAAAGAAAAGCATCTCCACCTCATTATGTCAGGATGCTTTTCACAAGGTGGATGGAGTGCTGACTATGACATGCATTATACAGCATTTCCACTCACAGAAACAAATATATTTTGTAAAATACATTTCCCAACATCATGATTCTGCAAAAGCATGGAATATTGTTTTGCAACGGAGGTCTGCCTTAAGAGTCTCCGCAACATTTCCCCTGACCTCGCAGGTGTTTCCTTGGTCTTCAAAGCAGACATTTTTACTAATGTCTTAACCAAACATCTGAGAAATTCAAAACAGCTATAATTATGTTTCACTTACAGGTGGATTCTGATGGCAAGTTACAATGGATTTTATTTGGGGAGGATTAATAAAAAAATGCATTTTTCAAGCTTGTCAGATTTCAGAAATCCTGTAATGGTTCTTCCATTTCACAGTAATTAGACTCGTTGTGTTCATCTAGCATATGCAATTAAAAATATACATTTATGTTTCTGTAACATAATAAAATAGAAAAAGTTTAAAATAGTACTATTTTTTTCCAAGCACTACGTAGCAGCGACACATTAATTATTTTCTTACTAATCTTTAAGTTAAGAGACCCTGCTTTTGTCTAAGTTTTAAAAAAATGCATTCATCTGCTCAAATCCACATTTTCCTCCTTTCACATTCTTCTAACTTTTCACTATGACAGATCTAGCCCATCAGGACAGCAAGTATATGACACAAATAAGCCACTATTGTACTCCTCAGAAAAGCGCCTAAGTGAAGCGGCTATAATGACTGAGACTCCTCTGTGGAACAATAGTGGAAGAAGGGTGGTATTGTTCTTGAGCCACAAGCTCCGTGTAGTGGGGGTGGTAGGCTTTATTCTACTGGACTGAGAGGTAAATATGTCCCACTTAAAACATGGTTGCACTACTTCCTGGTTTCTATGGGTGATAAAAAGCACTAGATATGTTGCAATTGCACTTTTTTGTCTATTTTGCTTTTTGTTGCAACAATGGAATAATGTTTACTGGATAACAGTTTTTAATGCAACACAGTTAATGCAGACTGTGTGGACTGGTATATTGTGTTATTTGCTTGAATTGTCTCTGGGTAAAATAATACTTATTGTGTACTTTTCAACCTCAACATCTCATTAAAATTATGTGCCACTTAAACTAGCCTGATACTTGCCAGTTGAGTTGATGCCATGATCAAGACTGTTACTCATATCAGACGCAATCCCAGATTCAGAAACTGTAAACTTGTCATTTGCAAAGAGCAATGTGTTTTCCTTTTTTGTGTTAAATGTGGGTACATCCTTTCTCTTAACTACAGCTTTATTTAACGTCAGATTTATTTGCATGGGAGTAAAAAATAGGTGTGCTACCACGTCTAATAACTGTAGGGGGAGCTGAAGAGCAAAAAGTTGCTTTAATCCTTCTGTATTCATATTTGAAATCATAGATGAGACAATAAAAATAAAATAAAATTCCACAGAGACAGCTTAAATTTAAAAAGTCTTCATTGATTAGATCCGGATCGCCCAAAGATCTTAACTGGTGGAAAAGAGCGTCTCAGGATGTTTTGGAGTGTTTGGCATGTTGATGTTACAAAGTGATTCTTTGAGCCTTGTGTATTTTGGGTTTTCCCCATGCAGATGCCAACCAATCCCTTCAGGCTGGTATCTGAGATATTTAGAGTCACAATGATCAGATCAGGTATGTTCATATTCTTTGAGCAAATTCAGCCATTTTTACATTACACATTGTTGTCTTATTGTCAGCAAAAGGCAAGATAGGTGCATTTATATAGCACTATCTATGTACAAGGAAGTTCAAAGCACTCTACAGGAAAAATAAAGAAGCAGATGTAAAGAAAAACAAAATAAAGACTGGATATTGATTAAAACGGTACATAAAAGCAAAAGAAAAATGTGAGCATCACAGAGAAAGAAACCAAGCAGCAGTGCTACCTTAAAATAAATAACTAAAACATGCTAAAAATGAATTGAGAAACTACGTGTGTGGCTTTATGGAAAACCTGCAATGATCAGTAATGTGTTTTTAGTCTGGATTTAAAGGCGCCAACATTTACTGTATATGTCAGGTTCTCAGGAGGCTGAGGAGAAAAGAAGCTGAATGCTGCCTACCTTTGTTTAGTGCTGCTCCTGGGAACACTGAGTGAACAGGTCTGAGGGATTTAAATGGATCACATCTGACCTGATGTATTTAGGTCAAGGACCATTCAGAGCTTTGTGGACCCAAACTAAGAATTTACGACCTGTCCATATCCGAACAGGGAGTCTGCACTGTAAAAAGTAATAAGTTCACTTTACTTAAAAAAAGTTAGGAAACCGATTGCCTCAAAATCTTCAAGTAAAGTAGCTAAAAATAACTATGTTTAGACCACTCAGATAAAGGCAGTAAACCTGAGTACCGTTAACTCAAAATCATTAATTGGGTTAACTGTAAAATATTCATTCAGACAACTCATGCAATGGCAGTAAACTTGAGTGCCGTTAACTCAAAATCATTAGTAAAGTTGACTATAAAATGTCAATTATGACTACTTCAAATTGTGAGTTATGTCAATTAAGCAGTACTCATAAAAATAAGTTATGCTTACATGTTTAAGAGTTCACATTACTTGCAAAATATCAGGAAACCGATTGCCTTGATATGTTCAAGTAAGATGAACCAAAAGTGTTAAGTTATTGGAACGAAGAGCCAACAGACAACAGTTTGAATGGAAAAAAAATGTTTAATAATTAAACAAGTTTACCTTAAATACAAGGTTCTCAAGTGTGGTTACATACACACTAACCTGGAAACAAAGTTTTCCATAGACTTTTTTAGGGAAAAAAATGACAACTTTTTTTGAAGGGTAGCCTTCAATCTAATATTGAATCCTTCAAATGGCCCTCAGTCTTTAAAACTTTGAGAATCCCTGCTTAAATGTCTTTGTTGACTGGTGTGAAACAAAAACTCAATTCTCAATACTAGAGCCCAACATTTATCATAACATTGATAAAGTAAATAGTGAAGTAGTGAAGTGAAGTAATGTTTCTCCTCATTAACATAAAACCATTTAGTAGTCTGCAAGTGCAATGATGCTCTCTCCAACAAAAAAGAATCAAACAAGAAATAAAAATCACTTTTCCAATAAGGGTAAAGGTATCAACGTTGATCCATAATGTCACATCACATTCACTCATTGCATCAGAAGATTTTTGAGTGATTGTATTTTTGGTTTTAGGGATTTATGTCCAAGTGAGAGAAGCACCCTTTGGATGAAGTCAAAGGTGTACTTCAGTTGTTGAGGGTACTCCAAATTCAGAGAATAAATAAGTCCAAAGAGCAAGCACATGGCATGTGGAAGATTCCCAAGATCATTCATGACAAGACTTCCTTCCAAAATGATGGCAGTACTTGAAGACTGGAGGTGCAGTGAGTCAGTGGAGGCCTGCCTGTCCTCAGGAATGATGGTCAGGATCCCAATGGGGTGTGAGACACGTCTGGGTCTTCGCAGTCCTAACAACAATAGAAGCAACACCACAATTACATATCAACATAACACTTCTTTAGGGTGACCAGACGTCCTCTTTTTCCCGGACATGTCCTACTTTTCAGACTTAAAAAAATGTCCGGGGGGAATTTAAAATAAATCCGGGATTTTGGTCAACTGCCTCAAAACACATTACATAGCTTACAGTGCATTGTGATTACATTGCCACTCCGTTCCACTACTCCATTCCAGGTTTCTTTGTATGGCAAAGAAATCGGCAGCACATGTACACACATGTGCTACCGATTTCTTGTGCTACCGCTGGTTCTACCCCCCCGTTGGCGCATGTGTGTCCGCCGATTCTACCCCCCCGCCAACAAAAAAAGAAGTGTCCTCCTTTTCAGAAACCCAAATCTGGTGACCCTACACTTCTTCATCACGGCTGCTTCTCCTACAGTTTACAGCTGCCCTACCTATGGCAGTCTACTCATCATAAGCCTTCTATAACAGTACAGCGGCTTTTTTAACCCGCCAACATCTTTATCCTTATCCCTTTTCCTTTTTTTGTTTTGCGCCCCGGAGAGCTTTTTTGCTCTGCCGCTCCATCTTGTTGCTACTAAATAAACATGATATTTTCGACTAACGTTAGTCCCAGGCATCGCTAAATCATTACACATAAAGTTAACCTCAAAACCTGGACTTACGGATGAATTATATGGCCGAGATAACGAATATAAGTTTGCTAAAAAACAGTGGGACTTACCGTGACCAAACGTAGCTGCAGCAACCGCCGTATTGTTGACAGTTTGGCGTTTCTTTCAAACACGTCGTCACTCGTCAGTGTCCAATGCGCATGTGCGTTCAACGAGAGCTGCCGAATGATGCCGAGTTTTTTGCTGGTTATGCAGATGCGTTTTGCTCACTCATAACTCCAAGTTCGGGTTACTTGCTGCTGATGAGTTTGATTACTTGCCTCAGTAGAAAGTTGTCTTTGCTAAGTTTAAGTTAGTATAGTCAACAGAGTAAGCTGGAATGAGTTCAGGTCACTTTTCTTTTTGAGTACACTTTACTTTTACATTTTACAGTGTGTCCTTATCTATGCCATTTGCTGGTAGCAGCTTTTTGGATGAGCTCCAGCTCCCTGACTGATTCATTTTCACAAAGCCCACAATAAAACCATTGGCAGACTGAAAATCAATTAATCAGCACCACCTTTTCACAGGTTAGTCTAGTTCCCGGGCAGTTCAGTTAATTTTTCCTCAAAAACTTTTCTGCAGCAGTAACATCAATGACTATAAGGCACTCAAGATTTCAAGGGTTGGCTGACATTAAAGTAAATTAAACACAACATGTGTAAAACAGGATGATTAAAGACCAAGTCACATTTTTCAGTGTACTTTAACATTATTAGAAGTACACTGAAAACAGAAGCTATAAATATATAAATGTGCCAATTTAGCCGATAATTTTTTTTAAATGTCACAAACTGTAAATTTGATAATAAATCATCAGAACATGTTTTTAATTCGATTTTTTTAAATGACATGGACAAAAAAAATCATTTTGATATACAAATTGTTTTTATAAGTTAAGTCTGCTTTAGATTTCTCCTCAGGTTAATCTCTCAGCTGTCTGCTGTGGTCTTTGGTCGGCGTGTTGCTCCTTGTTCACTAATGTTTTCTGACAAACCTCTTGGAACAACAAATGAGTTTATGCTGAGATCAGATTATATACATGTTGACTTTGTTTGCTAAATGGGTAACATCTGAAGGCATTTGATTCTGCTGGATTTTATTTAAGGGTATCAGCGGGAAGGCTTCTGAATAAAAATGTTAATATTTTTACTTGCAAGCAAAACTGTGACCACTCTATATCATTTTCTTTCCAGCTCCATAAAAGTTTTGTGGTTGTACCATCACCAAATAGGCTAAAGCTACAGGTGCTTGAATGCTTTTGCAAAGCACTGTAACTCCAACTTTAACTTAAGGTAAATTAAACAGCAAGAAAAAGCATTTCTCTTCTTGTCCGGCTTGTCTTTGATTCTCCAAATTATCCAGATCCAGTCATTGTTAAGCCATCAGACCTTATATTGTGTCTCCTCTCTATTATAAACCAGTGCTTTCCCTTTTCCACAAGCCTCTGTCACCACCCTAACTGCACCTACCTCCAGGGGACAAAGGACATTTCTCTGGGAAAGGCTCCCTTTTGCAGGACTGGAACTGCTCCTGCTATTCACAGCTTTTGAGTCTGCAATAAATTATATCATCTCGGTTTCATTAGGTGAAGGCTCTTCAGACTGATTTCCATAAGCTCTGCTAGTCTTAGAAGAAGCTTGGCATCTTCAGTGAGCCATAAAACTCTTGTCACACTGTCAACGTGACTCCTGGCAGGGGCAACTTGGAAGATTTGGCTTATCTTCTCCACTCAGCTATGTGGTTTCATTTGGACACGGACAGCGTAAACTGCATATGCAAGTAGCACCAGCACAGTTTTAGACGTGACTGTGTCTATACTGACTGTTTGCAGGTTTGACCAGGTCTGTCAGGCAGACTCCAACTCAAGGACAGACAGATAAGAGGGCCCACACACACACACACACACAAGCTTCCAAGACTAAATTAAATATTTATCAAATTCAGGGAAAAGTTTAGAAGGCTTGAAACTTGGCCTTTCAAGAACCTGTCGAGTAGCTTTTTAAAGAGTTCAAAATTACTAACACAAGTATTTATGCTTGATCTGCATCTTAAATTAAAGAGTCAGTCTCAATGTCAGTCTCGGTGTTTTTATTTCTACTAATTTCATTTTAATACTGATATTAGTATGCAATTTAGGTTCATTATATGTAGAGTTCAAAGAATTATTTCAGCAATTTTGATGATTCAGGCTTAAAGGTAATAAAAAAAGGTTTCCTAGAACATAAAACTATTAGATATGACCAATAAAAAGAAGACTTACTCAAAATTTCAGAATATGATCTCAGCTGGGTCTATTCTGTGTGCAACTTGTTGGAATGTTAGAACAACGTTAACCCCTTTCAAGTGTTTTAGCACTTTTAGAATAACATGGTAAATAAGAATTTGTTCTTAATGTTTTGTCTGCTAACTAACTAACTAACTGAATGACTTTCTCCAGATACTCCAGCTAGCTGTTTATTGTACACCAGCTATTATGCACAAGCTTGTGTTGTGTCTGTGTTAACCTTGTGATAGACTGGTGACCTTTTCGGGGGATGAAGGGAGTCCCACCTCATGCTGACTCCCTGAACTGGTCAAAGTGAGAAGAAACTATGCATGCATGGATGTAGATGCTATTTAAAGGAACTTTCTATGTTAATTTTGGTCATAACATGCTTCCCACGTCAGTCGGTGTCAGTGTAACTAATCTCAGCAGGAGCCAGGTGAGCTGTAATGATATTTCATTTCGAGCGGTGTCCAAACACTGGATGAATGATGCTTAATCTAGCTTACACGAAGGTCAGTTGGCTAATTTTGGAGATATTAGCGAGGGCGAGCTCACCGAATTCGATACATCTCTGAGTTATACGTCTCCTTTTCTCCCGACCGACAGTCCATCATTTCCCCTTAGCCTCTCAAAACTCATGTATTTCCAACTCTCCCCCTGACTAAAGTGTGTCTCAGTTTAGCTTGGACTCTCTGTAAGAGAGCCGCTGTCATCAGATCCTCTGGTCCTGTGGAGTTCTTGGTATGGCATGTGTTCCCAACTGGCCTTCCAACACACACCCGACCACTCAACTACAAACCTGCCGCTTTCCCGAGGACCACGGCGGCCTGATCTATATAGGTAGCAGCTTGCGGGTTATAAATCGAAAAAAAATTGGATGCACAACAAAGAACTTTCAGAGGTAGAACATGAGAATGAAATGTGTGGAACTCTTCTGAGCACACTGCTTTTTTTATTCATGTGACAGTCTATAACTGCTTTGATTTATTTTTTTTTTTTTTTTTTTCCAGCAATCCTTTAGTGTAGAGTCCTACTGCTTCTGCAGAGATAATGTCAATGTTGGAGCCCAGGCTTCATAAAAAAATACTGTACGTGTTGTACAGACACAATTTCTGGGCAGAGATAAACCACACCAAGAAACTTACAAAAGTGGACGCATATATATAATCCAAATATTTTATGGGCAATTCTGCAAAATATGCACAGTGCATTTATTTAAGACATTTTTAAATATAAACAATCTATAAATACTAGTATTTTTGTACTTATATAAAATGCAAGTCATATTTGACTGTGGCTTCAGGAGCGTGAGCAACAGAATCTCAGACTGAGCAGCAGCAACAACTTTGCATTTTAGTGAACAAGAATACAATAGCTTTAACAGTAACTATGTCTCACAGCTGAGATTTTATTTCCTTTTCCTGCTGTTTTATCTCAGTGACTCACTAAAAATATTTTCAGCTGATTCATCTCTGCTTTTATTATGAATCTGACTTCCTTCCTAGAAGGTTTCAGCTTTTTCTTCTGTTTCCTTGATTGCGCTTTAGTTCATGGAGCCTTTTATCCATTTTCCCTTAGGTCTTGAAAAGCCTCCATTTTCTCTTTAATACTGCTGTGTTGGCTACTTTCTTTTCATAACTTTATTTCTGGTGGTGAATCTCTCTAATACCTCCCAGTCTCTTGAAATCTGAAATAAAAACATCAACCATATCCTGTTGAGAGAGAATTTTAATACTTGCTGCTTAGCTCATTTTGAATTCTTGAAAACCGATACATCTCACACTAAACACACAAACACTAAAGGTGAAATAAGGGAGTGGCAGCATCATAGTGTGGAGATATTTTCTTCTAGCTGAGAGATGGATGGAGATAATAAAAGAAGATTCCTGGAATAAAACATGTTAGAGTTTCATGTCAGTTTATCAACCTCCGCCCTGAAGACAGGGCGGAGGTTGATTTTCATTTGGATGGTAAAGTAAATGATAGGCCTGTGATGGGTCATTAACCAGTTCAGGGCATAACCCACCCTTGCTCTGTTGACCAAATGGTTATGCTCCGGAGATACATGGGTTGCAGCGTTTTAAAAGGGTCAACATGTTCAGACAGCTGGACCTTTTAGCTCAAAGCTCTAAAATACCATTGTGGCTGGTCAAGCTGCCACGACACAGACAGAAAATAACCTGTTTCCTTTTGCAGAAAAATGTGAATATCAAACCATGAACTTATTTTTATTTGCAGCCTACCCAGACGCCATGACAGCTGCGTCCTCCCTGAGTCAACCTTGATTGAATTTTCAATCGATTTGTTGAAAATCTTTCAGTGCGTTGCTCCACTTTGAGCTAAGGTGCTTCAACACAGAATGTAAACTTAATCAATGTGTGTATATAGCTTGCCTGCACTCCTTCAAGACTGTTACATCTCTCACCACCGCTATGGGAAGCAAAGACAAAGGCCAGTTGCACTGACAGACAGAGCAGAGCAACACGGGCCAAATATAACTCCGGAGCTATGTGATCTAAATTGAGTAAAAGCAAGGAAGCAGTTTTTCTTAGAAAGCATGCTACAGTGACTCAGCAAAATCTGCAAACCAGCCTCATTTCTTTGGTATAATTTTCTGCCTTTGTATTGATTTCTTGTTTTGTTTTGTGCGTGCAGGCACCGGCATCTGTGCTATTTCAGACTCAGCTAGTTAAAATACATTTCCAAGCATGATAGATGCACCTAAGGGATTCCTCTTGCCTTCCAGCCACCTCTCCAGAGCTCTTCCACTCTCTGACATCGGTGCAGCCGGGCACAAGCACAGAGATTTAAACTCACACACATACACTGAGGTAACCCTGCAATTAGAGATACCGTAATTGTGACTTAGCATTGTAAAAGAGCAGTGCGCTGTTGCCAGGGAAGGGTTGTTGACTGTGGCATTATAACAGGGAACCTAAATGGCATGTGTTTATCTACATTCTGCAGTGCTGAGAGCTGCTGTCTAAAATAACCATCAGGTTCCTGGTAATGGAGTTGACTCAGGCTGTAAAGTTTGAATGGACATCCTCGTTCCTGGCATCTATCGTGCATTAGGATCAGCAGCAGGGAAGAGCTGAATGTCATAAAATATTATATAATTCCTTTATTCAGCTGTGGAGATGTTTTTTTTGTTTTTTTTTTTGTACACAGATTAACCTTTGTCTTCTCCCTGCAATAACTCGGTTACTATGTGGCATGTGGATCTTTTTTTATGACTAATCCTCAAAGCTACTTACATAAGAGACAATTTAGGGCATAATTATGAGGGTGTCACCTTTGTTTTGCAAACAAATAAACTCTTTGCAGTAGGACGATTACATGATAGAGATTTGGTTTTAGCTTATGACTCAGAATCTGGTCCCATATGTACAGATTAATTGAAAGAAATTATTGACTATCCACCTAATCATCCACCTATCAGTTCACTTACAGTTATTGGTAATGGGATTATATCGGTAAAAGATTCATGAGGGAAACCTACACACTGGGGATCCCAATTTATTCCAGCCATCCAATCACATTTATGTACGCATTTATGGTCTTTGTTTAGCATAAAAGAAGACCATGATATGCCAAAGAAGTCTCTGAAAGTCCTAAAATGACATCATGCAACCAACTGCAGGATATTGCTACTATTGATATTATTACTGTGCTTGCCTGTGCAACCAGAAAGAGATTGCACAGGTTCACCTTTAATCGGATATTTGAAGAATAATGTTCTTTGGATAGAAGAATTTAAAACTGAATTAGTTGAACACCAGAACGGAGGATATATTTGACATGAATACAGTATTTCAGGACAGGAAACTCATACCAACCGAGAAGCGTGAAGCTAAAAGTGTCGTGGTTTGGAGATGTTTTGCTGCAAAACAACCTGGTCAGGTCATCATAGAATCACCATTCTTATTTTTTTGTTTGATTACTTTTTGTTGTTTTTTCAGTACAATTAAACCTATTTTCCCAGAGAGTTTTTAATAAACATTTCAGGATAGTAGTTACACTCACACCAGTAGATGAAGGTGGATGGCAGAAAGGGTATGGATGGAGAAAAGCTTGCATACTTGATCTAACTTGGTTAGAGTTAGGTTTTCTAACCTAGCAAGTAAGATTGAAATGTTATCTGTAAAGGCTGTTTGAATCTATTCAAATGGGTAGAACATGTTATTTTATTTTCAGCAACTGGGAGCATCTCACAGTTCTCCTTCTCCACCAGACAACATTCCCAGTTCAGATCTGCAGTTCTACCCCAAAACCAAAGAACATTAATTCTTTTCTCAACTATGGGTTCCTAGTTTCTCACAGTCAACCAAAAGTCTTTCTCCATAGCTTACCTGAATTCCTCCCATACCAGAGATTTTTCAGCTTTAAGAATATGGGTGATAATTCAGAACAAGACTATTTGTGCTTATGTGACCTTTAACATTCATTAAGCTAGTCAAGACTAGTTGAATCTTTTGGCACTTTGGTAAATTCCCTAGGCAATGAACAGTTTGACCTCAAGGCTGGTGTGAAAGCTGCTATAGAAAAAGGTGTTCATTAATGGAAAGGCTGGCAACTGTCTGGGATGTTTTCCAATTTCCGCTCGTTCTTTCCACTAAACAACAATAAGCTTGTTTTGGCATGAAAATCAATTGGAAAATGCCTTGTCACGCTTCTTGAGAAAAACTAACAACTGCTCCTGTAAGATTATTCCAGATTTTCTTTTCTGTCTTTAAATGCCAATGATGCTCCCCAGCAGCAAAACAGGTGCAGTAAAGCTGCACTTTAGTGTTTTAATGATAATGAGTAAAACAACTGCACAGATGAACCGGGGTTATCCGCATTGCAACTTTGGGCTTGGATTTCGTTAAACACAGAACAACATAGTTCAATCATTTATTTGAGCTTTTAAGTTTCTCATGTTGAGACCAGATGAGGCTCAGATATTTTTTCATACATGTGCTGATAAATAGAACCATGAAAGTAAGACAGGGTGCACTTACTTTTAGTCATGCTGTAACAAAAAGGAGCAAAAAGTAAAAATTTAATATAAGGAATTCAGGCCACGAAAGGACTCTGTTTGTCCTGAAGAATGGGTCTGATAAATATTTTTCAAAGTTGTCACTGGGCCAAACTAAAGATCCAAAGTTCAGGGAATTTGTGGAGGAGGGCAGAGGTGGTAAAATATTCATATGAGCTGAAAGCAGAGAGCCTGCAGTTCGGTCAAGGCTTGGGCGGCTTACATTTAGTGTTTGCTTGTTTTCTACTAGAGATAGAAAACTTATCAATCTTGATTATACTAAAACTAATTATATGATTATAATCTAATTTACATTGTTTGTCAAAACAAACAAGTAATTTTCATTTGTAAATAAAAAAAAACATCTACAAAGATCCACAAATTCCTCCCATCTCATAATTAAAATATAATTCTTCCCAATATTCTTCCTATAAAGTTTTTCCCACAATAATTAGCTGCAGTAAGAACTCATTATTCTCTGTGTGTGAGCCAAATGAAGGAGAGTTATGCTTGTGTAACAGTATTTCACTTCCATTCTACCCAGTATATCTTTAGCATTAGCTTAAAATCGTCTTCAGAGCTACAAATTACATGTAGCTCTAAATGTAGAGTTGAGAAGCAGGAAAGACGGTGTATTCAAAATGAAGCTTACAGGTACTTTAGCTACAGTTTTAACCACTGCAGGAAAACTTAATAAGGTGTGGAATCTCAAGACTTTCAGCTGCTTCCATTCACTGCTCCTGTACTTGCTGCAACCACAGCACAACTCACTAGTATAAAAGGTTCCAGTGACATAGTTATTTGAGGAAAAAAAAGCAGCACTTGTTTACTCTTGTGCACATCAGATCAAACATTCTCAACAGAACAAGAACAAAATCTAAGAATTTTATTGTTTTGCATTTAAATTTAGCATTCAGTTATTGCCACTCTGGCACATTACAGGCATTCATCATTTTGATACCGTCATGGAGAGCTTTTAAATATCTGGGTAAAGTGCCGGTCTATATCTCCATACAACTGTTGTAGAAAAGATTTCTTCTTGCTTTCTTTATCTTGGCAGACAATCTGCCCTACTTATTGTATTCTTGTTTCAGCTAAAGGTTTTGTCAGTGTCAATACTTCTTTGTTCTTGGGTGATTGTGGTGTCATGAATTGTTTGGTGTTCGATATGTGAGATCATCACTCTTCAGCAACTTGTGTGCTTAGCTGTCACTCAAAGCAAGAGCACGTTTCATACAGTCAGGTGTAATACAAAGTGCTTAAAAGGCAAACAGCCGACACTTAGCCACTACATTTATGACATATTTCTGAACTTCAGACATTAAAAGAAACAGGAATTTTCACCAACAAGCTTCAAAACAATTGAAAAGCAAAGTTGTAAAAAAGTAAGAGACAAGACCTTTAAAGAACAATTCACAAAAAGTTTTAATTTCAGATTAAGACAAATTTTAAGGCTGGAGTTGCAGAATTATAATGACCAGGTTTAGGGAATGCATTGCTGTGATAATGCCGAAGACTTTGGGGAGAAAATGGGAATCCGTGTTTACGTGTGTGGGTAAGACGATGAGAGAAACAGGCAGAAATTATAATAAAGTGAAACATTCGACACGCTCTAATTGCAGCTTTAGTCTCATGGCTTTACACAATCTCTTTTTCCGTAAGTGTTGTAATCAAGGCTGCTGCTGTACCCAACAATGTTTCTAAACCAGACACTCCAAGATATTCACATTCTGTGTGCATAAACCGCTTAACTGTGTATTAAGCAGGAAAGAGATCATCAGATAGAAACTTAAATCTATCACATTTATCTTATTTTTTCCCTTTGTTAGTGCAATGTTTTTCAGTTTTCCCACCCTTAACAACTATAAATTCTCCTTCTCCAATATTTCCACACTTCGCCCTGCAAATCATAGCAATAAAAGTGACACATTTTCAAAAGCCACTTATTCTTTCTCTATTCTGTGCCTTTTCAAACCCGATTCCCATGTTCACATTTTCATTTTCTTTTCTTTTTTTTTACATAACCACAAACCAGAAACCAGATTGTGTTTCCTTTGCACAGTCTTCTAAAACAAACAATGGTCGCTTTTCAGGACTTAAAAGAGTCCGAGGGGGTGAGAATGGATTGCTTTGTGCCATAAAATATCAAGGTGAGATTAGAGCTTATCAGATGTTTCCATTCAGAAAAAATCTGTTTTGCCCTGCAGCTGCTGCTGGACTGAGCAACCAGCAGACTTGGAAGGAGTCTCTGGGTGTTGCAAAATGTCAGAAGGTCAACCGCTGGTTGTTTATGCACACGTACAATGAACACTAAGGTCCGCAAAGATGTTATATACGGGTCTCTAAATCATTGCTTTTCATTTCTGTCCGATGCCACACTAACATTTTGTTTAACCTAATGTGACCAGAGGAGCAAAATTACAGGAGAGTGCTAACCTTCCAGGAAAGTCCACATGAGGCGACTATTTTCCAGCCATGCAAAAAGAGAAGTGGAAAAAGCGGGAGCAAACAATGATCAAAATTTTTGAAAAACAGCAGCAAAGGTTGGCAGAAAGGATTGTTTTTGAAGTGTGGCGCAGTTGGTGAGTGCAGCCAGGGCATTGGAGACAAGGTCACAGCTATAACTGATGTCACTTCAAATGCCAGTCATTCATGGAGGTATGGGTCATTTCATCAGAGGACATGTGGCTCCGAATTTTATTGGGAGTTGGGAGGGGGGAGACTACCTGAGTTACTTGAGGGTAAATCCTGCACAACTGGTGATTCTATACCGTACTGCCCCCCTGTGGCCATGGAGCTAATGCTAATGGGTCACTTCAGTGCACTGACCTGGTCAACTGGACTTAAGAAAGTGAAGGGTTCAGTGAAGAAGTGAAGTTTTAGCTGAGTTTATTTTCAGAAATAAGCTCTTTGGGATATTTGAAAGAAGTAGTAAGTAATTTTTCAGACGAGGGTGAGATGGGGAAAAAAACGAGTGCAACGCAGCTAGATAGCAAGTTACAATCTTGCAAATTATTCATCGTGTGATTTAATCTCATGAGGAACTTTGCAGCTCTGAAGGAACAGTGAGCAATCCCAGATAAAGCAAATTTGATACCTGGCTGACAATAATCAGCCATGAGTCATTTACAGCGCCGTACGTGACAGTTTTCACACATGGCTCGCAAATTGACCCAAAACTTCCCTGACACTTTGACACAGAGAGGGGGGACTTTTTCGCGTCACCAAGTCGACAAGTAGCCCTTTTCTTCAGGCCGCACAAAGCCTCGACTGTGCTCATAATGGAGTGAAAGAACAGCTGCTGGCATGTCTGCTCCAAGACTGTGAGCCACTCTTGGTGTTGGTGGAAAAAGAAGAAGAAGAAAAAAAAGCTTCCCCCTTTCCCATTGCTGCAGGTGGCAGCATGGCCCCCCCGGTGTCGAGGCAGCAGCAGCACAGGTGGAGCTCTGCAGCTGCATCTCCACCCTCGGTGAAACCAGACGGACCGTAGATGCCAGCAACGCAGGTGCAGTCTGGGTAGATTCTGTGGTAGCATCTTCACCCTGCCTCCATTTGCAGTGTTAATTTATAACATCTGCTTCCTTCTGCTGACATGCATTAAATAAATGTTTGTTGTCTCTGCTATTAGTCTGCTTCACAAAATCTTGCACAACAGGTGAGTGGGAGCACATGCACTCAGTGGACACTCATTCATGTCAGCTCCATTAGACTAAACTGTGCCGTGTCCCCGGAGTTAATGTTTAGACGCATTATGCCCGCTGAGACACATGCAGCAGTTGGCTGAAGGTCAGGCCCACATGTTCCATGTGATCTCTTTAAAACAGACCCAAAGCCACGAAGATTTAATCGCTGGGGGTGGAGGAGAGGTGTCGCTGTAGGGGAGCCCAGTCCTAACCGCTGGCTGATGGCCCACACATAGCGTTGTGTGGTCTTTCCAACCAACAGCAGCCCAACTGACTTGGCCTTAAAGTCTCAGCAGCTGACTCAGTCAATAACAGACAAACTCTGCAAAAGGGAGAGAGGATCCCAGTTGCTAAGCAGTGTATCAAGTCAATTTTCAATCCGACTCTCATCATTTAATTCGTCAATTTCTTTAATCAGATTTTAACTTGTTGAAAGTAAGTTTTGGTAAACCGCTTCTAACTTTATCAATGCCTTATTTCTAAATGCGAAACTATTTTGTAAATAATTGGGTTTTCATTACCAATCAATATTTTTTTTTGTTTTTCAGCGCATTCACATCAAAGATGATATTAAATGGAAGCAGCTCATTCAGAACCTTCTGAGCAGTGAAATCTACATTTTATAAAAAGAGATGATTAAATATTCCATAAACTCAAGAGCTGCTGTTACCATGCTTCTGAGTTTAAAGTCCAGATAAGACCTCAGGCAGTTCAGCCGTAATAAATTCAACTTTATTGGTTTAGAGTCAATTTGACACCAACATTATCTTAAAGCACTGCTAAAATGCAGTGTGATAAGTTACAGTTCAGTTGAGTTCAAATGTTTAAAACTACATCACGATGTAGATTTTTTGAGAGTTTCTGGCTTTTCCACACAAAACTCAAGTTTAACTGAAACTTTATCAAAAGAATGTGACCCAGACTAATAAAATAAGAGAAAAATTGTACTTTTGTTTTTGTGGTTGATAGCACACATATAAGTGCTACCAACACCTGCATGCCAGCATATAGGTGTGCTAGAAACCACATCTGCTGTGTCACATGCATTTTATCAGTATCTCACAAACAAATAAAGAATTTTTTTCAATTACTCTCTACTTTAGAAACTTGAACCTATTTGTTTTTCTGGCTGATTTAATATAATTTAAAGGTGGTTTCAAAACAGACAGTTTTTTTTTTCTCAAAGTACTTATGTTGCAAAGTACTAATTTAAACTAAAACCAAAAACAAACTTATAAGACTAAACTCTTGAACAATACACCATCATTATCGAGTCATTTCACACAAATACCAAAGCCACAAGTTAAAGGAAAATCCTAAGATTTTATCCTAAGAGCTTCTGCCATGTTAGCTAATCGTTCTCGTGACGTAGTCAAACAGTCGCTGTGATCCACAGTGCAAACCACTTGAGTCAAAAAATGTTTTGTTGACAAGTATTGCTAATATGTTAGACAAAAGTAAAACAAGTAGCAAATCCCGCAGCTTCAATCTGGAGTTATAATGGACTCAACTTGGATATGATCTCATTCTCAGCTTCAAGCTCCAGTTACAGAGACAGATTGAAAACAGAACTTGCTTGAGCACAAACGGGGAAAAGCGCAATATTGTTTTGCATTGCTAACAGTTAGAACCAAAAAAATTAATTTTTTTGGTATCCCAACTAATGAATCGTTATATCTTTTGCAGCTGTTACCCCTGAATTTCCAACTTTCCAGGACAATGAAGTCTGTTTCTGTTCTATTCTAGATCATGCTGTGTTTATTTGCGACGTCATTATAAGATCAGAATTCTGACTTGGAAGACAAATCAAGTGCGGCATCAGTGCAATGTGTTGCTGAAAGGAACGGATATCGAGTGCAGTGGATTTCCATGGCGCAAATTGAATTGTCATAGTCAGCTTTGACCTTCGTGTCACGTGGATCCCCTTGCTCATCATAGTGATACTGTACAAACAACTGACAGACAGGCAGGCCAGCAAGCCAGAGGGGTCAGTCGCATTAAAAAGAGAAAGTTCACATGCTATTAGACCCAAGCAAAAATAGGACACAAAACCATGCACGGATTCAGACAGGCCAGACAAAAGGTTAGGAGGAGCATTGTTGACCGACCATGCATCTATTTTTGTTGGCCTCCTGCAACAGGTCTCCCTTTTACACACTAATCTCATCAAAGTTTCTGCTGCATCCTGCTGAGGGCTTTATATGGCTTTTCCCCAAAAATAGACCGATTATGGGAAGCAGGTGACAAATTGCTGCTGCGCGAGTGCTTGTCAAATGTCTGTTGGAGTTCTCACATCCACAAAACTCATTTTCCAAGGAACTCCACCTGCCCTTTCCAGTTCTCTCTAACCATTTTATGCCAACCCAGCAGACCCTGCTGCTGGGTTGGCTGTGTGTGACTCCAAAAGCTAAAAGTAGATTTTATTTTTGCTGATTTGTTGCCTAGAAACATGGCGGAATCTAATGAGGAGACCTCAGACAGACCTCAGAGTGGACAGATGTGAGGAATGTCTGCAGGGGAGTCTGAGAGCTCTCTGTGTAGTCTCGGAATGAGGAGCTCTGAAATGTGAAAGGAGCAGAAGACAGCAAGAGAATATGAGAAGGACAGTGTGTGACCGAGAGTGCAAAGTCAAAAAGGGGAGATATAGAGTTAAAGGGAAAGAATGAGCTCATGGCACAGTGTGCGTCTGTGCGAGTGTGTAAGCGGGAGAAGAGTATTGGCTGCAATCTCTGACTTTGACCCACACAGACTGCCAGTAAGAAGGCAGCTGACATTTTGGCCAGCTCCCAAACACTTCGGCAACGTGCAGCCTGCCTCGTACGCAGCAGCGTCAAAGAAGCAGTTACCAGGCACGTCTGTCTTACTGAGTCAACAGCAGCCACTGGTGGACAAGTCATGACACTCATTCATAAAATCTACAGACACCAAATTCAGTGGCTGCAAGCAGGAAAATCTAGAGGAGTGAAAGTCCCATGAGTCATGCATGAATCAGACACTCCACCCCCCCCATCACCAGCTGCAGACGTAGTATATGATGTACATCCTACGTGTCTTCCGCCCACACCCCCCGTGTGTACATGTCTTAGAAGCTATATGCACAGAATCTGGCTCCAGCTGAAATAATAAACCTTCACACAGACACTTCATCCTCTGTTGTATTCATTTATAACAGAACAACTCACACTACCCACTGGGATTCTGAAATAATATCAATTAAATGCACCAGACTCAGGGAGGGGCCACTTTTTTTGTTGTTGTTTTTTTAACCTAAAATGTTAGAATGAAATGTCTTACATATGCCCTATTCTTAAACACCTATCAGTACCTCCTTACTAAAGAAGATGACTTTGAACAAAAATCTGGCGAGGCTTGGCATGCTGTGCCTCGTGGGTCACAGCGTACAACAGGGGAGGGGAGAGTGTGCGCGGTCAGACCCCAGAGGTGACAGCGTCCAGTCGTCAGTGGATGCATGAGCAAGTAAATGTAGAAGGAAAAATACAGCAGAGGGTCACAGAAGACGCCAGAGTGACGGAGAGCAGGATAAGTTCCTGTTAGATGAAGCGCTGCAGGACTTTCCATGTTTTCTAAAAGCGATGTCTCGTCTAAATTTTCAGAAGAAAGAAAATGACAAATCAATGATTCATGTTGGCTTAACCTAAACTGCGCAGGATGACCAGTGTACTGTGCACTAATGGAAAAGCCAGTATGATTCTGTTCACATTGAGCCATTCCATTGTTAACCTCACTACATCTGTAGGATTGTGCCATGAGGAACTATTATATAATTACTCTTCAGCATTGGGGAGAACAATAAAAAAAATGGGGTTAAAGAATATAGGAACTACTCTATAAGCTTACAGTGAACTCCAGCTATTCAAGGATGTGAAGGAGACCAGCTACCAGGGAAGAGCTAAGACTCCCTCCAAGAAAGCTTCTACTGAAGTTCAAACACCAAATATGTATTAATATGTATTAATGCTCACAGTTTACTTTGTCCTGGCACTACTGCAGAAATTATTAATATGTTATTCTTCCTTATTTCTGCTCTTGGGGGTACAGCCAATGAGCGGCAAGGAAAATAAATGGCACTCCAGGATTGGTTGCAAATGCCAAGTAGAATTTGCAAACTTGCAAATAAGATTTCTTATCGCATTCTTTTTGCCAGACTTCTATAAAGTCCATATCTGCAAAATGCAATGGGTAATGGTCCGGTCTACCTAAGAATCAACTTTACTTTTCACCAGATATCCTAACAGTTGGGCCTAAACATACACATTTACCGTAACTTTAAGATATTTCATTCAATGCTGACCATTTGTCTGAGATAAAATCCTATGATGCCACCTTCTACAGTAACTGTGGTTGCTTCTGAAAAGCAGATAAAATGCTATCAAATATATTAGTAATCACACTTATGTTTTCCATTAAAACTTAATTGTACTGTAATTTTCTGATTTGAAAAGTTATGTTTTTCCCTTTTTTACCTAAAATGCTAGAATAAAAGGAGTCTTTTTGCCCTTATGAAGAGATGCCCTAGTTTTTAACACCTGGGATGTCAGAAGCTACTTTGTAATAGAAAGGAGCTCAGATGACTTTGCTTCCTCTTTGACTCCAGGGACACAAAGATCTGGTTCAAGAAACCCAGGTGGTCCAGTTCTGCTTGTTCACTCTTTCGTTGTTTAAGCATTCTATGTTTCTGCATGCTCATGAAAATCAAAGAACACATTCATTTTTGCTTGGGATTACTGTTTGTGGCTGAAAATTATGACTACTTGCAAATCCAATTAGCTGTACCAGTGTGTCAATGCGAGGTTCTGCTGGGGAAAAACTGCATCTGGATGTTACTTTGACACTTGCCACCTAAATAAACATTTTTTGCAAATCCATATGGCCAAGCTTTGACCCTACACCAGCAGGACTGAGGAAGTTAGCCTAAAAACTGCAGAGTAATGTTTCAAAAAACACACACACAGACAAAAAAAAAAAGAGTCTGAGGTTTTCCGCCAGCATTAATGCACACCAGACAGAAATATGAGGTGAAACAAGCAAATTTTGCATAGACCCCATCCCACAAACCACTAATTCCCACATTGCTATTACTCCAGCCCAGCACCATAAACTCCATGACATTCTTCTGTGTTCTTCCTCCAAGTACTGGTTTTAGTGCCTTGAAAAAATATCCATACTCCTTTAACTTCTTTTGTATTTTGTCATATTACAGCCAAAAATATCAATGTGCTTCATGGGATTTTGTGTCACAGACCAACACATTGTGTATTATTACGAAGTTGAAGGAAAATAATGGCAGCTTATCTTTTTCTTTGTACCAAGAGAAATTTGTGAAGTCTATTTGAATTCAACTATTAGCTATGCATCACATACATAGCATGTCAAAAGAAGTGAGAAAAAGAAAACAATTGTGGAAAAAAAGGTAATCAGAAATCAGTTTGCATCCTCCAAGCCATGTAGACGCAGTAAGCATTTGGAATCCAAAATGCCAAGCAGGCTAGATTGGATTCCATATAGGGTTTTCTGCTGACTGTGCAAACATACTGAAGTCAACCATCCATCCATCCATTGAATCCCAGAAATCTTTTGTTCCTGTTGGTGGATCACATGATCCGGTTTTATTGCTTGTAAGGTTTGGAGTCAACGAGGATCATAACACAGTAAAAAGAGAGATGAGATTATGGCGTATGTGCCTATCAGCTTCCTAGCATTGGATCGTGTTAAGGGATGGTGATGTCACGAGTTAGCAGCCAGCCAAGCAGACTGGCAGCGTCAGATGGGGTGATGATGTTACCAGGATCAGGTGCATGGAAACAAGTGTTTCAGTTTCTTTATGCAGAGAAACAATCCAGCTTGTATCTCTGCACAAATAGGAATGTGTGGACAGACATTTTTTTTTTCTACCTGCAGTTCCAGAGGCAATGCATGAGCATAGAAGTAACTATCAAACTCCTCCCTTTCTTTTCACCGTAGCTGAACCTGAGTAGTCTCAGCCCCCTCCTCGTTCCAGTTTCCAGTTATATGCCAGTTATCCTGGCATATGTGCAAAGTCTCGTCTGCATGCATTTAATGTCAGAATCCCCTTTATGTGTGGGATTTCGGCGCGCGAGGCAGGGAGTGTGACTAGCAGCGTGACAGAAATGAGTGGGATGGCTGTAGGAGGGAGGGCTGAACAGAACAGAATCAGGGGTGTTAGTGCGACACAAAGACGAGACTGGCAACTGCGCCTCTCTGCAGCTGTGGGCCTACGTGAGCATCGGCAGGAACGCTCTTCTCCTCTCTCCGCCCCTCCCTTACCCGCTCTCTCATCTCTCCCCCTCGCTGCCTCGCTCATTTGCACCTCCGTATAGACTTTTTGAGGGGCCCCGCCTCCCTCCTTTGTGCAAATCCTTCTTCCACTGTTCTCTCGTTATTTCAGTCATAACTCCCTTCACTTTTCTCCCACGTCAGGTTGCCAAGCGGCATGGGCCTGGACCGGAGAGAGATGGGCTCTGCTCAGCCAGCCAACAGATATCTGAGACGACTGAATGGGGAAGAAAAGAAGCCGAAGATCTGGTTTCCCACACGCACGCACGGCCAATTTGGCCTGAAAAGACAGACGAGAGCAGGGTCTGTGTGGGGGTGCGCGCGTGTGTGGGTGTGTGTGTGTCTGCACATCACTAAAAGCAAGTTAACTCGTTTTTATGCATGCATGCCACACCATAGGTTCACGTGACAACTCCAGCATGTTCAGAGTGAGCAAACACTGGGCTTTAAGGCCAAGGTCAGAGGTGACATGCAGAAGATCAAGCAGGAGGAGAGAAGAGGGAGGAGGAGGAAGAAAGAAGCGTAGATTAGGCGATAGAATGAATACAATGAATAGATCAGAGGATTCAAGGACAAAATTGGACATAAAAGCAGTTTATACATTGTAGTAAATGTGCAAAAATTGGGCAAGGTGGTGTCAGCAGAGAGCAAATCACAGCAGAGAGATAAATGAGCGAACTCAATGGGCTGATTGTCCTTGTGCCGTTGAGCAGGTGCATTTCTTGGCAGAGGATGGGACTGGCAGTCGCACGTTGCCATGAGTACAGACAGAAGAACGATGCTGACCTCTACAGGCTCAGACGGAATGTGTGGAAACAAATGCAAATATTTACACTGAGCTTGCTTGGCAAAAAAAAAATAATATATATATACAGCTTCTGTAGCAAAGGTATTCACAAAGTCTAAAAATTATGGAATATACTCATTTTTAGCCCCACGTTCCTTTAAAACTGCCAAAGAAAATACAAATCGATCACTCAGTTATCTTTAGAAGTCACCCATGTAGTGAGTTATATTTTACTAAACTCCAACATCCACATGTGGGCCAAAAATAATCCAAAGTCATCTTAAATGTAATGTCATGAACACCTTTGATTCTTATCAACTCAGTAATAGTTTATGAACCACACAAACTAAATCATAAGTGTCACCATTTAAAATGATTATTTTACACAGCAAGACCTTATGTATGTAATTCTGATCTTATTACTTTGAAAAATATGTTGTCATCAAGTTGAATATTTTAACAATCAAATTTGTATAGCACATTTCAGCAGCAAGGCATATCAGAATGTTAGACAGCAGGTTAAGTTAGGATTAACCGGGTAAGCTAAGGTTAGATGAGAGAAAGTCACATTGTTCTCCAGAGTCATCCTACCCAGGGTCTGGTCATGACCAAGGGACTCATGGTCATGACTCTGGGACTCTGGTCCTCCAGAGTCATGACCAGAGCATCTGTCAGACTTCCCAAGGGAAACTGTGGCTACAATGTGATAGCTTGCCACCATATAAGTGAAAATATGTGTGCGTGAATGGGTGACTGACTGAATGTCAGTGTAAAGTACATTGCAGTCCTCTGGACTTTGATGCTTTACTGAAGCAGGTTTTGATTTGCATTCAGTCTTCTTGAACTCACACCTACCATCATTTAAATGAATCTGATTGCAAACGCAGTGCAGCTGTCCTAGAAGGATTTTCTTGAATTATGCTTCCTTAACCTAACGCCATAGTTGGCAGAAAGGTTAGAGGATCAAAATGTTCTCATTGTTCGGAGGCAGCAGTCAGGAGAAATACTTCCACAGGATTACATGTGTACTCTGGCAAAGAGAAGACAGACATTATTACGTGAGGAAAAGACGGAGACGGAAAATATGAAGCTGCATGTCTCCAGCAACTGTTGTGTCTGAACACGTTTAAAAGAGTTCAAGGATTTGGAAGTAAGTACATATTATTCTAGCTGCTTTTAAAACATGTGCTTATTTTTATTATATGCTTTTTTTATCTTACAAATTGTGTCTAAAACTGTTTCTGTGCTGCTATCTTGGCCAGGACACTCTTGCGAAAGAGGCTTTAAAACTCAAGTGTTTATGAAATAAAATAGGAAAAAATGAATATGAGGCAACTTTGATGTTATAAAACCTTGATAGTTTACCAAACCTAATGAAAAGACAATACACTAACTAGGAGGCCAGCAAAGAAGCCAACCACAAACAACACTGGAGGACCACCAGGACTCTCTGCCATGTAATGAATGTGTTGAATATTTAATAACAATGTTCTGTATACTTCGTTTGTATAGACTAATGAGTATGTTTATAAAATCGGAAGGATTTTCTTTGAAATGAGAAAAAAAATCAGCACAATAGGCATTATGCTTAATACCTACTGAAATGGGTATTAAGCCCACCTATTTTTATGGGTATGCTATTAAAAAAAATCATACCTATTTTAATTTCAGATATTTAGATAACTTTAGAATTTTAGCACCACAGTCATGGGATCCAGGTATTTTAACTATTTGTGCAACCTTTACAAGGACTTTCTTTAAGTCTGCTTTCATTTAGTTAAACCTAAACTGCATTTAATATTTACACCTGGTCAACATTTCAGAAGTACACTAAAACATTTTACAGTTTACTGAATTTCACAGAAAATCTAAGGAAAAGCAGTAAAATAAGTCCTTTGGACTCCTGTTCCTGAAACTTCCTGAAGAAAAAACCAATAAATCAAAAGAGCACTTCTTATAAAATTTGTTTTTATTCCAAAAAGATTTAGAAAATTTGACAATTTTGGCAAAACATTATTGAAAACTATCTAAATATAATAGAAAAGCCATGTTGGTAATTGCATATGGCACCCATGATTCTCAGCGCTTTAGTTCCTTGAGAAAGACGATTTGTTGGAAGAAAAAAACCCACAAAAAAACTAGACCGAAAGTAATTGCTTAGAACAGCCTTGTATGTGAGATACTAAAATTATTATCTAGAATATAATCTCTTGTGTTTTAAGAAGACCTTATCAATCAAACCTGACTTGTTACTATCAAAGTTGATATTTAATGAAAAGTTCAAATTAAACCTGAGTCATTCTGAGGTAGAAAAAAAAAAACTCATACAGAAAAATCATGTGTGATTTCAACAAAACAGACCCAGCAGGGACAACGACACCGAAGCCAAACTCTTAACGATACTAAAAGATAATAACATTTCAAAGGAAGTTGTTTTGCTCTGCATCATATGCATGTCTGCGGAGTTTGTCCCCTCTGATAAACGGATGGTACTGTAGTTTGCCAGGCGCTGAGACATACCACATGACCACACCTGTTGGGTTCACTGAAACCACAAACTCAGTGGAGTCTTTCAGCACATCAGTCTGGTCAGTGTAGACATCAGTGGCCTTGAAAAAAAAAAAGAAAAAAAAAACAGAAAATAAAAGTGATTTATGGAACCTCTACATTAAAAAATGTCTTCTGTCAAAGCCGGAGTTACAACCTTGTACTATTAAACGGAAAAAAACTAAGTCTCTGAGATCTACCTTGTAGCTGCCGGTGGTGTAGTTGAGTTTGCTCAAGGAGGTTTTGTAGCGATAAGGCATGTCAGTGCGGCGGCTGAAGAACACTAAAGCGCTGGCGTTGTTTGACAGGGGGCGCCAGAACACCTCGATGCCAGACTTCTCCTTGAAGACGGAAAGCAATTTCATTGACAATGAGACATGAAAACCCCTTTTATTGCCAAATCTGTCTTATTTTCCTCACAGCCAATGCCAAAACAGCAGCACAATCCACACCTTGAGAATGCGTCTTCCCTGAATACCCAGGGGGTCCTGGTTGATGCTGATGATCATCTTGTTCTGAAGGATGCTCTGGGCTCCGCTGCTGATTGTGCGAAGGTCGTTGGACATGAACAGGGGAGCGGCCATGATTGCCCACAAAGCCATCTGAGAACGAGACTGGTCCATACTGAGACCAAAATCTCCGATAATCAGCTGATCAGAGCAAAAAAAAAATGATCACATTTATTAGTAGAAATTCAGACATTTTTGACAACCAATACCTGTCATTATGAGCCTGACCACATTATAAATAGAGACACTGAGTTCCTAGACATTTTAGAAAACAATATGTTTCTGGACTCCAGCTTTCAAGAGTACTCGTGGCTATTCAAGCAAAGTTTAAAGCATAAATACAAAAGCTGATGGGCCGGACTCAATAAACATATATAAATATGTTTATTGTGGCTATTCCCACTGTAGTTAAGCTTTAAACTGCAGTTTAAAGCTTAAACGGTAGTTTAAAATAACAAAAACCAAAGTCTGGAAGTAACTATCCAAACAACTTGTTAATTAATTAACTAAGTAAGCAGGGGAATAAGTAACCAAGTCATTCAGTAAGTAATACTTAAATAGGTAACTGTAGATATAAGTAACACACTGACAAAGTAATAAAATATTTATTAACTAAGCCTCCAAGTAATGACTAAGTAAGTAACTTCATAATTAAGTAACTTAGGAACCAACAGCATTAGTAACTAACTAAGTATGTTTGGATTGAGGAAGTAAAAAAAAAAAAATTAATTAAATACCAATAAGTTGCTAATGAAGCAACTAGGTTTCTTTCTAGGTTTGTAAGAAATAAGAACGCAACTAAGTAACTTGATGAGTAACTAAGTAGCAAAATTACTACTATATATCTAAGAAACTAACTGAATATGTAACAAGGAACTGAGTAGTCCACTAAAACAAGGAGCTAAGTAAGTAACAATGGGTGGAAAAATAATCGGAAAACAGTAACATTTATTAGGTCGGTGGGACTAACCATGTCAGGGTCGTTCCATCTTCCAGGTCCGGCTGCAGGTGCCAGGATATCCTGGTTTTCAAAAAACCAATCAACAATGTTCAGCACACTGCTCCAAGAGTCCTGGATGTCGCCATAGTTACGCCAGAGGTTGCATATCTGCCCGAGCTGAGTGTAATTCACCTGAAACATCAATAGCAATATTAAACCACCATACCATTACATACCAATTATATTTATAGAGCAAGTTATACACAGGACCAAAGTGCTGTGCACAATCATAAAACACAAATATGATCAATCGGTAAATTGACAATAGCAATAGTTTACCCAAATAATTGTAAAAAATAACAGAATACAGGACAACAAAGTCAACATCTCAGATTATCTCAAAGGCCAAAGAAAAGAGACATGTCTTAAGAAGGGATTCAGCTATAAAACCTTTCCTGATTGTACTAGAACACGGTGTTCAAAACATTTGCCAGTGTTAAACACCTTTGGTGGAAGTCCACCCTGGTAAGCAGGCCAGCTGCAGGAGTAGCCAATGGGGCGGCCCGTTGCGTTTAAAGCCTTTGACATCAGAGGATAACCTGCCAGGAAAAACAATAAGAGTCAATTAATATCAGATGGTGAATCACCTCTGAATTCATCCCATTAAACTAATGACTCATGTTTTCTTACCCAGCTCCTGGTCGACAGCATTGGAGTAACAGCCATCAAATTTAAACATGTCCACCTCCCAGTCAGCGAATGTCTGAGCATCTATTTCAATCTTATCCAACGTCGTCCCAGGGTACCCCCCGCAGGTGTGGGTGCCCATGTCCCCATAGATGCCCAGTTTGAGGCCTCTATCATGCATGTAGCGCGCCAGCTTAGGGATTCCCCCTGGAAACCTGATTTTAACATAGGAAATTAAACATTACCTGTTGAAACTGTTGAATAAGTGCAGGTTTTCCACTTTACCAACAATGCTAGTTGCTAAGGTCATGATTACACAGTCATAAGACAGCAATATGTTCTCATTTTTTAAACAGTAGGTCAGGCACTTATCACAGCTTCCCACAGATCTCAAAGGTCATTGTTTTTATCACACTTCTGCTGACTCTGATTTGAAGATACTTGCAGGAAAGCTGCTCTACTGCCACTCCTTTTGTCTTATAGGTCTGGATATGATAATGTTGTTTTTACAAAAGAGCACTCCTGTCTGAATGTGTCCAGGCTATACCTTTTAGGGTCAGCCTGCAGCCGTCCATCTTTGTCTCTGTTCATGGACGACCAGCAGTCATCTATGTTCACGTAGACGTAGCCCAGTTCCTTCCAGCCGTCCTCATACAGTCTGTCTGCCATGTCTATAAACAGATTCTCACTGGAGGGAAGAAGGACAGCAATGTTTACCACTGACCCGAACAACATGTACGATTTGTAAACATTGAATGAATCTATGCTGCATTTGAATAAAACGTTCCTCCACTATTACTATTAAAAGACAGACTTTTCTGTTTACCGAACATTTCTTGACTGCTTATGTATAGTAACATTATTTTAGGCGTGCTCATTTATTAAAAGCCCGCTTGCCTGATGCAGTTCTTTGGGTCATTTGCGCAGTCAATGTCACAGCGGAATCGTTCCCATGCCAACCAGCCCATTGGAGGCGTTCTCATCAGTCCATTGTCAAGGGCGAGGGCAGTCATGGTGGCCACAGAGGCACAAATGAGCACTGCGAAATGCATTCCTGAAGTGAAAAAGGAAAATGTGATGATACAGATGATGCAGACACAAGCCTTTAAATACATGAATAAAAAAATATAAAAACAGAAAAACAATAAACCACAATTAAGAACAGAAAACTATGCATAAAATTCTTTTTGCACTTTTGTTAGGCTTCAACTCCAAAGTGTCATTGGGATTTTATGTCATAGATCAAAAATACAGGGGGAAATTGATGGTAATCAACATTTTTCACAAATAAAAAGCTGAGTTTGCACCTTTTGCTGCAATTCCAGCTGCTACGCTTTTGGGTTTTGTCTCTACTGCCTTTTCACCTCTTGGGAAGTTTATTTTTTTCTTTTTTTTTCATTTAAGCTTAGAAAACAGCTGATGCTCATTTAGATTAGAAGTCAAAGATTCTCAGTTGGTTTTAAGTCAACTTCAGCACATGAATACGCTTTGATCTAAACCATTTCATTGGCTGAATGTTAAGAACTGTTGTCCTGTCTCTGGTCTTCAGCAGTCTGTAACATGTTTTCTTCAATGACTTCAATGACAAGTTTATTTATAAGCACCATTCACAAACAAAGTCACAAAGTCTTTTAGAACATAAATCGCAATTAATGTACACAGTCTATAAAAAACAAGCATTGGACCATTTCATGAACTTAAGAGGTTTGAATAATTTTGTAAGAACAGTACATGCAATGTGCTGGATTACATCAACATCAAACAGCTAGTTACACATCGAAGGTGTGATGATAATTTCAAGGTGTTTAACCTTTACAGAGACCTTAAACCTCGTGAGTCTCAGCTGACTGGGAGCAGTCACCAACACCAACTTGAGTGACAATTTTCATTGCGATGTGTTTAGCTGTTATCTGACCATCAAAAACTTTTACATTTAGTGTAAGTCTAAATGTTGTGGCAAAAAACAACACTGCGCAATAGTTGCACTTATTTATTTTTTTAATCAGTAATATTTTGGGAAGTAATGTGGACAAAAATAGGTATGCATTCTCGTTGTAACAACTTTTTAAGTCATTCTTAAGAATGAAAGTAAAACTGTAAACTTACTGTTGAGCCAAAGCCGCTGTCGATATTCTTCTTATATTGGTTTCTGATTTAGTCTTTTTGTAAGAACAGTACATGCAATGTGCTGGATTACATCAACATCAAACAGCTAGTTACACATCGAAGGTGTGATGATCATTTCAAGGTGTTTAACCTTTACAGAGACCTTAAACCTCGTGAGTCTCAGCTGACTGGGAGCAGCCACCAACACCAACTTGAGTGACAATTTTCATTGTGATGTGTTTAGCTGTTATCTGACCATAAAAAACTTTTACATTTAGTGTAAGTCTAAATGTTGTGGCAAAAAACAACACTGCGCAATAGTTGCACTTATTTTATTTTTTTAAATCAGTAATATTTTGGGAAGTAATGTGGACAAAAATAGGTATGCATTCTCGTTGTAACAACTTTTTAAGTCATTCTTAAGAATGAAAGTAAAACTGTAAACTTACTGTTGAGCCAAAGCCGCTGTCGATATTCTTCTTATATTGGTTTCTGATTTAGTCTTCACTTTGATCAGAAGTTAAGTGTCTGAAAAACGCGAGGCACAGAAGCATCAGTTATACAAAGTCGCTCCTGTAAACACGGAAGTGATACTCACGTGACTTCTGCTGTCAGGTGATCATACACCGGAAATTAGGACAAGAGAGACTGGATGATGCTTATTAATGTTTATTATAACAAGTCGAAACAAATCAAGCTTTGTCAAGCGATATTTGAAGTAAGATAGATACATTTAATTAAGATAATTTTTTGGATCAAATTTAAAAAGCATGAAAAATAATGTAAAACAGGATCATTTTATATTATTATTATTATTATTATTATTATTATTATTATTATTATTATTATTATTATTATTATTATTATTATTATTATTATTATTATTGAAAAACAACATCAACATAATTCATTGTCCTTTGTTTTTGTTTTGTTTTTTGTTTTTTGCTTGCTTGCTTTGTTTTTTGTTTTCTTTAATACTTGTGATAACCATAAACAACATTCTCCCAATCTAAAACTAAATTCTCACATAATAATGTAAACTATGATATAGTACTATGAAACGACAATAGTTTCCTCAACTTTTTAGTATGGCTAGAGAGAGAAAAACGATGGGAAATAGTTTCGAGGTAGAAGTCACTAACAGTTTATCCCAATGTCCTTTTTCAGCGTTTGCATGTAGAGGCATCTAGAAGTATTATGTCATGAAAAGTAACCTGCGTAAATGATCGCCTTTGGAGGCAAGGTTTCATATTTGCATTATCTGTCAGCCACACGGTGAGAATATTTAGTTGTTTTAGTGTAAATTAAACTGATCAAACTGTGTGAAAAATGAGGAGTCAAATCACATTGTTGCTTTTATTATGCTTGTTGTCTATTATTACTCAAACAATTATTGTATTATTTTGAGTGGGGGACGGGGGGCTAGCCAACAGGGGGCGCACTAATACATGACATATTTACGTATATTTGTTTATTTATTCACTAATATTTAGTCAATAAAGTTGTTTTAAACAGGTGTATGCTACAAACGCAATTAAAATGTAGGGTATGGAAATGACCGATTGGCATTATGTTGCCTGACGCATGACGTGATAGTTCAAACTTTTCTTATTAATTTTTGAAATCCTTATTTATCTTACATCACAAATAATCCTTTCTAAGCACTTGCTTTTTATATTAATAAAGAAAATAGTTTATTGTGTTCATTCATATAAATGTGGGCAACATTGAGGCTGTCACATGGTAAAGACGCAGGAGCTGGTATCTTTTTTCTGATTGGCTCCTCTCAACGTGAGGTCGTCTGACGCCTAACCATGAACAGGAAGAACTTGTAATGTCAGTGGGGTCCATACAACTCAGGGAGAAATGGCAGAAACAAGCCTGGGTAAGATGATAACACTATCCTGAGCTTTACACACAACCTCAGACGCAGTGAGAGCTGAATATGAGATCTGTTTGGTGGCGTGTTAGTTGCAGAGCAGCAGCTGTACTGATATGGTTCACTGAAATGCTTGTTGTTCTTTTGTACAGCAGACAGACTTCCTGGTTTTAGGTTTCGGCGTGGAACTATTCAGACATATTCTACTTTCATGTTAAACTAACAGGAACAGATCTGAGCAAAATTGAAACTGGGAGATAATACAAAAATTAAGAGAGAACTCTCATAGTACCACAGTTTGGAACAAAATCTTTTGTAAGCGTTCTTAATGGGGTATTGATTATAGATGATCAGTTTTAGTTTAATATGTTGCATCAGAGCAGCAAAACAGTTGTGAAATAGTTGCAAATACTTCAGTTTTATTTCACACCAGTTTTTTACCAGCTCTACCAGAGAGTCAGATGAGTGACCTTGTTTTGAAAAGTAAGGCTTAAATCTTTACAATCAAAAATCAAGTCAAGTCACAAAACAAGATATGCAATTCCAGAATCAATCCAATGTCCTCAACTTACATGTAATACCAGTTTTGAAAAATAATTGACACCCTGTAGAATATAGTTGTAAAAAAAATATTTATTTCAGACACAAATAACCCACATAAATAAAAACTTCAATGATTTCATTCATTAAGGGCCAAAGGTTGTCCAGACCAATTATGTTTTTCTGGGTTCTGGGACAAGTCTGCATGAGCCTTCAATGCTGTTTTTGTAGTAATATTGGTAGACCTGCTCCTGCTGGGAAGACTCACCACTGTGTAATGATTTTTTCCTCCATTTGTGGACAATGCCTCTCATGATGATTTGCTTACTGTCCCATTTCCAAACTGATAGATGTTAAAGATGTTTTTCCCCAAAAAAAAACTTTTTCACAAAACTGCATATAAGCTCTGCCACATAACACCATTTTTAGATACTTGAGGATTTTGATTATTGAGATAACAATCACATTAAAATATCATGCATTTTTATCTTTCTGATATCATTAAAATATCATGCATTTTTATCTTTCTGATATAGACGCAAAACCGTTTATGCCATGAATAAATATCCTTTTTATCCGTCTGTTGAAATGAAAAAAAAGTCCCTTTGTTATCTGGGACCTTTGCCTATAAATAGATCTGATTCAAATGAAAATTATATTTAAACCACTTAATAAAGACTCTAAATATGTTTATGGATCTTCTGGTGAACCAGTGAGTACATCTTTTACTGGAGCAGTTAGGACTCTGCTTAATTTATTTATTTATTTATTTATTTATTTATTTATTTATTTATTTATTTATTTATTTATTGAAATTCATCAACAAAAATTTCACAAAATATTGACAACGGATCTATTGAGGGATTTGTTTTAGGCATAATAACTTTATATCTTTTCCATAAAGTAGTTCTGAATAGTATATACATTTTAATATGGAAATGAAGTAGTAGTTTGAATAGTATTAAATGACTGGATTTTGCCTGTAGGTGCCTTCCGTGTGGCGAAGACCCTCCTCGGAAGTACAGCAGCTGGTTTTGTGTTCGGACAAGCTGCCTCATATGCAGTCAAGCCCTCTCTGACTGAAGACGTCACTCTGCTGAACGCTGCCACTCGAGCTGCTGGACGTGCTGGTTCTACCGGTGTAGCGGTAGTGGCAGCATGCCTCATGTTTACATCAGCACTTCTTTCCCTTGGACTGGGTTTCCTCCTCAGTGCCATGGTACTGAAGCTGCTCAATAAAGCAGGTGTGACCCTGCCATGGTTGATAGGAGCCATGTCCGGGGCATCAGTCGCATTGGGTGCAGTCATCACCGGAGTGTTGGAGGGTATCATACCACCTTGGATCTACATCATGGTTCAAGGCACTCTGGTCCTTATCGTGTATTCGTACTCCAACATCAATGACATGACAACAGCTCTGTTAATCATCTTCACCACTCTGTACACCAGTGTCATGTTTGGACGATTGGGTGCCATACTTGGGTTCTTCTGTATGGGACTGAGCATTATCGTTCTCTTTGCTCTACGATTAACTCTAACAGCAAGGTCGCCACCAAAACCAGAATCTAAAACCAGGTGCAAATTGTTGGAAAGGATCTTCTTCTACTCTGTTTTTGTGGCAATCTTGGGTTTTTTTGTTGGTTTAGGTTCAGGTGGGGCAGAAGAAGGCACAAAAACACAAGTAATTTTAATGCTACAATCAGTCCTTTGGGTGGGATTTCTGTCTGTGGGACTGTTGGGGGCTGGCCTGGGAACTGTGGCCATGGTTGGACTGGGGCCAGAGGTGGCTGGAAAGGTTGGTGTGGGAGCTGTGGTAATAACATCAATAGCTTTGAAAGCTGTTGCACTTTTGAGCTCTACACTAGGACTGAGAAGCTGCTCCGCAGCAGCTTTAGGAGCAACTACAGCTGCAGGAGTGTCACTGGGTGCTGCGAGTGTTGCAGCAAAGCAAACATTTGGGTCTAGGAATTCAACATTGGTTCTTTTAGGTTCCGTTATCTTGGGTGTACTTGTAGCCCTCAAGGTTCCTGGACTGACATCAACACAGCTGACAACCTCTGAACTGATAACAGTGACAATCACTGCAGTGGGGGCATTCGTCTTGGGTGCGCCAAAGAGCCCATTCCACACTGAGGTGAATCTACAGCAGGGGCTTCTCACAGGAACGGAGCTAATTAAAGGAATCGGCATGGAGACGGTCACCGCAGCAGCGGCACCTATTGGAGCCGGAGCTCTGGGGGCCGCAGCATTAGGCACGGCAGCTCTGGGGACGCTGGGGACCGTAGGAGTTTTGGTGGCTATAGTGTTGGCTTTGGGAAGCGCTCTCAGTGGTATGCTAGGAAAATCACCATCAACAACCAACACACACAGAGACTGAACAACTGAGTTTACATCTGTTTCTATGACTGGAATCAAACTCCAGCATTTTGCTGCTGCTGGTATTTTTCCAACAAAGAGGAATGATAATATTTTTTGTTATGTGTAAATATTCAGTATTTGTGTGTCATAAGAACCATATAGTTTTGTCCAGTAAACACTGGCATATGTGTCCTTTTCAGGACTTGAATTATTTTCTGTAAAATGATGGAGAATTAATAAAAACATATTTTTGTCATATGGCTTAATGAGACCCCCTCTTCTGTCTTTTTCTCACTTCTGCGCACATCACATTTCCCAAGACATGCCTGTAAGACTTTAGTGTCATCTTAACAACAGTAACAGAGGATTAGTTGTTTACCAGTGGGAGACGTTGCGGGTGGGAGGTAACAGAGGACTTATCGGAGAACAGAAGAGCACCAGAGAAGTGATTCTGGTTTTCAGATACAACCTCGTGATGCCGTTTACCCATTTTGAACATGCATTACTTTCAAATCGGTAGCTGTACATGGCTCCTTTCTGCTGCAAATTCAACAGGATTTGGATTCTGCAGGCCATATTTTCACTATGAAGTTTTAGTTTGTGAAGAACAAGAATAATCAAATGATCCTAAATGTCATAAAAGGTAAGGACCTTTCATGATGCATTTATATTCACCCAGGTACTGATTTATTTTTTTTTCTTTTTATACATTTGATGGAAACTTTTGCATCTTTTCAAAGGATTTTACAATACATTTGGGAATACCATTGGAGAAACCAAATGGATTACCTTTAAATGAACAGCATGTCTTTGGACCGTGTCAATACAACAAACACGGAGCACTCCACCGAGTGCTCTGCAGAGTATTCAGGACCAGCTCCCAGTGATCCCAGCCGCACCCGGGATGTGGCTGTCCTCCAGTCTGGCTGCTGCCGCTGTCTTCCCCGATCAGTGCAACTTATCTTTAGCCCTGAGTCCTTGGAGAGCCTTTACCAGAACTACTTTTGTAGGCAGAGAGAAGAGAACCTGCTGGTCTTGGTGTTATTTGCAGCCCTCTTCAACAGCTTCATTATCATTATGTGTGCGGTGGTGTACACCGAGGACAAACTGGCCATGGTGGTGGTCGCCGTTGTGGGGCTGGCAGTGGATGTAGTTTTCTACCTGCTCTGCTGGTTCCAAAAACTCCCTACATCCCCTGTGGCAAGAGGAGTGGTGCCATATGTGCTGTGGCTGATGGTCACCATCCATGTCTTATGTTACATGGGACTGAACTACAAGCGATTCTCTGATGCAAGCGACGCTGTGGGCTGGCAGGCTTTCTTCAATTTCTCCAGCTTTCTGACTTTACCCCTGAATTTGATGCCCCTTGTCCTCCTCGCAACGCTCTCCTCTGGGATACACACCCTGACACTGGGGGTCACTGTGGCTCAAAGGTTTGGGGATACTCTTCAGGGGCCCATGCTGGCGAGACAGGTAAAGAAATGCAGGTGTCACAAAAGGCCACAGTTGAACTGGGACAAGAGAGAAATAAAATTTCACAACAATTTAGAAATGACATATTTCTCAAAAGAGCAGCTCTATCTGAAACTTTGCAAGTCTCAACATGTTTGACGTCACTGTATATTGAATGACAAAACTGTTTGAAAAAGACATACATAAAAACTGATTTGATTTCACTGATAAAACAATGCTTAAGAGCACAACTATTATCTTGAAGACCTCTAGAGTTTTGAAGACCACAGAAATAGCTATGGTGGGCCAGATTTGGCCAGAGGGCCTTAAGTTTGACACATGCTCTAATAGTAAAATAGCAGTATGACCAAGACTTGACAGTGAAAGACAAAAGTAGTCATTTTTAGAACTTTCCTTTCCATATCTGCATCTGTAGAGCTCCCATGTTTATTTGTTAATTGTAATATTTCATTGATCAAAATTGTAATATACCCTGGTACACATACTGCATTTATCATTCATTAACAATACATATGACACTCACATTTAAGAGTCCATCAATATTCAGCTGAAGGCAGCAAATTATCATATTATTACAGACAAAGAATGGAGAGCACCTAACTACAACTACAGGAAGAAAAATGTGACACTATCTTTTTCTTCAGCTGCTGGCCAATGTGATGCTGTACCTGTGTGCAGCCATGGTGGGTGTGATGTCATTTTACATGGCCGACAGGAAGTACAGAACAGCGTTTTTGGAAGCTCGTCAGTCTCTGCAGGTTAAACTGACTCTGGAGGACCAGGGCACCCAACAGGTAAGATGACTCAGGAGAATAATGTGACTTTCACCCAACTCCTCAGGCAATCGAAACTAACCTTAGCCACTGCTTTCCCTCCTAATCGTAACCTATCATGCATCCTAATATTGTGACCTTAACTGACATACAGTAAATGTTTACATCATAGAGACATTCTTTATGCATTTTCCCATGAACCTACACCCAGATAGATCAGATGACAGAATGCCCTGTGCTCCTTAATTGCCCTGTGTTTTCCTCTGCTGCTGGCTAATAGGCTGTTGTTTTCATCCGTGGTCATCAGGGACTTGCAAAAATAATGTCATCTTAGCTGTTGGGCAATAAATGCAAATATGTTTTGTGTCTCTTGGGCAACATACCAATTAAGCTGACTATTTGATTAGCTTATCAAATATTTATTTTAACTCAGCTTTACAATTTTACATTTAGTATTGCGTTTTGTTTCAGTTGCATCTACTTAGAAATGTCAAAGCATGTTTACATGTTAGAATGGTCTACTCAGAATCCAGTGAATACAAGTGCTTATCACACTTTAATTTATTTTTTATTTTTTTGTAAGAATATTTGAAAACCATGTTGTTGTTTTTTCTTCCTCTTCACAACTATGCAATACAATACATTGTGCTGTTTTGTTGGTCTGTGACATAAAATCTCAATAAAATTCTTGGATGTTGAAATTTGTGAAGCTAACTGAAAAACATTTAAACTTTAAAAGAGCTGTCTTTCTTGTAGTTTTAAAAAAAATAGAGAGTTGCAAACAAAATCCCAAATAACATGTTTAGTGTCAAAAAATAGAGAGAAGAAATATGTCAGCTTCACCAAACCTGACCAGAATATTTTCAGAACCACTGATTAATAGCTTTACATGTTGGGCACTCAGAAGTCTTTTTCTGTTTCATGTTAATTGAACACACACACCTTTCCCTTTCTCCCCATGTAGGAGGAACTGTTGCTCTCCATCCTGCCAAAGCATATTGCAGATGAGATGCTGCAGGGCATGAAGAACCAGGCCAATCAGAACGAGGTCCAGCAGCATCAGCAGTTCAACACCATGTACATGTACCGCCATGAAAACGTCAGGTCTGGATCACAAAATCAACTTTAATGCAACACAAGAGTTGTGATTTTTGTAAGTGAAAAATGTATGCTGGAGGTCATGTTGTTTCTCCTCTGTATATGCCTTTTTGTTTCAGTATACTGTTTGCAGACATCGTGGGCTTCACCCAGTTATCTTCAGCCTGTAGTGCACAAGAGCTGGTAAAACTGCTCAACGAACTGTTTGCCCGCTTCGATAAACTGGCCTCAGTGAGTCTCAGCAATGAATGAATTACCTTAATCATGTTTTGTTAGTGCTGTAAACAGTTATTAGCACCCTGCTGCCTATATTTTACATTAATCTTTTTATGCAGTAGTATAATCTTAATCTTAAAATGCTAACAAAAATTCAGTTTTTGCATTGTTAAATATAGAAAACCAATCACCAGTTGCAAAATCATCTCTATCAATAGTAATGCTTTTAAAATAAACAATTATAACAGATTCACATAAACTGTTTAGACATCTGGATCACGAGACAGTAGAATTCAAATTCTGTTGCTTTAATGTTTGTTTGTTTTTTACTTTTAGTATGAAGGACTGATTTTTATTGGCCTACTTACCAATACTTTCAACCTTATGCAACAGCTAAAAAACAGTGATCAGCAAGAATACTTGTGCCTTTGTTCTGAGATCTTTGTTTATAGATTTGCTCGAAGTTATTCAAATTGATAGCCAGAAGGTTGGTTTTTTTTCTTTGTGTCTTCTTTTTTTGTTTCTATTATTATTTTTGTCTTGACAAAATGTTAAGACAACCAATAAATACTATCATGTACCAACCAGTTTTTTTTTGGAAGGCATGTCAAAAAATAAAGCATTTTTGGCCTGTAAAATTTGCCTAAAATAGGCATCCTTGATCTTTTTATTGCAGGGTTGCCAATGGCTAAATGAAAACCCAACACACAGCCAACAGAGTACAGTCATTGAAAGGTTACATTTCGAAAGTGTCAATGTCAGTGTGTTATTCTTGTAGCAAGTTTTTTAATCACAATAGAATGTACTGTGGTACACTCATTTTAATTTTTAATTGGTCGTGCATTCTCAATAGATATATCTATACAAAACAAATCTACAAAACCCAGTGAAATTTTGATGAATTTGCACAGACCTAAGACGCCAAGTTTAATCAGATTCCCTGTGTTAATGGTTGTTTTCTTAAGGTCCAATCTCTTTATAGAAACTTTTGCAAATGAAATGTTTTTATTGTTGTGCAGCAACATCACCAACTGAGAATTAAGATTCTTGGAGACTGTTACTACTGCATTTGTGGTCTGCCAGACTTCAGGGAAGACCATGCTGTTTGCTCTATAATGATGGGCCTTTCAATGGTGGAAGCAATTTCGTAAGTAGTGCCTCCTTTAAAAATATGCAAAGCGAAAAAGAGAATAGTTCTGTGCTTCCCTGATATGGAGATATTGTAAAAATGAACAATAAAGACGGATCAAGTCAACATCAAAAAACGGAAAACCTTGACAGCAAATAATGAAGTACAGAGTATTGACAGTAAATATGTGTAGAAAATAATTCTTTCTCTATTTCAACAGGTATGTGCGCGAAAAGACAAAAACCGACGTGGACATGCGCGTGGGTGTTCACACAGGCACTGTGCTCGGCGGCGTCCTCGGTCAGAAGCGCTGGCAGTTTGATGTTTGGTCAACAGATGTCACTGTGGCCAATAAGATGGAGTCTGGAGGAATCCCTGGGTAGAAAAATAAAAATACGATCTTACACCTAGTAGTTAACTCCTTGTGTCTTAAAACATTTATATGCTGCACAGGAGAGTGCACATTTCCCAGAGCACTAAGGACAGTCTGCATGGGGAATTTGAGGTTGAGCCTGGAAATGGAGGAGAGAGGTGTGAGTACCTGCTGGAGAAAGGAATTGACACTTACCTGGTTCTCACACCCAAACAAGAAGCAAATGGACTCAATGGAACCGTAAGTTATCTTTAGCTAAAAAGAACATTGATGCTAGCTTTTAATAAAGATGAAAATAAACAAAAGTTGGTTTTAATGTCATGTTTAAATATTCCTTTCTTTTTTACCTCAGACACCTGGTGCATTGACCAGCAGAAATTCAAATCAGGTGATCAATACAACAATGACCAATGAGAACACAGTCTCACCTCAGTCAATGCTGACTACCCCTAAACAGGAGGTAAATAAAATTGTATCTGTTTTCTGTTGTCTACTTTTTTGTTGCAAAAACTAATGTTGTACGCAACCTAGGCATTAGAATAATTAAAAAATCTATGAGTTAACTTAATAACCTTATATGCACATTTGATTTCTGTTTTGTTGCAAACAATCTTAGAGAAATAAAATGGCTGATGAACAAGCAATCAATAGACGACTGCAGCAGGAACTTCTGGACAGAGAGTCTCAGCAAATGTAAGATGCATCATCAATTATTTAGTGAACTTTTAAAGCAAACATCTGGTATAGTTGTCCTCCCTATGTGGATACCATTTTTTATACATCATCTTCCAGTATTTGGTGTTGAGTTGTGTTGTTTTGAAACAGAATGAAGGACCAAATCAACCCCGTTTCACTGCGCTTTGTGGATGGAAAGTTGGAGGAGCACTACTCCTTGGAGAAGGAGAAGAGAAGTGGTGCGGCCTTCAGCTGCTGTGTCATTGTGCTCTTTTTCATCACAGCAATGGAAGTGTTTATTGACCCGCTGTGAGTTGATGTTTAATCACTGAATGTTGCTGCAAGTATCTAGTTCTCAATTTATTTGGAACTTATGACCATTCATTTCCTTTTGTAGTGATTCCAATTGATTTATGTGTTCTTTCCCAGGTTGGTTGTGAACTACGTGACTCTCGCTGTTGGACAGCTGTTGTTGCTTATTCTCACAGTTTGCTCCCTAGCTGCAATCTTTCCTAGGGTGGGAAATTAAGCATTAATCTATGAATCATTCTTAACCACAAGCCTGTTTATCTTTTTATGTTTTAAAGACACAAAAAAAAATCTATTTAAAATTTTTCCATTTCTTGATTTGTTTGTTGTGTTATTTATGGTTTGCTTGTTACAGATGTTCTCTAAGAGGTTGGTTTCCTTCTCAATGTGGATCGACCGCACACGGTGGGCTCGGAACACGTGGGCCATGGCAGCCATATTTGTTCTAACCATGGCTGTAATAGCCGACATGGTAAGACTGAAAGACATCTTGACAAACGCAGAATCTTTGTGAATGCTGACTGTTGCAATCAAAGGAATGAATCCGTTTTATGTTGTACACTTTTATCTCCATTTATTCAGAACTGAAAGATTTCACCATTCGAAGTGGCTGTATTGTGTGTGTTGATTTCCATTAGTGAGTTTCCACTTTCCCATCATCAGGTTATCACTGTCAGCTACACTTTTCACTGCATGATCCCAGCGGAGTCCATTAGCTGTCTGTCTCACTGCGTGCTGCCTAATTTGTCACAGCCTCACAGGGGAACCTGCTACACACACTGCTGAGTTTTGTCACATAGATGCAGAATGAACCTTCATTTCTGTGTCTTGGTGCACAGGCATGGATGACTAACCCATCTTCAAAGAGCCCCTAAAATCATGAACCTTTTCTTTCCTCGAAAAGTGCAACTATGTGTATGTAATGTTGCAACTTGATTTAGAATTTGCTACGGGGCAATACCAGATATTGTACAATATTAATATTTCTAAGCCTAAACACTACCATATAAACCCCATACTTTACAAATTGGGGCAAAAAAACTTAACGGGTTGAATGTATTTTTCAATGACTTCTCAGAAGCAGGACAACCCAATGGAAAATGCAATGGGAGACATGAATGTAAACACAGATTTGATCTTTTTGCAAAAAAATAAAAAAATAAATAAAAAAAAAAAAATAATAATAATAATAATAATAATAATAATAATAATAATAATAATAACAACAACAACAATAAAAAAAACAAATTAAATAAGAGCTAGTTATAACATTTATCTAAACAAGTTATTCCCATTTCGATCAGGACAGCTGGGCAAGGGGGCATCAACATAAATACATTACATTTAGCAACAAAAGATGAAGAATATTAAGAATTGTTTCTATTAAAATCACTTGCACACAAGTGAGGGGGATTCCAACAATTTTGCTGTAGCTAAATTTGTTATTTAGTTCATACATTTGATGCCAAAAATCTAAATACTTTCTCATCTAGTTAAGTTGTTACATTACAGATGTAATCGCAGATTGTAAGTTTCACATTTATTTGTTAAAAGGCATGTCGCAACAGCAGGGATAACACCCAAAATGGCTTTGTATGTGAACACATACCAATGACTAAGGTCTAGGGAGGTAATTACCTTTTCCACAGGAGAAATAAATAAGCTCATTATCCCATAACTACTTGTGGTGAAATCATGTCCCAAGTAAAACTTACTGGCAATGAAGTTTTTAATCTACTTCCACAATTTTATTTTTTCAGCTCAATTTTTTAATTGCTTTTTTAAACTATTTAATGTCTTTCTGACAGTATTTTAGCTTGTGACATAAAAAATATTAAGTAATTAGTGTCAGATGATGTAATGTTTTTCAATACAATTTTTATATGAATTAACACCCATTACTCCTGTTGTCAATGTTCTCTGTATCTGGTTTTTCAGCTAAGTTGTGTCCCACCTTCACTGAGGCTCTTTAACAGTACCTTTGGCCCGATGCTGGAGTCTCTTGGCGACCGAGGCTGTGCAGAAAATCCAAAGTATTACAGCTTCATGGCTGTGATGTCACTCATCGCAACAGCCATGTTGGTTCAGGTCAGCCACCTGATCAAACTGGGCCTCATGGTGTTAGTTGTCACAGCAACAGGAGCAGTAAATATCTACAGCTGGAGTGACATATACGACTTGTATGATTTTATACAGTATGCCTCTTACAGGTAAGGAAGAGGGGAATATTGATACAAGTCTTGTTTGCCTGTTCCTGCAGTTTGCCATGGATTTTTGGTGGTGTGTGCACATGTCATTTCTAAAGTTGGCCCTCTTCATGTCTTTTCAGAACATCCATAGTGCCATCAAAGTATCTCATGACAATAATGATTATTGTCATGATGATAAGCTTTTACTTCTTTGCTCGCCATGTGAGTAAAACCAGGGGAACATTTAACGACACTTTCACTACTGATTTCAAAATATTTTTGTTTTATGACTTCCCTTCTATCAAACTTGTATTTGTGTAGCTGGAGCATCAGTCAAGGAAGCTATTCTTGTGGAAGATTGGGGTTCATGACCAGAAGGAGCGGGTGTTCGAGATGAGGCGCTGGAACGAGGCACTGGTGACCAATATGCTGCCAGAGCATGTGGCCAAACACTTTCTGGGCACTAAAATGAGAGATGAGGTACAAATCAAGCCAAGTCAAGTCCAAGTTTATTTCCATAGCACATTTAAAACAACAATATAACAAAATAGTTGATCAACGTGCTGCTTAAGGTGCAACTCAACACTATCGTAACAATACAAAAATAAAAAGTTGAATAAACGAATAACAGTACCTTTGGCCTGATGGTACTGGTACACAGAATATGTGTTGAAGATTACAAGGTTCCTTGCAACTGAATGTGTGTAAGAATCTAATGAATCAATGGCATGATGGATCTGAGTTGGTTTGCTTACAACAAAATTAACAAGTCAGTTTAATAGAAATAAATGAAAGTACATTTTTTAAAAATGCGTGCATTCTCCAATGCATCCAAACCATTTGGGAATATAACATGCTTGTTTTTACCTACATTGTGATTTTTGCCATTCTTTTGAAATGCAATCAATGTGTCATAACAGAGTTTAGATTCTATTACCATGCAATCCATTGCATTTCAGTGCCATCTTGTGGTTTGTTCCATAATTACATATTTAGTCTTCTGAAATATAAAAGTCAGCACAAGCTACTTTAATGTAATTATTTTGTTGCAGGAGCTGTACAGTCAGTCTTATGATGAAATTGGTGTGATGTTTGCCTCCATTCCAAACTTTTCTGATTTCTACACTGAAGAGAGCATCAACAACGGAGGCATCGAGTGTCTCAGGATCCTCAATGAGATCATTTCAGATTTTGACAGTGTGAGTTGTGGCGTCCTATCATAATGGACATGAATGATCTGTTTGCATTTTCTTTTTCCCATGGAGCAAAAAAGCTTTTACTTGCACAGCCAAACAATTCAAATGACCTCTACCATTTATGCTAAGAAGAGAGGTTAAATGTCCAGATTTAAGTATTTCACAGCCTTGGAGATGGCTACAGGAAGATTCTCTGGAATGTGTTGTGAGATACTTAACCAAATATTAGTGTGTATGTGTTTCTTTAGTTATCCTGGATTATGGCACATCCTATCCCACATATTTAAACATCATTCATGTTGTGCGGTTCTTTCACCATGGAAAAAGAAGGCTTTTGAAATGCACTATCAAAAACCTAAAATAATTATTACTTTCAGACCATTGTCGAATGAATGTAACCATGTGATCAGAACTATATTAAAAATGTTTTTTGTACCCTGCAACAATGCAATGATAAAGGGGAATAGTCAAAGGATGAGGGAACAGATGGATGGATAGATGGGTGAATTGATAGATTGATTGTTGTTTTTGTAACACTTAAATTAAGAATAGCAAATACATCTTTTGTTCACCAGTTATTGGACCGAGATGAGTTCAGGTGTATTACAAAGATCAAGACAATAGGAAGCACATACATGGCTGCCTCTGGACTAACGCCTGAAAGCAACACCAATGGATATGGCAGCCGAAAGGTGTGATCCTATCTTGTTTTATCTACATACTTCAATTTGTGCCACACAAAGTGGTATTAACACAACAAAGTTGCATTCTGTTGTTTCACAGCCAGAAGACCAGTCGCTCATTGAACGCTGGCAGCACCTGTCTGAGCTGGCAGATTTTGCCCTGGCCATGAAGGTCACTCTTGATAACCTCAACAAGCAATCCTTCAACAACTTCATGCTACGGATTGGTCGGTGAACCTGGAAGAAGGTGCCTCTCTTTTTGAGTCTTTGCACGTTACAATCTTTTCATGTCGATTCCTTCAGGTTTGAATAAAGGACCTGTTCTGGCTGGAGTAATTGGAGCCCGTAAACCTCACTATGACATCTGGGGTAACGCAGTCAATGTGGCCAGTAGAATGGAGTCAACTGGAGTGATGGGCAACATCCAGGTAGCTTAAACATAGACAGACATCTTTAAATGTTGAATGGGACAACTGACTTTCAAATTATCTTTTCCTAACCTTTAACCGTCATTTCTAAATGTCAAATATTAACAATCCTAACAGTAAAGCTAAATCTAAACCCTTACATATTTCTTTATGTATGGATAATCACAATTTAAATACCATTTTGAAGAAAACACTGATACGTTTTTCCTGATTTTATTAACTCCCAATGTCATACATATTGACAACTGAATAAACCAGTGCAACATTCTGTAAGTTTGAAAGTTTTAGGTTCTCAGAATAGCATTCATGTAAATATTTGTCCTGTTTTGCCATCAGGTGGTGGAGGACTGCTGTGACATCCTGAAGGAATATGGCTTCCGCTTCATTCGAAGAGGGCCCATATTTGTCAAGGGAAAAGGAGAGCTGCTTACCTTTTTCATGAAAGGGAAAGACAAGTCTAGAGGCAAAGCAGGTCTGGGAACAACTGCTCTTCCGCATCAAGTAGAGAGTCTTCCTCATCTTTCCTGACTTTTTTCACCTGAATATTTCAATTAACATGCAAACCGATTTAAGGGCAATGATAGCTTTGCTCCACTTTTCTTGTACACAGTTGTTTTTCAACATGTTTTAATAAATTCTGCCACTTATGTTAGCAGCAAAAAGGTACACAAACTAATAAATTCAGATGCCACTGCACAATGATCATGACTATTAGAAAACTGCATTAAATGTTTGCAAAGTAATGCAATAGGTCCCACACTGATGACATCAGAGCAAACAAACCTATTGTCTTTTCTAAATAGTGCCAGGAAGCATAGGTGACATTCTCAAATAAAAGAAACATTTTTCCATTTTCTTTGTGTAAATGTAGCATGTAGAATCCGTTTGGAAACATCAATTGATGCAGGAATGAATTTCTTCGTTAGGTGAACACAGAGCTTGCCTTACTCTCACCAATGACATAAATGCCTCATTATTATTTTTTTTATTTGTTGATATTAAGGAGCGTAATATCATCATACTCCACATTTAAGTAAAACACAGAGATATCTAAGAATGCCGCAAGAGTCAGAATGTAAATCTGTGTTTATGTTCCATGGATGTATGTAACAAACATGTAACATACTTTGTTTTACCTTGTGGCTAATTTCATTGCATTTACACTTTTAATAAATTATATTTAGTCTTTGTGTTTCAAATTATTTTACAATGTTTTGAATGTTGTGCCAATATACGGTAAGTGACATCCTAGTCAATGAAAACTAGTTACTAAACTGGAGTGATTGCTTTACTTACTGAAATTATCCATATTCAGAGCTTTTTTTCTTTAAAATTGAAATGTTCAGAGTCAAAACCCCATTCCAGTGGATAAATACATATACACCAAAACATTAAAAAAAGCAAGGGCAGTTGAGGCAATAAATATAAAATAGTGACTCCTCCAGACTGTTTCACACCAAACCAGTTACCTGATACTGACTCACATCAACCCTGGAAAGTTAGGGACCTTCATGATGCTAGAGCTGCCTGACGCTCTTTTCATAACTTATCCAAGGCATGATATGTAAACACCACAGAGTCTGTGTAGCAGGGCAACAGTATTCATCTCATCTAAACAATACTTGCTCAGCCACTATATTCAAAATAGAGAAAGTAAAACGTTAAGTGTCAGAGTCATAGTAAGGATTCAAACCCTACAAGATTATTCTGGCTAACTGTTTAATTGGGAACAATACTTCATATTGCAGTTGTAAGAGTAGCCTGCACAATTATTATGTGTAGGAACTGAATCCCAAATATCATCTAATATTGAAAAGTTGATCATATCTCCCATTCAGATTTTTATTAGTTTCTCAGCATAATTTGCTATAAATAAAGGAGATTATGACTTTTCATGATGTTGTGAGGTAAGAAACAGCAGCTATGTTGGTGGCCAATTTGTGTACCACATTGAAGAACCTGAAGAAAGTGTCTAAGTTGTAAACATCTGAAACAGAGTATTTGGGAATGTGTATAGGCTATCTGCTCAATGATGCATATTTGTTCTGTATGATCAAGTTAAATTGATTGATTTAACTTGTTTAAACTAATCAGATAATAACGAGGTGGAAGAATTTCTGATGTGTTGACATTTGCTTAGCCAAACAGTAACTCATTAATCAAGCAGTGTTTCTCTACTGATCAAAGGTTTATTTAACAAGTTAAAGTGGGATAACAGCTATTCCTTCAGAATATCGTGTTAATGTGTGACTCTTGCAATGAATTTATGCATTTGCACACTAACATTATAAGTATCATTTTGTTGGTACTGGCTAATGAATAGAACAGACACATTATAGAAAGCTGCAAACTGCAAAGAAACTGTCAGCATAGAATAGCTTTTGGAATTATATTTCATAATTTCTCAGCCACTTTGATGATAAAACACAAATTGTTTCTCAGAATTACATTGTTTAAAGACATTTTGGAAATAAACGTTAAGATTACATTATTTAAATTATTTTTTCTACAGTTTAAACATAATTAACTCATTTCAACACATTATTGCAATTTGTCAGTTCACTGCTTAAAAATATTTGTGTAAAATCTACGAAAAAAATTATATTAGTTTTTAAAAAACACATGTCATAAAAACAAAATTTATACACTTTTGTATCTTTTGTTTGGTCAAATATTTAGTTATTATGCTAACTATGTTCCCATGCACCACCCATGGATTATATTCTACTCGGAAGCCTGCTAGTGTAGGAATTTCCGGCTACGTCAGGGCGTCAGGACTCCATTAGAGTTGCAGCTGTTTTGAGAGAAACATCAACAAAAACGAGCTGACATTAGGCTCTGAGTCTGGCAACAAGGCCTTCAATCTGGAAGCGTAACCTACATTTCCCACCCGGAGCTTCGCCGGTTTCTAACCACGGCCGCTCTCGGTGAGGAAACTCTGGCCTCCGCTTCCTCCTCCTCCGACTCGGACACCGGCGGAGCGTCGCCGCCCCCGCGGAAGAAACACCGAGCCTCGGCGGCGGAGGGAGCAGGAGAGCCCGGGGCTTCAGCCGTTGTAACAGGCCTCTCTGGAGTTGTCCTAGGACTTGCCGCACACTCTCAAACCACCTCTACCATCCACTTTAATCGAAGTGTTGTTAACAACTTTAGCAACAGCATGCAGTCAAACGGGGCAGGACAGGGACAAGAATCCTCTGAGCTTCCCTGCCTGAACAGCGCACAAAACGGGGAGTCATCATCCTCGGCCGGTGGAACCCACTCAAACGGGCTTCTGTCCAACGCGGACAACGGTAACGGTGTCGGTACCAGTAACGGGTCTTCGGTTGGACCTTGTTCGGGGACTTCGGCTACCTCCACGGCCTCAGGTTCGGAGGTGGGCTCGTTGAAAAAGAAGAAACGGCTGTCGCAGACGGAGGAAGATGTCATACGATTAATAGGACAACATCTCCACGGACTAGGGCTGAAGTAAGTTTATCCAATGTGTCAGTCGTAGAAAAACTTCAGCAGACAACAAATATTAGCGATGAACATTTCAAGTATAATCCACATCACTGTTTTTTCTTGTGATAGTGCAGTTGCTAAAAGCGCTATTAGAGCGCTTGACACACAAACATGGGGGGATGGGGTAGTAAGTTAGCCTGTGAGCTCGGCAGTTGGTAGGAAGAAGGGGTCCATCTTGCACAATAACAGTTAGCTTCAAAGCTAATAGCACTTGGCTGCGCTGAGGTGCTGTGCCCTGACATCAGATATTTAACACAACATAAAACACAAGGCACAGTTTAACAGCACATCACATGTAACGCAACACGAAGCACGTTTTTGTAATTAGGACATGATGTACTGTCAACATATATGGATTTCGCACTGGATAAAAGCATTACATCATCCAACGTTAGTACCGTTTATTCACACTAAACAAGGCTTAACTTTTTCGTACGATCTATTCACAACACATCAATATGAAGTGTTTTTTATTTGTCTTAAAGGGAATGTTGTTGTAGCTTCTTACTGAGGTGCTAAAGCAGGATTATCGAGTTTGTAGTGTACCTGTTTGCTGTTCAAAGGCTGTTGCGCAAAAAAAAAAAAAATTGCGGAGAAATTTTAAGGTTATTGTAGCCTATAGATTGTCAAGCCAGCGCGATTCGAGGGTTTCGTCTATTGTTTTTGCTTGGCTGTAAAATTTCTAATTTCTTGTTTATCCTCCGGTGCAATATAAATAATGGTGTAATGCGTAAAAGCACTGTAATAACAAGGCAGCATCTGGTTATTATTCCTCGTTTTTCCAAGTCCGCGTTTCTTTATATCCGTCATTTTGTAGATTTAGATATTTGTTTCCCCCCTCTCGTTTTTATACGGCTGTCTCCTGCAGATTATGTCTCTCTAGCATTAATGCCCTAATTCCCGTGTCTCATCGTCACAGATATTTGTCAACAGTCAGCCAGAACCTGTGACATGCATTTTATTGAGGGCATGTGTTTATATGAAGACGGCACTCGGGCATTTGTTCCTGAAATGAGCAGAATCAGATGGTTTCATGGCGGCTGAGGAATGCGCTCTCTACCAGCTGTTTTAGATGGAAACGCTTTGCTTGAATCTAATTATAGCCACGGTGGGGGTTTCAGGATATGCATGTGTGTGCACTCATCGTTTTCAAAGTGACTGTTGTATATAAGCTTAAACCTGCGTTGATCTGTGCTGTCCAGCTGAGAAAGTAAAAGCAGCCATTACGGGGTTTTATAAAAGACAGCCTTAACGTTGCTCTATCCATTGAGATGGGGGTAGGTGCCAGGGTAGAAGGGGGTGGGGGGATACATGACATTGCCTGGTATGAAACAGAGCCCCTATATTTCAGCAGGGGAAATACAAGAGAAATCAGTATTGCAGTCAGCTGGATGAGAGGCTCAACACAAAGCTGCTGCGCCACTTCATTGATACCTGAGAATGATGTCATCATGCTGAAAGGTGTCTGCCCCCCCCCCAACACCTCCTTCCCCTGCCACCCCGCGCCTCCTCGTTTTCATTATTTGGCGCTCGCATCTCAGCAGGCGCATTTATGGTGTCCTTAGCTGGGAGATGCTGTTTGGACAGATGGTAATGGTTCATGGTTGACAAGCTGAGGGGGTGATGTCAACTGCAGAGAAAGCTCGCCCCATGTTAATGAACCTCCTACTGTCCACACATAATGCTCCGGTCATGACACAAGTGCTCTGTGTTGGTTTCCCTCAGATATAGGGAGCTATTAAGTTTATGTCAGCAGGTAGAGCTGATGATGCCCCCTCTGCGTTAAAGTGTTCTCACAGACCACCGTGCCTCTGAGTTTAACCCTTTCAGTTGCATTTTGTTGCAAAAAGAGATGCGACGATGATAATAAATAGCTCCAATATGTCACTTCATATAATCATGTTCTGACATTTCGACATCCTGCTGACTGAGCTCACAGTTCTGATTACCCACTCACTGCTGACGCTGAGATGCCACCTTCATGCTTAATTTCAAAGTCACCCATCCCCTACTTTTCTTCCTTTTTTACTGTCTTCTGTCTATAGATCAGCATAACTTTGTCTGCTTCCCCTCCACCCCTCCCCTCTGTCTGTGTGTGTGTGTGTGTGTCTGCAGTCAGACGGTGGACCTGCTGATGCAGGAATCAGGCTGCAGACTGGAGCACCCTTCAGCGTCCAAATTCCGCAACCACGTCATGGAGGGGGAGTGGGACAAGGTTAGTTTGGATGGTTATTATTGATGAGTTAAGGTTTGATAAACACGGAATGCGGGAATGTGCTTTGAATCTATTGTGCTATTCACACTATAAAAATATAAATGTGTTTGTTTAAAAATTGCATATAATAAAGGACCTAAATCTTATTAGAGGTTCTTTCAGGTTGCATAGAAAGGCATTGACCTGCCTTTGTGGTCTAGCTGTTATACAAGTTTCATTTTGTTCTCCAGTTATTAATTAGAGTATTTGACATTTTTAATTTGTTATATACTCAATAAACATGCAAAAAAGTTTTCATACATTTCAAACAAAAATCTACAGTTGGTCATGTTAAAACCACAAGCCTTATTGTATAAAATCAAATTTAGTGCGACTTACTGCTTTTCTCTAAAATCGTAGTCACGCTAAAGAATCCCTGAGTTTTCAACACCTGAAAAAGCAATGCTCAGTCCAACTTCCCAAAATGGAAAGAGTATAAACCAACTGCAAACCAACCAGGCATGAATATTGACCTGCAGCTGGACCAAGTATCACCTTCCAATAGTAACCTCCACTGGGACATTTGGAAGACTTTGATCAAAGCAACTTAGTGTTAGAATTTTCCAATCAAACTCCAGGCCTTATTTTTAACAGCACATTAGAGGAATTAAATTTGAGAGCACTCTATCTATTTTGACTAGGCTTGAGCTTTCCTGAAACAAAATAGGAAAGCGCCCGCTTTGCCCAAAAAGAACTTAGTTTTTCTATGTGCATGCAGTCTCTCTTTCATCTGCTTTTTGTATAAAGAAATAAAACATAGAAATGTGCATCCTTAGCATGCTTTACTGTGTCTGCCCATCATATAAAATACCTTGAAATCTATGGTTTTACTATAGGAAAAAGTGAAATAGTTTCAGATATATAAATATCTTTGCAAGATGCTGATGAAAAATACTATGTACTGCATAATTTCAAGTGATGTGTTGTTGCTTTTAGCACGTTTGTATTGCTAAGAAATCAGGTGGTCTACAACAATAAAAATACGAATGCTATGAATACTGTTTTTATCTCAATAGCAAAATTGCTTTGTACTAAGAATTTACTCTATTGGATAGTTTTGTAATTGTATGATAGTAAATAATGCATGTTTTAAATTTTAGAATTGTATAAAATATATAATACTTGATCAGAACATTAAATCTAATCCAGTAATGAGTTCAGCACTGTTTTAAATTCTGTTCCAGAATTTAAAACAGTCTGGCATGTACATTTTGTTGTCACATTCTTTTAATTTTCAGGCTTTGTTGCATTTCTTTGGTTCTAGAGCTCAAGTTAGGCTTAGAAAATTGCAGACCTTATTGCAAAATGATGAACTTAAGCCAAAAACATTCAGTGTAGGCTTAAGTCAAGTGGTTGTAAATTTGTGCATGTGGGTGGCAGGTTTGTTCTTGCCACGAAGCTACTTGTAAATCTAAGTTGTGATTGTTCTGCTCAGTTTTATCAAAGAGCATGGAAACTGTGAAAGCCTCATGGACAGTGGCCACACCATCTCTACCACTTAATGTTCATACTGCTGTTTTTTTTGTTTGTTTTTTTTCTCCTCTTCTGCATGCATTGAAAATGCTGAGCTAACAATTTCTCTCTGTGTCTCCCTACCATCATGTACCCTTTGTTTTTGGTCCAGGCTGAGAATGATCTCAACGAGCTGAGAGCACTGATGCATTCTCCCAACGCCATTGTGGTAAGCGCCCGCTTTGCCCAAACCCTGAACGGGGCTGAATGACAGTCAGTCAGCACACAGGCTCTGCTGGAGGTTCCAGAACTGTATCGGTAGAAACTGGGCCTGTGTTGTGGAGCTTTAAAACACCTAAATGTTCTGGATAAAGAATTAAAAATGGACCACACACTGGATTTAAGGAAGGAATATGCTATTTTGCTGAATAATTTGTTTTGGATTATTTACTTTTATCTTTATTTCTTCAATTTGTTATACTTTGCCCTTTTTTATGAATTATACTTAAAGCAAACTGCAGGTTCTCAATATATTGCTTTAGTTTTCAATGCTCTGTGACGTCTGAGTCAAGCTTCTTCTGCTCTCTTTCATAAATTGCAAAGCAGTGCTATTAAAAACAAATAGAATGGTTAAATTTGAGGAAAAATTTTTTTTTAGATAGAATCACATTCTGCCCTGTATCCCAGTGAAAATTAGCAGTTGGGAGATGGGTCGCTGCAGGGTCATGTGCTTTTAGAAATACAGCATGTGGGCGGATGCTGCCTTGAATTTATGTGTGGTTGTCTCAACTCTGCTTGTATCAGTTGTCGGGGTCGTGCTGCATCCCTGAGATAAGACACAAATTTAATACCAAAGATATCTCTGCTTGCACTGATCAGTAAACATGTTTCTGTTACCCTCAGCGTGAAATAAAGAGACGGACAGGGTTGATTTCAACAATAGTGTTGAAAGGAGTGTAATTAAAAATAACAGTAGAAATATCGTGAGCGGGGTCGAAACGGGTGCTTTCACTATTTGAAAATGGCTGAATTATTATAATAATTTTTTTTTCAATCTTTTAAAATTAAATTAAAACAGTGCCTGAAATGGTAACCGAATGTGCCTTATTCTGCCATCTGGATTTCCATTTTGATTTCAAAGTTCATGTTCAAATTTCCTTCCTTTAAAGTACACAAGCAACATTGGCAAAGAAGTGGCACATCATCAAGTTAGATAAGTAGCTGGAGAAGAATGGGACCAATAATAGCCATTACTTTCCCTCTCCTGTTCAAAAAATTATACTGTTCTGTAGGGCAGTCCAACTTGCTAATTATCCTCTTTACGCTGACATCTCTGCTGTTCTTCATGCTTCTTTATTGGGCTCGTTAACCGTTTATGCTAACGGTTAACGAGCCGTTAACCGTTGTGGGTGGGGAGCTGATTAAGCTAGCTAGTGCCAGATTTAACAATCTGACAAACTGATAAACGGAAAGTTGAATTTAGCGTCCTATAAAACAGTGCATTTATTGTTTGTAATGTTAAAAAATGAGCTCAGCTGACGTGCCAAAAGAAGCACAACGTGACAAATGCACATTTGAGTGTAATGGTTTTAAGAGGCTTTAAACATGCTTGAAAAAGGAATGGAGTTGCTATTTTGTGTGTGTTTCTACAACACAAGGCCATAATTTGAGCAATCATGCCTTTGCATTATTATATATGGCTTCTGTGTTCTTGCTATACTAGCCTGACCAGTCCGGGTATGCAGTTGTTGAAAAACATTGCCATGTTTGCTTTCTGAATTAGAGTTTAACTTTGTGAGACTATAGACTGATATTAAATGGTATGAGTTTTATAACTATAAAACCAATGTTCAGACCTGGTATTAAAATACACCCTGACTGATTTGGATAAAAGTAGATCCCACTAAGCACTGTCATTTACTCCTGTCCTGCGTGATCAGATTTCAGTAACTTCCTTTACACACAGATGAGCAGGTCGCCACATCACAGGGGTGGGCTGCCAGCTGAGACATAAACTGGACATCAGCAGGTCCTCGGATGTTTCCGCATCACCTCCGAAACTTCCAGTCACATGAGCTGCATTATTAATCGGTTATTACCATCGTTGAGGTTTAGATGAGCTGCATTTTGCTACTTTAGTTAGGCTTCAAAATCTCTATGAACGAAAATATATAGCTGAACAGATGTGTTATGGGAGAAGTAAAACGTTAGAGCTCAAAATACTCTATATTAGTGGACGAACACTGAAAAATGTAAACCATAATTTATAATTGCTTGCGCAAAGTGTTTTAGCCTGCACTATTAAAGTGATAAGACATTTGTCAGATACCGATTTTATTCCCATGAGTCATTTTTTAAATTATTAACTTTTATGCAAGTATTGCAGTGGGTGCAATTATTTAAAAAAACATGTACAAGGAGCAAACATTCACCAATGCAGCATTCTCAAGTCTATTGGTCTATATAAAAAGCATATTTTGGGAAAAAAATATTTTATTTTTCTTTCTATTAAGAGGATTCTATGAAATGGATTATCTTTGGCTATTAAAAATAATCCTCATGCTGAGTTTTCCAGAGGTCATGAGGTCATGTCTGTGGGTTCTCCTTCAACGTGTCCCAGGACAGTTGTGTTTAGTGACAAACTGATACAGATACATGTATCTCAGTTAGAATAGTGGGTGAATTTAATTAAAGGCACCTTATTTACATAAAAGTCAGACTATCAAGTACTTAAATTTTCCTTCATTTAGAGATTATAAAATGTATTAACATGAAGTATTTTTCTTTGTTCAGATATGTGCTTAGTTTATTTTTTTTTTCTTAGTAAATTGAATGGAAAAAGAGGCATTTCTGTTTTTTTTTTTTTTTTTTTTTTTTTCTTGCTGCCTGGTTCTTTATAGGCAGAATCATAACTTCAAACATGTAAACAGAATCTTAAAACAGCTTCTGGCTTCCACTGTGTGCTGCCTCAACAGGGGATCTTTTCAAAGTAGAGGAGCTTCATTCAACACAGCATGAGGGAGATGTGGTCATGCATCCTTAGACTGAAGCTGCCCCACCACTCCCTCTATACAGTTTCCAGTACAGTAGCAGATAATAGAATGTTCAACTCTCCATGAGGGTTTATACATATCATTTACTTTGAGTGCTTAACTGCAGCACGCCTTTAGGATGCCGAGAGAAATCACTTAAAATTGATTTCATTTCAAGACTTTTTAGGTATTTTCAAGGCAAAAATTAAAGATTGTGTTGATAAATTACAGATGTCAGTATATAAACAGTTTGTAAATTGACTATTATTTCAAATTTTACTTTGAGAACGGTTAAGGAATCTATTTCTCTGCTGGAAGGTACTTTTAAGTATTTTAGGGATGTATTCATTAATGCTTTCTTTGACCATTTTAATCTAATAAAAACAGGGTTTTTACTTTTGTTCATTGTTTTAATGTTGTCTTCTTCTCCTCCTCAGCGTATGAAGTTCCTGCTGCTGCAACAGAAGTACCTAGAGTATCTGGAGGACGGCAAGGTCCTGGAGGCTCTGCAGGTCCTCCGAGGAGAACTGACACCGCTCAAATACAACACGGATCGGATCCACGTCCTCAGCGGGTACTTTCTGATGTTTCAGCGACTTCACAATTGATTCACTCAAAGTACTAAATTTAAACAGCTCCACACATTTACTTTTCTCTCTGTAAAACTGCACAATATTGGCAGTTAAGTTCTTAAATGTTATTTAGCTTATAATATGCTCTTTTTTATTGTTTTGTTTTTTGTTCATCACAACACAGCTTATGGTACTTTGAATCTTGATATATATTTACAGATGAAATAAACTGTCATCAGCTGAGCTTTGATGAAAAGATAAAAAGCAGAGATAGCCAACAAGATGAGTAGTTCAAACACTTAGTATTAACTTCAAAGAGAAGCTACTTAAAAAAACTGAACAGAGAAAAACGGCCACTGGCTACTCGGTCAGTGCTTCTGTAGGAAGCAAGCAACTAAAGGCTGAAACTGTGGCAAAATATAAGATTAGATTAGGTCAAATTTGTAGTCATTGTTGTTGCAAGGAGTCTTCAAAGCTGCCATGAGATGTTAGCTTGGTGTTGTGGAGGAATTAGGGAACAGCAGAGGAATTAAAAAGACATCAAAGGACCTAGCTGTTTTTTTTTATTTTCGTTAAGTGAGACAAGTAAATCAAGACCTGATTTGCTTTATTTCTGTATTATGAGCGTGTTACTTTTTGATAATGTTTATATTAATTTAATTGTGGTTTTAAAGTTAAAGAATTACTGCTTTAATCTGTTACCTTCTGTGATGAGTTTGGCGTCAACATCACTTTGCATCTTTAGGGCTTTTTACCCCGTTTTGTATTTTGCCAATGTGTCAATTGTCCACCTTTCTTATTCTTATAGGTTATTGTCCTGTCTTTCTTGCTCTCTGAGACTTTACTGTTACTTATTTTAAGTGTCGCTCAGACAACCTTGTTGTTTCCAAGAATGGGCCAGACGTGTATTTTTACTGGGATGTAGCAGTAAGCCTCATCTGGGACATTATAGGGAATCAACTTTAAATCACAACAAATGTCTCTTAAGGGCTGCGGTTGGTTCTGGCAGCGACGACTGAACTGACCCATGCGTATTCATTGGCTGAGGGCACCGTCAGTACTTTCTCATGATTTCAGAAAATAAGCAGTGCTCATGTTAAAGAATGTTGTAAAACAAACTACACAAGTCTGTATGACAATGCAGTCAGTTGGTGATCTTTAAATGTACGCTTCATTCAGAAACCCGTGTTACCCTGTAATACGCCTGTTAGCAGTAGGCTGCTCTTAAGTCAACAGGTTGCTTCTACCTCAATTAATGCAGTTAATTATATGGTTGTAACAATAAACCCAGCTCTTGATATGAGACTATACATAATGTTGTGTCTTCAAGACAGACATGCAGGGCGTACAGCACCGAATGATCAGGCTCTTGGAAACTCGCCACACTTACAGTAATTATAATGACATTTTTAAAAATGTGTGAAGCATGGTACAATTCATGCAAAGATAATATTTGGTCATGAAACAAAAAAGATGCCTCAATCTCAAGTCCAGCAGACAGTTTGAATATCCCCTCAAAAGGCATCAAGAGATGTGGGTGGAAAAGAGAAAAAGAACAAACAGCGACATGATAATCGCGTGTGGTATGGAGTCTGGCTTCACCTCCTGTCCACCTTACTTCTTTTTCTGTGTTGTTCGTAGCTTACGGCGCCAAATGACTAGCGCTGCCCTTGGTCATGACTGAGTATTAAATTAGATTTGTCCGGGCATTTCATTTACTGTACATTAAAATATTGTTTTAATTATTAAATGTTCAGTTTACGCATGTTTTCGATGGACTTCAAAAACATGCTATCAAGGCATTTTTGGTTAGCTTTTCCTTATTATTTGCTGTCCGCCTCCAGACAAGAATGATATAAACATAACACAGCATGGGCATGTTGTGCAAAAAGAATAATTGTCGTCTTGATTTACTCTGACCAGTCTTGTAGTTTAAATGAGATATTGTACAAAAGATTTTGCATCTAATAAAGTTTTGGTTGTGCGATGAATCATGTTAGTTTTTTTGATTTTTACCAACAGTGAATCTTGTTTTCCTTAAACCTTGACCTTGTATTTTCTTGCAGGTACCTAATGTGTAGCCATGCCGACGACCTCCGAGCCAAGGCAGAGTGGGAGGGCAAGGGCACAGCCTCTCGCTCCAGGCTCCTGGATAAATTACAGAGTGAGGAGATGCTTTCCATTTAATAAGCCTGTGGAGCTAGCACACGTTGCCCAGCTTCCACACAAACATTTGATGTGCTGAGGTGAACTATCTTCCCGCTTTGTGACCATGTTACAGCGTACCTGCCCCCATCCGTGATGCTGCCTCCTCGGCGACTACACACTTTGCTGCGGCAAGCGGTGGAACTACAGAGGGATCGCTGTCTTTATCACAACACCAAGCTGGACAACAACCTGGATTCAGTCTCCCTTCTCCTCGATCATGTCTGCAGCAGGTTGGTGCTGCAGCATCAGTCATAAAGTGAAAATGTTGACGGAAATGCACCTTAGGTCTAAGAAGTGTACACAACCTTTATAAAATGGTGAGTTTTTGTGATGTAAAAAAAAAAAAAAAAAAATGGTTTGAGGAGGGTTGGACACAAGCAGGAAGCATGATGTCCGTTTTCCCCTCCTCACTGCCTGGCTGTCAACATATCCAACTGAGCTTTTATATATTCAGTCAACGGAAAAGAATTCTACTTCAGTCACAGATGGTGAGATACATTTTAAGTTGTCACATTTAAAACAGTAAGTGGTCTTGACGATTTCTTTAAACAACAAATAGATAAATATTATCGCTTCTTAACGCTATGCTCTTTGTATAGTAACAGTCATGTATTAGCTAGTTAATTAGCCCAGGTATCATTCGCTATGTTGGTCTGTCACAATAACAGTTTTTACTGGACAATAAATTGTCCTAGAAATTATTGCGGTAAACAATAACATCGTTGTTTTGAGTCTATTTTCCAAGTGATATATTGATAATGGCAATACAACAAACGGTTGCTCTCTTAAAAACCAATAAACTTTAATTTTATGAAGAACACTTAGAAATTTAACATATTTTAAATATGTTCAACCAAAAACAATAAACCAAAATAAAAACCACACACAACCAAACCCATAAATAAAATGGATTATGATGTTTCTTTGAACAAAATTAACCGGAATGGAAATGATCAATTTAATTTTAATATATCATGCGATTAATTTCTTTATTGTGACAGGCGTAGCCTGCTTTTACATAGGAAGCAATGTGTTTTTTTTTTTTTTGTTTTTTTTGTCAAAGTCGATGAAGCTACCAATAGTCCCAAAATAGCGGTCAGCTACAAAGCATGGGATTTTATTTTATTAGCATAACAGTAAACTGAAAATTACAAGTGTTTCTGCTTCAAGTGGTAAAACATTTGTGTGTTCCTTTGGACTAGTTTTATTATAGTTTAAGTCGTGTATATGTCTCCCCTCCATTTTTTTTGTTAATGTACTTTTATGCTCATTAACTATGTTCATTATGTACTTTTATCTTTAGGAAAGCTTGGAAAAAAAAGAAGCTTTTTTTTATTCACAGTCAAATCAACAAATAATTTCTTGATGAGAGGATCATGTATTGTTTGAAGTGGCCTAGCTTGTCCTCACAATCTCATAGGTTTGGAGAACCTTTGTAAAACAGCGCTGGCAAAAACTGAAACTGGATGGAAACGTGCTTTAATAAAGTATTTACTTGAGGATCCACAGAAATGCAATATTTCTCCCACCACGTTTGTGTTTTTTTTAGCTGAATTATGCAGGACGATCATCACCAGGACACTTTTGCATTCTCAAATTTCTGTTCTCTCTGTACATCTGAAAATACTATAAATGCTACATTTTGAGGGCCAGTTTGTATCCTATTGTTGAATTTTCAAAATGTATTCACAGGTGGGTTTTGTAGACTTTAAAAAAAAATCTATCTGTTTTTTTCCTGCAGGAAACAGTTTCCCTGTTACACCCAGCAGATTCTGACAGAGCATTGTAATGAAGTGTGGTTCTGCAAATTCTCAAATGATGGCACCAAACTAGCAACTGGCTCCAAAGACACGACTGTCATCATCTGGCAAGTGGACCCGGTGAGTGTGCAAACATACACGCCTTACTCATTTGACTGCAGCCTGTTGGAGATTGTAGTAGTTGCAGTCTCTTTTTAGGTCTAAACTAGAAAAATATATACTTTCAAATTATCAAGAGGCAATGTGTGCTCATCTATTAAAATATAACGAGTGAAAGTCAAAATGTTCTGTTGCAACACAATCTATTTTTGCAAAAGCAAATCTAATTTAGGACAGAAACCAGTAAGAAAACGGAGCTTTATCCCTAAGGTGTTAAGAAACGAAGGTGATATTAGAATTTTTGTTTGCTGAGTTGCTGATATAAAGAAAGTGATTGGTGTATTTAAGCTGTCTCTGTGCAACACAATCCTCCTCAATCGGAGACGGAGAGAAGATCAAACATTTACTGGATGAGAACACAATGACATGGGTTGAAATTAGCTCAGAGATTATGGAAAACCAAATGCGTCCTTTTATAGAACCGGTTAAGAATTAGCTGAAGATTAAAGCACTGGAACTGCTTTAATGTTGTCCTTTCTTCAAACATTCAGCTGAAAATCTATTTGAAACACCTGGGATTGGCAACCTGGATCTTGTTCTCCTTATATCCTCTCAAGTGTTTTGTCTTGCTACTGTCTAGTATGAGATTTTTCAAGTTTAACAGATGAGAGGTAAATCTGAATGAAATAAAGTTAAAAATGCCATTATAAAGTCTCTTATTCAGTAATGTATCATTTGTGCCTGCCATGTAGGAGAGCCACCAACTGAAGCTGCTGCGAACCCTGGAGGGCCACGCATACGGCGTCTCCTACTTAGCCTGGAGTCCTGACGACACCTACCTGATCGCCTGTGGACCTGACGATTGCTCTGAGCTCTGGCTCTGGAATGTTCAGGTGAAATGAAATGAAAACCTATCCTTAAATATTCTTTTCAACACCATTCAGACAAGATATTGTGCCTTTGTTGTTGGCACGGGTTGTTGGCTTCATGCCTCAATTAATGAGCATTGTCATACAGAGATATTTTCTTCTACACGGTTACAGGATGCTTCAGCTGTCAGAATTTATTTATATACTATTGGTTTTATCTGGGATACTCTGATCTCATGCATTATATCACAGTTTCTGTATCATTCAGCTTGACACACAGTAAATGTGTCTCCTCATAGTCATCCTCGGTATCACACTTTTATCTAAGCACCATTAATCGTATCCCAAGTCTGAAAAGTGCTATGGATACCCTGTAGTGTGCTATTTGTACTCAATGACCTTTTCTTTTCACCCATCCTCTCTTCTCCCCTCCCCTCTCTCTCTTTTTTTTTTCTTACTCATCCCTCCCCCACTCTTGCTCAATGTGTCTTCTCGTTCACTCCCTTCCCCCATTTCCTTCTCTGTGTTTCTCTATAAATACCCATCTTTGCCAGACGGGGGAGCTGCGGACCAAGATGTCCCAGTCCCACGAAGACAGTCTTACCAGTGTGGCCTGGAATCCTGATGGCAAACGCTTTGTCACCGGTGGACAAAGGGGGCAGTTTTATCAGTGTGTAAGTCATCCAGTCATTTACCAACTTTTGCAAACACAATTCTTTGGATTTTTTTTCGTTTTGCCACAATCACAAACATTGTAGTGTTTTATTTGGATGTCATTTGATCCACAAACACAAAGTAGTGCATAATTGTGAAGTGAAAGGATATTATGACATATAGACCAGAAGCGTGGTGCTTCTTTGTATTTAGTCCTGATTAAAAACTTTATAAAACTACCTTTTGTTGCAATTTCAGCTGTAGGTCTTTTTGTGTTTCTTGACCAGTTTTATATACTTGAACATTCAAATTTGTGCTTATTCTTCTTCTGATGTTTGACTGGGTCATTCTAATGTTTTGATTTAAACATTATAAACTAAGGCTGTTGTAAAAGAATATTTTAGTAATCGAGTACTCTGTAGAATATTGTTACAATTATCTGAGGAATCGGATCTCTCTCACTCTCTTTCTCACTCTCTTTTCCTTCCTCTCTCTCAGCGCCATTCCTACTGTTTGCTCCAAAAGCTGTCCTACTCTAACCATTGCGCCACAAAATTCGACACTCCTTATTTGTCCCCCAAACCCTGACAAAACGCCACACAATTCAACACCATGCTGCTACAATTTCACAACAACTCATAGGCGGAAGTAAGAGGGCTGCCCACCATAAATAATAATCTGGCTGGAACATGGTGCGCTACATAATTTAGCAAAGCTTCGAGGCAGATACATTTTCCTCGAGGAATTTTAATAATTGAGGTACTCTAATCATTCAAGGAATCACTTCAGCCCTGTTATAAATCAATTTTTCACTAACTTAATTTTAGCTCTGGCTAGATGTTTATGTGACCTCCTGGAAGGTCACCCTCAACCCCACTCGTATGGTCAATTTCTTCTTCCCAGTCTTCCATATTAGTCAGGTCAATAATTATCGAGTTGAATGATTTTCCCATCTGAATCCCTGCAGCTCCCCCAGAGTAACCGTAGACCTTCTGGTTGATTTTCTGAATAATGTTCTCCTTATAATGCTTTGAACGTTTTTTGTAGTTTCATGCCTAACCGTTCTGCTGTTTCTTTTAGTATTAACAGAGTAAATATGGTTGAAGACCAATGCACAACATCCTTTCAGATTTTTCTTTTTAAGAAAAGCAAAAAAAAAAAACATCTATGCTCCTTTCATGCCACAATTATTCTGAACGTTGTGATATAAATTCTTATTGTATTTGGTTTCAGCATAACAAACCCTGTAAGCATAATGACCAGTTTGCAAGGCACTGTGGGCTCCAGAGTCTTTGTATTTGGCTTCTGCTTGATGTGGGTGGTTGTGATTAGACAGTCATGGCTTTGGCTTGGAGTTAAAAACTAAACAGGTTACCCTGCTGTGCGTGTGTGTATATCCGTCTTCCTGTTAAGAATAAGGGCTTAGGGTTCTGCTGTCTGTGTTGTCAGGACCTGGACGGAAACTTGTTGGACTCGTGGGAGGGGGTGAGAGTTCAGTGCCTGTGGTGCCTGAGCGATGGGAAGACTGTGCTGGCCTCGGACACCCATCAGCGTATCAGAGGGTACAACTTTGAGGACCTCACAGACAGAAACATGTATGTATATTATATTTTGAATTGAGAATGAAAGATGTGACTTTAATGCAATTCATTTTAATAGCATGTAAATTATTTTCACGTTTTGGTTTTTTTTTTTTTTTTTTTACAGAGTTCAAGAGGACCACCCTATCATGTCTTTTACCGTTTCAAAGAACGGTAGATTAGCTTTGTTAAATGTAGCAACTCAGGTAAGCTAATCAGTTCTATTGATTTGCTTGTAAACAAAATAAATATATTGGAGAAATATGATAGATTTGGGGATTAATAAAGTATTTTTAAATTAAATAGAATTTTGAATTGAAACTGGTTTCAACATGCTTCACCATAGGGAGTGCACCTGTGGGATCTTCAAGATCGGGTGCTTGTGAGGAAGTACCAAGGTGTGACCCAGGGCTTCTACACCATCCACTCCTGCTTTGGAGGACACAATGAAGACTTCATCGCCAGTGGCAGTGAAGGTACAGTGAAAAGGCACCTGAAGGTCATTGACAAAAAACAGTTTACAATATAACTAAACTTGATTACCTAATGTGGGAAAACATCTCCTACCAAAGTATTTTTGTTTTTTTCATTAATGTTTCCTGAACATCTATTTTTTTCTACATTCAGTCTCTAAAACAAACAATAAAACCCTTCATTTTTAGATGAACATAGCGGAAAATTAGCACATCCTGCCAACTGTGAATTATGGTAGTGGCAGCATCATGGTGTGGGGATGCCTCTCATCAGCAGGGAGAGGAAAGCTGGTTTAAGTTGTAAGAAGGATTAATAAAGCAAAATCCAGAGTAATCCTGGAAGAAAACCTGTTAAGAAAAGATTATAGATTCCGAGTGAGACAAGAGCTTTAATAGGCTGCTTTTGACCAAGGTGTATTCTGTTATGAAGAGAAAATCAGTCTTTTAATAACCCAAAGATTTGTAAAAAAGAAAAAAAAACATAATTTTCCTTCAACTTCATAATTATTTACTACTATAATTTGAGTTAATTCATCATAAAAAAACGGGAATTTCTAAAATTCAGTTTCTATTCAAATACAATTCGAAATGTGGTGGTTAAAATTTGACAAAATGCAAAGGATTCTTTTCAGAAATTGCAGGAAAACTTCAAATTTGAGGATGGTATATAGTCTTTTGTTTCTTTGGTTATCATCGTCGCTCTGAACGGTGGTATTTCTTTCCCTGTTCTGAATATATTTTCTTCCATCTGTCCACTACCTTTTCCATCAATCCCACCAGACCATAAAGTGTACATCTGGCATAGGCGTGGCGAACTTCCTATTGCCGAGCTCACAGGCCATACACGCACCGTTAACTGTGTGAGCTGGAACCCAGCCATCCCGGGTCTCATGGCGTCCGCCTCGGATGACGGCACAGTGCGCATCTGGGGTCCCGCACCATTTCTCGATTCGCAAGAGGCAGACGGACTCAACGGTAAGAGGTTTACATTCAAACATGAGCTGTTCTCACAACCTATAACAACAAGTCGCATGTTTGCTTGCTTTTTGTCTCCTCAGAAAACAGCAGTAATATGGACAGTTGATGGTGACCTTCAGAGCAGATGACGTCTCAATTTGACAACCACCCAAGAATCCTACAATATAACAAAACGTAAATGGGCAAATACAATTTGATATCACCAGAGAGGAAAGCGAAGAAAAACCCAGCAAATGTCACCGACCCATCTGAGAAATCAAAAGTGAGAAAAAATATGGCTCCAGACCGGCCTAGACAAATGGTGGACATGATGACGGACTCCCTGGAATTTTGGGTCCGCATCCCAAAAAAAAATTTGGATCCCTTTCTAAAGGCCTGGAAAGTCAGTCAGAACTCAGCGGGATCTTCCTCTGATGAACTGTAACAGCTGTTCTCCTCACTTCTAACTGACCCCCCTCGTCCTCCATTTTGCTCCAGTGTCAGTAGACATGCCAGCTCTTTGCAAGTATCTGAGGAAATCCACGTCCACCCTGAGCCTGGGGCCCGCTGCATCCTCGAGATGCCTCCAGATGGATGGGGCGTACTAGCCCTTTCCTTGCCGGACGACATCCGTCTGCCCGTTTGTCTCAGACTCTCTAATGTCTCTATGGACATGGGTGGGAACTTGTTGTTGAGAGAGGAGGATGGTGCGTGTGGGGTGGGCGAGGGCTATAGTAGGTCATCTGTGTGTTTTCCTTTTCCCCTTTTTACTTGCTAAATTCTTCAGTCATTTGGACAAAAGCTGAAAAAACTCACGGTGAAACCATCAACAGACCAGCTGATAAAGAACACCGATAGGCTATGCTAACTGTTTGAAGTTTTTTTTTTTGTTGTTTTTTTTTTTTAAATGATAGTCATAGCGTTCATTCTTGTTTAAGAGGCGAACCCTAGCTCATGTAGTGCCCAAGGAAAACTTCAGCGTGAAGATTCCACGTTCTGTTTCTCAGCATTAGGAGGGGGAGAAAAAAAACTTTTTATCCCCTTATTTAACATCCATCACGGACAGCTCCCCCATTCCCTCCCTCCTGTCGAGCTAGCCTGTGCACAACTCCGTTAAATCTACCTATGAGGAGCTACAGAGTGATCCACAGGTTACATATCCACTGTGAGGGGGTCACACACTGGTGGCGAGGTGTGCTTTCCACCATCGAGACACGCATATATATATGTATATGTATAAACACACACATATATATATATAAACCGAGACCTTTCTCAGAAAGAGACGCTTTCAGACGTGGAGTGCAACTTCATTTGCACGCTTAGTGACTGCTGTCCCTCCTGTGTGAGAGTGGATGAGTGCGAGTGTGAGTAATAGTGACAAGAGTGTTTTTTGCATGCACACAGTAGAGCGAGAGTGGACGTTGTTGGGTGCAGATTTAATTGGCGCGTTTTCTTTCGTTGTTTTTTTTTTTTTTTTTTTTTTTTTGTATGTGTGCAACTCACACCAGCAGAAGATTCTCTCCCGTCCTCATCCCCTTGTTTTCATAGTAAAATTGTTCAAGATTTTAAACCAATTCTGAGTTATCCAAAGCCCCATAGGGACCTCTCTAGCTGTGGAACAAAAAAAATACCGAGAGCCATTTCGTAAAAAAAAAAAAAAAAGATTTATTTTTTTTTTTTTTTTTTTTTTTTTTTATGTGGGGCTTTCATTTTTACATTAGAATGTGTTTTGTCCTCAACGATGCAGCATTCAGATGGCACTGATATGTTGACATAAGATTCGTTGGGTGAAGCAAAGCAAAATACAAAAAAACCAAAACAAAATAAAAAGCAATTGAAGTGAGACACCAGAAAGAAGCTGAAAGTTGTAAAGGCATGGGCCGGTACGAGCTTCTGTGGAAAAATATATCACGACTTCAGGGTATCAAAATATTTCCAGAAAACTTTCAAACAAAAATGTAGAAACACACTCAAGCCCCCCCCCCCCCATTTTTACTGCCACAAAAATATGATTACAAATTGATTATTGCAGTTATAATGGTGTATTTAATATTTAATTATTATTCCGATATAGATCAATTGACTTGGAATATAAATAGAAACACCCACCAAGTTTTATTATTGCACAGTATCTGACACCTTTCTAGTTGGACTATCCGTGCTGGTACCTAGCCTGCAGTCGTCTGCTTGACAGCATTCCAGCTGTAGTTTTGAGACAGCATTACTTTACAAGAGTGATTGCCGGAGCTACTTCAGTTCCCAAAGTAAGCTGGTGGTAAACATTTTACCATGAAACCGGCCCATGACCAGTTATCAGCGAAGGGTCATTTCATTAGAAGTGGGCGACAGAAAGGTTTGTGGATGATTTGTTGAGATTGCATTTGAAAGCAAACTATTCTAGAAAGAATTAAAATAATGACCTGTTACATCAGCTGAAATTTGAGTTGGTTGGGTCTTTCTGGATATGCACTTCTACAGAACGTGTCCAGCTCCTTAACAAGCTCCACTGAAGTACTGTGTCTGGAACAAACTGCGAGATAACAAGGATGAAGTTTATGTTTACGGGCCTTCCTTTGGAATCAGACTGCTATGTTGGAGCCAAGTCCTCCAGATTTCGCCTGCGTACCAAAGGTGTTATCGGTGCAAATAAATCCGAGCGAGTTCCCCACACTAATGAGTGGTGAGTTGGAGTCAAAACAATGAAATTATCTTGCTGTAGCGCCGCTGTCCAATCGCTGTTTTGAGACGGTAGCCGGCGGTGTGTTTAGGCTGGCGTTCACATGCCTGAGACACTGTCACCGCTCGAGGCCCACGGCGTTTCCTGCCACGCTTCGTCCCATTTAGAACAAGCCAGCAGCGCGCCGAGCAGCGCATGAACACTTCCGGGGACAAACATGGATGTTATATAAGCATTTGTCCTGGACATTGTAGAGCAACTGTGACACATGGGTTCACAGCACCCATCCATGCACAATCGGAGCCAAAAGTGCCAAAACACACTTGCATGAGCATGTGAGTCCTACTGTGAGTGCTGATCTTCCTCAGAGTTTCTTTGCAAGTCTGGGAAACGATGGAAAAAAAAATCTTGGGTACAGAAAAATGTTTGGCTTTCGAACTTTCTTCCGTGTTCTGTCATTAGAAACAGAAAAATGCTCAAGGTACAGTAAATACTTTAACTACCTCATCCAAAAGATGCAAAAAAGTATTCATGTTTGTAGAGGAAAGAGTGGCATACATGCTTATATGGGAGGAAAAAAGCTAAAACTAAATAATCTTTAGATATTATCTCAAATTGTATCCTATGGAAGGCCCAAAATATCAGCATCAACATCGGCGTTGACCATTGCTAGCCATTTTTTTTTTTTTTATGTATCGTATTGTTCCTATAAGTAACACCAGATCAATTCTTTTTGTCCAACTTATGAGCAAATAAAAATATTGGTTATCAACCATAACAGCATTATAAATGTCGGTATTGTTCCAAAATGTTCACATGGGTGCCTCACTTATTTAATCATTGTTGTTGTTTGTCAGTGGTGAACAACAAGATATTTTGAGTTTCTCTCTGTTCCCACATGGGGTTACTTAGGTGACAGTTTCTAACAACGCGCCGCCTAACAACACAGTTTTAGCCTTTATCATCAACTTCTTGTCTTCTATACAAATGACTGTCTGACTTAGCACATTTGGCTGTGGTAAGGTTTTCAGTAAACACTCGTCTCCCTTTTCCTGACCATCTTTGCTTAGCAGCAGAGCAGGGACTCGTGCTCTGAATTTATTCCTGCTCTTCCACTTATTCATGTGCCGACTAAGCTTAGAGAAAATGTTCTCCTGCTTCGTAAAGCTCATAGAGGTTCGCTTTAAGTGTCGCAATACTTGATGACTGGTTTTAAGGCATCATGCAGGAGTGTTCAGAGCTCAGCTCGCTCTTATACTGCTGTAAGTCTGAGGCAAAGATGAGCCTCAGCTGAGCGACTTGCATCAGACAGACGCAGCAGGCAGCAGTCTGATTTTTAATGCAAATGAAGGTTTGAAAGCTGAAAACGCCTATATGTTCGAATTCCTTCATTGTGGTTTCCACATTGCCGAAACTGTTGCTAAAGACACGCATCTCGAAGGTTCGGCTTTTGCAGAAACGTCGTGCGTGATTCAGAAGACGTTGATCCATCGGTCGCTCTCAGAGTGTCTGATCCAGTAGCAGGAACGTAGTGAGGGGGGTGGTCAGCATTCAGCCATGCAATGCTGTGTCACGATAAAAAAGAGAAGGAAGCGCGCCTTGTTGCATCTGCAGCTTATAAAAAGTCTCCTTTGTAGTGCTTTGACCTTTAACTCTTCTTTTATTCGTCCTTTCAGGGTGTGGAACTCTTTGACCAATAACTACGGAAACGTGATGCCCGTGGACTGGAAGACGTCCTACACTCGGTCCCTGCACCTGCCTGCCCTCAAGCTCAAAGATCAAGAGGTACCACACACACACACACACACACACACACACACACGCACACGCACGCATTCACCCCCCAGCCCCCACACACACACTCTTTTATTTAGTGTTTCACTTTCTGCAGATTGCTGCAAATGATACCTCACAAATGTAGAGAATTGGCACCTACTTGACCTAATTAAAGACCTAAAAACAGATTGAGTTTTATTGATGGAAGGAGGTGAAAATGGATTGATCTGGTTTTAATCCCCAAAGCTGCACTTTTTCTCAGCTGCTGGCATCTTCCACATTGTCAGTTCATCTTAACATCCCCATTACTAACCTCTCTGAAATGCTCTTTTATTCTGGTGAGCCTACCTTGACTGCGTTTTTCTGGTCTAGAAGCCTTTCTGTTCTTTTCCACTTTTCATCACATTGCGGCAAAGCGGCACGAAGTCTCAAAAGTTTCCATTCTTGTCAACAAAGACATAAAAGAAACCTTGAATCCAACAATTCTGATGTAAATCTTTCGTTGTCCATGTTTTTGCTTTGGATTTAAAATCCAGTTTAAAGTCTTGTCGGGTAAAATATTGTATGCCTAAATTTCTCCTCCTCCCAAGGGACAGAAGACGGATAACCAGTCTCTGGATCTGTCCGACGATGAGGATGAGGAGCTGCGGGAACAGCTGGATATGCACTCAATCATTGTCTCCTGCATTAATGAGGAGCCTCTCTTCACCGCTGAACAGGTAGCTCGTTCACACTCCTGCTCAAACTGTGAATCTTTGTTTTTCCTTCTTATGAGCATCTGGTTTTTCCACACAGTGTTTTGTCCTGCGACTGGAAATTTTTACATTAGCCCTGCGTCAATCGGTTCCCACCAAAGACACCGTTTACATCTGCACTGCTGACCAAGAGTTTAATTTACAATGCAGATTCATATATTATATCTTCCTTTGTTTATCTACTGTAAGGCAGTGTACATGTCAGTGATTAATATTCTGAAAACATTTAAGCAAATTAAACTGCCAATGAAATAAAAAAAAAAACAACAACAAACAAACAATGACATTAAACTGACAGCAGTTAATCCTTATTTTCTGTATGTTTTAATATGCAAGCCTGTCAGCTTATTAGCTACTTCCTTAAATTAGATTTACGTGTTTACTTCAATGACGCATAACTAAGCCGGGGAAGTAAAGCAAACACACAAGCGGGATATGTTTAGAGAGTTTTGAGTTTTTGAAATAAATATTATAGGACAGTTTATTGTTCTGGATTTATACGAATGCAAATGTCACACCCAGATTCAACATACGATGTGGTTAAATAATAAACATGCTGACCTCACTAGGATCTCCTTACATATTGCTACTTTACATCGTTCCTTAGTAAGATGGAATGATGTAATGGTTTGTTGCACTATTCCTAAAGCTCTCATCATGAACATTATTTTTGCTAATGCTAACGCGCTAATACTGACTTGGTATTTAGCAGAAGATAATGCTAAGGCGCTATATTGGACCGTGTTGATACCCACCATGTATCAATGACACATGTTGCAACATGGTACAACGCCCTCTACAGGGTCACTGTGTGATTGCTTAGCCGATAAACATAACTTCAACACAGGTGCTACATATTATTCAACTGAAAATGTTCAAAACACCCATATGTAGAATTTATCTGGAAAAATTACTTTAGGGGAAGCTAAGTGTGCTAAACCTTTTCAAAATGAGCTATATCACAAAACGATCAATTAGCTCCGATGTTGGCGTCATTTCTGTGCTGAAAAACTCAACCTGATGTTTCTCGCACAAGAATCGGATGCTGTAAGACATGCATTCTGGTTACATTTATTAACAAATGGTCAAACTAGTTCATGGAAGTTGGCATCTGGCTGAAAGTTGTGGTGCTTTTAGGTGATAGAGGAGATCGAAGAGATGATGCAGGAATCTCCCGACCCGGACGACGACGAGAGTCCTTCCCAGTCCGACTTGTCGATGCTCTCTCAGGACCTCGGCGCTTTGAAACGATCCGGCTCCAACACCAGCTTTGAGGAACGTGAGTGTACCTGCTCTCTCTCACACGCACACACACACACACACACACACACACACACAGGAATAGAAAACTACTGAACTGTTTAAATTGTGCCCGTGTGAACAATTTTATGATTATATAAATAACTAAATAAATTTTAATAGGACTCTCTGTGTAGCAAGTGTTTTAAATGTGCATATGTGATATAGTTGTTATGTAATCAGCGTATGTGTCGTCCCAAATGTTATGTAATCGGCTCTATATGCATGTCTCTGTAAATGTTCTAAAATTGGATGAGTGTGAAATTACCTTTTTTTTTTTTTTTTTTTCTTTTTTTTGGTTTTTGTTGTGGTTCGACCTGCACTGAGCTTCTTCTGTACATTAAATCTGCTCTCCCCGTTTCCGCAGGGCTTCGTCAGCTGTCTGTGTCGGAGCTCAGCCGGACCCTGGAGGAAGTGGAGGCGGCCATCCGCCGCTACAGCGAGGAGCTGATCCAAGCTCTGGCACTGCGAGACGAGCTAGACTTTGAGAAGGAGGTACTTAAATCTGATCGCGCATTAAGTCCAAAATCAGATCGACCAGAAACGTTTGCAGAGATGTTGCTAAAGCAGAGCAGCTTTGAAGCATTCAGAGAGCTCTAAGCAGCACACACACGCAACAACACCCACGTTGTGTTTGGTGAGAACAGACGGCAGCACCCTCTGCCTTCTGTCACCATGAGGTCAGAACTGCCAGCAGCTTTATTTGTACGTTTGTCTCTGTGTCATGATTCACTCTGAGTAGATTTGACAGAATCTAAACAAAACAAAAAAAACACTTGAGTGATATTTGTACAGATCACAAGGATACTGAGAATATTAAATTATTAGATTTATCATCTGTAGCCTCACAAAAAAAACATTCAGATGAGTCTTTATCATAAGCAGCTCACTAGTGTAAATGTATTAATTGCCAGTGTTTTTATCCCAGTGTTTCTTGTCAACCTTAACTGCATCAATAATTAATAAAATGCGTAGTTATAAACAAATAATTTACTAGAAAACAGGCAAACATTACTTTATGGTATCTATAATGCACATTATTCCTCAACTGTTTGGTTATTAGTATGCGACTTAGTCCCTTCCACAAATATTCACATACCCCCCTATTCTCATATTTTATCCTGCTTGCACCAATAAACAAACATTTATTTTACTGGGTTTCTATGTGATTGATCAACACAACATAGGGTGTAATTTTAAAGAGGTTAAAAAAAAAAAAAAAGATGCATGGCTTTTAAAATGTTTTAATAAGTGTGCCTTAAATTTGTCTCCAGACCCCTTTTACTCTGTTACACTCAATAAAATCCAGTTCAATCGATTACCTATGTATAATTTTCCTTCCTTCTCACAATTTGGCGCCTATGTAATGTTGATATATTACATAAAGTCCAACCAGTTGGGGCTGTAATGTGTCAAAATGTGAAAAATCTCACATTTTGAAGTACGAATCCTTTCGCTTCATACTTTAATTCTCTTTTATCTTGCGATTTATTTGGTGCTTTTTTTTAGTCAATTCTGTTAATCAAAATAAAAGCTCTGAAAACTATTAACTACCTGAAAGAATCAGTCAGTTTCATTCCCTCAGCTTTGTATTTTCCGAACCCCTGCCGTAGTTTACTGAAATGTTGCGTATGTGCAGGTCAAGAACAGCTTTATTTCGCTGCTGATCGACGTGCAGAACAAGCAGAAGGAGCACCGCGAACTGCAGCGCAAGAAGAAGAAAATCCGTAGTACAACCACGACGGGGCCCAATGGTCAGAGGACAAACAGCACACACATACCAGGCACGGTGAGTCAGCAGGGAGGTATTCACAAAAAACACACAAAATAAATGCATTGTCATGGTCTGAAGGTTAACGACATAACCACACGTGTGACGCACCACGCACTACTTCCAAGTTAGGAAAAGAGATGCATGACCCGGCCGAAGAGCGTTCACTGTAGTCACCCTCTTATCAGCACCAGCGCCTTTCCTTCCTGCCATAGAGAGCCTCCTCATCTTTCGTCAAATCTCTTTTTTTCCTCCTTCCTTTCACTCCTTGTAGCTCCTCACTCTGGAGGGACTCTCCAATGTCATTCAAAATGGTCTCCGTCAAACATTTGGCCACTCAGGAGGGGATAAACAGGTGCCCCCTGCTCTTTCTTCCAACTGCGGATTCTTTTCTGTGCTGCTTTTTCACCTCTGGGTTTCGACTGGCATGCTCATTCTTTTATTTATTTATTTATTTATTTATTTGCTCCGTAATTTTTGTTCAGTTTGTCCTTTTGTTGCATTAAATTTTTGTCCTTCCCCTTTTTTTTTTTAAATTGAATTCCTTAACAGTGCCTTGCAAAAGTGTTTGTGCTTCCTGAACTTTTCATATTTTGTCTTGTTACAAACACAAACTTCAATGAGAACATTAGTGAACAAACTAAAGGACACAGCAGAGAGGTCAAGGGTGAATTTGTGCAGAAATTTAAAGCTTTTTTTTGTTGTTGTTGTTTTGATCAGATTGTCTTAAAGTTGACATTAAAATATATGGCTTACCTCTTAAAGTAATGCATCTACCAATGCGTATTATGCACTACTTTGTTTTAGTCTGTTGCATAAAATCCAGTTGTATCACGTTAAAGTTTGTGGTCGCATTGTGACAAAATACAATCACCAAGTCATTTTATTTATTTATTTTTTTGTATTGAAATATTTTTTGCCCTCCATAATTTTCTACAAAACTCCTTTGCATGTTTCATAACTTTAACACAACACTTAATTCCAAAATTACACTAAAGTTAAATTTAATCAGTTGGTGTATTTTTATTTTGTAGGTTCCCATGTTTGTAATGTATATATACATATTTATCTCTTTAGTATCTGACCACGGTGATCCCCTATGAAAAGAAAGCAGGCTCTCCTTCTGTAGAAGACCTCCAGATCCTCACAAAGAGTGAGTCCATGAACAAGAACATGCAAGATCACCGAGCGGTGAACCAACGAGGAACAGAGACGTGCCGTTAGTCCGATTTTGTTTACGTCTCTGACTCCTCTGTCCTTCTCTTTCCATATCAGTCCTTCATGCCATGAGGGATGACAGCGAGAAGGTGCCAGCCCTCCTAACAGATTACATACTGAAAGGTAAACATGACTTTTACTTTAAGGCTTTTGCCCAAGCAAGGCAACAAGATTAAGAAAAAATATATTGTCATAACTTCAGTAATATGCTATTTTTTTTAAAAACTGTAAAACCATGAGACTAATTCGTACTGAAGCAGTCACATGTACCTACAAAATAAAAAGTTAAAAGTCTTGACTTCCATCCGGAAGTGGATTTTATACTTAAATCTTAGTTCACTGTTTGATAGATTTGCTCTAAAGGAGTAACGAGTCTCATCAGGAGTGTTGACATAATGTCTCACTCTGTGGCCACACCCACTGACCATTCCAGACGCAGCTAAAGTATGAACATAGAAAGTGGAGTCATAACGAAGAGGAACTGCTGTGCATTTGGTTGCATAAACAAGCAAAACAACCCTCTAAAATTAGCATAGTAAAAACTCAGGATGTCCAGGACCAGAAATGTGGGTTTGTTGTTAAATTTATAGGGCCAAAATAATTTTATTGATGACATTTCAAAGTGTGAAAAAACCATGAATAGTGTTTTTAATTTGTGTATAAAGCAAAGACTTGCTACTTTATATAATCTAGACGTACCACAAATAACTCAACTGCTTAAACCTCCTGGTTTAGTAAAAGTAGAGGTGCACAAAATGGAATCACAGTTGTCATCCTAATATGAATGCAATCACACAAGCAATATTTGCTACAATATAATAGTTGAAGCAGGATTTCTTTTCTTTCCAGCACTAATCCGAGTTTTTTAATTTCATCATTATTCTAAACTCTAGATTAGTTATGTGATTTGACCCATTTAACTTATGATGATGAACATTGAAGTTAAGGACACATTTCAGACCCATTCAGTAAGTTAGATAATTGAAAAGTCCTTTTAGTTTAGTAACTCCATCAAGTAAATCACATCATACAGATTAAGTAGAGAAAACTGATGTTTTAGCAGTATTGTTTCTAATCGTGGTGAGGTTGTGCTTACCCTGAATGAAAGTACATTTTAAACTTGAAATCTTACATTAGACTAATTGAAAAAAAAATATTTTTAAAAGGAGAAATGTGAGCTTAATAAAAAAAGACTTTTTTCAAAAGATACTGACAAGCGAGACTCATCTGGACGTATATTCTCATTTATTGAATACAGTTCAAGCCTAACACGAGGCTGCTTTTTCTCTGTTTTTATATGACTCCTTGATAATTTGGCTCACAACTTATTCCAGTCTGGTTCTAGTCATTCATGTGTGGGGGGAAAAAAAAACAAAAAAAAAAAACAGACAGAAAAGTTGGTCTCCTGCTTCATAAGCTTCCCTCTTTGCTTTGAACGTCATAAAATTCGGAGACCAGCGTTTCAGCTGCTTTTCTTCCACAACTTTCCCAGCCCGATAAATCCGTGAGCTTTAACGGTGAATGTGTCTGTTGTTGACATGTGCCTTCCTTTCCCTCTCGCCTGTGCTGCTCTGTCCTTTGGGTAGCTCTCGTATGAAAGCAGAGGAACCTGAGGTTCGTGAGGCTAACCCCGCTCATTGACATTGAACGCCTCATCCACCTCCCTGTCTGCACAATATTCCCTTTTAACCAGAGCAATCAGCCTCCCACCCCCTCCGTCGCTCTCTGCCGTGGTGCCAGTTGTGCTGTATGGTGCTTCTAGCCGTGCTACACCCACTCTGAAAAACACCGCCCACTCACGCTCATAATTTCTCCTCACTCTGCCAGCTTGTAGTAGCAGCTGTTGGTGTGTTTGCTTCTCACCTGTAATCAGGGGTTTTCTCGCCTCTAACCACACATTCCTCCCGTCTGTAGCTGCTCTGCCATACTCCACACCTCTGCTGCCTCGCGTGCTGCAGAGATTCTCACCAGCTGTTTATCTATTTATTTTTTATTTTTTTCTCCACAGTTCTTTGTCCCACGTAAAGTCTGACGGGAAGCTTTTGCCTCTTCAGCGTCGAGCGGCCGAGGAGGTGTCTCAGTTTTGGAAAAACGCAGGAACTGGTTTAAATCCAAACCTTCCTTCCTTCTTATTCTTCTCACTTTTCCTCGTGGTACTTTCTGCTCCGCCTCTACAACTTCAAAAACAAACAAAACAAAAAAGATAGGTACAAAATCGAGAATACAAACACGTCCATTTACACAAATCGAATCAATTCGGCAAAATCTTTTTTTTTTCTCACAAGATATTCTTTACTTTTGATACGACTCTTAGTCTTTTGTAGTTCTTTTTGAGTTCTAATATTTAGTTAGTTTTTTTTGTATTCATTCAGTGCTCCATGTTTTTATATTGTGACTTTACACAGCTGCATCTCAATAATTGATACGAAAGTAAACTTTTTGTTGATGTGAGTCGTTGCTAATGAGAAACTCATTTTATATGAATTCACTACACACAGAACGATACATTTCAATTGTTTGTTTCTGTTAGTTTTCGATGATTAAGGCTTACAACTTATGCGAAAACCAAATTTACCCTCCATCTAATGAGCAAGCCACAAAATGGCACTGCTGAAGAAGTCTGCTGTTCAGAAATTTGTGTCCAAGGGAAGGTTGAGCGGAAGGAAAAAGTGCAGTAGTAAAAAGGTCCACAAGCAAAAAGTAAAAGTGGTACCTTGGTGATAATCCTCTTATTACAGTTTTAAATAATATTTTAATGTCGTGTGAAATTAATTTGGGGTTTTCAGCAACTACAGGCAACAATCATCCAAACTGACATAAATAAACATTTGAAACATATCAACTCAATGTTAAAAACTCATATCCGGCATATTTTTTTTCCTCAAGCTGATCTGCTGAAATGAACTTTTGGATGATACTGGAATATATTGAGATGCACCTGTAACTACTCATGTGTGGATGCCAGTAATCAGTGTTAGCCTGAACACCTCACTTCCTGATTAGCCAGGTGCTTTTGGAGAAAAACAAATGATCCTTAAAAGTGCTTTTTTTTTTTGCTTTTTTTTTTTTTTTAAATCTGTCCAAACAGAAGGCTTTGATTATCAAATCCACTTTCCCTCAGCTGCCTGACAGGGAAAACAAATCCTGGTGTGATCTGTGAAAAAGTGGCAGGCAAGTCGAAGGCATCAAGCTTTGATTATCCTCATGATTTATTGCACGATTTTGAAGCTCAGCTTTCTCTCTCTCTCTCTCTCTCTCTCTCTCAAAATCAAAGAGGAAGCCCTTTAATTTAAAACTTTCAAACTGTTTGTCGCACGTTAGTTTCAGGTACAAGCTGTGTGAAGCTGAATGTTTAAAATGAGACGTTTTCTACATGACTTAAGAGGGATTGCACAGTCTGAAAAAGGAACAAAAATGATCAAAGTTGTGAAAAAAATATTTTTGGATAAGAGACTTTTTTTTTTTTTTTTTTTTTTTTTTTTAATGAACAAGATAAGGGATTTTAATGATTTTTCTAGATGTTGTGACGTCAACCCCAACAAATTCACCACTTCCACATAGGAATAGTTCACCACTCTGCAGATTCCTCTCGTTTCATAATGTTCATTGGTGGGAAGTGATGTATAATTATTAACTAAGTTTACGTCGGCATTAATCGTCGTTCTGTCACATGAGTAATCTGTGTTTTAGGACATTGGCTTTAGGGACGGAGGGCCTGCACTTTATCAGTGACCTGATGGTGCAAAGGTGGAGTTCTGCAGAATGTAGCACAGAGTGGATCTCATCAGCAAACGATGAAGAATTTGGTCAAAACGGAATCATTTTTAAATGAGCATTCTTCTGGTTTTTCAAGAGAAACATTAGTGGACAACATTTCCGCTCGGTTTTCTCTCTAGTAAAGTCAGTGACTTAACCATGGCAGAAATGATTTGAGAAGCTTCTGTGATTATAATTAATGTTATCGGACTAAACATTTAAAAGATTCAATGAGGAGATTGGACGTCCTTCATTGAAAGGCTGTAGACTATAGTAGTCTAAATGTATGTAACTTGGTTAAAGATTGTGAAGGTTGGGTAGTTGTGGCTTTTTTTTTATGTTTAGTTGAATATAAAAGTATCCAATGATAGTTTAAGTCTAAATTTTAGCCAGTCAAGTCAGTTGCATTTGAACATCTATATATGAAATCCCAGTTTTATTGTCTTTTAGAATTCTAGTTTTACACTTTTCAGATCCAGTCAGAATTTGCGTGCTGCCTGAAATGTTGACAGTGAAGTGAATTAGGGTGAAAAATTCAAAACAGCTAAAACATGAAAAAAATAATTTTTTTAGTAGAAGCTGCCTAGTTTCCTTATGGCTTGTGCCGACTGTAAAGCGAATAGAGTGAAATCAAAGCCATGAGTCCTGCAGGGAATCACCGGTGTGTGATCACAGATGAAGTTGGTACGCAAACATTCAGGTCAGGTGTTGCTTAGGTCTCAGGTACAGTCGTCAGTGTCGGTACTTTAGCGTTCTTGTTCTGATAGATAAAACATTCCCAACTCAGTTTACATGTCTAGTCTCGTCAGAGTTTCTATAAGGGCGTGTTTCGTGTCACCTGCATGATAATAATAAAACATGATCAAAGACAGAAAACGTCCCAGGAGAAGCTTCCTGTGTAAAGGCTCAGGTGGTGTTGGCACTGTGTCTGTGTCTGCTTCAGTGTAGCAATGTCAGATATGTCACCAAAGTCGATCGTGCTACATATTACTGCCCAAACTTTCTGAAACTCTCCCAGACAATGCTAGGTACTTTCTGAAGCTTTTCTGAAACGTGGTGAGTACATTCAGGAACTTAGCAGTTACTTTAATGGAACTCGCTGGTTACCTTCCCAGATCTTACTGAGTATTTTCCTTGAACTTATTAGATGCTTTCTGGATCTTGAAAGATATTTTTCTCAAACTTTAAGGGGACTCTCTGGTTACTTCCCAGAAAGTAACTTTCGGGTTACATCCCAGAAACTGTCTGGGAAATTACTTTCTCCCCAGAAAGATACTTTCTGGGAAGTAACTTTCCGAAAACTTAACCAGAAAATCGGTTAACCAGAAAGTAACCAGAAAGTTACTTTCTGGTTACTTCCCAGAAAGTAACTTTCGGGTTACATCCCAGAAACTGTCTGGGAAATTACTTTCTCCCCAGAAAGTTACTTTCTGGTTACTTCCCAGAAAGTAACTTTCGGGTTACATCCCAGAAACTGTCTGGGAAATTACTTTCTTCCCAGAAAGTTACTTTCTGGGAAGTAACTTTCCGAAAACTTAACCAGAAAATCGGTTAAGTTTTCTGGGAAACTTAACCGAAACTTTCTGGTTACTTTCCAGGACCTTGCATGGAAATAACTACTAAGCTCTCTGAAAGTTTCAGAAAAGTAAACCTTTAAGTCCCAGGAAGTAAATTATTAGCCACCTCATAATACAGTACCCACTGTTGACAGTACCCACTCAGTTCTGGGAAAGTAACCAACAAATTCCATTCTGGAGATGAACCACTAAGTTCTGTGGAAAATATGGGCTGTATTGTGAAGCGCTACCGGATTGGGAGACTCCAAGAAGGAAAATGTTTCGGTAGGTGGAGTGGGTGTTGGGGAAGATTGCACATCGATTTGCAAAAAAGTAAGAGATAATGTTTTTGTTTTTTTTCTGTTGTTTCAAAACAATATATATATATTTAAATATTTGTATGTGACATGTTTCTACAGATGCCAGCTATTTTCAACCCAGCATGTGCTGCATGCACTTTACTGGTGCTGCTGCAGAAAACACATTTCCACTCATTAGTGATTTGTTTACAGACATATTTAAATATCACACTAAAGGGGAAAAGTGCATGTTGCAGCAATATCAAGAAAACTGGAAAAGGAGACAAGCATTTAATATTTTTAAAGCTTAAAGGGGTTTTGTAATGTCTATTGAATCAAATGTGTTAATGAAAAATGTTTGTAAAGCTTATCAGCAATGGTTTAAAAATGAAATGGCTGTCAGCCCTCGTGTCACTGAAGGATCTCTGGCCATTTTAACAAACATATCAGTCTAACTCCAGGTTAGAGATTTATATTTAAACATGACGAACAAGTAAACAAACTAAAAAAACAAGAGGCTGCCTTTGTTAAATGCCTGAAAAAATATTTTGTACATTTATTAAACTTATGTACCTAATGCAATTTATTTCCCTAGCTAGGGGGCGTGGGGGGTTATGTTTACTGTCTCATGTGGTACTGCAGTATAGTAATTTATTATGTGAATGTTTTGTAACCATGATCTCGACTGTAATGGTGCAAGTGTTTTGTGCCCACATTATTGCATTTCAACACATTTCAAATAAAAAGAAACTATATATTTAAACACTTTGGCTTGTATGATTTACTTTGTAAAACATTCTGTCTGATTTTATTACATGTACTCATATATTCATACATGCTTTGTGTTTTGTATTTATTTTTGGGTAATATTGTGTTCCAGAAGCAACAATGTAGTAAAGTTATTTTTTTTTCATAACTCTTATTTATGCCTCACTCTTTAGTCCATCCTTATTAGAATTTGTCTTAATCTTCTTTTCACGGTGAAGCAGCAAACAGTCGCTTTAGCAAAACCTTTTACCTGACTATCCTAAAGATGGTACACAGTCGCCCTCTTGTGGTAAGCAACGAATCACAACTGAAATGTCATCCAGGTTAGTAAGCTTTTTTTTAAGATGACGTTTAAATTATCTGAAATGTATAAGTAATGTCAATCATGATGTCCAAATACAGAATGACGGCTAGGAAATCTATAAATAACATTTCCTGCTCTGTGGAGATTTGAACATTTGTGATATAAATCCATTTGATGGATATAAATCCATCAAATCATCTTTTTCTGCTTCAATATTAGCTATAATACAATAGTTAACAGTTCTTATAATGTGAATTTTTGTAATTTGACACATTGTGTGTCAGGCAAACTTTATTTTTTCCCCAAAGAACATCATTTAATACCAAGGACAAATTATCTCACAAACTGTTCAAAATAGGAAAGATGTCTTTTGTTTATTTGACAGATGTCTTTTAATTTGTAAGTTAGAAACGCCACAAGCAATTTCTAGAAATCACTGTGAGAGAAAACCTGGCGCGCCAATAAATCCGCATGTCCAGAAAGTACATGGTTACAAAAAAAAAGAAAGAAGAAAGAAATGCTTTTCCAGCTTCTGATGAACATGATGGCACCTGGGAGCCGACTTCACAACACTTATGTTTACATGTCTTCCCCATTAGGTCCTAAAAATAAAAAGATGAGTCAGGACCTGATTCCGAGTCCTGAATCTATGAACACCAGAGTAGAATATGGAGACTGAAGTATCTTCTATGGGATTCTGCTTGTCCTGCTGCTTCCTTCATGTCAATAAAATGGATTTTCTTCCAGTTGTGTTTAAATAAAGAGATGTTTCTTCTTCTTCCACCGGATCTTGTCACATGAAGCTTCTCTTCCGTGAGTCCCCTGTGGTGACACGTCTCTTCATCACTGATGCTGTTGCCCTCCTGACCGAGCTGTGGACCCGACAAAAGGTTGTTTTTTTTGGTTTTTTTTGTCGGGTCACAGGTTGGTGTCTGTGAACATCGTGTGCTCTTTCCTCACGGTGCTGAAGCCTTTGATGGTGTCCACAAATTCCTCGTCATCCATGAACTGCAAAGTAAAACAGGGCACGCTCGAACTTTTATTCATATTAAAAATATTTTTGCTTCTTTTTTTCTTTATAACTTTTCACCTTTTTTTGTATATTTTTAAGTGCTTTACATAATTTTTTTTTTTTGACATGTTCAGCATACATTTTTGGCGTCTCTCACCATCCCGCTGTCATGGGCTGAGATGTTGGGGTCCCAGACGTCGTCGTCTCCTGTGAGAGACTTCCCGTCGATCACCTGGCTGATGCTGCGTCGCAGGGAGTTCACGCTGAGAACGCCCTCCTCCTCTCCTGCAGCGATCTCGCCGGTGGGCTCGCATTTAGCCGCCAGAATCTCCTGGATGAGCACAAAACACAGGTAAAAAAAAATAAATAAATAAAAAAAAGATCTTGAGACCAAGTTGCTTTATCACACTGAAATTACTCTTTTCAAGTTGATTATATTCTAACGATGGCATTTTTGGGCAGCAATGTAATTATATTGACATTCAAGGCTGAAGTGGAAGTTTCTCATGTATAGCAGGAAAAATTACATATTGCAGTTTTTTTTTAAAAAACTAACGTTTTCACACTAAATAGCTTGTGTGTGACTTTTTAAAACACAACATTCCCCCAGGAATAATGATAAATCAAGACAAATGTTGCCGCCAGGCAATAAACAGTCTCAGATCTACGAATTATAAAACAAAAATGTAGTTTATGGATATTATTCATGTTCTAATATGAAGCCGTGGAGCTAGTTAAACCTCCTGGACTTGAAAATGTAATAACCTTTACGTTGAATGTTTCAGGGTGCAGTGGTTGTAAAGACTAAAAGTTGAAAAATAAATCAAATAAAGAATATTTTTCATCAGTTTTTGAGAAACATTTTTTATTTAGTTTTTTTTTTTTGTTGTTGACGATTTTGGAGTTAAAATGACTTAATTGAAGGCAATTAAGTCTGACTTATTAATTAAAGCAGTCGCTATACTGGTTAAAATTGGATACAAACTTAAATTTCTGTCTCAGCGCAGAAACCTGATATGATGATCTGACTCATGAAAATCTGTTTTTGATTCAAACCTTCAAGGAGGTCCCTCTCTGCAATGAATTAACAGAAACTGAAGCTAACGATGCAACGTTGCAATAAAATATTTGTGTCACATGCTACTCCACTTGCCAGGACCGTACACACACACACACACACACACACATACACACACACACGCAGAAGTTGTTTGGAGTTTTACTTCAATCTTCATGGAGAATCCCTTCAGGGTCACGCTGCTGGAGAAGCCTGTAGTGTCTGGCAACATGTCAAACTGAAACAGAGAGAGTAACACGTGGGACTATTTAAAATAAAATGTAAAAAAAAAAAAAAAAAAAAAGCAGCATTGACACAGAGATGCATCCTGTTGCTCATGTGATGAACAGTCTGGCAGGTCCAGATGCTCAAAAGGTTCAGTGAGAACGCACTGAAAGAAAACAGGCCATGTTGCAAACATTCCTAAGCGTAAAGCTATGTTTTAGGTCTGGCGATGTGCTTTTTGTCCTGACTTTCTGAAATAGAGCAAGGCTATTGTTTTGAACAAACAACACTAACTCGTCTGACGCCTTTGTAAGCTGCGATGACCTGGTTTCTACAATGTTTTCGGAGATCAGAGAACAAAGACGCGAGGATAAAAGTTTCTCTCACCAGGACAGAGTTGCTGGGCGGGTACACAGCCATGGGGCTCCTCTTCTGCATGGGGAGAGCGACCAGAGGAGGCCTCGCCCTGCTGAGGGGGGGTTTATTCAGGGCCTGGGGGAACATGAAGCTGCAACATGACGGTTTTGCATCTGAAGAGAGCAGAAAAAGGAGCCCGGTCTCTTTACCCTGTGAAGCACGACTCCTAACACGACGGCCAGCAGCAGCAGGGCGATGGCAGCCATCACCACAATGAACCACAGCTCCTGGGCGACATGATGCTCTCGCCGGCCTCCTTCTGCCCGGTCACCCCCGGCAACGCCACCGCCTCCTCCCGGAGGAGTGGGGCTCGGTGAGTCTGGAGGAAACAGCGTTCTGATAAGCTCGTGGAAAAAAACATACTAAACAGTTTTAAAGGTTTGTTGATGACGAGAGCACGAAACGTAGAGAGAATTTTGTGAATATAACTCAAAAGTCTACAAATAGGTGAGGAAATGTTAGACAAGTATTTAACTATCAGATGCTCAACTTAAACACATGGTAAAGTGGATTAAGAAGTCATAATGTTGGATATAAAGAAATAATAACGCTATTAAAAAAATGACAAAACCATAATAAAACTTACATTTAATTGTCACCGTGTTGCACAGTGCAATTGGAGAACTATTGCTTTTGCTTTGTATGTTGAGCAATTAACAAATTGCCAACATTTTTTCTGGTAAAATATCTTCTTAGGCAGTGTGTCTTTTTTTTTTTTTTTTTTTTTACAAGAAACCACCTAAAATATAATATTAAAAAATGTCAAAGTTGTCTGTCACGTGGATCATATTTTAAATTGTACAATTTTAAGCATAAATTTCTGAAAAGTGTTTGGGTTATCGGCTAAAATAGCTCTCAGAGAAAAATGAACTTGTAGATCTGAAATCAACACAGTGTGAATGAAAGATGATCCCGTTGTGCACCGACGGAGCGATAACTTTGTAACTGGAGACATGTTTACCTGCATGGCCTAGTTCAGGCATCCAATAATGCCACGACGGTGCGCACTTGGTCACTTTTAGCTTGTTTATTAGGGAAACCTTTCGTGAAAGTGTAAGTTTATTCAGCAGGAGTGTTAGACGCAGAAGCTTTGTGTCGAGGCCGTTGGACTCACCAGTGCTGAGGTCCGTGGTTCGGCCTGTGTTGGGGATGCTGGCGGCCCTTCGCTGTGTGACATCAATAGCAATACACAGAGTTTATGATCTCACCTGCAGCCGCATCTTGACTTTTTCCTTTGGACATTATGAAGTCAAAATGTGTCAAAAAAAATCATTCGCTGTGGTCATTCCCAACCCAGGATTGATAATTCCCAGACAGGGTCAAGAGTCAAAGAGCTTCGAACCGACTGTATTCATGTTCCTGAATGCCTCTAAAGCTCCCATGAGCCTTGGCTTTTCCTCGGCAGGTGCCATGGTAACAGCCGGGTGTCCGCTTTCAGTTTACCTGCAGAGACGTGAAGCTCATCTTATACACTATTCATGTGAATGTCTATTCTTATGAAATTACATACTGTATGTTTAAATTAGTCTCGGAGCTTATTAAAGAAACGTTCACGTGAATGAAGATTAATGTTGCAGGTATTTGCAGGTAAGTCTGCATCAAATGTACGCCTGAATTACACTTTTTTTTGTGCAAACTTTCTAGTGTCGTGCTTTATTTGTTTCATGCTGGGGGGAAACAAAACCTGGCATTAATGCAAATGGTAATGAGAAAGGTATATATATATTTTTAAAGCTGCAGTAAACTCCTAATATGTCATTTGAGCATATAGTGAGCTCCTAATATGCTGGAGAATAACGTGAAGCCATTGGTCAATATGGTGTCTCCTGTAGTACGCTGTCAAACCAGATGATGGCAGCATGCAGCAGCTACTGGATGGAGCTGTCCAGCTGAATGCATGGAGTCACTGTGCAAAGGAAGCCTGTGACACTCTGCAGTCCTGAAAACAGCTGCATGCTGTCTTCATACAGGTTAGCCTGCTCTGCAGCCGTAACCAGCTATGAAGACGGAAAATTATTTATTAGACCTCGTTGAGACATACACTCAAATTCATTCCAAACCTTGATTCATTCTTCGTTTTTAGACGGATGTTGTGTTCTTCAAATGATGCGTTTCCCTGGTCCAAGTGCAGACCTGGGAGATGCTTCAACTGTGGAGGAGTTGCAAGACTAGAAACTCCTGAATTCTTGATGAACATTTTTTTTCCAAAACATAAGACATGACTTGCTCTTTTTAGCACTTTAAAGAAATTCTGATCTCTAACGGGAGAGTAAAATAATAAAAAATAATACTAATAATATAGAAAAACCCACTTCCTATTTTGTTTTGATCCAATAAAACATATTTTAAACTTCACATCGAGACCAAATATCTGTTCAAGCAGCAATAAACTCTCACAGCTTACGTCAAACATACAGTATAATTGTATATATTTCATACATAATAATTTTAAAGAACAAAGTTTTAAATCTGAAGATAAATGAGTGTGTTTGGATGGATGCAAGTCTGGGTGGATGGACAGATGGATGGATGGTGATGATGAATAAATCCTACACATTTTACAAACCTGGGAAATGCTTAGAATCAAATTCCAGACTTTTCCAGACTAAGTAGTGAGTTTGTAAAACGAAGCCTTGCAGAGCAGCAAAACAAGGAAGCCATAGACAATTAAATTGATTATTTTAGACTCCTTGGGACTGTAGCCCAACCATCGCTGCTTCGTTTCAAAGCCCCCCCTTGTCCCTCCCAAATAAAGCCTCACTTCATTTGATTTATTTTCATAGAGCAGCTATTCTCTGCTTAATACCCTAATCAGCATTCATACCTTGCTGTGATGATTCGGGACAATGCTTTTTTATTGAGGAAGTGATCTCACCCTTGAGTGCCAGAATCAGCCCTTTTTTTTTCTTCTTTACAGCCCATCTCCTCGGGAGGCCTCATCCATCAGCGGAGGTGTCTGGGCGACACAACCGCCCCGACACATACTAACCCATTTACACACAGGAGCATACGGGAAAACATCACTCAAGATGGCTAACTCGCTTACTGACAGCTGATGTGGTGAAAATTCTCCAGCTTGTCCCCCGAGTCCCCCCGGCGCGTCCAACGACGTTTTAAGGAAAGATAAATTCAGCTGGCAGAAACTGGGGTGGGTGAGGGTGCAGTTGGATTTGAATCGGCTTGGGTCACTTCATCCATCTTCATTGTTTAAGGTAGGAGTCTCTGACCCCGGTCCTCAAGTGGTGCCGTTTTTAGATGCGTCTCAGCTCCAACACGGCTGATGGAAATGGTCCAACTACCTTCTCAGCATGTTATATTGTTCTGCAGAGGCCTGCTGGAGAAGCATCATTTGATTCGGCTGTGTTGGACCACAGCTTGCCAGATATGAAACCTTGAGGACTGCCTTCGGACACTGGTTTAAGGTTTAGCTCAACTGCCCTCATCTTTGCAGCTTTTAAACAATATTTCTGCTAAAATCAGAAGCTAAGAGATAATTTTTTTCCCCCCCTCAGGATCTCTACATGACAAGGCAATGAGTGCGATGTTAAGCTCAATACAGACATTTCTCTCTCTCTCTATCATTGGGCCCACTTTTTGATTTCATTACATTACCGCTGTTAATTATAAATCTTCATTCAATTGGGCTCGGGTGGCCTAAATGTGCCATAATGGGCCGAACATGGAAATAAGAGTTCATTGTCAGGCTGAGGCAGAATAGACTGCGCCCACTTACCAGCTCTTAATGAATTCCCTTCGCTTTTATTGAGGAAGAAGACACTCAGATATTATGAGCTTTGCATTAAGGTGATCGTCTTTATTGCCCAAGAATCCACCTGAGAATGAAACAGCACTGCTCAGCTCCTGCAGGGGAGAGAAGAAACCGCTCACATCTGTAAAACCCCGCTGTTGGCATAAGACATGATGTACATACAGCAAATCTTACATGACAAACATTTAAAACCGACCATATTGGTGCCGTTTGACCCTAAATCTGAAAGGTTGGCCCCCCTCCACCGCTCCCCAACCACACACTCCTCCTTCGAGATGTGTGGCGGGAGACAAATTTCAGAGACTCTTCACACAACAAACACACGCTAGCAGATTAACAGAGCGCCACCACCAGGTTCCCCAAACATTATGGCTAAAATGAAATCAGTGCACACGTTTGATCCTACACACAGACTTCTACTATAGAAAAGACATCAACTTGCTTCCCTAATTACAGATCTACAGTTCTGGTCAAAAGTTTACAGAAACTTTTCAGGTGCATGACTGTTAGTTTGGTCCTTTAAAGATGCATGTGAACTGTTGCTTTTTTTTTTTCTTTTTTGCCCAGGGCATTTTTTTGAAAACACGAAATCTGCACACACAAGTTTGTGTCAATTGTACGTTTTCTCTGATCCATAGAGGTACAAAATCATGCTTACATGCAAATTCATAACATGGCGTCAGCCTGTTGTTTTCCTCATCTCCCATTGGAATCAATGACTTGTTAGAATACCCAGCTGTATTTAGATTAAAGAAACCAGGACTAAACTGGAAGATTGCAGAACAGTAGCATCACTATCTGGTGAAGCTGGTTTGACATCAACATGGACTGAATGAGTACTTAGAAAAAGAAGAACCCTCTACCAAATCAACACCAAATATACAGTCAAAATTTCTCTTCTTCTCCCTGGATAATCACTTGAGACAAAGATTACACTATTTGGTCAGTGACAAAAGGTTTGTTTGGATGAGTCAAGGTAAGGCTTTTAAATCTAAGAACATCTGTAAAGCCTGGTGGCTGTGGCGCCATGCTGCGGAGACGTTTTGCGGTCATTTGTACTCGTACAGTAAACGGGACAATGTCATAGGTGAACCAACTTCACCACAAACCAACAGCTAGATGGTTGAAACTTGGACACGGTTGGATGTCTCCACACATTTAAACTGGTTTTAGAAGCAATAAAGCTTCATAAATAATATGAAGCCTCTGTAATGTTCCTTTTCTCGCCCCTGTTGAAAATGTATGGACCATGCTTATGTTGACGCCGGCTACACAAACGGTGGCCGAGGTGCGATTTCCTTAAGAAACATTTAGCAAAGCCTTAGTTGTTAGAGGGTATGCATATAATTAGGCCTTTATAGATGAGAGAAAGTCCTCCAGAAATTCAAAATTCTTCCAGATTTTAAATAATTAAAAAATATTGAGTATCAACCAAGTTCAATAAAAACAGTTCATATGAATCATTAAAGGTCCGAAGTTAACACAGCATGTAAACTTTTGAAGTGAACTATACGTTATGGCAGCCATTTTTTTGTTTGTTTGTTTGTTTGTTTTACATGAAGCCATATTACTGTTCTGCACAACTCTATGATATTATGCACAGACTGCACTTCAATGGTCATATCATGATATGGTGTCAGTTGTCTGTGCTGCAGCAGAGAAGCTAGTAAAAAAATGATCTCACAATAATATTAGTTAAAAATCTTAAAAAATTATCCTCTTGCAGCAACAGCCCATTTGTAAATAAAAGAAACAGAACAGAGCCACAAATAAATAAATATCACTTTGCTCTAGTACTGTTGCATCGTGAAGATAAGTACTCTTTCCCTGAAAATGCCTGGTAAAATATTAATGCTAGTAATAATAATAATAATAATAATCCCCTCCTTCACATGTGCATGAATGGAGATAGATGCTTTTGCTATACAATAAAGCAAGGGAGCAGGGTTTTATGAACATTTCATAGGCCACATCAAAATATCATGGACATCTGCTGGTATAACTCAATAATAAAGAGTCTTTACTCTTTGGCAAGACTAACAGTATATAACTACCATTACAACAACAACAGAAAAAAATCTTATCATTAATGTTCTCTAAACCACTAGGATGCAGATTATACAGGCTTCAGGATGAGCAAAATAATCCAGAAGGATCTTCAAGTATCAAGTGTTTCTTAAAAGGATTTTAAAGAAATAAAGTTTGGCATATAATTGCAAATATCTGAAGAAGGCGCGATTCTTCTGCTTTTAAGCCATCTGTCCCACAAGTCAACGGGTTAGCACACTTGAACCAATTTCACTGTTTTTTAGAGGAAACAGGAGGGCTGTGTCTCCAAAAAAAAGAAAAGATTATTAATTAGGAAGCGAGCTAAAATGGACGAATACAGAGAGTCGCGAACCCACTATTTACCAATATGCCTCGCTTCTTCTCACAAAGCAGCGGACAGCTCTGCTTCTGATCAAGCTTTGGCCTCAAGGAGCTCGAGGAAGAGTTTGTGCATCGGCACGCGGCCGTCCTGTTTGATGCTGCAGAAATGCTGGACGGCGCGAGCGGCTGTCTGACGGAGAAGAGGGAGGGTCATGATCAGCTTTCCGGCACGCCGACAGTCCTCAGGGTGGTGCGTGGCCTCGTGGTCCTGCAGGGCCCCATGAAGGACGTCTTGAAGTCTCTGAACTGCCTCAGAGTCCTCGATTTGCATGGAGTCTGAAAGTAAAAGGGATCAGGTTAAAGCTGACAAAGATTTATTTATTTTTTTTAAGTGAAAGGCGTGGATTCAGAGTCAAATCAAAAGTAGTACCTGAATTTGCGAGAGCGATGGCCTTGAGGAGCACAAACTCCTCCTTTTCCAGACCCATGCTTTTGTACTTCTTTACCAGCTGCAGGATTGCATTGTTCAGATCAAACAGCCCAGCCAGTTTGGATTGCTCCTCGTCCATAATGTAGTCCTCGGCATAAACCAGTTTGTCCTCCATGACCAGCGAGCGAAACACCACCCGAAGAATCAGGATCTCCATCCAGCCGCTTTGCAGGAGACTCATCTGGTCGGCCAAGGAGAGGGTGGGAAAGCCTAGAAAAAGAAACGATTGAAAGAACACATTTATGGCGTTGGCCAGGGACAGAATGAGGTAAGCCCGAGCAGGTGAAGTAGAATAATTTGAAGAAAAACTTGATATGGTCTTCAAAATCATCCTAAACACACCATACCCACAGTGAGACATGGTAGCGGAAGCAAAATGCTGTTTCAAATGAGGATAGATTTAAAAAGTAATGTTCACAGGCAGTTTCTGTCCAATCGGATTGAGTCTAAGCTATTTTATTTAAAAAAAAATGGGTATCTGTATGAGCAAAGTCTACTTCACAAAGACGATCAACTTGATGTTGATCTGTCATATAATCACAACAAACAATTTGTGGTTGACAAAATGCAAAAAAGTTTAAATCCATTTTATAACATGTTTATAATCTTTTCAAGCTGTAAAAGGTTTGACAGAAAGCTGAGATGTTTTTTTTTGTTATTGTTTTTTTGTGTGCGTGGGTGTGTGCGTGTGTGTGTGAAATATCCATACTATTACTGCAAAATATACCTGCAGCAATATAATTTTACTTCTGAAATAGCCAGTAAAGGGCATAAGGAAGGACAGAAGGAATTTGTGGCACATTTGATGAGTCCCTGCAGGATACGCAAACTTTGATTGACAATTACATCCAGCTGGAGGTTATTAAACCCACTTACTGCCTCGCATGTACCTCCATACACACACACACACACACACACACACACACGCACTCACACAGACACAGGTTTACTGTAATTAAACAGAAGATTTTGCAGAAGAAGGGAGGGGAAGGCATGTTGTTTGTGTTTTTGACACCATCCTTGATCGTTATCAGAATCCACGGCTCTTTGAAATCCCTGCGGCGGGGCCAGCGCCCCGATTCCCCACCCTGGCCCCGAGATGGATTGGAAACGCTGTGAGTGCACAATTTCATACGTCGATAGGGATCAGTATTCTGTAGCAGAGCCATCGATCAGGAGACCCGTGTGAATCTGTGCTAGATGAAATCTCAAGCACGTTATTGATAAATTGAATGACAAAAGCTAAATTGTTGATAAGGGCAACGTTTCAGATAAATGAGGAACAACAAAGAAGTTGTTCATTATATATTTAAATGAGGCATAAAATCTCAAAAAGTGGGACAGAAACAGCTAAATTAAAAGCTTTTTGGTTCAATTTGGCCTATAAAATGTAAAAATATAAAAAATATCCAAAATAACCCACCAGTTCTGTCGTTTTTGTGAGTTTCAAATTTCATTTTCAAATCTCAGTTCCCAGTACCAGCTCATTTAAAGGAACTCTTTAAGTTTTCCAGGAAATGTTCTTGAAGACACTAAGCAAATTAGTTTGTTTGCTCCAAACTCTGCGTAGGAAACATTTTCCCTCCAGACAGAAACATGTCAACTATACCCTCCACATTTGCTTGACATACACAGAGAAGCACAGCTAGTTTATATCACCACATGTTAACACAGTTGTCACCCAACAGTCGCCTTAATCACACACATATTCCACAGCCAGTGCTGCATCGCAGACTCAAAATGGCCAAAACCAAAGAGGGCAGTTGGTCTTTAGCCAGCTCGTCTTCCAGTTTGCCCCTCAGACTTCACACCACATCACTGTCAATCTGCCTGATAGGAGGCGACACAGAGGAGTGGGTGCAGCCGGGGCAGTAGCCCGCCCATCACACTCACCTCCCCCTGGGCAAAGAACTCATATGGCCTGGGACACTTCGCCCAGGACCCCGGGCCTAGCAGCAACGGGGGCCGCTGAGTGTTCTGCCACTCATCCAGAGCTGATGTGACACGGCCATTACGCTGCTAGGTACAGCCGGCCGGACTGTTGTTCAAGTAGCCTTTTCCCTGTGTTGGAGCCTCTTTTCTTTGTTTAATCCCATTTTTAAAAAAAATTTTGTTCATCCACATCTTAGATTAACTGGCTTGAAACCATTGTGTATTTTTGCAATCAGATGAGTAAAATAATCACATCATTTATCAAAAAGAGGGGAAGATATATATCAATTGTGATAACTATACAATGAACTGTAATTAATAAATTTTGGAAGGTGTCATCCTGTTTGCTCATCCAAAACAGTAATTAGATGTTTCCTCAAATATATAAACCCTGCTAACTATATTGGTGTTTGGACTTTAAGTTTCATCAATGTCTATGTTCTGATCATTTCTTTATTGTATGCTTCCCCATTTCTTGCCGTCTAAGTTTATCCCCTGTTGCAGTGTAGTTAATCTCGTTGTTTATGTTTGTATTTATTTCGTTGGAGTGGTTTTTCTTACAGTTTAGTGCTTAGGTTCAGGTTTCCTTTCCTCCTTTTCATTCTCATTGCTTTGCTTTATTTTTCACCTCTGCCTCTGTCTTCCCTACGTGATTTTTTCCCAAGCTGCATCCACTCCCCTGTCATTAGCTGCTCTGGTTCCTTTGTGTTTTCTCCTCAGTAAATTCAAGTTCTCAGGTTATATTGCTCTCCACTTGGTCCTTCTGTTCCCATGCAGCGTTTATACCGTTTGGAAGTTTTTTTCTTGTCTTTACTAAAATTATGGACTCTATTACAGTTCCTTCTTCCTGTTTGAATTTTGGCCGCTGCTGTTAAAATAGGATCAACTGTTGAATAGTACAATTATAACATTAAATTGTGGAGTCTGAATCTCATGCGTAAACTTGATTCACTGGCTTGAGTTAACGATGATACCCTCTATGAAGCTTGTTCCTTTGTAAAAGCAGCATGGCCAAAATAGAGGGAGGTCTCTTTAATCTTGCGCAACCACAAGATGCTGGTCCATCTGAAGACTAAAGTATATAGTCTTCAGATGCAACCAAAATCTGAGAAGTCGTGAGGATTCCAACTGTTTGGCATGACCATGCAATGAACTGTCAGCAGTCCTGCAAGCTTTGGATCTCTGCCTAAAAGGACGCCGGCCACATGGACAACCCAAGAAGGAGCGGCTGGGTGGACACGTGAGTTTCCAACATAACCCCCAATTACACGCTCAATCGAGAGAAGTCGCCTCCCAAAACAACAAACCCTGCAACTGAAGGACACAAAGAAAATCACGACACTTAAATTTAAGCAAAAATATTAAATATCCCTCCCTAAATTTGACAATTCTCAAGTACACATTGTTATTTTGCATAGAATGAGATTAAGACCTAGTATGTCATTCGGCTCAGAAATACAGACAAAAGAAATTCATATCATGTGGTAAATCAGTCTGCCTAACAGCCCAGGTAGCCAGAAATGGAAATGTCAGGTAAGAGCAGAAGGTGATGTTCCTTCAGTTTTCACAATGTGTTTTTCCAGGAAAATAATATTCCAACATTTCTGTAAGCAACAGAAAAAGTGTTGTTATCAGAAAACTATAAATTTTAAACCCTCAACCAAGCCATGCCTGTGGTAGGACTGGTTCAGACTAATTACTCTATCCTTTCTCCAGCTTCATTGGAAAGAAAAACAGACTTCTTCAGCATCAGCTGGTCAAACTGGTTTGGGTTTACTCATCCAAATCTGGGAAAAATAATGATCAGGCACACTTCCAAGAATGTAAAAAGTTACTCACTGAACTTTCCACCAGTGTATTTCTACATAATTTTAGATGGTCTTGAAGGTTTCACTGAGAAACAGGTTTACCAGTGATGATGTCGTCATTTTTTCCGTCTCGGAGTAAAACCAAAAGGCTGCTCAACACCACCGTGTCTTGTGAATATAATCTGTTACCCAAGGAGCATAATACTGGTTTCCATTTAACCTTACTGTTTTTGCCTTTGAGTATTTCTATTTTTTTTCTCCCAAACTTGCCTGATGGGTTTTGTTGGATTAATGTATTTTTGGTGTCATTTCAGAATGAAAAATGTCTTCCTTCTCCAGTCCGTTTCCCCTCTGGTGGGTATCTGCTGTGGTTACAGCCGCCGCTCACCGCTGCTCCGCTCCCTCAGCAAAGGGCTACAAATATAAACCCGTCAATCGGACTCCATTTATCTGGGGGAGCAGACAGCAGTGCGCTGGGGGGAGATGTATAAAGGGAGGAGACAAATTTCTTCCAAAACAAGAGTACGGAAATGCTGATGAGGAACAAACAGCCAAATGCCTCTTATCAAATTTTGAGAAAAAGATGCAGGGGAAAATATAGTAGAACGATACGAGCACTCACACGCACCTGTTTTGTTTGTTTTGTAAGCATTTCAGAGACAAGACATCAACAAAGAGCCCAGGTGTTTCGCTGGTGATGTTTTGGGTGTGAATAACACTGCTGATAAAGCGGAGAAAAAAGGGGATGATAAGAACTGATTAACCAAGAAAAGCTGTAAAATAGAATCCCGTATTTAAGTTTCTTATAAGACTGTGCAAACACTTCTCTGAAGATTTCCAGTGTTTTACCAACAGAAATATACAAAGCACGACCATATGTCGCTAATTATGAAGGTATTTTTGGTGACGTTTTTTTAAAATTTGCTTATACGTTTAAACGGGATCCAGGATTTCTACCATAGTTTTAAGTGAAGTCCCTTGCCTTTTTGCTGTTAGCCTTTAAAATATATTTGAGCGAGAAAATTAACAACCATAATTTGAGTTTTTAAGCAAAAGCCTTGCTTAGTGTAGAATTTCACTTTTTTATAGATAAAAGTTTTAGTTTTGGACTGGAGGTGAAATTAAACTCATTATTTAGCAGAAAGCATTGTCTGTGAGACTGAGAAACATTTTTTTTATTTTTTATATATATATAAATTAAGCGAGTTATTTGTTTTAAAAAAAGCCAGCACCATAATTAATAAATGAGATTACTTTGGTTTTGTTTTTAATCCCGGTGGTTCTAAATGAGATGACAGTAATGCATGGCAGCTTTTATGTGTTTGAATTGTAATATTTTACTGATCTGAGGAGGTCCTGTATTTACTAACAGTCTAGTGTGAAATAAAGGGCAACTATTTATTTAATTTATAAGAACCTTTTGAAGTGGCTTATATAAGTGGTGCAGAAAAATCCAGATGTCCTGCCTGAAGGAAATTACTGTGAAAGAGCTGCAATTTAAAATGGCTTGAGAAGGTATTAAATTTATTTTGAACCTTCTTATGAATTTATATTTCCTGTTATGCACCATCTATGAACAGCAGTTTAATTTTGATGTTAAAAAAAATCAAAACTTCTCAATATAAATAAAAAAATGTTCATCATCTTGAGCAAATAAAAGTTTTGGATGGCTCATAACTACAAAAACATTCAATAAAATTCTCCAAACAGAAAATGATGAAACACTCAACTTTTTTTCCTCCATTTCTGAGTTTAGCAAAATGCTTGTGCCCCCAACTCAAACCCCAGCTGAACCGGATGCTCCGTCTAGAGCAGAGGTACGTCAGGCATTTTATTCTAACTACTCAGCGAGAACAGACACACTTCTTCAGCTGAAGGGGGTAAAAAATAAATAAATAAACCTCCGCACGTCTCATCTGCTATTTCTGTGACAGAAGACAAGCTCAGTGTGTTCCAAGAGCCAGGAGGATTTCTGTAATTCAGACCTGACAGGGAGGCGGCCACGGCCCAGGAAACAAATTAAAACTTCCATGTGGCCACTGGTCATCTGGTTGGTGTGGGAACACTTTGGTCAGGAAGGGCATGGCACGCAATTTACAACATGCTGGCATGCACAGACACACACATAGAGGATGACTGACAGATAACAGACAGCCAACCCCTTACCCCCTCCCTCCCCCGCTCTTTTGGGCCATCTTGGCAGCCACAAGTCAGAACAATCCCTTCTCTGATCTGATTAGGGACTTAGTCAACCTAATGTGTGTGTCGGCCTGTGTGAGAGAACTATGAGTGAGAGAGAGAGAGAGGGAGATTCATACCAGGGATATGTTTGGCCCAGCCGATGTTGACCACCAGCTCTCTGTCTGCCAGGTCGCACAGCGTGGTCAGAGCCTTGATGTCGCTCTCGGGTACCGTGGGGTCCGGCATGGCGAAGATGCTTTCCGGCTCGGCTACTAGCAGAAGGGATACCACCTTGTTTTCCACTGCACCTACAAAAACTGCAAAAGTTTATTATTGTTACAAGGTTTTCTTTTTTTTTTTTTTTTCTTCAGTGAGATGAATAAAGATAAAGAGGGAAGACATTACTGGAATCAGTCAGAGAACCAGAAAGAAATATGAAACATGCACAGAAAAATATTTCTGTCAAAGTATAATGGTGAAAAGTGACCCACACCATCAGAAGGTTTCTTGACACTAGCTGCATTTCCAATAGAAATCTTTGAGCAAATCTTTGTTAGCTAATTTCAAAAATTGCAATGGTAGTGTTTCCATTAAATAAGAAATTAAATTAAAATCAGAAGTGAATAAGGTTGTTCATGCGGTGAGTCATTAGAAATCGTGGCAGGGATAGATCTAAACACTTCTATGAGATTTAGTCATAATTCAGCCATGGCTATGCCATCTGAGGAAACGTCTTTGTCTTACTCAGGTGTTGAAGTGAAAAGCCCCTTATGCTTGGGAGCAACTACGCATCCAGCATTTGGGAAAATTGTAGTCAGCGATTTTACAGAAGAAATATGAATTCAACACGTTGGAATGACAACACAACTTTTTATGAGCTGAGCGATGCTGTGAAAGATCTGGAGGAGCCAGCTGTACATTGTTTGAAAAACAAACCATCATCTTCCTACAACTTCCCCCTGGTTTTTTTTATTGTTTTTGCCAGTAGTAATATTTGGCTGTTTATCAGGTGACTCGTCTGACAAGAAAAAAGTGTTTCCAGTACCGCTTTGCAAAATACATCTACCGGTATTTTGATATGGCCAAAAAAAACCACATCATCTACCACAAACACTTTCTTAATCAAAAAAAATATAGGGTCGTCAATGGAGTCTCAAACAGCTAAGCTAAAGTATTTGGAAAAAAAAAAAAAAAGAAAAAACATTAAAAACTTCAACAAGTCTGGGTCTGGACAGAATGAAAATGATCATAAACATACATCCAAAGCTCTAAAAAAATCTGTTAAAACAAGGCACATTCAAGGGTGAGACTGAATCAATCATTTCACCTGCTGCCACCAAACTGGTGCCAAAACAAGGAATAGCCTCAAGCTGGCGACACACAGGACATGTCAGAGTTGTTGTCACCTGCATAAGGGGATGAAGTGCAGCACAGCATAGCAGTTTCCACATTGTGACGTGTATGTGTGTTGTACAGGAATCCCTGAAACTTCCCATTTCAGGGAAGGGCACCAACAGAGTTCAGGCCTCTAATAACCAGAAGACATCCAGGACTAAAGAACAGGAAGGGAGTTTAGCAGCGGAAATGGAGCTTGAGAAAACAACAGTAGTGCAGATTGATGGTTTGATTGAGCTCCAACTGTACTTTGACTAAACTGTACATGTAAATGTAATGACTGATGCAAAATCGTTGGGGCTGCTAATGAGAAAGTAAATTGAAAGTAAATTTTCTGCTATGTTGATAGTCCTTCCTGGAGCAACTTGGCTGCTCCAGTCATCGAATCTCATTCATTTTCAACAGTTCTTGTGATTGTCAGACGAAAAGACGAATAATTATTGATGAAGTCACTCAAGCTCCTGATTGCTGCAAGCCAGTCAAAATTTTTTTCTTAACTGAAAAAAGGAACATTTTATAATTACTTCATTTGACAATTCATGTAAAAGACAGAAGCTACTGTGTGTAATGTGATATTAGTTCATTTTCTTATATAAACTATCTCTCCAGGACAAAGAAAGGGAAACAATTTCAATAGAAAGTGTCTCAGCCTTGTCTTAAATGTAAAATGCAAAGCTGTTCTCACATAAAAATCTAAATTTGTTAAGTGAGTAATGGTGGCTTCCCAGAGTTCAAAGGAAACATGGCTTGGCTGTTGCTAAGTCTTAAGCACAAACAAAACTTAGAGCTCATCTAACCATAATTAAAGTCTATTAAATCAGAGGAACAACTTTCCCATTCTTTTTATACGTACATGTTTTTTTCTGTGGCAAGTTGTTCTGTGGGTGCAGATAGGGGCTGTTCTCAGCATCTATTCTCCTCTTGTACTTCTGCCTGCCTCCTCGAACCCGGTCCAGGCGCACGCCTACATATGTAAACATAATCACAGGATGTTAATGATGATGTTTGCTTAGCCACACCATAAATACATAAATACACAAACACTCGGGCCCTCATATGATAATGTTACATGTACAGTAAATAAAACTATTCATACAGGTGCATCCCAATACATTGGGATATCATTGAAAAGAAATGTATGAAATTACACACAGCAATATATTTCAAGTATTTATTTCTGCGAATATTTCTGCAGCTCACAAAAACCCAAAATTCCCATTTTCAGTATTTGTAATGTTTTGTAACCTCAAAGAAAAACATTTTTAACATAGAAATGTTGTATTCCATTATATTTTATCATCTTTTGCGTGAACTGTCGCATGGTTTATTAGTTCAGTTCATATGCATTTGTACCCATTTGGGATTTTTCATCTTCCTTTTTTGCTGGTAAGTCAGTCACAATCACACCTATATGAAGTAGGTATATTAAAGTACACCTACTTTAATATCTTATTAAAGTAGGTATTGGTACTTTGGGCCGATCCAATGTTCTGCTAAAAAGAAATCCATGATTATCTCCATATAGTTTGTTGGAAACGGAACATGGACAGTTGACCAAGACCAGCAGAGGAGACGGCTCATCAAATCATCACTGATTGTGTAAATTTCATGCTGGACTTCAAGCAAATGAAAAGTAAATGTATATCTTTGCACCACTGAACAAACTCTTTATTCTCACAAGACAAGTTAATTACACAGGTTTGTGTGTGGTGACTCTTGAATTGACTTTTCTCTATAATTTACTCCAGGTTGTAGTGATGTCTACAACGTTTTTCTAGATTTTTTTTTCCCCTTGCATTAACTTCCAATTCATGTCCTTTTCTTATGGCTATAATCATCAAAATGTACAGAAATAAACACTAGAAATATATCACTTGGTATGCAATGAACCACATTTTAACTTAAACACTGAAATAATTGAACATTGATTACAGTCAAATTTATTTAAATTCACTTAAATTATTTTTTTTGTCAAAAGTTTTCTTCCTTTCTGATAAATAAATTAATTGTAAATGAATTCCAGAGAACTTCTCAAAAGATATTTAAAATTGAGCAACATATATATATATAGTAAGATCATCCAAATTCAAGGGTCACTATCACTTCAAACGTCTTCTACATTGCTTACTCCCTTACATTTGGAGTCAGAGTAGCGGTTGACATTGGTGCGACATTTAAACGGGTCAGTCAATGGGCGAAAGGCTCCCACGTTAAATCCATTAAACCATCGGGATGTTGTCCAGTCAACAGCCCACATGTACTGCCGATCTCAAGGAGACCGGACAGGACAGGCCAAATGCTGGAGCGGCAACATGCATCCTGTAAGATGACACCCGAAAACCTCAGAGGGGCAGGCGACAAATGCTCATCTTAACAAGCACTGCGACAACGTGATGACGGAGATTTAGGAGTGTGTGTGTGCATGCGCGTATGGGTGCGTGTGTGTGTGTGTGTGTCAACCAGGGGGAAAGGCCGGTCATGTTCACAGAGGAGGAACAGACACACTGTGAATCTCACCAACTGCAGAGAAATTGCTTTATGCAGGGGGTGTGAATGTGACTCAGGAAGCCTTCAGTTGTGGTGTTGGGTTTCTGGGTCTAAATAGCCTTAGCGTCCCTGAATAGATCTATAATGGCATCTGTAAGAGACACATTGAGGCTATTATTTCCCCTCTTGACACCTCCCAGCAATATTCCATCCCTTTAACTTGCTATTCTGACTTGTAAAGATATTTTTACAGAGCACGCAACAAAAATTAAGGAGCAAAAATGAATAAATAAATAAAATATAGCAGTGTCTTCTTAATCAGGCGTGTAAAGATTTGTGGGGTTTTATCAGTTCTGTGCCATTGACTTGTAAAGCTATTTTGTTTTATTTTATATGTCCGCCATTACTACAACTATAAATCTGATATAATGCTTTATCAGTTAATGTCCCATGAACAGATATTAAATGCAAGAGAGGATTGTGGATAACAATGTTGGTATGAATTATGTGCCTTACAACCCTTACGACAAATAAAGTACACTTAAAATGAATATATGTCATCCAGAGAAATAAAATGTACAATCATTGTTATCTTTGAAGATCCCATTATTAATTAAATCTATATTAAAACATGTTTCCCAGCAAAAAAAAATATCTACATATTCAGATTTCATGAAGTTCAATGCAGCCGACTGACTAGAATGCCATGTTTTCTTGTCTTTGCCATTTTGAAGAACACATAAGATAAATATGCCTGTTTGTCAATGAGAAACAGGTCACAAATAAATCAAATTCATATTACTTAACTTAGAAAAGTAAAGTGTATATAAAAAATGCTTCAGTTACATTTACTTGATAGAAATTGTTGGGTGTAACAAAATTTGGGAGCACAGGGTTTTCATATTGTTTTTTACTGGGATTTTCACTGAACAAATGTCATAAAAGTAAAAGTTGGTCATTTTTGTTGCTGCAATAAAAGCTTCATTTATTTAGAGGCCTTAAAGACATCTTTAATCAAGGTGCCCATAAAAGAGGAGAATGCTATTTAGTAAATATGACTGCTGCCACAGAAACAAAACTAACGTGTTGTTGGTTTCCAAGGCCTGATTCTTCTTCTCAGATTTTGGTCACTTTTTAAAATATACCCAATATTTAAATATGTTTTAATTTTAATATTGTTTTCCCCCAGGATTTCCAGAAACCTTTTCACCAGTTGCCTTATGTTTCACCAATTAATGGTATCTACCTGCTTGAAAAACAGAATGAAATAAAGGGATTGCATGTAGGAGCAAAATAAGAGTACCAATTGGCAAAGAAGGACATTGAAACCATAAAAAAGTTTCCTCTACCAGCTTTCCTCTCAGAAGGACAAGAAGTGACAAGAGTGAAATCACCTATTTGCAAGTCAACTGTCCAAAGACAGGCAGGACCTTAAACAGATCTAAAGCTTTTGATAAGACTTTTACTTGCAGACACTTGTTACATTTAAGCTTTTGTCAAATCAGATGGATCCCTTAGCTTTAAACAAGAAGTTAAGTTTCAAATCTGAGTGAAGCCTTAAATTTGAATGTACTTATGTCTAATTTAAGTTTTAAAATTATGAAAAATGCCGAGGACTGGTGTTTAAAATAACAGAAATTATTTAATATAAGCACAAAGAGTTCTTGACTTTAATTGTTTTCTTGTTGTTTATGTAAACAAGCAGTTAGTGACACATATTGTATCCATTACAGCCTGTTGTGAAACCAAAATAGAAAATAATGGCTTTTCATCACTTGCCGCACTGGCATCATATAACTGGAAACCTCAATGCAGAAACCAATAATTGAGAATAATTTAGGGATTAAAAGACACAGTTGTGATCCCAAGAAGTCATAATCATGTTGTCATTGAAGTAAGTTTTGTAAATAGTTTAACAACTTGAATAAGCACAGTGTGCTGCCATTTTTCCCAGAGCCAACCAAACACTAAACTTAAACAGAGACTTAAGTTTCTATTTATATATTTTGTATTATGGGTGCCCAATATTGTTTCTGATACACATTGGAAAGTTAAAAGTTTATAGAGGAAGGTCTGCTGCTTCTTTACTAGTTGTGACTAAATCAAATGTAGTGCTCCTTTAACCATGCTTTTATATTTTAAAACTTAACCAGCAGAAATATATATCTTATATATGAGCCTCTTTGCTTAAAGTATAAAAAATTGTCACAGTATTTAGTATATTTGTATAATGCCAATTTGCAACAGATATTATCTAAAGCCACTTTACAAAAAAACCCCATTTTCTCTACTTTTTCTTCTTTTCTTGTGTTCACTTCCCCCACATTTAATTAATCTTTTCATGATCTGATATCATTTAGCGTTTGAGGACTGGAGACTGTACTGATTGGTAGAGGGCAACAGGGTTTGTTCTATGCATAAAGAAGCTGATAACAACACAAACAATGGTGGATAGCATTGTGCTGTGTGTTCAGTTTAACGCCACTTCTGAAAAGGAATCTATTGAGCATTAGCACTTGGTTCATCTGAAACAGCTTGCTGTTTTCTAATTGAGGTGGAATTTAAGGGTCAAAATGCTACGCATGTTTTGATGAGATGCTAAAATCACAGCGCCATACATCTCCCTGGCTTGACAACTACAGCGGATATAAAATGTCTTGGCAGTATTGTCTAAATGTGAAACTTTTTCCCAGTCAACATCTGAAAATACCAGCAGTTTCCAAACAGAGGTCTCGTATAAGCATAGCCTTAAAGTGTTGAAGGCTAACATGCTACACGCAGGGGTGGGCAGTCCTGGTCCTCGAGGGCCTGTGTCCTGCGTCTCTTAGATGTCTCCCTGGTCCAACACACCTGAATCCAACAGCTGAATCACCTCCTAAGTGCAGTCCTGCACTCCAGAGTCCTGCTAATGAGATCATTAGCAGGACTCTGGCGTTTTGAAGTAGAGATACATCTAAAAGTTGCAGGACACTGTCCCTCGAGGACCAGGAGTGCCCACCCCTGTTACAGCAATAGGACAAGTATCAGCTCTTCATTGCCAAATATTAGCTTGACTAGATTTGAATTTAAAGAAATGAATCATAAGCTGAAAAATTTATGTGGATTAGATTCCAAACTGTGTGATTTATATTTGCTGAATGCTTGATTTAAAGGCAAACTAAGTTTTATTCAAATGTTTGTTTGTGTTCTGGCAGAAAATAATGTCAAAACTAAGTATAATGTTTCATAGAGGAATGTGCTGACAACTAAAAGGCCAAGAATAGCTTTGGAGGATAACAAGAGAGAGAGACACACACACACACTACCTCATTGTTCTTCCGGACTGCCCATCAGTGTTTGATAAGGACAGCCACATTCATCACACAGCATTTCCACATAAGAAGCTTTCAGATCCAGAAAAAAGTCCCACAGCATCGACTCATCCAGTTTAGCCTGTTCTCCACCTCCATCACCGCTGCCTCCATGTTCCCACCACAAACAATCCCACGCATCTCCGATGTGGTGACACATATACAGCTTTAAAGTATTACTGCATCCTAAATCCTTGCACTTTTCGTCACATTGCTTCCTCAAGATTGCATCTGTTTTATTGCAATTTAAAGGGAAGAGAAAAGAATAGAAGAGTTTCGATTTCTGATACAAATAAATATCCAAAAGATATTCTGAATTTATATTCATTCTCTGTTTCTCTCAAACCCTTAAAAACGATCCTGAACAAATGACTGAATTCAAAGGTCACCTAAGGGTTAGATTAATCCAAAATGACACATTCTCACAGAGAACTGTTCATTACTGCAAAGCTACACAGATAAAGCCGTCCTTCGAAACTGACAGGACAAACCACACACGCGGAAGAAGGTGCTCTGGTCAGATGAGACTAAAACCAAACTTTTTTTGCCAATATACGAAATGCAACATGTGGCAGAGAACCAATAATGCTAAGGAGACTGCGTCATAATGTGGGGATGCAGATGAAGCAGAGATTCTCCTTCCATAAATACAACTCCAACAACGCCAACCATCCTGTGAATACCACAATGACATATAAGTGAATGGCATTCACTTATAAAATAATATTAAAATAATACAAATATCTTTTTTTACTTTACAGTTTTACTTTGTGTTGTTTTGTCACATAACATCCTACAAAAATACATTGGAGTGTGCAGCTGTGTTGTGGTAATCTCCACAAACACCAAAATACCTTAGTGGCATCCGATATACAGCAGACAGCTTCTTATTGACTGATGGAAATGGTGTGTAGGGTCTGAAACATCTAAATGTACAAACTGTGCAACTTTAATGCAACTAGGAAAGGAGGAAGAATATATTGTTTTTATTTTGCAACCATGGTCATTGTCCCAGGAAAGTGAAAGCTACTGTGGAAACAGTTACCTAAACGGGGCTCAATCAAATCCTGCCTGGGGTCTATATGTCTTTTAGCTGCTCTTTTAATATGGCTCTGACTATCCTCATTAAACTTCACAGCTCCCTCTGTCTCTGTTTACTGCGGCCTCTCCAGGGGAAGAGGGGCATTACGAGACACGATGAAGCGCGTTACGAGGGCGCTTACGATAGGAGTTACGAGGGGCAGTTCGCGTTTCACGGAGGTCCAGGAATCCCACAAGGCATCTGGAGGAATTTATGAGGCAGGGGGACGAAGCAAAGGGGGGCTGAAAGAGGAGGAATGCTGTTGATGCCTCAACCCTATTAAAAGCAGCTAATATAGAAAAAGATAGCACTGAGGAAAACACACCGAGGTGTGAGTGCAGATCTGAGATGTTGGTAAGGTGTTTAAACGTACACAGAAATGTGTAAACATGCTATAATTGGTTGCATCTATAACTCACTGTGCATATAGAGCTGCAGCTGGAAGATGCTGCTGCACATTAAGTCCCAAATAAGAAATAATAAATCATCTTTCAGGTCTAGAAGAGTTGAGGTTCTCCCTTCGTCTTACCAATAATTTCAATCAGTTTTTGCTCACTTTCAAAACATTCGCAAAAATTAAAGACAATCAGAAATTGTGAACATGTCTTTAGGAGGTATAACTAAAACTGTGTTTCTTATTGAAGAAAAGAGCTGAGGAAAAATGGCTACAAACTGAGCTTTAACTTTCTCCATATAAGAGGTTTATAACCACCCAAAAAAATCCCTGCTATCAAATTGCCACCAGAAGTTACCTAATTAGTAAACACACCACAGGTAGAGTTTCAACAAGTAGAAACCTAAAGATAAAATGTGAACATAAACAATTTTTTTGTATAAAATCTGGATATTGGTAAAAATCCAAAACATAAAAACTGCTTTGGACTGTTGTTTAATTAAAAGAAAAACATTTAATTTCTAAATTGTTTGGTTAATTTATTGACTACTTGACCACAACTTTGGTCAAGTAGTCTAGTTAGCATGCTCCTTTTGAGAAAGCCAATCCATGTCAGATTTTAGATCTGAAATGATTTGTGTCTAAATTAATAAGACGATCAAGTTCTGGAGCTGCTATTGTAAGAAATATTTCAATTCAGATATTAGGACTGAAACAAAGACAAAAACTGGACTGGACCATATCTTAGTAAACATTTCCTGAATATGACATTACGGATTCAATAAAATAAAAAGAAAAGAGCACAGAAAAGTTAAAAATGTTGGAAACATTGTGAAACAGGTCTAGTAAAGTGCAGGATACCTTAACGTGGTATTTTCCTTTTTCCTACATAATCTACTGTATTTATTATTTACACACATCATGATTCGCAGACATCAATGTAACATAAAGCCATTTAGGATAAAGTGACAGGCTTTTACTTTTTTAATAAATTTGGGATTTTTCCTCAGATCAAACTGCTCAACATTTACACACTCAGGTGTTTTTTCTCCTCTCTCCTCTTTGGTAACTCTCCTAAGCTGCACACAGCAGGAGACAAGTGGCCAGTACAGTAGGAGGCTGCTAATGTTTTCCTCTGTGAGTCACTTCTAAATCTGGACAACAATATGTCACCAGGCAGCAGGCATACAGGCAGACTAGAGGAGACTATCTGCGGCATGTGCACAGACCCACTTCAAATATTTATCCAGACGTGATAAAGTTTCATAGTAGAAAGCAGGTTTAAAAAAAAATTCTTGAAGCAATCAAAATGTTTCTGGAATAAATCTGGCACACTACGAAGATTTTCAATTGGGTTCAGGTTGGAACTTTAGGAAGAATATTTTTTTTATATTTTTTTGCCTGCTTTGTGCACCCCTAACTAGTTATTGTGCTGTTGAGACCCCCACATATGCAGATGAACCATGCATCTGTTGGGTGAAAAAGGGGTTCAATAATTTGCATCTTTTCATTCACTTGGTGCAATGCATCAGATCAATCTACAGCTAAACTGGCCCGTAGCGTGATACTGCTACCACCATGATTGACAATTAGTACAATAATTTTAGTTTGTTAGCCTAAACTTAATTGTTCTTCTGGTCACTGTGGCAAAAAAAATCTACCCCTTTTCAACTAAATACATAGTGAATAAGCTTCTTCCCAAATATCTTTCTTGGTGCTGGAATGTTGCCATGACACCTTCACAGATTGGCAAAAGTCCAGAAACTATTTTGGAGGCCCTGCACAGCAAAGATGGACATGGCTGAACACTTAAGAGCCAAACAGCACTTACTCATCGTTAAGTGCTGTTTTTACTCCACATACACTGACCTACACACACATATATCATTTATGGCATCATGCAGGTGCTTTAGATTCACTGTCAGTGGAGATAAGTCAGCTACAGCACAGACCATCATAATAACCAGTGGCCTTCTCTCTCCACGTCAGAAGTCTATAAAGACGAGACTGAAACTCTTGCCAGATTTCTCATCAGATCTATAACAGTGAAGCTAACAGTAAGTTACTTTAATGCACAGCTGACCTTCTCTCAACATGCCCACTGCCAGACACTTCACAAATCGACAGGCTTGGCAGGATTTTCTCCTTCTCTTGGTGATCTCACATTCGTTTGAAGCTGGGCAGCTGTATTCGATGTTACCTGGAGAGGGAAAGGTAAGGTAAGAAAAAAAGTGTTTGTCAATGATGTGGAAACAGTTACTGGTCTACAAAAGCTTGGGATATAAAAAGAAATGCATCGTTAAACTTTCTGTTGAGTTTGTTGTTTCGGCATCTAAACTCCATTTTCTTTTGTGGGGAACTTTCATACTCAGACTAAAACTGGGATTTATTGGGAGTATTTGAAAAAGCTTAGCATATTCTCAATAAAAAATTTAAATTTTATCAACTAGCCAAAGTTGTCGGCTAAGCCTGATGGCATTGAGCCAGTACAGGTCATCTCAACTGCCAGCCTCCATTAGAAACAGGACGTTTCTGATGAGCCAGACATCAGATCTCCCTGTCCAATTTGAAAGCCGCTCAAGTCCTAACCCTTTGAACTTTTCTGCGGCAGCCAACCTCCAGAGCTCTTAACGAGACGAGGCACACCAAGTCCTCGACCTGGGCCCAGAGCCGACAGAGAGCAGGACAATCCCTTTAAAACACCCACACTGTGCGCTTTCAGTTCTTCAGGTCCGAGGAGAAGTCAAAGCGAACCCATTTAGCACCAGGCAGCTCAGTTATCTGCTGCTTCAAAGACACCAACCCCCAACATGTTGACTATACACACCATGTCCTGCAAGTTTAACCACATATCAGCTGTTTGCAAACAGATCTTTATTTAAAGCCTTTCTGCAGTTTGGAAAAGTGGGAGGCGGAAGCTATGAATTAACTGATCAGGGCTTGTTTTCTCCATAACAAAAGCTTGGGGTATAACTCCATCTGTGCCATGCTGCTCGTAAAACAGGTTTATATGATGCAAGAAAGCATTACCAGTCATGCACAATAAACCATGAAACCAAGCATCTTTCTTTGCATGAATATGTAGGAGATTTTTTTTTTTTTTACACTTACCCTGGATGGTCCTCTTGAAAAAGGCTTTGCAAGCCTCACATGAAGCCACACCATAGTGATAGCCAGAGGCCACGTCACCGCACACCAGACACACCCGCTTTGCCACGGTGCCCAGCATGAACTCACACTTCACTTGGCCCTCATCATCCCCAAACCTCCTGAATGAAAGTAGAGAGGTGAGGAGAAATGCGTTCAGTTGGTGCCCGTGGCACAACACGTGAGATAAGCTGAAATCGATTTAAACACCCAACCTGGTGGTTCCACCATTATTGGCCAAGCTAGCTGTGTGACCACAGAGGCTCGGTGAGTCCAGCCCATTGTTGTGATTGAGGCCCTTGGTGAGGGGACCATAACTGGAGTTTGTATCCGATGAGGAGCTACCTGGACTGGGCTGAGCTGGGCTGACATCGCCCTGAGAGCTGGGGCTGGGACTGGAGGGCTCCCGTTTTATTGAGGTGGGACAGGCGGGGTCCAAGCCCCTCACTGACATTCTGCCTGGATGCCTGGAGAAGACAGGAAACAGAACAAATGAAGATCATTCTTAACATACCAGTGGAAGCTTGCATTCATAAGCATGAACGTCATATTAAACCTTGATTGTAATTGCACATTTGAACCATCCTGTTTCCAGGGTCCAAAACAAAAATACAACAAAAACAATTTCAATGGCTTTTTCTAAAGAAAGGTTAACAAGCTTGAATTTACTGAAGATTTTTGAAAATCCAAACAGAGTGGATCAATATACAAATAGGCTCAGACTTATGCACATACATGTACAGACTCATTCAATAAATTAAAAGGTTACATAATTTGTTTTTACCTCGTTAGTTCAACAATTAACAGAAATATATTGCATAACTTAATTAATAAGACTTAGATGTTTAAGTCTTTATTTAAAAGATAGATAGATAGATAGATAGATAGATAGATAGATAGATAGATAGATAGATAGATAGATAGATAGATAGATAGATAGATAGATAGATAGATAGATAGATAGATAGATAGATAGATAGATAGATAGATAGATAGATAGATAGATAGATAGATAGATAGATAGATAGATAGATAGATAGATAGATAGATAGATAGATAGATAGATAGATAGATAGATAGATAGATAGATAGATAGATAGATAGATAGATAGATAGATAGATAGATAGATAGATAGATAGATAGATAGATAGATAGATAGATAGATAGATAGATAGATAGATAGATAGTATTCGCATACAAATGAATTTAGCTCTGAATTACGATGCCTCCCAAGAGAGTCTTTTCTGAGGTTTTTCTTCTTTATGTCAACAACCCTAAGTGCTTTAACTGCTTAAGGCACTTAGTTAAGTTTGCACATCCTTTCATTGGTCTATCAAACCACCCTTCCCTGTGTTGTCTGAACCAGCCGTTTGGGATCGACCACATATGCAAAGCCGCAGTGCATTACACTACTTTATTTTTAAAGGAGGTGATTACTTAAGCAAACTCAGGGAAATAGAAAAGCCAGGGATAATCTACTCTGTTTCCTGCCACTGATTTTTTTGTTTGTTTGTTTATTTTTGTTTTGTTTTAATATTTGTGTTATGAAACACTTGTTCTTGTTGTCTAAGTGACACTTTACCTGTCAAACACATCATAACCGAAACAAATTAAGGGGCTTGTTGTAATTGTCATTGTAGTAGGAAATGCAGTAGAATGTTAAAAAATAAAATAGTCTATGAAAAATATTGGGGTTTTTTCTATCTATCTATCTATCTATCTATCTATCTATCTATCTATCTATCTATCTATCTATCTATCTATCTATCTATCTATCTATCTATCTATCTATCTATCTATCTATCTATCTATCTATCCATCCATCCATCCATCCATCCATCCATCCATCCATCCATCCATCCATCCATCCATCCATCCACCCACCCCACCCACCCAACCCAACCACCCAACCCACCCACCCACCACCCACCCACCCATCCATCCATCCATCCATCTATCCATCCATCCATCCATCCATCCATCCATCCATCCATCCATCCATCCATCAATCCATCCATCCATCTATCCATCCATCCATCCTATCCATCCATCTATCCATCCATCCATCTGTTTACCTATACATCCATCCATCCATCCATCCATCTATCTATCTATCCATCTATCTATCTATCCATCCATCTATCTATCTATCTATCTATCTATCTATCTATCTATCTATCTATCTATCTATCTATCTATCTATCTATCTATCTATCTATCTATCTTATCTATCTATCTATCTATCTATCTATCTATCTATCTATCTATCTATCTATCTATCTATCTATCTATCTATCTATCTATCTATCTATCTATCTATCTATCTATCTATCTATCTATCTATCTATCTATCTATCTATCTATCTATCTATCTATCTATCTATCTATCTATCTAGACCGGCGGTTTTCAAAGTGTGAGGCGCGCCTCCCCTGGGGGGCGCCAGAGCACTTTAGGGGAGGCGCGGTGCGAGGGAAAAAGTAAACCGGAAAAGCTATCTGCTTGCTGTCTACTGATGTGAGAGAAACGTCTTTTACGCACGATCAACTCTGTGGATTTAGGAGAAAGTTGGTACTGTGGGGTGCGCGTGTGGAGTGGGGATCAGTGGAAATGTTTCCCCCCTTAGAGGATGTTTTGGCCAGTGATGTCAGTGACGTTACTGACGTCGGACCACTTTCTTCAGTAACCAGTAATCTAACGCGTTGCTATTTCAAATCCAGTAGTCAGACTACAGTTACTTATCAAAATAATTTTTGTGTTACTGTGTTACTATCTTCTTTTGTTATTTAATCGTATTTCCTCTACTCGTCTTGTCGAGTGACCGACGTCTCTATGCAACAGAAATGTAAACAATGGAGGGAGATGCGCATTTTGTTGGTGGAAAACTGAACTATTTTCAGTTTCTGTCAAGTCCGATTATTATAAGCGGCTTTGGGCTTCATCTTTTAAAAGTCGCTTGCAAGTTTAATGAGCGGCGGGTTGCGCCTTTTTGGGCTCGTTTTTGAACGTGAAGTTGCTCATTTGGGCTTGGAAATAAGCAGAGACTCAATAAATCCCAGAATTTGTCCGTCATTAAGCTAGTTTTAGTCAGTCTCTCCCTGTTCATCATTTCCCGGATGATCCGTCCCGCTGTGTCTTTGTTAATGTCAAGTTAATTTATTACCTCTGAAAGACGTTGAGCTTCGCGTTGCGCTCCAGAAAACTGCAAACATCGAGACTAATATGAACAGCGCAATAAACGTGAAAACAGCCACGAATAAACGTGTCCGTAGTTGGCAATAGTTATAATGGCAAGTTAGCACCGTTATAATTATTAATATTACGGTAAGTGTCGCAGCCATCTGAGCTGTGGAGCTGCAGGAGGAGCTCTGTGCGCTGCGACATCAAACTCAGGGGCGTAACGCAGAATCTGGAGGCTGGGGGGAGGGGGGCTTTAAAATCCTTCTTTGAGTTTTCCAGACAACAGTGGACCACACAAATTACTCGTGTTTTTTATTTTGTGTACAATCTCCTCTTCAGTTCAGCCTTATCAGTGGAGACACATTGTTGATGTTACCATTATAAAATAACTTACAATTAAGTTTTGGCAAAGATCAATGTGATTTTCACAGGAGGCAGAGCGTTGTTGTTAGCAGCTGCTGAAAGTAACTAAAAAGTTACTTTTAGTGTAACTTAGTTACTTTCCAAGTCAAGTAGTCAGTAATATAACTAAGTTACTTTTTCAAGGAGTAATCAGTAGTCCGATTAAAGTTACTTTTTCAAAGTAACTATGCCATCACTGGTTTTGGCCAGAGCGGGGGCTGAAGGCGGAGTTTTTACAACTCCACCCCCCCTCCGCGGGCGCAACAGGCATTGGGCTCCTTGGAGGGGGGCTCACCCTTTCATACTTTGAAAACCCCTGATCTAGACTGATTGATTTGACCTCCTTCAGGATTTGAAGGAGGTCAAATCCTGAGAAATCTGGGACTGTTTTGGTGTTCATTTATAAAAAACAAAATGTCCTACCTTTTTTTGTTTAAAAATCCATTTAGACAGCATGCTTTTTGCTCTACTTCTGTTTTGGTAAACAGATACTTTCATTCGATTTGACAACAACCTTAGCTTTTTGAGAAATAGCTTGTGTTCATTAAAGTGTTTGGCCACAAGGCCAAGTAGCATATTTGAAATAAAACAGGGTAAGTTTGCAAGCCCAAGAGTACCACAGCTACTGTGATATAAGAGACTGGCAGCATCATGTTGTGGGAGCGTTTTGATGCTGGAGGAACTGGTGTACTTTACAAAAGATCACAAAGAGAGGACATTATGTGGAAATATTGAAGCAACACCCTGAGACAGCGGAGAGTAAGTTAAAGTTTAGGGTTGAATGGGTCTTTTGACAAGCTAATCATGCCAATAAATTAGCTAGAAAAATTACATAATGACAGCAAAGTCAATGATATGAGGTGGCTTTGTACACAGAGTCATGTCCCATATTCCTTTATCTACTTTTTGTAAAAATACATTCAAAAAGTTATCAATGAAGGTTTGTGGGGTCTCTATTTGATTTTTTTAACAACTTTTATTGTAATGCAGGATATTAAACACTCCCATATACTAATTATTCTTCTAGTATTTCATTCGTGTTTGAAGGACTCCAAGCCAAAGAAAATAATTTAAATAAAAAGCTTTATAAGAGCTTCCAGAAAGAGAATTTGCTCTTTAAATTTCTGAACAATAAAGAAATAGCGCACACAGATAATACAATTGCCATTACTTCTACCGTAATATCTAAATAGTAAGAGATTACCTGCATGTTACATCATGTGTCACGAACCTATTAATAAGTAAAGAAGTGACCACAGCAGACTCTCTGTCACCAAGCTGAGGAGGAAACCAGCTGACGTGTACAGTGGGCCTGCAGGCATGCATCCTGCTCTCACACATCCTGAAAACACACACATACTCCGATGGTGGCATCAGACCTTTGTGCCTGGCTGTAAAAATAAGGAGCTTAGCCCGTCTCCCCTCTTCTTTTCACATGAAGATTCCTGCAATCGCTTCACACGTTGCAGCCCCTGTGCACACATATGTCTTCATAAACACCCCGACACATACTTGCACGCAACTGTTTGTCGCCAGGCCACCTCTAAAAAGAGACTGCGCGTTCGCTTTTGTCTCGCATAAACACACAATACGTACACTTCTCAGCCTCCGCTCTCTGCATGGCGAGGTGCATGGCCAAGTTGATCTGTTTCCTGCCATGTAAATGAGTCTTCCCATCATAAGCTATTTGGTAGGCAAAAAGGCTGGCTGTTTTAAACCACCCACTGAGCAAACCATGGCCACGCGCTACTGACCCCTCTATGGAGCCACAAAAGCAAGCGCAAAGGTGCACGATAAAAAACACACCTGCTTAAGATAAAACAATTAACAAGAAAATATTTAGAGGAAAACTGAACAACCACAGAAGAGGAATCACTGTAACTATTTAACAAAGATTGAATATTTCAAAAACTCCCAGTAGCCAAGAAGCTGACCTTTTCTGAATATGTCAGATATGTTTGTGTACTAATTATGACACATAAATGCTCACAGTAGGATAAAAAGGCTACATTTTTGCAGCATGTGCACAAAAATGACACGACAGTTAAAATAATTTAAATCTCTAATGTTTGTCTATTGATATTTTGATCTGCAGAGTGTAAACATAGAATAGACATCACCTAAATTTCTGAATAGTTTGAGTATTAGAGGTCCACTGTGCTGAGCTCAGAAAGCTGGTTGATTAGTCAGGCTATCTACTGAAACAGCCACACTGTAGTCAGCTGCTTAACAGACATCCCACTATCTGTGAAACTGGGACTAACTGTGTTTTATGCTCACATAGAAAAAATGTACCTGCTTTGAACTAAACATAAGTAGTTGAGGCGAACAAAATGTGATACATTTCACTACTTTATTGTCATTTACCTTTTTCTAGTACAACTGAGTAGGTGGGGTTCATTAATTTAACTTGGACAACCAGCGAGGTAAGAGATATTTTTTATTGGGAAGGTTTGATCAACTGCTCTCCAAACTGTGCCTTGGTAACTTGTGCCCAGACTCCCAGTTACAAGACTCTCATCCCATTTGCTCCATCAATCCTCCCTTGCCATTTCCAATCTCATTTAAAGACCATAAAAACAGCACAGAGACGAGGAATCTGTTGTCATCTGTCCATCATAGGTGTTCACGCTGCTTTGCAAAGCCTGACAGATGCATACTTTTAGCTCTCTTGTTGGAATGCATCCCAGTGCTTTGAGTCAATGCTTTGCTTTCATAATGAAATGCTTGATCATTTGGATAAATTACTCATTTACAACTCCACATAACACATCAACATTGCAGCTTCAACGGCCCAGTTCAAACCAAATAAATCGGTGTGCGTCTCAATGGCCATTCTGAGTTATCTCTTTTGTGGCCAAGGATCTAAAACAACACTAACTGCACCTTGGGAACAAAGGATAAAATGCAGCGTGAAATGAAAAGAGATGCAGGCAGGAAGAGGGAGTGGGAAAAAGCTGGACAGAAAGAGAGCGAGAGTCCTGTGGCTCATTAACCTGGGAGGGATGGGGGAGTTGAGAAAAAAAAGAGAGGGCAACACTTTCTGGCTAATAAGCAGAGCCATAATACAGACAATGGCCCATTGCAGAAGAAAAAAGGAGTTGGAGGGAAGAAAGGGATAAAAGAAGAGTTAAATTAAGAGAAGATTGCCAAAAGCAAGAAATTTTAAAAAAGCCAAATCCAGCTGCATCCTGGGGCGTGTCGCCTATCCGTACAACTCAATCTTACACGGCCGCAGAGAGGTGATTTAGGTCACCGGGGTCTCAGTAGTGCTTTTTTTTTTCTACTAATGATCGAGAGATGAGCAGGGATCAGTGACACCCTCAGCCAACTAAGAGCCTTACACAGGCTTTGGATGAATCCACGAGATGAAGCACTTGAGGCTGGATCCTCAGACCCGCGGGTTCTGGAGAGAGATGGACACAGGAGGAGGGGGGGGGGTGATCTGCAGCTGTCATTGCCCTCCTTCTGGTTCCTTTATCTGATTGCTTGTGTCACATGCAATCAGACAACCTGTGCGTCCACATGTCTTCCCGTCTCCCTCTATCTGTCTTCTAATTGTCTTTTCTTCTCCGCTGCCGGCGGAAGGTTAATTTCAATCGTGAAACGCTCGCTGCTGAAATCTGCTGAGCGATTATGCCACAACTGATAAAAGCCGAACAGTGATGATAATAGATTTGGCTTTTTCTTTTTTCCTTGCTCTTCTTTTTAAATGATTACAGAAAATATGGACAATCAGAAAGCAATTCTGTAGTGAGTAATTTAACAGCTGCTTTGAATACCTTTTTCCAAACTCCATTTTTGTGGTAAAATATTCTGCTGGAAAAAAAAAACTGGATTGAACACAAACATTGAGGTGATTATATCTCACAAGCAATCGTCAATAAAATTCAGCTTAAGCTGCATAAGGCATGAAATCTCAATTGAAATGCAAGTGTTTGTAATCACAAACGCTTTTACATTTCAAGTGTCAATATAATATGTATTTTGGCAGTTTCCATTTCATTCACATTGATACAGATTTTAGTGACCGAAATGCTAAGGATAGTGGCAGTAACATTGTGAGAGACGCTAAAATGAGAAAATCTTTCTTTAAATTACAGAAAACTGTACAAAAAATTAAGGAAATATTCTTGTGCTGCTATTTGTATAACTTCCCTAAGCTTATTAGAGCTTTTATATGTAGTTGATTAGCTTAAACACTGTTTTTTAAAATAACATTTTATACACCAAATAGAAAATCAGGTTGTATGAGGCTCAAATCTGAATCTGATTAGGAGACCTTTCAAATGTTTATCTCATGCCAGCCCAACTCATTGTCCCTTTACAATAATCTCACATGCCTTATGTGTCTCTTTAATGAATATTATGGTTTATAGTTGGTAAAAATAAAATGTACAAAAAAGTGTATCACCTCGTTTTGTCATTTAGAGTTCAGAAAACACTGCCTAAGCAGAGAATGACCACATCCAACTAAAACTGTATCTTTGGTTTACTTGGTTTGGTTTATGTGACTTTGGATAAGCGGTAGTTAATGGACGAATGCATGGATTCTGATTTTGACTGATTGTTTTTTAACATAAGGATTTTGACACATAACAGACAAAATAAAAGGCAGGTGCTTTGTCAGAGGAAGTAGCTTTGAATTTCAAATGAAATTAATCTATTACAAGATTATCACCATTTACTCATTGAGACTGATTGAAGCTGATTAGGGAAAACTGACAGAACCTCGGTCTCTGGGTGTTTGTTGAATCTCTATTATCAACAGCGTTGCACATTTCCTGTTACTCCTACATTTGTAAACTTCTCTTTGGTGACAATTGTATTTCTGCTGGGGTGGACAGCTGGGCAGCTGCTTAGTTTGCACATGCCTTGGTCTGGCTCTGGACACTTTCCAATCATTATCATGTCTTTAGTAGAAGACATGCAATTTTATCAGATTGTTGCTAAGCTCAAGAAAGTGTAGCAAAGTGATCAGAGCCAATCAAGAGGAAATTGACCAACGTCAATCTTTTGCAATTTAATTGATGTATTTCTAGTACTATCAAAAGTGTGCTCTTTGTATAATTGATGCAAATTTATTACTCCTACATTTGTAAAGTTGACTTTAAGTGACTATTCTGCCATTCTTGAGCTACACCTGCTAGTGTGGGCACCCTGCACAATTTTTTGTTTGTCTATATCTTGGTCCATCTGCAGACAAGGCAGAGTTTTCATCCGAGTAATACCTGTTGATGCATATTCCATACTAAGGGTCATGGATAGCAAATAATTGTATTCATATCTATTAGAGCAATATTCAGACTAGAAAATGTCATGTGCCATTCCAAATATATTTTTGGAAGTGCATGTTTAGTTAACTACAGGCCATTTTAAAGATACTTTCTAATTAAGAAATATTACTTCATAGCTAACAAAATTAAGCAAGTGTGAAAAAGTTAAATATGATTACGGTGGCTAAAATTTGAGTAACTGTATTTAGCGCAAATACTCTTAATCACTACAAAAGTGATTGTCAGAGATGTAGCCTATCATGAATTAAATCACCCCATACCAGAGCTATACGTCACCTGATAAACAGGTAACTTTTAAAAAAAGATAAATATTTTTAAATTAATTAAAATATATTAATATACACTTGACCTATTCAAGCTTTTCAGCTCCAACCCGAGACTTTAAAGCTCAATGGGATAACATTATAATGAAAATGTACTTACTCTGTGTCAGAGTGGTAGTTGAAACACTCAGGGAGGTACAGGTCGACTAAATCCATGTGCGCTCTGCTACCATACCCCGAATAAAATAATAAATTACAAATGCTTTGTTTTCTTTCTCTCTGTATTAGCACCTTTCACAGCCTAAGTTACACCTGCCCTTCAACTGTTTGTAAATTACAGTTTTACTGCTTGGGAACTTTCTGTCTCCATCTACTGCCCTCTCCTCTGCCGAGTCTCCCTCTCAGCTCCGCTCATGGTCCGCCTGTCTTCCTGTCACTCTCACTTCTCACTAAAGCTGCTCCCCGCCGCCTTTGTAGTCTGGACGGACAGTCGTGACTGAAATCTGCGAGCTGCCTGTGACCAAAGCGGCCACTCCATCGCGCAAGCTGATTGGCTGCCCTCTAAGCCAATCAGCTGCGCTCATAGCCACTTAGGCAGGTGGATGTGAGTGACTTGCTGTACCTATTTAACAGGTTTAAGCTGTCAGCGTGGGATCGTAGATTACAACTTATCAGGCACACAAATAAATCCAGTTCTCTAATTTGCTTTAATTAGAAGATTTTCCATCAATTGCAAAGCTAAAAATATTTACACACACAATTCACAACTGATTTTTCACAGTTTATCAATGATATGTTTTAAGAGGGCAGTATTATGTACTTCCCAGTCATATTGTGCCACTTTATAGAAGTTTGCTTAGCCACTTTTTACCTTAGAAGATGAATTATTTGTGTGTCTGCTCTCAGAGAAATTTTAAATTAAATAACAAAATTCTGATTTAAATACAGCACATACAAAAGGCATACACCTAGGTATTTAGCAAGTCGATTACGGTAAAGTTTGGCATAAGTAAGCACAATTGACCACTAGATGGCGGTAAAGTGCTTACAATATGATCCTGGGTAGGTGTGGAATCTGCACCAAGACGTATTTCGCTGTATTCTTTTTGTCCTCCAAAGTTAGACTTTCAGAATTCCCAGGCAGAAAAACTACAATAATTACCCCTGAAGTTGGGATTCAGACTGGGAAAATCAGAGACTGCCAAGCAACCCTGAGTTTTGATGGTAGTTTGAATGTGCCCCTGCACCTATATCAACTCTTTGGAGAGACCTATATGTTATGACTTATGAGTCACATAATATACAGGTATGCAATTGGCCTTTTTAGATTAATTAAGTGTTTCTGAATTTAACTTAATTTTAATCTGATGAACTGACATTTGAGCTGAAGCTCAAATGTCAGTCTTCTATGACCATTATGGTGTGGATAAATCTCATAGTCACTACATAAATTTATTTCTTTAAAGCTGTTTTACTTATTTCTTCATTAATTCACACATGGAAAAGAATACAATTATTTTGAGATGCATGCATTAATACAATTGAAAGAAAGTGCTGAAATATGTGTTATTATCATCTGAGTACAATTAATATGTATATTGAGCAAAGTTAGCCGCTATCCACAGTAACAGCACATAAACAAACATATGGACATCCACATTCCAAACCACATTAACGTAAATTCTACTTAAGCCTAAACTGACTTACCCGCTGCTGTTATCTGAGATAATCAGCTATGGCTCAGTGCCTAACATGATGCCTTTTTCCTTTCACTCACAAAGCACACGTGCAAACAAAATGGGAGGCAGAGAGTCGGCAGAGTCCAGGTCAGCAGGTGCAACATAATGCAGCATTTTTACAGCGCTACTCACAATAAGAAATTGTAAAATAAGATGGCATCACCAGAAAAAAAAGATATTAAGGCTATCGCTGTTTACTGTAGCATTCCAGTCCATTCACAGAAAAGTGTTTATTTACGGAGACACGCTAAGCAAAAACTTGCAACCAAACATTAAAATTAATTTTAAAATCCAGATTTGTTCCACTTTCTTTTGAATAAACATTCAAGGCTGAAACATTGACTTCGGCATCTGGATACGAGTAGAATGGGATATTAATTCAGCTATTTTTGATCAGGAAAAATCTTGTGTATCAGTTAAAATTAATTCAGTGTAAGAATGAGTTACAGAATACATTTCACTTATATTTTCAGTAGAATAAATCTCAGTGTGTCCAAATATTATCTCTGATGAATTTTGAGCTAGTAACCCACACCACCCTGACCGAGATGTCAGGAAATCTGAGATGAGCTGCTTTGTTTTGTTCAATTCTTTTGAATGAAGAATGGACCTTTAAACTTTGTGTCTTGAGTGTAAAAAAACAGAAGTTTTCCATCAATTAAATGCAACAATCATTGCTAATATACAGTCAAATATATCCTATGCACTTAGACCAAAGTCCCAACTCTCTACTTTTAGACTTTATGAAGCAGCATGACACATGTATTCATTTGTTGAAGCTTGTCTATTTAGGAGAATAACGAAGGATTTCTATTTAATTTGCTCAATGAATATGTCTCAATTTTGTTTTATAAACATTAACCTATTTCTATAAATTTATTTCTGAGAATTTATGTAAACATCTAAGTCATTTAATCATTTTGGATGCATTTCTGCAGAATTTTCTAGAATTTTGCAAACTTTCAGTCACAGTTGTGAGCAGCAGAGTGCTTTTCCTGCTAATATCAGCCAGTCTCTTTTCTTTACTGACCAACATGATGCTGTGTTTTCTGATCTTACTTCACAGGGCTGAAATGACCTGTGCTAATCTTTTGCTGAGTTGAAGGCCGGACCTCAGAGTGCGTGCAGTGAACTTTATCTCATTATGCACCTCAGGAAACAACAACATCAACCAACCAAAAAAGTCATAACAGCTACATGCATATACGTACTGGGAATCAAGTATGAATGTAGTTCATTACAAAAGCGTTCCCACAAAGTTCTTTTGTCGTATTTTGTATATTATTTCACAATGCAACTGGAACATTCTGTATATTTTGTTAGGATTTTATTTGACATACCAACAAAGAGCAGTTATATAGTTTCTATGACCAGTTTTTGCTGCAGATACGGCCATAATGGTGTGTGTGTACCAGCTTTGAAGGGATTAGATGGAACTAGAAATTTTTTAAAGCCTTGAAAGTAAGCCAACTAAGAAAATAAAATTATTTTCCTTCCCATTTACAGTTATGAACTGCTTTGTGTTGGTCCATCACATAAGATACACAGAGATTTGTGGTTTTAACGTGACCCAATCGGAAAATGATCAAGGAATCATAAAAATCATAAAGAATCATACATGCCCAAACACAAAGGCATGGAAAACAAAAGAGAGGAGCATTTCACAGTAAGCATTTCTTTTATTTTTTTATTGGAGCCATAAACTACAAGACTGACATGATTAGAGAATGATGATAAAATCTACTACAGTAATTGCATCACATAAAAATTATCTCCAGAGAAATCCTCTTCTGTAAACCATTTTTGAAATTTTAATGCTGACATTAAAATGAAGCGGCTCTGATCTTCTCAGAGGCTCTTGCCATCGACAGTCAGGTGCTGTTTATTTCCACACAGTTATGCAGAGGAAATAAACTCACCGACCGAACTTGCAACAGATTAATTATATGATATTACCAACTTCTGATTTCCTTGTTTCGACAAAATAATTGAGTTTCACATATAACAGCAGGGGATACTAGCCATCAGCCTGAACTAGGTCATGTAAGAGAAAAAACTCATCCGACTAGGCTTTTATTTCTCCATTGACATTTTTATAAATTCATAATACAAAATAACTGGGTTTTTTTGCACGCAAGCAATGTGATATAAATACAAGTTAAATATTTGCAAGGGGTTCCACTATGCATGTTTTGATTTAGAGTCTGATTCCAGTGACCCCCGCTTAGTTGTGTTGGACACCGATGCAGAAGATGAAACAGAAGCAAACACATAGAGTAATAAGGACGGTTTTTTTTGTTAGAATAATACGAAGCCTATTTATATCTCTGATCTGATTGGTTGCTGGGTTAACTGGTAGGAGAGGAATCATGACAAGTCTGTCTACCTGGGAATCATTTCAAGAGAAAGTAGCAGCGATGCAGTGGTTCTCCAGGAAACTTGATAAGAACACAGTGTATTAATCAAACTGTATGCTTTTTGCAAAGAGTGGATTCAAATGGTCCCTCAAAGTCAATGTCCAGATTTAATGAAGTTTGGACATTCTAGTCTGCTCTGATCCTCTTTCACAAAGCTCTTTCATTAGCTCAAATGCTTTGCTGCGGCCACATGGGACACATACAAACAAAGAAGGAATTTGATTACAAGAATAACAAAAATAAGTAAAATATAAATGGATGCTACATTTGGTGTTACCAGATACATGTGGATGTGGAAGCTTGTTTAGGAAAGGGTCGATTCTGTCACAATTAATGATTTGTAACAATTACATGTTGCTCTGTAGATCAATAATGAATCTGTCAGTGAAAAGTCTAACTAGTAGCTATAAACATACTATTGAGGAAATAGCAACCTAAACCAGGCGAAAAAGAGAAAAGAAGCAGAATAAATCACAGGGGACGAATGACATGAAGCAAAGCAAAACTCCCACCCCTCCCCAAAAAAACCCAGCACTGACATACTCTAAATGCAATGAATGGAAGTCAACAAGGATGGCTGCTGCTAGACATCAACAATGTTTTTACACCGAGGCTGAGCTGAAGACAGAAGCTCAATTCCAGCTCCGGAGGGAAGCTGTCTGTAACAGGGCACCCAGCTGCCAGCTATTGACCCCATATACCAGATGCATGCATTGCCATCTGCAGAAAAAAGAGAAATGTGTGTGTGTGCGTGTGTGTGTGCGTGTGTGGGTTTGCGTGTATGCGTGTGAGCATGTATCTGGGTGTGTTTTCACCCTTTTTCCTCAATCCCTACACTCACAGCCACTGATTCTCATCCTCCGGGGACAGCTGTCGCATTTGCTTCCCAAACCGGACAGTCGCCCTGCAAGTCCGGCTCCACCAAACACTTTGGCATTAGCCTCCAAACTAAAGAGCGTAATTTGGTTAGTTTATGTCGGACTCTTAGCCATCTATCAATTACTAGGATGGTGGAAAATACTATTGAACACCACTGTTCCACTGCCCCACAAACGATTTCGAATATTTCCTGGAAGTGTACAGAGAAACAAAAAGTAAAAATAAGCTGAAGTAAATATGTTCATGAAGAACATTTCAGAAAAGTGAGCTGTCAAGACATCAGTTTAAACAGGTTTAAAGGCCAGTGAATAAAAATAAGGCTTTATAAAAGTTTTTTTAAAGTATTTGAGTTAGGAGAGGCCCTGAGGTGCCTGGGAGTCAGGAAAAAAAAAATAAACAAACAGGTCATGAGAATAAACAATATCTCGAATCTATACGGTGTTCTATTTGGTGGCTCTAAATAGATGGATTGGGGGGAAATGATCCACAAACCGGCCGACAGATGAGCACTCGGGCCGAGATTGGTTTCACATTGATCTGAGGCACACAGCATAGGGATCTAGATCTCCCTCGCTCACACATACATCCACGGCAGAAACCCTAGAAACCCTCTGAGAGGAGCCTAAAGAAAAACCACTGAAATGTCCCTCAGATCTGCTGGGACTTGCTGCTGCTTCTCCACGGTGGGTCAATGGTCCTCAAATGGTTTTCACTTCTCTGTGCATCATACAGTCACACTGCAAAGGAAATGCAGGAAACCTTATACGCACAGGAAGGCTTTCAGGCAAGCTGGATTTCATGTGGAGAAATTTAAGCTCATTTAATGACTATCTGAGACCAGGAAGCACACTGATGAATCCTTATTCAGCTTCAGGCTCGTTCTGTAATAACTTGACTGGATTGCCCCCTAGAGGAGAAATTCTTTCTATTAAAGGGACAAAGTAAGTGCAGCTTGATCACAAATGATGATGATTCATCAGAGCTGAGAGTTTAACCCTCAGCTCTGTCGTGCGATCCGGATATATTGCCTCTGGCAGTTGCCCGTCTGGAGGCCCTCTGGGTGATTAGTCTATGTAACCAAGCTTCTCCTAACAACATAATATGGATTACGGCAGCAAATACCCTTCATATTCTCAACAAGCAGAATTGGATTAAATGGTCATGTGTTGGTCATCTTGTTCTGCCCCTTTTCTTCATATGGTGGAAGCGAAAGGAACAGTTCCAGACTCATATTTCATTGCCAACAGGACCGTCAACTTCTCAGTGAAGCCTGGTCTAAAACCGATTTGAGTCTGCAAATTATTCACTTCTCTTCAGCTAATAAATATTAGAATTTTTTCAAAGACAACTATGTTTTCTAAAATTGTTGCTTTTTACAAAATAATTTCAAAAATAGAAATATTACCTTGTTTTCTCAAAGCTTTGTGTGCCATAAATGATGCATTAGGGGTTTGTCGTAATTATTATAACCACAAAGATTTTGTATGCAAATATTAAAACATATGGCACGCATAGCATTTCTTAAAACTACATTTCCACCCTTAAATACCTGCTTTACCCCCAGTAGATAAAATAACACAACAGATTAGAACATTGTTACTCAGAAGTCAGAAGGAGGCTCACCCACTATAAATCTTGGGACTCCTAATTTTTAAAGTTCAATTAAGCACCCCACTGAGATTGTAGGAAATGTCTGAAGTCTTAAGAATGAAGACTGTAAGTTCTTATGAGTTTGGAAAGAGAATTAATGAGGTATCAAAAGAATTTAAAATCAGTAATTTCCCTGTACTGAAAACAGTCTATAAGTAGATTCCGGCTGGGTAAAGGAAACTGTATAGAGCTAAATAGAGGACAGTCGCCCTGCAAGTCCGGCTCCACCAAACACTTTGGCATTAGCCTCCAAACTAAAGAGGCTTGCTCGACACGTCTCCTTGTCGAGCAAGAAAGTGTCTCTGTCAGGCTTTCTGCTACTAAGTCTGTGTGTTTCTTCTGGATTTGGTGTAGGCAAAGTATGACTACAAAGAAGTAGCTAATTTAAAAAATACAACCTATAAGTACTATCAATTGATTTTCACTACAACAAGAGGATAATGCCAGTGTGTCAGCTTCTTGCTTACTTATCAGAGCTGCTTTTTCACTCCTGCACCTGGTTCCCAGACTCGTCCCAGGTAAGGAGCCACCACTGCGGGTCCAGCACACACACAGAATCCTGGGAGTCAGCACCACACATGTTTAATGCTGATGTCAGGAGCTCTTCCAGACACTTTCACATACCCACACTCGCACAGAGACAATGTACGCGCACCCGAACTCATCATATCACTTTTATCTCCACAGGTGGCAAATTTAGCCCTCTGGCTCAGAGTCAGCATGTCATGGCTGAACAAGTCAACAGAAAACACACAGAGACAGAGGAAAATAAGGCAACTTCTATGAATCCAGCCCCCGGCTTCCTTTCCATCTGCCCACCTTTTTGATGACTGTCAGCAGCTCCACTGCTCATCTTTTGCCGGATATTGTCCCGCTCCAGAAAAGGTAGTAAAAGCTGCATCTCTACAAAGATTAGATTATCACTGGAAAGTAAATTCATTTCTACAAATCAGTTGAAAAAAGTGAAGCTCACAGAGTGACACAAAGTGTCTGATGAGCCCCATCAGTTAAATCACAGGCACGTCTCAAAGACCCAGAAACTCAGATGAATCTAAACCTTCTGCCTTCCAATTCTGAAAAGACAGAATTAGCTATATTTGAACCAAAACCTCTGAAAAAGAAGCTGCTTCTTCTTCGCTGCTATTAACATTTAAAGTTTCATTAGTTTTGAAAGTCCTCCTACATCTGCTCTCCTGTTTCTTTTTATCTGCTCTCTCTTCTCAACAAACAAACAGAGAAGTTTCCCTACACTCAACAGATATCTACCAATTCCTCAGTTATTACTTTTTTTGTATTTGGGCTACTGAACAACAGTCCAGCGCTTTGGCTCTTTTCCCCAGTTAAAAGCCCAAAGGGAAAAGAGGGCCCATAATGACATTGTTTTATTATGTGTACTCCCCAAACTCTTTAAAAAGCATTTCTTCACAATCCTATCAATCCCAGACTGCAGTTACCTATCCCTGTTGCTTGTGCATCCTTTTTGTAAACTTTACTTTTTCCTTCCACTAAACCTTCCACTAATATGTTTATCTTACATCACTCTAAACTTTTCCAACTCTCAAGTTGGCAGTTTTTCCCATGGTTTTCCAGCAAACAAAATGACAATAAAGGCACTATGCTATGAAAAAATACTGTCCTTTTATGTACTATTGCTATTTTTTCATCAAACCTATTTTTTGTAATTTTTTTATTAGCCTCAAGTAGTACTCTTTTCATTAAAATAAAAAAACAATAAACACTTAAAATAAATCACTTTCAATGTAAATTAATGTATTATTTTCAATAAATAACCAAAATAAATTTATTTATTTTACCCTTGTTCCTTTAAATCTATTTGTCCTATCCATGATTCTTTTCTATCCCTCCTTCTCTGTCTCATGTCATTAGATTGATTAGGTTCTTTATGGTGTGCCACTAGGATGTTTCAGTTTTTCGCCCTGGCTCTTCCTTCTGTTCCCTCTTCATAGTGCTTTTTCAGGGACCACCACCTTCTGGTCATCCTCTCACCCAGTTAGCCTGTCCAGGATGGCCTACTAATTCCCAGCCACACCAAAGGCACACCAATCAAAAGTTAATCATTTGCAAAATTACACATATTGCCTTCCGATTACACATGCATAACAATCAATCTATCAAAAGAAACAGACGAGGAAGAAAAAATGTTCTGGACAGTAATATTTGGTGAGGTTTTTTTTTTGTTTTTTTGTTTTTTAGATACAGCACACTTGGACAAATGCTGCTGCAGATGCATTTAGCAGCTGAACAATTTTGCTGAAGTGCTCACAAAGTCACATATGAAGGTTTTAAATTAAGTGTGGATGGGATAAAAAGGCAGAGTTCACCAGGGTTCAAAGTAGATATTTACCCACAAAACACACGCACACAAACCGCTCAAAGACAAACACCGGACTGTTTCTAAGCAGACAAGAGCAAAAAGAAGAAGAAAAAAAAAAGACATCAGTATATTAGCTGCAACTGAAATAAAACCCACATCTGCTCTTTCTGGTTTGCTCATCTCACAGCTTCTGCTCGGTACTTACTGTCAGTTTCATCCACTGGCTGGTCGGCTGTTCAGTGGCTCTGCTTTCCAGCTGCAGTCAGTCGGTCTCAAGGACAAACACTCCAGCTCTCCTCGCCTCCGGTCTCTGTAGCTCAGCGATGCAGCAGCGTGCACACAAATTCATAAACACACACACACACACACACACACACAGATTTCCCCCCTCCCTCTTTCCATCCTCTCAGCATCTCGCTCAGATCCAGTGCTGAGTTCACCTGTCCCGGTTCGCTCACAGGGGAGTCCTGAGTGAGCGTGTCAGACAGAAAGTGTGTCTAAGGGAGGGAGGGAAGGAGGGAGGACCCAGCTGAATGCTCCCCCCTTTAAATGCGGGGTGGACCGACAGGCAGAGGACACACGGTGCTCCTGCTTCTCTCTGGATGCAGTCAGAGGAGGGTTTACTGTTGCAGCCCTGCTAAAGATGTGAGGGGGGAAAAGAAGGACACAGAAGATTCTTGAATTGTATTTTAGGCAATGTTGAGTCAGGGTGTGTTTTATTAGAGCTGGAAATACTGAGAGCTTAGGGTTAATTATCTCATGAAAAAGGAGGAAGGACGTAGGGATTTTCTGGTTTTAAAAAAAGGGTCAAATCTTAAATGAGACCACGGTAAAAAGTTATTTTCACCATTTGACACCATAAATTGGGTCAGGTATTACAGACTTTGAGTAATTGTTGGTGTTTTTTTTTTATTATTATTTTAGCTAGCAGTTACAGTATATGAGGTAACAAAAGTTCTTGTTAGATAGGGAACCAAACAAACAAGCCAAACAGAAATTACACCCAAATGTTCCTTTAGGGTGGGTTAAAATGTTAGAAATAGGCCATTAGCAGCGTAACACTTATTAATCCTTAAAGTCTAGTTGTGTGCGTTGAGTCATTGTCATATTGGTAAGCAATTGAATTTCCAGTGTGAAGTCCAGAGAACTTTGAAGGGGGTTTCCTTGTATATTTTGCTGCTGTCAAGACTAAATAACAAATCTAAAATAATTAATTGAAAAAAACTGAACTCTAATCAAGGGGACACATGTAAATCCACTAAATGACACAAAAACAGATTTAGATAATTTTTTATTATTATTATTTTTCCCGTTTGTGGAGAAGTAAAAACTTTCTAATGACACAAAATCCTCAATTAAATCAATAAAATGGATTATTACAGACATTCAGATAAATCTGCTCACATTAATGTAAAGTATACCATCTTCATTACGATAAAAAAAGCAACTTAAAAAGGTTGGTTGAGGTATGGCCTAGTCAAATATTTGATTCAAAAACTCTTGTGCAATCTCAGAGAAAAAAAAACAAAACAAAAAACATCTCTGATCAACGGTCCAACCCGTTAGTGGCTCACACTCAGAATGAGCTCAAAGACTCAACAGTCTGCCCTTAAACACTGAGGTAACATGTGATCAAGCTTCGCCGTCAAGTTCTCCAACGTGGAGAACTCATTTCTACCCATTACTGTCACGTGTCTCCATCCCAGATTTTGTAAAAATTTCCCCAATATGGGGAAAGTTTGTCACCACAACCATTTCATTCTTGCAGCTCGCAGGACTTTGGTTAAGAATCATCCTGAGGAGAATTTCATCTGCCGTTCTTCTTTTTTTTTTTTGCGGTATCTCAGAGTCCAGGAAGCGGCAGATCAGTTGAAACCTAAACCTGCCCCTTTGGGTCTCTGTGTGGCCCGGATGGGTTCGGTGATACCCCTCCCCTCAGGGCCGAGTCCCATCCCCGGGCTCCAGCCCATGCTTTGCAACATGCGGCTCCCCAAGTTCGTGTCAGGGATGGGAGCTGCGTTTTCTCCAACCACACCTGAGAAGAAAGAAAATGTTTTAAAGTCAGCAAAAAAAAAAGGCATATTTAAAGTTTGTATGGAAAGGAAAAAAAAAACACAGCAAATCAAAAAGTCTTTTCAGAACACAAATAAAGAAAAAATAAAGATTACGACTAAAAAGGAACCTTAGGAAAAATAAGTAATTGTTTTGTGTCAGAAATCAATACAGAGATTGTTGGTACCTGTGGATCAAACGTGAGATTTTACTTTCATGAATGTTTTGTATTTTTGACACAGAATTGGCATGGCTCAAAAAATTGGTGGGTGCTAAACAAGTTCCTCTCAATAAATTAGAACAATATCACGAATACATATTTTTTATTAATTCAATTCAAATAGTGAAACTCTGACAATATAGATTCATTGCAAACAGTCGTGATTTCAACATTTATCCCTGTTAATTTTGCTGATTATCCCTGACAGGTTTCTAAAGTGTGACAATTATAAAGTCATTAATATGTTATAAGAAGGATAAGCCAAAAAGGGTGTAGCTAAGAAATCCAACTTCTCGCAGAAGACTGAATCAAAGCAAATTAATAGAAAATTGAGTAGAAGGAGAAACAGTTTTTTTTTTTTTGTTGTTTTTTTTAAATGCTCTAACAGCATATTCTTCCTGCAGCCCCAGGAAGAATATGATACCAAATGCATTCAAGAGTTTTGAGGCGATTCAGAAAATGTAAAGTTCAGATGGAGTCAGAGCATAAGGAGTCAGCCACACACAAATGTATCCGGCACATGAGCTACAACTGCTATTTTCCTTATAGTCCGAGCCACAGACTGGTCACCTAAAGTCCACTGAAAAGTTTGTAATCCTGGTTACTTCAAAAGTTAAAACCCCTGCTGTTATCTCACAGATTAGGCATTCGGTCTTCCTTGTTTGTCCGGCCTTTCTGCAAACCTAATCAGGTAATTGACTTAGCCACACTTCCTGTCGTGCAACAACTACATCCGGAGAAGTAAGGACCAGCTTCCGCCTTGGATAATGGTCTTGCTGTTCTCTATTTTCTAGGAACTTTGCTTTAGTCACAGAGGCTAATTACTTACTGTTTTAATCCTCTGTTTGTAAGCAGGGCTGAGTAAAAGCTTCTCACTCCAGGGTCTCCAAGTGATCTGGTTGCAACTAGTTCCCCTGTCATTACCAACATTTGCTATGTGTCTCATGGCCCAACTCCCAATATTTTTAGGTAAAAAGACGCGAGACAAGACGCATAGAGATCCGTGAAAGGAAAAGCCTATCAGGCATAACATAACAGGAGTGTGTTTCCATTAGTTACCTGAGGGAACAACGGTACCTAGAGGAGCTGCTTTTCGCCTCCGTTTGATGTCGCCTGTGCATAGAGAGCCGAGGTGTCCGCTGGTCTGCCTGCAGAACAGGTGGGTGAAACAAGAACGGCTTTAAGTTTCATCTCTGACAGCATACAACATGAAAAAAAAAGGTTGAATTTATCTGGACATCATATGTTTTAAGTTATTCTCACCTGCTTGCTGTTTTTACCGAACAGCTCCTCCGATGCCCTCTGTCTGTTCGTGGATCCCAGTGCAACTGCAGTGGCAGGTAAAAGACAGAAAGAAAAAAAGATAAAACTTCATCTTTTAGGCAATCTGAAAGATTCCAGCGATACATCTAGATTTTACTGCAGCAGTGGGTGAAACCCTGAACTTAGCATTTCGACCAGTTTGAAACATAGCTCACCTGTCCATGGTCCCTCCTTGAGCTTGCGTTAAACCAAGGCCTGATTAGGAAGAAAAGGTGCAATTAAAACATCTGGATGATAAACTCACTGTTCTTGTTTCAGAATTCAAATTATTTGATGTACATTTTGAATGTAATGAATGAATTTATTGCATTTCTACAGCAGGAAGGCTTGAAACCTGGAGACTGGGGGAAAAAACTCTAAGGAAGGAAGGACATGAATCAAAAGAAAAGGAAAGATAAATCAGGAAAGGACAAAAATATCTTTGCTGACATATGTTATTAATAATTTGGTCATATTTCCCAATACAAAACACAACCCAAATTCCTCTACAAACATAACTTTCAGAAGGGTGACAAAAGAAAATTAAAAACAAGAAAGCAAATAAATAAATAAATAAATCAGATATAGTAGCAGGTGATAACTCACTCATGGGGATCTTGGCTCAGCCTTTCGCTGAAGCCATGACTGGAGCTTCCCGGAAGCCCCGCTTCGGATCCCTGCTGGTTTCCATGGAGACGACTCAACCTGGCCTGGAACCCTGTCCAACATCAATGCAAGTTTACTAACATCAACTCACTTTTGATCTAATTTCATTTGGCCAATAAGATTAAACTAAATTAAGAATTCATCTTGGATTCATGCTTTTTGGCTTTTAAAAAGGGTGCTCAAGTAAATGGAAAACTAATTTAAATGTATTTTCTTCCTACTGAGAGATGACAAAAAAGAACAAAATGATTTTTTTTCTAGAATAAGTAATACATTTTCCACTTTTTTTTTTAGTTTGTTTTGCTCCGTATTGGTCAAGAATGACATAATGAAATGCATCTTTAAGAGTCCAGCAGTTCATAATGTACCTCTCTGTGCAGCGGGGCTCAGGAGAGGAATGGATCCTGAGAGAATGCTGTTGAAGACCGGGTCGGCGAGGTCCAGCTCCTCCGACGCCGCCTCCCTCTCCCACCAGGGAACCACTCCTGCTATCCCACATGCACCACCGGGCCCAGATCCGGACGCCGGTTCTCCCTCACAGAACCAATCACTCTGTTCATCATCACCTGGAGCGAAGATAGAAGCAGTGACCTCCCAGGAGAACTAAAATATGCCTGTTTGGTTTCCCACACAGTTACTGTAATAAACCAATGCTTTGCATAATTACATTTCCAAAGTTGTTAGTTCTTTTTTTTAAATTATTATTATTATTATTTTGGCAATTTTCAAACTAGATAAAAAAAAGTTTCACCATCAACTGCTGGCAGATATTCCTGCAGTAGTTGGGATATAAATATGGAAACAGTGAAAACTACAGATTGGAAGGATGAATGTGTCTAATAATTAAAGGACTCATGGAATAAAGATTGGGAATAAATCTATTTGAGCTTTTTTTTTGTACTTGTCCAGTCCAGGAAAACACTTATAACTTACATCAGAGGTTATTTACGTGTTGTTCCTCTAAAGGAGAGATTCGGATTAAAACCTAGAGAAGAACAGGATTATATACACACCTTGCCTCCCCTCATCGTTAGTGTAGAGGCCACCATCACTGCTGTTACTGACGCTGCTGGTCTCACTGTAAAAGACAACAATAGGTCATTAAATGTGCAGTTGAAACAAAGTGGATGGAAAAATAGTCAAAATACAACCCAGATCTAAAATTAAACTCTCGTCAATAACAGAAACAAAGGTGGGAGACTTGAAAATCCGTTGAAATGGTAAAAAGAAAGCCAAAACACTAACCACCTGTCACTCATGTCCTCATCTGAGCCCTTTTGCTCGTCCAGCTCCATCTTCTCTTTAGATCCCTCTTTTGGTGAAGACAGAGGGTCTTCACTCTCAACAACCACCCCTTCGTCTGCAGCTTCCAGCCCCAGTCTTTGCATTGCCAGTTTTCTCTTCTTCACACGGTTCTTTTCTCCTACAGACCCCAGCAGGCCACCTCCACAAAGCTCCATGGCGCCCCTACTATCGTTACCACAGAGTCTGTGCGGCCTGCTGCCGACACGAGCCTTGGGGACCGGCGGGGGCCCGAGTAGGATGGAGGAGTGAGGTTCCGGTTCTACCGGCGGGTCCACAGCCATACGTTTGACCTTACGCCGGCGTCTAAGGCTCCGAGTTCCCTCTGCTGACCCCAGGACGGCCAGGTCGTCGGGCCAAATTGGCCGCTTGCTTCGTCCCAGGTCGGTAGCATGGGGCGGTCGTCTTTTGGGGCCAAGCTGGTCATCAGAGTCGCTGTTGTCACGGGCGTGGCTGTTGGCAGCGGAAACACCTCCTGAGCTGGCACGGTAGTCCTGGTGGCGACAAGGAAATGTGACACGCTTGGTAAGTTGTGAGACGTTGAAGGGTGCTCGAATGGCAGCAAGGATAGATCCAGTTCACTGTCTAAAGATGAAAAGGATGACGCTGGAAGCAGCTGACAGTGACATGAGTAGAAAATCTTAAGTTTATCCAAGAGCTACTCTTACTTCATTTAGATCTGAGTTGGAAAACTGAAGCAAAGATACAACAAATACCCACCTTTTATGAATCAATTTAGTTATTCACATCATACAGGTTAAGTATAGATTTGGGTGCTGTGCATGCTTTCAGAGGACACAGCTCAAACTGCAGAGCCAAAGGGCCGTAGTTTATTATGTACCATAGCATCACTGACAAGAGAACATTTCTTAAAAGTTTTTCAGGGCATTTCTTGTAAACCCAATGGTATCTGGCTGGGCACAGTGTACTGATCCCTTTTGTATGGGTGCACAAACACATTTATTATTTCAAATACAAAAGAAAACTGCAACATCCAATTCATGTTAAATCAGAAGCGTTTCATGTCTTTATTCTTTGTGAACACAGACCGATGATTGAATTAACTATCTGAAAGAGAATCTTGATTGGTTTTACTGGGCTCTTTAGAGAAAAGATTAGAGTGCCTGCCTCTCATTGACTAATACTGCAAAATATGACCTTGCACTGATCAGTTATTGTCTAAACAAACAAAAATAAAAACACCTGTGGGATCCACTTGGGAGTTGCCTGACTAGTAAAACCTCTCCAGCAGCCAGGACACACCCTCAGCCTCACCTTATGTTCCTCCACACTGGACTCTGAACCCTCACTGAGGTGGCCCGTCTCCCAGGGCGGATGGGGGTTGTCTGAGCGTCGTTTCCTGCCCCTCCGTTTCCGAGCTTGTCTTTTCAGCAGACAACCCACTGCCAGCGCGTGGTCCCCCCCGTCGCCAAAACCACCCCGGGCAGCTTGCTCCGAGCTCTCCTCCAGTGCTGACACCAGGTCATGGACCAGCTCGTCCATTGTCCGGTGAAAGTGCCTGGGAAGGAGGGCAAACGTTGAAAAATGATGATTCACGTTTGTTTGTCTTTTACAAACGTAAACACTTTATATGTGAAGATAAGCATTTGCTTTGGGAGATACAGATACATTTTCTCTCGGATAATACCCCCATAAACAACAAACAGAAGTGGCAATACCTTTTATTGACTATATTTAACGGTGACGAACAAAACAGCTAAGCACAGACAAAACAAAAATAAATGACATTCTTTATCTCGAAGAGGGATGGTTTAAACAATAAGCACATTGACTGTTACTTACGTTGTAACAGCTGCTAGAAATATATGAAAACGCCAGATGTTGTTTGCGGCGTTTCTATAAATTTACAGCAGATCTCTTATATCGCCAGCGGTTTTACTACTTAGCTTCGTAAGCTAGCGTTTTCTTGTTAGTTAGACCTGTCCACGTCAATAAACTCATATGAAGACACAGCTGCTTCATGTCTAGCGAGCAATAAGCGTAAATACACAACTGATTGTTCTGCTGTGAAAATCGCCGTCAAGATAAACAATTAAAACCCCCTTTGACATTCAAGAAAGCTTCGATGCTAGCCTGTTGATGTAGCTAGCCTGTGTGCTCTGCAACCAGCTGATCCACGCGAGTTCAATGAACGTGAGCAATGAGTTATCCTACGTCTCGGTGATTTTTAAAGACCACCTACCAGCCAGTTCCCTCTTTGCCGATGGTTTTTAGGTGACCTTCACGGAACATTAAAGCCACCAAGTGCCAGCGGGTTATTAGCCAGAAACAAAAAACAAACAGCCAGACTCCATATCGACACAAAAGCTAACAGTCAGTTAGCTGGATATACTACAAGACTCGGTGCTGCCTTCAGGTACTTCGGGAAAATGGAACATCAACATTGAAAGGCATAGAAAGATTTCATTGTTACTTACTTAACAAAAAAGTTCAAAATTTGAATTCCTTCTATATGAAAACATGATTGTATATATGTTGGCGCACGTATATATTACTCTGTATGCTAAAAAACATTTAATTAGCTATGTGACAAACAGAAAAAAGTGAAGGCAATTTGGAATTTGGACTAGAATGTATTTACCCGCATTAAACACCAGAGTGAGCTGTAGTCACGAGTTTTCCCTCCACAGTGTTAAATACTGAAGTAGATAAATTGCGGGTTCGAACCTGCATCCTATTGGTTATAAAATTTCCAGATCAAGCTTCAGGATTTGGTCTTTGGATTGGATGCAAACTGCACAGAGGAGTTGAGACTTTCTTTCCCAAAAACTATCTTTCTTGTCATTTTCCATAAAGGCCAGACATGTGGAATGCACAACTAATATTATGTTGGCATATTTCTCCACCTGATATATTAATTTTCACAGCTCCTCCAGAGTTACCTTTGGCCTTGCTTTTTTTTTTTTCTTCTTCACTGGTTTTCTTTTAGTGGTATCAGTATGAAAGGGGCTGAAAACAAATGCCCGATGCTCTCTTGAGATAGTTTTCTAATTAAAATATATCTTTACCTTCAACTTCACAATTATGCTCTGTATTGTGTTGGTCTGTCATATAAAATCCCAAGAAAATATATTAAAGTTTGTGGGTGTAACTTTAAATAGAATTTTAAAATGAAGGCGGAATGAATACTTTGGCAAGGCACTGTATTATGGCATTAATTCTCTTGGCACACAAAGCACATGGGTGATAACAGGGTCATATTAATTACAGTGGTCACTGTGTACCAGTAAGACCATGTGCTCACGTAATAGGTGGCCTTATATGAATGTGATTGACGACAATATTGTGGTCTCCCATGGGGCAATAAATGTCACACATATTATAGCCTTTCTCCTAAGTAATTAAGGAAATTAACTTACTGAGAAGACTGACAGACACGCGTTTGAACTCCTCAGTGGGGAGGTCAGCTGTCTGACTGGTATGAAATTATGTAAAACCTCTAGGAATAACATTTCGTCAAAATATCCCAGCAATCCCAACAAATGCCTAAGAAGTCAAAGGTTCCAAAGGAAGATGCACACTCAAGGGCTGACTCAGGTTTCCAACTGGGGGTCCCAGGTAAATTTAGTACACTTGCACTTGACAGTCAGACACTCGCCGAGCTCGGAGAGTATAGACGCATGTTCAAGAACGCAAGACCTGTGGAGTTTCTGCGATATACAAGCATCCACTTTGAAGGCATTCCAGCCTTCCCGTTTCTGAGATTTAACACATGATATCAGTGGACGAAGAGGAGCTCGATGAGGCCGTTCAGCAATATTCTACTGACACCACCTGGAGCTGGGTAACGTGTTTTACAAATTACAAGCGTGTATGAAAGAGACACTAACAGGGATTACAGCACTTTGTCATTTCCAACTAGTGCATTCTGTTCCAATGCAAATTTAGGTCTGAGTTAAATATTGAAGACCGGTTATAGAAGTCACCTAATAGGTTCAAATAACAGGGGCTGTCCAAGCTGCCGGGTGTGTTTAGATAATCCCACATGTAAAGCGACCTGGTACAAGTGAAATCTGGGAAGAGTGTTAAGAGACCAGAAGAGGTGGGGGGGTAATAGGTTGCCAGGCTGGGTTGGTGGACGGGGTAAACGCTCCAGCAATCATGTGATCTTCTCACCCTGTCCATGAGAAGATCACGTGATCAAAACAACACATTTATCACACAAGATGACAACTTCTAGCTCAGACTGAAAAGTTTTCAAATGTCTATGGGTTAATTTTTTCTTTCAAAATCACTTTTTATTCAACCCTCTTAAGTTCCTTTATATTATGGTGCAATTATTATTCCATAACTCTGGCTATGTTTATGCAAGTTCAATAAAATGCAGTGATTCTGTGTGCTTTGAGGGAAGCTTTTTTTGTTTTAACACAATGTCTTTTAAATTAAATACAATAACCGGTGGCCCTTTGGGATTTCCTTGTGCCATTTGCTTTCATTCATAATGCATGTGCATTACACAAAACCTAATATTCTATTTATAATATAATAAAAATATACATCTAATTTTCCAATATATGAAAATGTTTTATCTTATCCAGTGAACCTAACAATTTGCATTAGGGATGAAAAAAGTAATAACTTTTTACATCTCTACAAAAGAAAAAAATTACAACGTAATCAGAATCAGCATCACTGCCAATGTCCAAAAATCCCACTTTGCGCACAAGAATGGGGGGAAAAAAAAACTTTTTTTGAAGAGACTTTTACAGCTAAAATATTCAAAATTATTTTTGAAAATGTGCCATCAAAACAATGTTTTCTGTAACCTCTTAAAGCAAGCTTTGAAGGTTCTGCTTACTTAGTCCTATGTTTTCTTTTTCTCCTTTGAGTTTAATTTAACCTCTGGATCAATGTTTCTATCAAGCCCTGCGACTCTCAGGCCAGGGCAGCATTAGTCAGTCAGCAGCTTTAATATTAGTCAGGCGTATCTGTTAAAGCAATCCACCCTTGCTTATTCATTTTAACAGAACATGTTGTATTTGAGGGCTTTCAGGCAAAATCTGCCTGATTTTGCAAGTTTTTGATCAATATGAGTGTTGGTTTTTCTTTGAATAAAAGCATATCAAAATAAAAATGTGAGATGAGCAAACTAGAAATTATCACATGTAATAAGGTTAAGCAAAGTACTTGTTATAATGGTTTCTTTGTAAAAAAAAAAATAAAATAAATAAAAAAAATAAAAAAAAAACAATCTGAAAATACTTGTACATCCTTGGTAGATATGAGAATGTGGCTAACACATTGAGACTTCCAGCTGACTGCTACAGCTGGAACTCTCACATTTAGTTGGTATGCAAGCCAGAAGATGGTTCTGATAATTCAGTATTTTCAATCATGCGACATACAGTGTTACACTTCTGTATGCATAATGAAGCATATTAACATAAATGTTTGTGTGTTTTGTTTTTCTTTTTTAAAAATGTGCCATCAAAGCTGTCTTTTCTTTATAATAGCCCTCATCTAAGTTATTAAACATGTTGAGCATGAAACCTTCAGCATGAGTCGTTTACATCAACTCTCAGTGGACTTGTTCTTAGAAACATGTCAGTAAAGACAGCTGTGAAGCTCATATATCCTTAGAGGTCCCTCTGAAACTGACAGAAAGACTGATAGGATGTCAGGCCATATTTGTATAAGTAAACCATCCAGCTGAGAGATATTTTAGCTATGGGTTTTGAGGTTAAATCTTTTGGCAGAGTGCTTCTTTTTCATTAAGATGAACATATTCACTGACATTCAGAAGTGCATCTAAAATCCAATGTTAAGAAAAGATAAAGAAATATATATTTTTAGTAATATTACTGGTGCCCCTGTTGATGAAAAACTGTTACAGTCCATGTAGTTTCACATCTGCTGAAGGTCTGAGGAACTGGTGGCTTAACACCATCATCAGCGTGAAAACGTGTATTTGAATGGGTGAATGATTTATTGTTATTTAAAGCACTTTGGAGTCCCAAGGCTATAAACAAATACAGACCACTTGCAACAGCTTTTTTGTTTGTAAAACGTGTTTGCCAAAAAAGAAAAAAAAGTCAAAGATTGCTGGTCATGACTGATTTGTAAAAGATATTTAAACTGCATCTTTGACCCAAATTATTAGTCATTGTGGAGGTCCTAATTAATCTCAGGTGTGCCAAAAGAGCTGCATGAACACACATGAGGAATATTACCTATTGAGGAATGGTATCAAAACATATTCCTGTTTGAGTGGTCCAGTCAAAGTCCAAATCTATATCTAGTTGAGAATTTGACAAGTCTGGAAAATTGTTGTCTTCTAAACTATTCAAATTTAATCAATATAGTAATATAACTAAGAATAATATAACTGATCAGAGAGACAAGAAGAGAGGTGAACTGGCAAAAACTTTGGTGTGTAAAGCTAGTAGACAAATCCTAAAAGATGGAGGTTTAACAAAGTAAGCATATTTTGTGTGCTATGTAAAGAAGGGGAGAGAATGGTTGTTTTAATAATATCTTGTCAATGTTGAGCAACATGAAGCAGAAACCACCAGTCAGCCACATCCTTTTAACACAGTCTCTCTAAAGGGTATCTTGCTACAACAGCCAACATCGGCTGTGCTGCGAGGCAGGGCTGTGATTGGTCAGGAAGATCACCTCACTGCGTTACACTCACTGAGCGACTGTAACCGCTGACGTAGCTCTCAACTGCTTCCCGCCATCGCTGCAAAACTACAGGATGCAACTCAGTTAAATGTTCTTTAAATGTCTGCACGGTCTCCGGAAAAAGTGTGGTCAAAATGTTTCACTTAAGCCATGTGGACGTGGATCTTTATTACAAACTATAAAACAACAAAGAACTACATAATCTTACAATTTGTAGTTTGATAAAGCAGTAGTTATTTAAACGTTTGTAGAAATCGCGCATTCTAGTGTGAATTGTTTATATGACCTTAAAAAGCTCTAAGAATGCGGCGCAACTTGATTCCCGTTTACAACCGAGTAGTGTACCTCAGTGGCCATAGGAAAGGTAGTATGGCAAGCCATTTGTGCAAATATTTGATCTTGTTTTGGTGATGGCCATTTCGTCATCATGATGATGCTTTTCTGTTTGTTTCCTATGTTTTTGGGTAAGAAAAGGAGTGCTCCAGAACTGGTCATGTCATACCCACCAAGAGGACATTTTGCATCCATTTTGCCCCATAACCCATAAGTCCCTGTGTTCATAATAGACTTCCTGTTTAGAACCCGCCTGTGTTGACTAAATAGCCAGTTTTTGCAAAAAATCTGATTGGGAACCAATTTATGTTCTGGTAATGATGGGTAACAAATTGGATAACATACTTTTTAATCCCAAATATTTAGTAGAACTTTTGGCCTCACTAAACCATTCAAAGCATTAAAAGAAAAACCTAGTAAAGAGTGTAGGAAATAATGTGAGTAAAGTCTAAAGTTACCGTTGATGTCGAAGACATGAAGTATTTATACAAATGGTTTGCCATAAGAGTAAACTGGCCAGCTCGAAGCTGATTGGCCAACAGGATGGTCGGTTTTGTTGCATGTGACATTACCGTCTACTAGGTTACACCAAGAGTTAAAGAGAATAAACAAGGATGGAGAAATGTGATTCGCTTTCACCTACAGAGTCTACCATTGCGGCTGTTTGACGAAAACATAAGGCAATGTAACGCTCTGTTGGAAAAACGGAACTTTTAAACATTTTTGTTTTGCTCCCCTTTGAGGAAGTGCTCGTTAAAGACTGGCATATTCATTACAAACAGGTATGTGCGTGCTTTTATAAATAGGCTACTTCCCCAAGCCTCTTCTTTCAAATGTATGAATGGAAATTTTTACTACATCTTTGGGTTCTCATGTCATATTCTTGCCCTTACATAGTTGTTATCGTTCATAATATTCATTTTCGTACACGCTGGATAAATATGTCTCAACTATTTTTTCTGAACTTAATTGTTTTAAAAATGTCATGTTTTTTTAGAAGCTGATTGGCTGCTTTCTCCAGGCTAGTGTACTGGCATGTGTTCCATTTTGTAATAATTTATTGCTTTGGTTATTAAATATTTCCATTTAAAAACTGACCAAGCTCACTATCAACAATAAATGAAAACGACAAGTTTAATTTTCAGAGGATTACGTCTGTCTGTGTTGTAATATAAGACTTGGCTGACAACAAAAGACTCCGACCATAATATCTTCGGAGTGGATCAGTCACATTCCATCTGCAGCTTGTGATTATTTACCTCATGAATCTCATGAGCATAGCTCTATTAAAGTCACTGTTTGAACTTGAGATTTTTCTTAAACATACTTGTGAAACCAGAAGCTGTCAAGTGCGTTTTATGCCACGCTATCACTTAAAAAAAAATCCCCTCACAGCAGACAATCTATTTTTAGACTCATCTGTTAAGCAGTGTGTATCAGCCATTCTAGTATCAGCTTAGATGGAGGGGGGTGTTATTTACAATAAATGATTCAGGTGACACTACAGTTTCTCACTCTGACCTTGTGTTAGAAACTCAGGGTTCTTGTTATTCAAGAGGTGTCCTGATCATAAAAAAGAGAAGAGGCACATATCAGTCTTTAATAGGATGGGGACATCTGCCAAATAAATCAAGGTTGGATTCACCTTGTCTGTTTATATCCAACTTTGACATACTTGGATTACATTTCCTGTCTTTTTACACCTCATCTGGAATTTAAAATGCCTCAAGTCATAAAATCAGCCTGCATGCTACATTCAAGCCTGTTCAAGATAGCCCATTATTTGCATAATGCTTTAAGAAGGAGCTCACTTGAATGTGAAATTGTGTTCCAGGGAGATAATGCGGACGTCAGCAGTTGCAGAGATGCTATTTTTGATTTTTTTTTTAATGGCTTGTTGTGTAACTGTGTCTTTCTGGTGTTCTCAATGTCATGACGCTGCAAGTTGAGCACAGCTAATCTAAGACATGAACAGTTCTGATTAAATGATCACTTGAGAAGTGGCGGCAGGCTTAAGTGTGTTGTTTGAGCTCTGGTGTCTGAGGTTACTGACTGGAAAACAGTTGGATACAATTTCCACATGGGAGAAGGAGTGAGATGGGTGGGAATGTGAAGGACAAATGAATAGCACAGCATATGGCGACTTGTATTCATACCAGTCAAATTTGTCATATGTTATGTGGCAGCCACTAACTTTAATGGGATTTATTGGGATTTTACATGATGGACCAAAACAAAGTAATGGATAATTGTGAAAGTAAGAAGAAAATGTTTCTAATGAGATATTTGAAAAGTGTATAAAGCATTGTAATTCAGCCTGCTTTACTCGTAATACCCTGAAATAGTTATTGAATTAGGTCAGCTGTGTGCCATGCAACAAGATAAGTTTGACGCTGCAAAAAACACGAAAGTGGGGCAGAGGGCACTTTACAGCGGGACTGTTACCCTGGTAGAGACAAAACCCAGCAGACGAGCTGCTCTAACTACAGCGGAGTGTGTTTCTGCTAAATCATGCCTCAGGAGTGGCAAATATAAATGCATTTCAGATTTTTATTTGTCAAAAATAAAAATATGTCACCTTTTTCTTCATTGCTCATTTTTGTTTGTCTGTTTGTTATTAATCAGGGGACAAATCCTAATTCAATTCTTTTCTCCTCTTTCATCTTCCCATTTTCAATGTCCATTTTTACAGACCCGTCAAACCATGAACTACGTGGGCCAGCTCGCAGGTCAGGTGTTCGTCCAGGTCAAAGAGCTGTACCGAGGACTCAACCCTGCAACGCTTTCTGGCTGCATCGACGTCATCGTTGTGAGACACCCTGATGGTTCGCTGCATTGCTCGCCCTTCCACGTTCGCTTCGGCAAAATGGGCGTCCTCCGGTCCCGAGAGAAAGTGGTAAGGAGGCTCAAATGGGACAAAATTTTGGATTTTCTCACGGTAAAGAATATTTTAGTTTGTTATTTTTAAAAATATTTTCTCCTCTTTAGGTTGACATAGAAATCAATGGAGAACCAGTGGATCTGCATATGAAGCTGGGTGACAATGGAGAGGCATTCTTTGTACAACAAACAAACAATGATCAGGTAATGATCAGGAAAACACCTTTTCTATGGGTTCTTTGGTCATGCCATATCAGCTGGTAAGCATTAAAATAGTTTGATTTGCCATTTCAAGAATATTTCTGCTTATCTGAATGGGTAAATCAAAAAGGTACACCCCAGTCACTCATATATTCCACCAGAAAGCTTTAAACACTCCTCCTTACATTTCATCGCAGAAAATCCGACAGAGTCAGGCTGTGGGCAGCCCATCCTGGATTTTTCTTTTTTTTTTTTATAACGGCCTTTCTCTATTTACGAGAGAGAGAGACTTATAAAGGCAGCATTTATTATTGGAGCCATTTATACCTGCATTTCATGATGTTGCAGCTGTATGTCTCACAGTGAAAATATACCTACGGACCTGTAAGAACTTCACACATTTAGCGTTGCGGTTAGAAAATATGACATAGAAATAATAATTTAAAAAAAGAGACCTAGTTACAACTTGAACTCAGTTTGTTTAAAAAATTTCTTTAACCCTTTGCTTTGGGAAGCTGCTGTCATTACCTTTGATTCGTCAAACTAATGCAGCTTGGGTACTTACTATTTAAACCTGACAGAAATGTGGTCTGCCAAAAGCAATAAAAAAGCTGAATAGTGGCTGGCTCAGACAAAGGAAGTGGGTGCTGTGTGTTCTCCAGACTGGTGTCAGATTTCCCAGACTTGGGAAATCTGACTAATGGGGCAAAGAGGATAGGAGGAGTCTACTCCTTCTCAACCAGTAAACTGGTTGCACCAGAGAGCTAAAACAGGAGGCAGTACTGTAAGACCACAAATCATGTGGTTAAACATATGTTTTTCTTTCCTTTTTTCCATAGGTCTGAAAAAAAAACCTGCTTCTCCTTGAAACTGTTTTCCTTTCATAGAAATTCAGCCAGTTACAGACTCAAACTGTGTAACACATTCCTGTTGCTTGTGTTTTTGTAGCTCAGCATAACATACGCTTGAGATACATGTCAAGAAAATGTAACTTTCAGACAAAGTATTTAGTTTTGTTAAATGTTTCAAAGGCCCATTTGCTCTCAACATTAAATATGCAAATACAGTCAGACAGAGCCCATTCTGTCTTTCCCCTGCATTCATTTCATGTAGATTTTTTTTAACTTCCTAAGGAAGCTTGAGGAAACTCGCCACAAACCAGTGTGAAGTATTGACTTCAAATGTTTTTAAGATATTTTACCGTTAGATGTTTTAAGGAGTCAGAATGACCTTCATTGACCTTTAGTTTGAACCGTGTGAGGCTTTACATGTTTAAAGACCTTTATGTCTTTGTCTTCAGGTAACTCTTCTAGTGAGATAACTTATCATCTTGCTTGTGTTTGCCATCTTAACAGGAAGTGGTTCCCTCCTACTTGGCTACTTCTCCCATCTTGTCGGATGCTGCCTTTTCAATGGGCTCCCCGCTGATGGGGAAGAGCTCAGGGGCTCCTGTACAGACTCTGGGCTCCTTAGGGAGCAACGGCGAGAGCAGTGGCGCAATAACAAAGAAGAGGAGGAAAAGGAGGAGGAAGAGTCGGACAGAGAGCACCAGGAGGGAGGAGAGTGGAGACTACTCAGCAGATGAAGACATGTTTTCAATAGACATCAGTTCTGATGAAGAGACTGAAATGGAGAGCAGCAGGTAAAGAAAAAGGAAGGGTGAAAAAGAAGAGATGTGGCAAAACAAATATGAAAGGGAATGAGATGTATTATGACTGTACAAAGATGGAGAGACGAACCAAATGACTTCTATTTAATAGACATGATTCAGTGTGATGTGAATCAGCTCAGCTGTTAAAGTTAATTCAAAATGCTTTCAAATACACAACATTTTAAGTAGAAAAAGGACAAATGCATGTTTTCGTAACTGATAGATGTAAACATGCTAACCTTGAGGGGCTACATGCTATCGTGCAAGTAGCTTGAAACACAAGCTCAGATATTGTGTTTTTGTTGCAGGTCTTTATCAAGGGACGCCTTACAAGACGAAACAACAGTGGCTTCAGGCATCTGTTCTTTTAAGCAGGCTTGGCTCTACACTCGTTCAGATGGAGAGTGGAGCCCGATTCATAGGTAATTCTAAACAAAAGCCTTTTCAATGATAATAATAACCTTTTTATTCTAGTTTTATTTGTTGTAGTTCTAAAGCAGAGAACTTTGGACAATTGTGATGCTCTGTACCTTCTCTATCGGCCTCCTTGTTTTGGGACAAAATAAACCCATTTCAGCCTTCTTTTTAACTCTACATATATATATATATATATATAAAAAATTCCCTTCTCACCCACCGCGGGTGGTGATTCTTCTTCCTCTTAGCTCGGGTCCTCTACCAGAGGCCTGGGAGCTTGAGGGTTCTGCGCAGTATCTTGGCTGTGCCTAGGACTGCACATTTCTGGACTGAGATGTCTGATGTTGTTCCTGGGATCTGTTGTAGCCACTGTTCCAGTTTGGGGGTGACTGCCCCGAGGGTCCCGATGACCACAGGCACCACTGTGGTCTTCACCTTCCAGGCCCTCTCCAGTTCCTCCCTTAGGCCCTGGTATTTCTCTAGTTTCTCATGCTCCTTTTTCCTGATGTTGCAGTCACTTGGTATTGCCACATCCACCAGCTTTCCTCTGTTGTTTATCCACCACGACTATGTCTGGTTGGTTCGCCCTCACCATTTTGTCTGTCTGGATCTGGAAGTCCCACAGGATCTTAGCTCGGTCATTCTCCACTACCTTGGGGTGTTTCCCACTTTGATCTTGGGGTTCCAGTCCATATTCTGCACAGATGTTTCTGTACACTATGCCTGCCACTTGGTTGTGTCGTTCCATGTATTCTTTCCCTGCCAGTACCTTGCACCCTGCTGTTATGTGTTGGACTGTCTCAGGGGCCTCCTTGCACAACCTACACCTTGGGTCTTGTCTGGTGTGGTAGATCTGGGCCTCAATTGCTCTGGTGTTTAGGGCCTGTTCCTGGGCGGCCATGATGAGGGCCTCTGTGCTGTCCTTCAGTCCAGCTTTTTCCAGCCATTGGTAGGATTTTCTGATGTCAGCCACTTTTGTTAATTGCCGGTGGTACATCCCATTCAGGGCTTGTCCTCCCATGATGGTTCCTCCGGCACCTCAGCTTCTGTTCCCCATTGTTTGAGACATTCACTGAGCACATTGTCTGTTGAGGCTTTGTCCCTGATGTATCTATGGATCTTGGATGTCTCGTCTTGGATAGTGGTTCTCACACTCACTAGTCCTCTGCCTCCTTCTTTGCGGTTCGTGTAGAGTCTCAGGGTGCTGGATTTGGGGTGGAACCCTCCATGCATTGTTAGTAGTTTCGGGTCTTAACATCTGTGGCCTGTATCTCCTCCTTTGGCCAGCTAATTATTCCTGCAGGGTATCTGATTACTGGTAGGGCATAGCTGTTTATTGCACGGATCTTGTTCTTGCCATTGAGCTGGCTTCTCAGGACTTGTCTTATTCGTTGGAGGTATTTGGTTGTGGCTCTTTTTCTTGTGATCTCATCAAGGTTGCCATTTGCTTGTGATATTCCCAGGTATTTGTAACCTTCCTCTATGTCTGCTATTGTTCCTTCTGGGAGTGAGATCCCTTCTGTGCGGATGACCTTCCCTCTCTTTGTAACCATCCGACCACACTTCTCTAGTCCGAATGACATCCCAATGTCCGTGCTGTATATCCTGGTGGTGTGGATCAGTGAGTCTATGTCTCGCTCGCTCTTGGCGTACAGCTTGATGTCATCCATGTAGAGGAGGTGGCTGATGTTGGCTCCATTCTTGAGTCGGTATCCGTAGCCAGTCTTGTTGATGATTTGGCTGAGGGGGTTCAGGCCTATGCAGAACAGTGGCAGGGACAGCGCATCTCCTTGGTATATGCCACATTTGATGGATACTTGTGCAAGTGGCTTGCAGTTGGCTTCAAGGGTGGTCTTCCACATCCGCATTGAGTTTGCAATGAAGGTTCTCAAGGTTCTGTTGATGTTGTACATCTCTAAGCATTCGATGATCCAAGTGTGTGGCATTGAGTCATAGGCTTTCTTGTAATCAATCCAAGCCGTGCACAGGTTGGTGTGTCGGGTTTTGCAGTCTCTGGCAACTGTGTGGTCTACAAGGAGTTGGTGTTTGGCTCCTCTGCTATTTACCCGATGCCCTTCTGTGTCGTGCTCATGTATTGATCCATGTGTTTGCTTATCTTAGCCGCTATGATGCCTGACATGAGCTTCCAGGTTGTGGAGAGACAGGTTATTGGTCGGTAGTTAGATGGGACCGGGCCCTTTGTTGGATCCTTCTGGATCAGGATTGTCTTCAGTTAACCATTCAGGGTGGTTCCGTTCTGTAGCAGCTGGTTCATTTGGTCTGCCAGTCGCTCATGTAGGGCAGTCAGTTTCTTTAGCCAGTAGGCATGGATCTTGTCTGGCCCTGGTGCTGTCCAGTTTTTCATACCTGAGACTCTTTCTTGGACATCTGCTACAGTGATGGTTACCGGATTTTGCTCAGGGAGTTTGCTGTGGTCATCTCGTAGAGAGATCAGCCACTGCATTGCTGTTGTGGGACGCATCTCTTTCCCATATGCCTTTCCAGTATTGTTCTGTCTCCAGCCTTGGTGGGTCTCCAGTCTTGTTATTCCCCTGCCACTGAGAGTACACTTTAGCTGGTTGGGTGGAGAAGAGCCTGTTAATCCTTCTGGATTCCTTCTCCCTTGTGTATCTCTTTAGGCGGCTGGCCAAGGCTTGGAGCCTCTGTTTGGCAGTTTCGAGTGCTTCAGGTATGGGCATCTGGCTGTACTTCTCGGGTATTGGTCTTTTCATTGTTCCCTTATGGAGCTCTGATAGTTGGCTCACTTCCCTCCTTGTTGCCTTGATTTTACTCTCTAACCGTCTTTTCCATTGTCATTGTTATTCTTATAACCAAGCAGCTCAAGGATCACTGATGCTGCGTTGTAAATCAGCTCGTTTCTGTTATGGTATTGGTAGGGATTGTTCTCACTGCTGCATTCACATTCTCAATGAGACTTTCTGATGGTATTTCACTCAGCCGTTGTAATTGGCGCCGAGGAGGTCTGTCTGTCATTCCTGCCATGATTCTATTTCTCAGGTCCGTTGCAGCCTCGTTCAGCTCTGTTTCCGTCATTGTGGCTGCATACTCCCTCTCTGGGCGGGGGCTTGTAGTTAAGCCCCGCCCTCTCTGACATCCAGGTTCCTCCTCTTCGCCGTAGCGTTTGTGTTGTACTTCGTCAATCTCAAGCTGTGATAGCAGTTGCCGTTTGCGGATGTTGGAACACTGAGCTACTAGCTGTTTAGCACTTAGTGTGGACTGGGGATGTCGAAGTAACCATTCCTCCCTCAGTCTTTGCATATAGCCCCTCCGATCGGGGCTACTTGAGTAGTAGCATTCCAACAGATCCAAGTTTTCATCTCTTGCCCATTTCCGCTTCGTTGTCCGCCTCGTTGTTCCAGTAGCCCATTTATCGTCAAGGTGCTCTGGTTCCCCAGCACCTGACGCAGACCTTGTTTGGCCGGGCGACGTCTGAGCCGGCATGTTTCCTTGCTTCTTTGTGTCTCTCATGTTATGAGGTAGGCTGTAGCTTGAAGGATCTTGCCTAAGGACCCAGACAGGATAGCGCCCTTTTTCCGGTTTCGACCTGGATTCGTACCCGGGTCGACCGGGTGAAAAACCGCTGACTTATCTATTGAGCTATCCTGCCAGCTATATATATATATATATATATATATATGCTAAGAGCACTCAATAGTTTTTTATAATAAATTTTATGATTTCCAAAAAAAGTCATAAAATATATGTTGTATGTGTTGTTTATGATGGTACGTACCCTTCTGTTTCCCATTGTGTAGGCCAGTAAAAAGAAGTGAGCCACACTGAGCAACAAAAATCGGTTTAACACCAGTGTGACCAATTTGAAAATGTAACTAATAAATTACAAGAAGTAAGTTTTTACATTCATTGTTGTTAGTACTGCCTCGGTATGTACTACATTGAAATTCTCACTGTTTAGGAAACTTCAATAAAAATACCATTTCTGGTTGACATGGTGTGAATAGAAAAGTAGAAATAATGATATGCATTATCTAATTGTGCTCAAATGAAAAGCTGAATTTTAAAAAAAAAGAGTTGTCGTTTGAGAATATTCACTACAAAAAAAATGTAATTTCTTTTTGCGGGTCCAAGATACGCTACTGTTCTGTTTGTTGACAAGGAGATGTTTAACTTTTGTACAATATTTCTTTCCCCTCCAGTCGTGATAACTCTCGCCCCACCTCTCCAAAGAGCGATTCAGAGCTGATCACCAATCATTCAGAAGCAGACAGTCAGAATCCAGCCATGCACTGGGCTTGGGGAAAGCTCCCCCAGGCTGCTGCAGTAAGCAAATGTCCACCATGCACACACCTAAAAATCTAACACTATCGAAATTTATTTCTGTTGCAGTTTTCAATTTTCTACTCTCACACCTCTCTCCTTTTCCACCTCTTTAGCCTTCGTTTCTCTCACTGAAGCCTACTGGGTCACATGTTTTCCCCGTATCCATTCCTGTGTCTAAAAGTACACATTTCCGAGCGATCCCTCATCAGACACCTTCAGACCAATGTGCTCCAAGCTCTGAAACACAAGCTCCCTCTTTGCTGATTGAGGAGGAAGCTGAGGTCAAAAGGGGAACACTGGACCCGGTCACGATGGAATTAGAATCCATGAGGATGGAGACTCAGATGCTACCTTCAGAGGAAACGGCGGCTTGTACATCCGGCAAAACAGACTCTCCATCAAAGAAAAAGGGTAAAAGTGCTGAAAGCGCTTCTATAATCTTCCCAGAGTTTATTCCAATAAGAAAAACGGTGTCGGTCTCTCCTGTTACTGACTTTTTAAATATTTATAAGGTTTCAGAGTAAGTTGCTGTGCTCAGTGAAAGTTACTTGGCAGCACTAAAAACACCTAAGACATGAAGGAGACAATAGGAATTTCCTATTTCTGTCATATCCCCAAATGGCAAATCATGTCAACCATTCAACCATTCTGGGGGAGGATTCCCCTAAAATCAGTCAATCAAATACAAGGAATAAATCTTTTAGACCAACCTATAAGAAATTATTTTCCAATGGGTAATCTTACTAGAAGTACAGATGTACAGTACTGATTTCGTCTTCTCTCCTGCAGACAAAAGAAGCCGCCATCTTGGTTCCGATGGAATTTACTTGGACGACATTACAGAGTTGGAGCCTGAAGTTGCTGCTCTTTATTTTCCTAAGAGGTACAAAAACAGATTCACTCACAAACAGACCACACAGTGGTAACTCTGATCAATCAGTTCAGTATAATCTGACCTGATCATTTTAACACTTAAAACTTGCAGTGAGAGCGCTTCAGCCATGAGAAGTATCTCCGACCCGGGGCTCCACAGCGCCAGCTTGTCCCCACAGTGTATGAGTTCGGGGGGCGACAGCGGTGTGGACAGTTACTGTGACCCCATGTCTGACATGCCATCAATGGCCATCTCCCTGTGTGGGGGGCTCACTGACAACAAGGAGATTACTAAAGGTATGTTATCACAAGTGACAAAACAACTCCACGAGACACTTCAGAATCTGATTGTTGTCTGTTTGCTTTTGTTTCTTTTAGAGCAATTCTGTGATAAGATCGTCTCCTATCAGCAATTTGCAGAAAACCCCTCCATCATAGACGACCCAAATTTAGTTGTTAAAATCGGTTCAAAGTAAGAAACTCTTAAATAAATTATGCATAACGTTGCCGCTTAACAATTAACCCTAATCATATTTGGGAGAGTTTTGCAGAAATACTGTCTATCTATGCCTCTTTAAATGTATTTCCTGATTGAATTAAAAATATATTTTGCCGTCTCACTTAGGTACTATAACTGGAGCACCGCAGCCCCACTCGTGCTCGCCATACAAGCCTTTCAGAAACCTCTGCCAAAGGTGATGGCACGCTCATACAGATTTATTCAGTCATATGTTATAACACTACCCTATGACCACGTTTAGTTCTGCACCCTCAAAATAAGTTTTACATTTGGTAACATCAGTCAACCTAATCTGATCAAATTTGAATTCTCTGTGTTTTGTGCTCCTCTTGTTTCATTCTTGTTTCTTCCCCTCCTTTCACATATTAGTCCTCATGCCTCAGTTATTTACTCTCATCCTTGGATTTCCTCCTCTGTTGTCTGACTAGTGTCTTCAGCTTCAGCTTCAGCTCTGTATGTTTGAAAAAACTCCACCCTGCTCTTGTGTCATTTATTTTCAGTCTCGTGTCACTCACAAATCCTCCCTCTCAGTCTGTCACACTCATTTTTCTCAATTAGTAGAAGGTTCAGTTTTGCGTTATCATTAGTTGATTTATAAACTCCTTGTGTTTTACTTTTTTACGTTTTTCTTTTTTAATGGTGTGTCGTGGATGTTGGGGCGGTGTGTGTGTGTGTTCCTCCTCAGGCCTCGGTGGAGAACATCATGAAGGAGAAGATGCCTAAGAAAGGAGGGCGGTGGTGGTTTTCGTGGAGAGGCAGGAATAATAATGCAAAATCAGTGAGTACTTCCTCTCTGTTCACATCCAAAAGAAATGATCTTTGGCATCTTATTTCTGACTGAGCATACATCTTCTCTTTTAGGATTCAGTCACTGAATGTGGGGCTTGTGATACTGCTGAGGTTGGAAAAATGAAAAGCAGGTTGGTAAAGAATTCGAACTCAGAAAGCTTCCATCGATCTATCTTAATATTTAATGTTTAAAGGTTAAGAAGCGAAGCCCATGTGATATATAGGTTCATGGTACAGTGAGTGATATATTTCAAGCATTTATTTGAGTTAATTTTGATGATTTTGCCTTCTGAGTTACAGTTAAGTTTTTTTTAACTAGCCCACATGTCTGATGTTGTCTTTCATTCAAAAGTGGCTAAATCCTTGGAGTTCTAGAGTTGTAATCTTTGTCCTGAATACATCTGTATATGAGCTTTTTAATGCCCTGGCTCCAACTAAGGAAGCTTTGCTTCATGATTTTTCTAAGGCTACGGTTATCAATGTTGGTCGTGCCCCTTATTCTGCCACCCATTATCCTTCCATTTAACTTTCCGTTTATGGGCTTGGAAACAGCACTCTGTGAACAGTCTGCTTATTCAATGAGTGTCTTCTGGATAACAGTCAAGTCATCCATCTTCCCCATGATTGTGAGAATATAGCATCACATTCCAGGATGCAAAATAATTTTTTATATGCCTTCTTTTGTAGTATTTTTTTAGAAACTGAATTTCACTCGCTGAAAGACGTAACTGAAATAAATGCTTGAAATATATACCCGTGTTTAAAGAATCTGGAGTTTACTTAATGAACCGAATTTCTGGAACAAATGAATTTATCAATGACATTGTACTTTATTGAGCTGCATCATTTAGTACTTTATAACCTCTCTGATGGCAGACTGAAAGAAGAGTCATCATCTAGCGATGAAGATCACATTGCAGGCAATCAAACCTCCCCCATCATCCAATCAGAACCTGGGGTCTCTTCAGGGGGCGTGTCTTATAAGAAAACTCTCCGCCTCACGTCAGAGCAGCTGGTGAGGACCTCAGTTTGACTACAACTTTCAATCTAATTTTCTTCTCCAAATAGCTGAATTATGGTTTTAATTTCTTCCTTTCCTGTCTCTTCTCCCTCTCAAACACGCAGCTGTCCCTTCAGTTGCAGGATGGTCCCAATGATGTTGTGTTTAGTGTGACCACTCAGTACCAGGGAACCTGTCGCTGTCAGGGAACCATCTACCTCTGGAACTGGGACGACAAGATAATCATCTCTGACATAGATGGAACCATTACCAGGTGCTTTAGCAAATGAAACGCCTCTACTGCAATAAAACTATACTTATTTGGAGTAGAATGGAATAAGATTTCCATTCTGTATGCTTTATTGTTGCCTAATATTGCCTTAGAGTAGTTGCATTTGGTTCACACTTATCCACCTAACCTGTCTAAATTAAAAACTCCTCTCAACTTAATTTCAGGTCAGACACGTTGGGTCACATCCTGCCCACACTGGGGAAAGACTGGACTCACCAGGGAATTGCACAACTCTACCACAAAGTCAGCCAGTAAGCATTTTTATTTTTATTGAACCCCTAATGTCCAAATGCTTTGTAAACTGTGAATATGAACTGAAGCAAAACGTAGTTTAATGTTTGTACAAACATGTATAAGCAAAGTAAATATGTGTAAAGAGTCTTGAAATAATTATTTCTTTTTTCCAGTAGTACAATCGCACACTGAAAGAATAAAAAAATGTTGAAGCACCAATAATTATGTAAGATCCATAACTGTAGTTAAATTAATGAATAACATTTTCAGCATTTCTTAGTGTTGGACTATGCTCATAAAACTAAACTTGAATTTTTGTTTTTCTCTTTTAGATATCTAGCTGAAAATACATAAAGTATTTTTAATGTACACACCCCATGCCTGTTGATAATCTGTAGTTCTGGACATATTCTGTTTCTAGGGTTTTTGTTGTTGTTTGCTAACCTCTTTGTACATCCAACAGAAATGGTTATAGGTTTCTATATTGTTCAGCTCGGGCAATCGGCATGGCTGACATGACCAGAGGCTACCTCAACTGGGTCAATGAGAGAGGGACCATGCTTCCTATGGGGCCCGTCCTTCTCAGCCCATCCAGCCTTTTTTCAGCACTGCACAGGTATTTTTCCAACCCTTACCCACTTCACTGTATTCATTTAACATTATCAGAATGAGATCAGTAGCAGGAAAAACCATGCTTTTGTTTTTTTATGCACCAGGGAAGTGATTGAGAAGAAACCTGAGAAATTCAAGGTGGAGTGTCTCACAGATATCAGACACCTGTTTTACCCAAACACGGAACCTTTCTATGCAGCATTTGGCAACAGACCCACGGTATGGAATCACATATTTTAGATACGTATAATAAATAACATTTGATCTAAAGAAATAAGTCGTTGGAGATATTTTTTCTTTTACATTTGTAGGATGTGTATTCTTATAAGGAAGTAGGGGTGCCGCTGAACCGGATTTTTACAGTAAATCCTAAAGGGGAGCTAGTACAGGAACATGCTAAGACCAACATCTCATCGTAAGTGTGCTTGATCTTTATTATTGTTATGATAATATTTTGTGTTAAATCACATCGTCTCAATACAGCCACTTCTTTCTAATCTATTTTCCAGGTATGCACGTCTTGGTGAGGTTGTAGACCACGTGTTCCCCCTCAAGATGCGTTCCTGCTCCTCAGACTTCCCCTGCTCAGACACCTACAGCCATTTCACATACTGGAGGGAGCAGCTCCCCCAAGTGGAACAGGAGGAAACTACAAGTCCACAGACGACGAGCTCCAGCAGCTGATTCCCACCTGAACGTCACCAGCAAAAAGAGCTCTGAATGCCTGATAGTGTGCTTGAAATATAGCCGTGATGTGGACAGTGATTTCTTGTGATGTTTCTGATTATAGGTTAAGTATTTTTATGCACTTTCATATAGAGACAACCAACAAGGACAATATTCTGTTTAGTCTTAAGAGCAACTCTTTTATCAAAATACTGGATGTGTATATTTAGAATGAATAATCATGTATGTATTCAGGCAGCTTAGCAATTAGTATTTGTTTTGGAGATTACCTTATTTCAATGGTTAGACTGCCTATTTATTTCAATAGACGTGAGCTCACAGTCCAGCTGTGCAAGTTACTCAAATGTGTGCCAAAGTTTGACTGATTCCAGGTGCTGTTTGCTGAAAAGTTGCTGTGTAACAACATTTCGGAAAGCAAGGTTTAAAAACAATCATCTATCTAGCTTTATTTGCAACTGTACAGAACATAAAAGCACAACACTATTAGCTGTAGCCAATAGCTCCCTGCAATGTTTTATCTGTAAGACGATTTGTTGAATAATGTTTATTTTTCTACCCAAACTTGTGCGCATGTGTTTAGATGTCTTTTATATCACAGGTATAACTGGAACAACCTTATTCCGTCCCAATTTATTTCCTGTAATTAACTACCTGACTGGCGCAATTTAAAATAGACCTTAAAGTTGTGTGGCTTTTTATTGCAGCATCTAAAAAGACAGCTGGCCACAGTTTGGACAGGAATGTTTGAATGTTTTTCTGTGTAGTAATCTTTTTTTATCTGATGACACCAGAGACAGCATGAGGTTGAATACAAGCAGGAACCAGTGTTACAGCAGTTTCTGAGACAAGTGTATACCCAAACTGTGTAAAAGCATCAAACCTGCAGTATTGTTTATGAGAGAGGATGTGTAGCTCTGTGATAAATGTTTTTATTCTTTCCATGAAAGAGCTAAAACAGATTGACATTCTTTTAATCTTTGCCTCAAACTGTGAAACGAACGCTCCCCTACTGGCCTCCACTGACCAGTTTATTGTCAAAGTGGTCTCATTAAACATTAAATTACACTGGTATAGAGGGAATGTGTTTTTTGTTTCTTTAATCAATCACAAAGCTGTAAGTGATCTCAACTTACTCATCTGCATGACAAATAAGCATTAAATATGATATTTAAACCAAAGGGGTTTTCATTTTGGTTATTATGAATTCATACTTTTGCAGACTTTTCAGACTTTTGTGTCATTTTGCATCCACTTTTACAAGTGTTGAATTGTAAGTGTCAACAATTGTCCACTCTTGACTTTTACTCATTGCAAAATGTTGATTTACAATGAGCAACTGTAAATCGACAGTTGTTTCCAATTAAAAATTGTGGTGACATAACTATAATAATTAATTATGCGACAGACCCAAACTCTAAATCAGGACCACAACCAATAGGAACTGACTAAGATAGAAAGCCTTTGGAAATGATGGAAATATAATTTACAATGCAACAGAGATTAAAGCTACTTGCACTTATTTTGACAAAGTCTATCCAAAAAGTGGAACATCAACTGATATAAAATAGTTTGTGTACATAAGAAATTAAGGACAGGACCACACGAATGGGTGAATGCAGCACACCAAAGACTATCCTCACAATAAAAGCAGATTTTGAAATAAATAAAAAAATTAAAAAAAAAATTATGTAATTTGTGCTGTGTGTCTATTGGCCTGTGATGGACAGGTGACTTGCCCATGGCGTGTCTAGTCTAGCCTACTGACAGCTGAAGATAATCACAAAAGAAGGTTATACAGTGAAAAGGAGAAACACTTTCATCTTGTGGACAACTGCTGGAACTACAACTCTTCCTTTCAGGAGACCCTCCGGTTATTGCAGGGCAAAATAAAGAGCCGCTGGTTTCAAGCGGGCGGGGAGGAGTTTCCGAAATTCAGTAACTCTATTGGCTTGCGGCTCATGTTGCTTCAGCTGCAAGGCATTTGCTGTTTTGTGGGAAGTACTGAAGAGACAAAAACTGAAAGTCGGAAAAAGGATAGTCAACAGCAGTAGGGGAGGACGGATTTTTGTAAATAATGGCAAACACGGTAAGATACCGTTCATATGTCCTTGTATTCAGCCGCGACATTTACCGTACCCTAGCCTTTGGCTTTTTATTGTTATGTTTACACGAAATTGTATTTCTGAAGAGAGAGAAGAAGTAATGGCTAAACCTGTGAAAATAAATGAGCTGTTAATAGTGCAGAACGGGGTCGACTTTAGCTGCTCAAACTTTGGCCCACTTAAAGTTGTTCAGTGTTTCTAAGCACGACACTTGTTGCTTAATAGGCAGCTATTTGGGTCATAGTACAGAACTGAAAAACCTTCTGGGTTACCTCGATAACCTTACTGCTTTACACCGCTTAACACCAAGGAAAGGTTCCGTTTAACCCCCACCTATCCCTCCGCCTAATAAGCCTAAAGCTGTACTAATTATTTTCTCAAATGTGTTTATTGCAACACATTGCCCTACAAAAAGATGTTTAAAGTTCTATAATGTCATAAAAGTAAATAAAACGGTGCAAGCAGCTTTCTAATTTTCTGATTGTCCACAAAAAATACAACATGGAGCAGAAGGTAGTTATATCCTCAGCTATTTGAACTATAAGAAAATTTATTTCAATAACCTCATTCAAAAGCAGTGATCTTAGTCATCATAGAGTGGTGCCATGCATACCGATTTGGTTTAATTAATTTTGATGATTATGGCCTAAATTGAAATTCAGTTTCACTGTTTGCTGGCCAGTCAAGCGGTGTTACCATCGCGATTAAACCAGGTATTGATACTTTTGCCAACAAAGGCAGGTGCCAAGTCCTGCTGGAAATGAACTTGTCGACGTCTGCGTGGACTTTAGCGTTAATAAAACACAGTGAACCAACACCGTCTGATGGCTCCAAGCCATCACTGATAGTGGGAGCTCACACTGTACTTCAAGCAGTTTGGATTCTCTGTTTCTCCAAACTCTTTTCACCTTGGTTTCTGAATTTAACGCAACACGTTCTTGCCTCTGTAAAGAGGAATTTCGATCAGTGAACAGCTTGTTGGAGTCCTTCCATGAACAGTAATTTTCCTCATTAGACACTTCTGACAATAGCCTCTTGATGAGGAGTGCTTTACTACAAGAAATAGAACAGTTAAGCCCACCTCTATGTAATTTACACCAATTTTATTTATATTTCTGGTATACTTTTTCCTTCCATTCAACTTCCCTGTAATAATCAAATCCATATGCTTTCTGCATGCTCTTTTTGCTTCACACATATTTTATATGTGATTATAATGTAGTGTTATGATTGTTAAAAGTTAATCATTGCAACACAAACATTATTCTCTCCTCCAGTATAGAGTCTTGGATAAAGTTCGTCTGCAAGATGAAGAGGAATTTGTGGACATCCTGGAGGACAAGAGGCACTGCAGTGACTTGAGATTTGCCTTCAGGACCTTCAGTCCTCCACCGTATAAAGGAGCGCCCGCCTGCTCCTCTGCTGAACTTAACCAAGCCGTGCTGGAGTCTCAGTATCTTCGCTACGTTGTCCAAGAGGTGCGATTGAGCTATCCGAAAAGTTGCAACCATGTGAAGTGTGACGTTGTAGCAACATCAGCAGGCAGTCTGACTTCAACTCTTCTTTCCCTGCTTAGGTTGCTTTGGAGACAGGGTCATCCGTGGAGGAAGTGAGAGACAAAGTATGCAGAATTATGCGGGAAATGTCTCAAAACTTGCAGCTGAGGTTCATCAGGCTGATGGCGTTCACATTCAGAAAGGTGTTCAAGAGGGTCTTCAGTGCTGTTTACGTCAACATGGAAGGACTCCAAGCGGTGAGAATGAGATGGGATTAATACACTGAATACCTTTTTTTTTTGTGGTTCACTCACAGTGGTGAATGAAGAAGACTTCTATACAGAAATAAGGATCTATTCTCAATGACGAGATTCTTAGGCGCTCTCTCACGCATATTTAAGCTGGCCCAAATATCATATGAAATTGCCAACGTTCCAGGAATTGCAAAGTACAGATTTCTAAATTTAAATCGTAAGTCGTGTTCAGAAACAGAAAAAAACAAAACAAAAACACAAAAACTGCTTTGACACATGTGGGAGGTAGTATTAGGTTTTTGACCTCTGTCATTGGTAACCAGTGCAGTTTTGCTTTTAAGTATTTTTATTTTTACTTTTGCGATTGTGTCACTTTATCTGTACAAATCGAAAGTAGCCTCAGACACGCAAGTGTCAACTTTTTATGAGTTCTTATGGGATATTTCTTTTGTTCTTCTCTTCTGATATGAAATAATGTTGTTTTTTAAAGATTCCAGTCTACTGTAGAAGTAGAGGTGCTATCTTTGTATGGGTTACAGTCCGTCTTTTTTTTTTTGTCGTCTATTGCCTTTTGATATATATTTTGTCAATACTCATCAGTTGCATTATCAAACAAGGTGTTTTTCTTTCTTATTTCTTTTCTTTTTTGCAGCTTCAACAAGCCACTCAAGAGTTCCCCGTTATCCTGATGCCCAATCACAGGAGTTACATCGATTTCCTGGTTGTCTCCTACATCTTGTACAACTACGACATTCCAGTGCCCGTAATTGCTGCAGGAATTTGCAAGTATCTATTCAGTTTGGACTCGTCCATCATCAGTAGAACAGTCAGAAATTATTCTGACAAGCAGTCTCACCGTTTTCTTATCCTGTTCCGTTTTGTTTTTCCTCCTTAAAGCTCTTGCAGGGATGAAGATTGTGGGAGAGATACTGCGTCGGTCTGGGGCTTTCTTTATTCGACGTGCCATTGGCTCTGACAAACTCTACTGGGCTGTGCTGTCAGAATATGTTCGGACAATTGTCAGAGTAAGGCATATGGCGATTTGGCGGATGATGTAGTGTCAAGCTGCTTTAACTACAGTTCCATTCAAAAATGGATGTAATCATAAAGCAGACAGATAGAGCTTTGTTAAACTACTTGTTTTTTTTTATCACCAATTGGGCCTGTAGTATAGACCAATTTGTATTTTTTGAAGTGAGGTTCCAGAGGCTTAATGTTGGCCTCCTTTAAGAATAATTTTCCTGTGGAACACCAGATTTTTCTCCAGGTTTCAGCTGTCTGACCCAAACAGTCATCCTCAGAAAAAAGAAAATTTGTTAGGATGTTCAAAAACAATCCAGTTACCACTCTCTGTTCAAGTTATGCTATAAAATGGAGGCTTCTGGAAAACTGCTGTTCAGATTGAAGCCTGCTTTGCATTACCCTGGACTTGGAGAGTCAACCAATACAGAAGTTTCTGTTCCAACATTGACATCTTCAAGCTATAACTAAGATTTGCCTGCAAGGGGAAGCCCATGTTGGGAACTGTGTTTACAATGAGTTTATCCCATATTCCCACTTCAGTTTTTGATATCTGCTAAGAGGCAAACTAACATTTTGAAATGTCTTCTGTAGACAGGATTTGCCCCTCTGGAGTTTTTTGTGGAAGGTCTCCGGAGTCGAACACTGAAGTCCCTCCCACCGAAGTTAGGTGAGCTCACATCTGTCAACGCCATTTAGTCAATTCTCCGTTTTAAAGAGTACGTCTTAATATTTTTACTGCATTCCGATCTTTCTTTTCTTTTTGTTGGGTTCTTTGGTACCAAATGCATTATGGTATCTGGAAATGTCTGCAGGTATGATGAACATGATCCTGGAGCCATTCTTTAAAGGCGAGGTGTACGACGTCACCTTGCTGCCCATCAGTATAAGCTACGACCGGGTGCTGGAGGAGTCGCTGCTCGCACATGAGCTACTGGGTGTCCCCAAACCCAGAGAGAGCACCGCGGTATGACCTGCTATTTTTATAAAACCATTCAGCTCTCAGAATGTATTTTCTTTAAGTTCCTGCAATAGGTTTGCCAAAGATCACAATTTATAAACACAGATGCATGGGGTGAATATAATACCAGCTCATCTGTCGCAACTATCATTAGATCTGGTCTGAGATGACGCATGCTGCATAGATCGGCAGTTTTTCCTTTTGTTGTGATTGGTCTCATTCTCTCTGCAGGGTCTACTGAAGGCCAGCAAAGTTCTGCAGGAGAATTACGGCTGCGTGCATGTGAACTTTGGCCGCCCCTTGTCTGTCCGACAACTGTGTGAGGGCAAGATAAATCGCTGCCAGTACAACCTTATACCTAGGTAGAGAAAATCACCTGCTGAGCATATGTAGTTCACTAGTGACCTGCAGGATCAGCAGCTTTTTAAACAAACAAAACAAAATCCATATTTCACATATTTGTTTTGCTACTTCATTTAAAAAAATGATTTAAATATATTTCATTTAACAGACCAAATCAAAATACTGCGTAATTTTTGTGGCGTAAGGACAACCCTACTCAGTTTGTAATTGAAAGTTTGAAGGTGTTTTTTGCAACTCTGTTTATTTCCTCTGAGTTATTCTGTAAGTACAACCTCAGGCTGCAATTGTGGCTTTAAGTCTTTTGCCCAGAAACTTAAAAATGACTTAAATCGTTGCACAAAATAGGTTAGTTTCAGTCAGATTGGAAGGAAAACATACATTTTCATGCATTCCTATTTATTCCCAGTTGGATGTAGGACTGGTCTTTTACTGGGTCATACTAGAAATTACCTCCCTGGTTTTCTGCAGCCTCTTGCAATTTGTTTTGTTCATAATTGCCCTGTTTTTAGTATCTTCCATCTTTCTATCGACGCTTCCCATTTTCCTGTTTCCTGGTGAAGAAGAGCATTTGCCCAGCATGATGCTGCCACCACCATTTTTGACCAAAGTGACATGTTCGGGGTGACTTGCCAGAGCACCCTCTTTTGTCCCCATCTTGGCTTGTGACAATAGTTTACGGATTCTCCTGCCTGACCTGTGTATGGGTTTTAAATTTAGAGCTCAGACACAACAAATGGGCTCTCTTGTAATGTAACGTTTAAATATATACTGCATAACCACCCAAAAACCCCATTGAGATTGCTGGAAAAGCTGTAGTCGTTTAAATTTTAAATTGGCTGTAGTCAAATACAATTACCTGTCTCATCCAGCTCTCTGTTCCCGTTGTACAGGGATCTTCCTCAGAAACCCAATGCAGAGGCCCAAGCCTGTGGAAGTTGGCTGGCTCACATGATTGTACGGCTCCAAGAGGAGGGCGCTCTGACCAGCCCCTGGTCTCTGATGGCCTGCATCCTGCTCCAGGTTCCTACTACAGTCTTAACAGAAGAGGGTCTGCTGTTTCACCAGCTCACAGAGCGAACCCTCTGGCTCAGGAAGCTGGCACTGGATTTTAGGGCTCGCCTTAGCTGGCCTGGTGGGTGTGAGATGCTTTTCACATCTATTCTACAACTGTTATTGTCTTTTATGTACAGGTTACTTGCAGTAAATGCATTGATAGGCTTTTTGACTTATGTTTTCCTTCAATGGCTAGTAGGTGGCATTTGTTTTTGGCATGTGATGGTGGAGGCCACACAGTGAGGTAACACTTTCAGGACAGACAGGTTCCTTGATCTGGTCTGAAGTAGATCAGACAGATTAGATGAATGTGAGTTGGCACAAGGGCTCACACTCACTTAGAGCATATTCACTGGATTAAAGCACTTATAGTGATTTAGGACTAATGCTAAAAGTGCAATATCTGAACTGTCCTTTTTTTTTTTTTTTTTGCAGAAAAAGTCCCAGATTCAGATGTGATGTCTTCCACCGTGGCTCTCCATCGATCTGTTGTTTACCGTAAAGCGGGACGTGTCTATTTGACGCGAAACGATGAGCTTGAGCGGAAACACTCGATGGTCCCAGAGGAAGACATGATGAGGACGGCGGCTGCGGTCCTGATGCTGGCTTCATACAGGAATCAGTGCCTGCATATTTTTATGCGTCCTGCGCTGCTTGCTTTGGCCATGAGTATCACAAAAAGCACAAAGAAAGGTGGGGAGGTTGAAAGGACGTGACCTCATTTGCTTTTTATAGTGACTCATGTAAATAGCTCATTGTCTGTTCACAGATGAGCTCCTCACATGCTTCTGCTTCATGCAAGAAGTTTTCTCCAGCGAATTTGTTTTCATTCCTGGCAAATCTACTCAGGTAAATCCCCTTGTTGTCAGCTTAGATGTTAATTATTCTCTAAATTAAAATGCTTGTATTAAACTCAACATGCTCTCATGGCAGAAACTACGGGGTGTAGCAGTACATGTGTTCATACCCAAATGTCAGTACAGAAATTTGGACAAACACATTTATTTATTTTTTTTATTAAATGACAGAAAGTTAGTTGATTGGGGAGGGGACTCCAAAGATTTCCACAAATGTTCTTTATTTTATGATCACTTTTTGTGGGGGGTTTTTCCCAATATGTAGGACTTTGATGAGGCATGCTCTCTGCTACACAAATGTAAAGCAGTCCATGTCAGCCAGTGGGAAGTGACTGATTCAGACACGGGACTGGAGGTGTTGTCTTTCCTGCAGGAGCTGCTGAAACCCTTCATTGAGTCCTATCAGGTGCCCTTTACAATCTGTGTTACCATTTAGCAGAATATAAATTTATTTCAGTCATCCAATTCAAAAAGTGAAACGCACAGTGATATATTTCAATTTTTTATTGAATTTTGTCTCATAAATCCCAAATTCATTTCTTTTTTTTCAAAAAGCAGAAATAAAAAGGGGATTTTTACATAGAATGTAAAATTCAGTGAGTATCTAATATGTATGTATTTTTTCTTTTTTTCTGAGCAGCTGATGTTCAGATTCCTCTGTGAGGAGAGAGACTGTGTATTCAGAGAGAAAGACTTCGTGTCTGGTGTGCGAACTCTGGCTACAAAACTCATCGTCTCAAGTAAAAAAATACATAAACTGCCCTCCAGCTGCTCACAAATCGGTTTGCTTTTGGTCTTTATTTATTTATTTTATTTATTTTTTTAGGGGAACTCCACACCTATGAAGCCCTCTCGTCGGACATGCAGAAAAACGTTTTGTCATCGCTGCGGAGGCTGGGGGCCGTCACTAAGATAGAGATGTGAGTTAATGAGATCAGGCCCTGAAAATCTGTTTTGTTTAATATAAACATATTTCATTTGGTGGTTCAGAAATTGTGTGATTACAGCAGTTACTCAAGATGTGAATCTTGCCTGATTGCAGATCTGAGAATAATGAATATAAGGTGAACAAATCAGCTGTGAGAAGAACTGGAGACATGCTTGGCAAGTGCAGTAAAAGCCTTTTTTTCTTTTCTTTTACATTATTGCCTTCAAGATCACACCAACAAACTACACCCTGACATCTTCTGTGTATTTTTTTTTCCTTGTTGCAGCTGGAAGAATCTCTCCGCAGATTGTCCAGGCTGCACCTGATGCCAGACTGTAGTCTCAGCTGGAACTGATCCATTCTTATCACTCGATGGATGACTTCTGCTCTTCCGGGGCCCCTATATAAATTTTATACCTCCCTGCTAATGCCGGAAGTGTAAAACTAAACTTTGTACCACTGTGACTGAAAAATTGCTGCTTAAACACAAAATAGGGATAGTAAGTCAATGAAAACATTTGAATGAATAAATCACTTTTTCATATTTATTAATCATGCCATGTTTAATGTTTTTTTAATATTTTTTATTGTGATTTAATAGGTACATGTTTTTACTCAAATTTTTTTCACCATGGAAAATTAAATCAGAAACCACATTTCTTAATAACAAAGCTTAGTCAATGCAAAGATGTGTGAAAATACTAGTTTTTGTTTAATAAATACTTATAAAACTGACACAAATGTTAGATATTCTTATTATTTTAACAAGGAATTAAGGATATTTTTAACCAGCATTCTCAGTTATTCTTAAATTTCCTTAAATATATGCTAGATTTACTGACTGACTGTGAATGAACAACAGGGAACTTTAAAAATAAACCGGATTAATTAAGCCAGTCACTGTAGAGGTCTTCTTGAGTTGAATGTTTCATTGTGCTTTTAGTTACTTGAATATAAACTTTTCTACTGTCAAATTCTGCTTCGTGTGAATTGAGGTTGACCTCACAAGACACATTAAAAATGGAGCCAAGTTAGCATTTTGATATTATATAGCATTATGATGAACAGTGACTTTTGAGAGGTTTTGACTTGATTTAATCTTCATTAAATAACTTTCAAAACTAACTTAAAAACATTCTGCAAGCAACAATCTAGATTTAAAGTAAACAGGAGTATTTTTATGAAAAACGTTGGACTAGCACCTCTTAAGATAAGATCTTACCTTTGACTTGTTTGAGAAATTTATTTTTCATTTCAACAAAATCAAAATGAATATAACAAAACGCACCATAGATAGTGGTCCTCTTCCATAACCAAGTAAGATGGTTGACTTCAACCTTACGTTAAAGCCAGTGGTCAAAGGTGTCCCTCCTATCGGATCAAAACCATCAAGTGTACCTTTAACCTGTGACCAGTTCAGAGAAGGCCTCTTAAGTGCAACTTAAGCAGACAAAAGCTTATCTGTACACAGGTGGCACGTCCACCTTGATGCGTAAAGCGCTGACAGGGTCTTGACAGAACACCGAGATGTACTCCAGCACTTTGCAATTCAGCTTTTTCTCGCTCTCCTTGGCCCTGACTCGCTCCTTGTCCCACCTCTCCTTCTCGCCGTTCATCTGAGAGAAGAGATTGATTTGGATGGTGCGCAGCGTTGCGGCCAGGATGTAAAAACCTCCCTGCAACATGTGGCAGAAGGCGGCGCCCACACTGAGCGCCGCGCCCATCAAGTTGGGCGCCGTCTCGCACACTACGCACAGGCCCTCCAGGAAGTGCAGCGTGCCCTTCTTGGCCAGCGGCTGCTGCTGGCCCTGGTGGAGGTATCCGTGTTGGAGGGACGGACTCTGCTGGGCATGATTGAGCAGGTACCGCGCGCAGTCGGCGAAGTGGGTGGCGGCCCTGCGCAGCGGGAGCAGGGCCAGGTACAGGTGGCAAGCGGCTTTGGTGAGAGCATGGAAGAGCAGCCGCAGCTCAAGCACGGCGTTACCTGGAGATAAGACGCGAGCCGGGTCAGCTGGAGACTAATTTAACTCTGTGACTAATGTCACAGACCATTACAAACAGTGTCTACTACTGGATTAAAGGCTGCTCAGACAAACCCATGGTGCTGTCCATGCAGAACAAAACAACCAATATTACAAACTTAAAAGAATTCACAAATTTTGAATTTTTCCAACAAGGGCGTATTTTTTTTAGTTATTTTTTTTTTACTTGACTCTAATAACAATGTAATATTTTAAACTTTAAAATGTGATGACGTGTTCTTGTTCACCTGTTCCAGTCACATAAAAAGGAAGCTCAGATCCACTGTTTGTCAGCTCTATAGATCGTCACTGAAGTTGATTTGATCAAAATAAACCCATTGATAAGATTCATTTCTGTGTTTTACCTTCTAATACCAACAATAATTGCAGCTTAAGTAAGTCGGCAGCAGCCTTGCCACATATCTAAATGAAACTCTCAGATGTCTACCAACAGCTTTGACCTACCGTCTATGAAGCAGACTATCCAGAGTAGGGCGATACTCGCTGCCAACCAAGTCCACCAATCCATGTGGCCTCCCCCCTGTCCCGTCCTGGATCCACCAACAAAAAGAAAGTAAGAAAGAGGTGAAAAGATGTGCTGTGACCTGGCCAAGCCCTGCCCCGCCTGTCTGTGCACAGTTAATACCCAAACATGTCACAGGCGCTTTCTCTGAAGGTGTCCAAATGGTCACCTAATAAGAACTTCTTAGCTAATAGAGGTCGCATTAAGACCTTAGACCTCCTGCAGGCTGTCTCGACTGCCTGCTTTTGAGGCCTGCAGCTCTGAAGAATCTCCAACCGTCAGATCTATCCTTGTTGTCTCTTTTGTTTTAATGTAAAATTATCTGCTTTGTCACTAAATAAAAAGCATCCTTACACATTTTAATGTCCAGGACCCCAGGTTTGTTGCTAGAGTATTGATGGTGACCTCTAAGTTCAGTTCGGTTCCCAGGCTGTGCAGGCATATCCTTTCAATAAATCTAAATAAAAAGTTCTGACAAATTTTCGTCAATCTTTTTATTTTTATGTAGACAGGGTGGTATGACCTTCTCAAAATGATAAACATCAACATCAGCCAACTTGCTAATGTTGATGTATATTGGTTCAGTGTTGTTAAGAGCTCATGTAAAGAAACTAACTGTTGAGATTCACATGTCACATGTTTGTGAAGCAATCCATTCATTAACTCAGTCAGTTAGCTTCCCAGTCATGGCATGAGTGAAGGAAAGGAGGGTAAATGTATAAATTTACCGCAACTTACGGCTTTTGGCAACTCCTTCACATGCATTTTAATGTGCACATTACAAGTAATAGAGAGAATACACAACATGCTGCTTTAGTGTCGAAAGTTATCTATATTACTTTATTGGCTGCCTTATTTGGAAATTATTGTAATAACATATTTATGAAAAGACCTGTCCAGATTAGACCCATTAATTTTGCTGTCAATGCAAGGATTCCTGCTGGCCATAAGGGATGAACTCCACTGGACATGACGGATCATGTGCCACCCTGTTGGTCAGCTAAATGGGTGGGAGTCTGGTGCTGCAGATCGGTGGTACAAGTGATTTGGGTGAGAGCATGAAAGAGTATGGTGATACCTCAAACATGGGTGATTTGGAGACTGATTTAACACTCTGTCACAAACCATAACAGACAGCTACTTACGCTGGATTACAGCCTGCTCCCAGCCTGTGTGTGTTGTCGGGCGACTTCATGTGATCGATGATTGCTTGCAGAAGAAAATTACAAACACTGCCAAATTTTACATTTGCAGAAGCCTAAAAAGAAAAATGTCCTCTTAACTTCATCTCTTTCAATATGTTCAGCAATGTGTTGTTACTTTTTTTTTTAAAGAAACTAAAATTGGGGGATTATCTATATGATTAAAAAGGCATTTTTAAAAGTGTATTGTGGATGCTTTTGCTTAAGGGAAACAGCAGCCATGCTGATGTAGCTAAACTTAGGTAAAACAATTGAATGGCATAAATTTACTGGATTAGTTAAAAAATTATAAAGTTCAGTAATTTCCTTCAAAAAAGGAATCATTTCAGATTCCTTAGTTTATTTTAATGTTTGTGGTATACATGCAGCTAATACAAACAAATAGTTTAGTTTCTCAAAAATAATTCTGCAACACAGATGTTTCAGCTTACACAGTCACTATGAAATCTGGTATGAACCGTAATTGGTTTTGCATTTGGTTTATTTTTGGGTATTGATTTTCTTTACAATTTGTTCCTTTCTTTGTGTTGAAGAGCTTAGTAACATATTTGTGTTCCCAGGGTATTTGGTTTAGATTCTCAACCTATGATTAGTTTTTAGTGTTTTTCTGCACTTCCCTTATACGGAGGGTGTAAAAAACAGGAAAAACAAACAATGCGGATACCTGCATTTGTTTTTAATTAGTTTTGATCCTCCATGCCCTTTGTATGTATTTCTCTGTTTACAATCTGTCCCTACAGTCCAGCAGTCAGTGTGTGAATGTGTACTTGAATGGGAATGACTATTTCATTGTAAAGCAACTTTGAAGGTCCTGAAAAGCTCAATAAGTCTCATCTCATTTCGTTTCATTAGTAGTAATTTTCCCTCAACTCCTCTGTTCAGGTTCTGTTCCAGCTGCACTGTAAAGTATTCACACCTGGTTTATACGGAAACCTACATGAATAAATGTACAATGTGCCTAACCGCGGACGCTTTATATGAAAATAGGTCCAGTTATTATCCAGAAACATACGTTCCAATAAGGCCCAACCTGATTGAAACGTTCAAATTCAAAGCCTTTTAGGCGCGTTCCGCGGTCGTCATGGTAACGGAAAGCCTAAGAATGGTAGGACACTCGGAGGCTGAAGAGAAGCTCGGCTCCTTCCTCCTTCCTGTTCAAGTCAAAGTCTGTTCTAAAACAGTCGGAGCAGTTGGAAACCACACGTAAGCTCTAGCCTGTGTGAGAATATTTAGATTTAATACTGCAACAAAAGACGAAGAGAAGGAACTCTTGATTGCAAGTAGAAACGGTAGGTCGTAACCTCCGCCATATTGTGAGTGGCAAGTGCTCTTCCTGAACAACTGAAACGCTAAAATCGACCTTTTAACTATTTTTCGATAAATCGTTTTTATGTACAGTATTTTGCGTTCGTTTTGGTATCAGTCATTGGCACTAAAGTTCAACAGTATCAGCAAATAAAAATAAGCGCACAACCACTTTGAAATTCCATGTGGTTAAAAACTTTATCTCAATTTATTCATTTAGCTGAGCAGCTAAATGAATAAAAAGATCTTAGGTTTCCGAGGGATGCTGCAACTTATGTTGGACTACAGGAAGAAACACATTGAAGAAACAATTCTGAATACACTTAAATTCAAAATTGCATGAATTTTGTGAAGAAACATTCATGTTCTACTTGCGACATTTGCATAACAAAACTAAGTAGATCTTGTTTCCTGGATATGATGGGCTGTATCTGTTGTGCTGACTTCAGCTCTCCCCCTGCTCACCTGCGTGATTATGTTCTATGTTCTGTGAGCTCTGGGTGACATTCATTCAGTGACGGATAATGTTTCACTCCAACCTTAGCAATTTCTATTTTTTTATTTCTCTATTTTGTATCTACAAACCGGATATGGTAGCAACTAGGATCGTTGACAGTATCTGGAGATTAAACTGATCCCTTTATTCAAAAGCAGGAATAAGCTACCTAATTCATACAAATTATGTTTCAGGACCACATGGCTACTGTGAAAGAAACCACAGGAATGAGATGGAGCATAGCTCAGCCGAGTGTGAGGGCAAAGAGCAGTTTGGTGTGTATCAGACCGGGAACATGGAATCTGGTCCCATCTTTTTGCGGGCCAAAGCACGGCTTTAAACAGGATCAGCTCTGTCATCCCTCCTTCAGGGAACTGCAGGTACTACATTCATCCCAGCTTACTGTTCCTGACAGAGAAAGCCTGCGTATTTTCTCACTTCGTGTTATTGCTTAGGCTAAGATAAAAGCGGAAAACGAGAAGGAACAAGAATTATTTCAGCGTTTATCGAATCGAGACAAGGGGTTAATGAAGGTAAGGCATACGATGTGAAAATGTTTCATTTGATCTGAGATTTTGCATTTTGACAGACCAACACACATAATTGTGTATTTGAAAAAAAAAAAAAAATGAAACATGGCTTTCAAAAATATTTGCAAAAAAAAGAATAAAAGTCTAAGAGCTAAATGAACATAACAAATCTCAGACTCAAAACTCAGAAATGTCCTTAAATACTTTTCATTCAACCAGTCTGAGTCTGAGCTATCTTGCAAAGAACGGGCGAAAATTTCAGTGTCCGACGATATAGCACTTTCTGTGCTATAGTGAAAGTTGTTCTACATTTCATTGGACCAGGGACCTGAATACAAATATATAACAGGCTTTACAGATTGTATCTTAAGCAGCAGAATGCCTGCATTCCACTTTTGAATCAGCTTTTTTGGGTTAAGGTGTCAAAAATGTTCTTAAAGGCATGCATCGTTTTCCTTGTTCATAACAAATGTCCTACTTCGTTTTGATGCATCACAAAATTCCACCCAAATACAGAGATGCTTGTGTTTGTAATATGACAAAACATAGAAAGAGTTGGAGGGATCTGACACGGTGCAAACTATTCACCTGCTCCTCTCATTCTGGCTGAAGTCTCCCTCGTTTTGTTTTGTAGGAGATGGAGTCTTTCCTGACTCAGAGAAACATACAAGAGCTCAGGAAGAAGGAGCTCATACACAAGCGCTGGACTGAAAATGTGTGGTTCCCCATCCAGACGAGAGTGGAGAAACATATCGCCTCCTGCTACTTCATGGACTCCATGAGATACCAGATCATGCACAGTCATTACCTCCTACACTGTCAATCTAAGGTGAACCTCAGTTTACAGTAGCTGCCTTTATGGTGAACTCAATTGTGGTGATCACTAAAACATCCTTCTGTCATCCGCAACATAAAGAGAATTAAGCATGCAATGATGTGACAATTACGTTCTCTCCTCCATCCATAGATAAGAACATCAGGCTCAAGGGAGATACGTCAATTAAATCTTCAATTAAAGAAAAAATTAAGAGAAAAGAGACGGACTACTCCTTGTCAAGCAGGTAATATGAGCACTAATCAGTTGCTAGTTTAATAAACTAGATTCTTAAACCTAGCGGGAGAAAAAAGGAATAATTGTGTTATGCTTTATTATGTTACGTGTTTTATGTCCCCCCCTTTGCCGTAGGATCCAATAAAACCTTGGGGCGACCTCGGACTGATTGCTGTCATACCAACTCTCTGATGTCTCAGGCTAACTGGCTTCTTCAGACCTTATAGTCTCATCTGTTTCCTGCATTCATCGGTGCTCCAGAATAGGATGAAGTCAAGGAAATCGAAGAAGCTGCCTGTTTTCTAAATGTGAATATTTCCAACCAAGAGGTTTACCGCATCTAAACTCACCCTTACCAGCGACTGCATCCAAATAAAACCTACGTATGTTGCCAACTGTCACGTAAACTTTCATTTCAAGCTACCTCCGAGATCTTCGGGAGTCAAATAATTGAACTACTTGGTAACAGTGAAAGGGACAAAAAAGGTTTCATTTATTCTACTTTGCATGTTTATTGGCATATTTTCAAATGAAATTTGAAATTCTGAAATTCAGGATTACAAGTTGAAGTTGTGTGCAACATCAGGCGCTGTGTGCTACTGCATATTGACATGGAAGGAATTTAGCAATGATGCTTGTGACATTTCATCTCTTCTGCTGGTGATAAAATAGCCCTAGTCAAATATATTGGTTAATATATTCAGTTGCAAAAATTTATCCATTTAGCAAAACTATATGGTTTTATTCAAAAGCATTTTTTTGATTTCACTGTGAATAAGAAAACATTGGCAATTTTTTTGCTACATTTAAGACTGGAATTGATTATAATTGATTATAATCAATTATAAAATTGATTATACAGCAGAACCCAGACTATTCAGCTGCTTAATTTACCACAGACAGGCACTTTCAGCACATAAATGTCCTCCATCAATAAGCTAAGTGTCAGATGTCCAATGGGGTTCATGTGGTTGCCTCGTACAGCTGGAGGTCCAGTTTGACCGAAACTTCTCCAGTTGGGACTTCGTGCAGGAGCAGGCGACGGGTTGCCGCTCCTTTACTCTCCATGTCTTTCTTTATAGTCGCCACAGGAACCTCAGCGCGACCCAGAAAATCTGAAGGGGAAAGACATCTGTCACGTAAGTGAGCTGCTTCAGACTTCATCATCATCAGCCGCTTCTAAATCTCAGTTGATTGTGCATATTTGAGGCTAGTAGGGTGGATGTTTGATTAATTTTGGTTTAGGACAAAATTGGTGAAAAGATGAAAACAGAAACACATAAAAATGACCTTTCCAATACTATTTTGTCTAAGTTTTGACGGTTGTTTGCTTTTGGTATCAGGGTGAGTTTGAGACTCGTCAGCTAATCTAGGATTACCTGCACATCCCTTTTATATGGAATTGTTAATGTTAGGGTAATACTGTGGTTTAAATGACTTCTTGTTTATTTTCTGAACCAGAATTACTTTACAGCATTACTGTTGTAAAAATAAAATTAAATGTGCCGCATTTATTTTCAAAATAAACAGAATGAAACATACAGTTTCAAATATGTAAGTATTTGAAAAATTCACAGTCTAATAATCTGTAATTCAGCTTTGGCCAAACAAAAAGAGTTTATTAATCTAAATCACATTTACCAGCTATAATTGACAGTTTGCACAATAGCAAAATCCAGTCCAGACAACACATACAATAAACTGTAGATTTGGACAGCAACATATTTTATAGCTTCCTTTTTTTTTTTTTTTTTTTTGTCTCTGTCCACTTTTAATAATTTAATTTTTTCATTTTGAGATCTTTAATTATCCCAGGATACAATTAAAGGAAGTATTTACATACCTAAGATAATCCTTCATTAATGCTGCTTTCATGTTTGTGTTCTCTCTAGAAAGTACTGCTAGCTTAGCAGTTAGCTGATTCTTTATCTAAACAAACCTTGCTGACATGTCTGGTAGACTGTTAGAAAACGATTACAGGCCAACACATCTCATGTTATCAGATATCACTGACCGTCAGGTGAGAATTGGTCTTTTTCGAACACAGTGATGCTCAGGACGTCCTGGTAGATGTCTTTGATGAAAAACTGACAATTGAAGTTCCACTTTGGGTTCAGAGTGTCCAAGACCGGCCGTGACGTGTAGCACTGAGCCCCCATGGTCAGCTCACAGTATGGATTGCTCTTACCTAAAGAAAGAGGTAGATTTCAGCTTCTCTTACTATTGATTATTAATTGATGGAAACTGATTTGCCTTCTGTTGTTTCTGTCTCACCGTTGGGCTTGCAGGCCTTCAGCTCCTGAGCTTCTATGACTGTCACCAGCAGGCGACCGATTCCACTAGACTTTAAGGAGCGTGCTGAAATAAATAGGAAAGGATTGATGGAAACAAAGGACACATTTTGCTCATTGTGTAGAATGTATTTAAAATACGCCTCTGAAAAAAGACGCCGTCGAAGTGTGCATTTCATTTCTGTTGGACAGTAGAGACTTCAAACTTTGTAAAAGTAGTGGTTTTATATTGATTTTGTTTTATATTTACTTCCAAATAAGACCAGGAATATGATCGATCATGTTAGCCATAGCATAGTGCGCATTTTACGCATGGACTCGAAAAAATGGCTTTCGTGTTGCATTCGTTCAGTTTTTGGTCGTAAAACAACTCGCGATTGCACTCAACGTGCGTAAAATGCGCACTATGCTATGGCTAACATGATCGATCATATTCCTGGTTTTATTTGGAAGTAAATATAAAACAAAATCAATATAAAACCACTACTTTTACAAAGTTTGAAGTCTCCACTGTCCAACAGAAATGAAATGCACACTTCGCACGGCGTCTTTTCTTTATACAGAAGTCTTTTAAATGCATGACGTCATGCCCGCCACAGGGCGGGCGTCGACCTCAGAGGGTTAAACAGGTTCTTACATCATGCATTTCAGTCTCAGAGTTTGGAGTAAAAACTATATACTGTATGTCCTTTACAAAAAACTCTAGTAAAGGAATTTCATCTTTGTGTATTTATTTATTTTTTTTACATTTTGGTTCATGTCTTCACATTGGATTTTCTCAGAACTCAGTAACTTTCAGTCTTTTTTTCAGTCAGGATGGTGTTTGCTTATCAGTGTCTTTCTAAACATCTCAAGTGTAAACAGATTTAACCATTTAGTTAAAATGAAATTATAGATTTTACATGTGCATTACCGTAGTCATTTCATGCCTAAAGGCAGACTTTGCAAAACCCGAGGCTCTGTTGGAACAGAATCTGCCAAAATTGTTCAAGTTGTACTCATACAAGTACTTGTTGCCTTGTTTTGTTCAAGTCAATTAAGTTTTGTGATTCAAACAACACTTCTAATATTAAAAAAAAAAAAGGGAATGCTTCTGCAGGACACTTAAAATCCCACTCAAGTTGAACATTCAGACAGATTGCAAATGCGACCAATAGTATGTGTTTAACCTTGGTATGCCTTCTCTCTCTTTTTCTTCTCTGTTTCTATGAAATGTTCAGAGGCTGCTTTAATTTTTTGGACCCACGCTGTCCTACCAAAACAAAGAAGACATGTTAACACCGAGGGGTATCATCATTACTGCAGGTCATAGTGCTTTGAAGAGCAGCATCCGCTCACGACTACCTCTCGCTTAAAGTCTCTGTTTTCAGGGTGTAGACGCGGTCAATGTGCGAGACGTGAAAGAGCGGCTCATCACTGGACGGGTCCGCCGGCATTTTTACCAAAACCTCATTGAGAAACAGCGGCTGGGAAGACACACAATAAGTAAACACATAAAAAAATATATATATATAAAAAAATATCACTCTCCAGAAGCCTTTCCTTAAAGGCGTACCGTCTTATAGATCTTCAGCTGCATGTTGGTTTTGGGGCTGAACAGTTTTTCTGACCCTGAGGAGGAGAAAGGCTTGGCGCTGTGTGTGAGGAGGAGGAAATCATTGAAGAGGAAAGCCCACAGCTCTCTGCTGCTTTTGGTTTTGAACAGCCGGCCGCTGTGGAGCAGCTTGCGGGGCCCGAGGCAGTTAGTCAAAGAGCTGAAGACCAGGTGCTGCAATACAGATGGAGAGAAGCTTAAAGGTGACCTATTAGGTTTTCTTGAACAAGTTAGGATGGATCTGTGGGCTCTACAAAACCTGGTCATTACATGTTTTACACAAACCCCTTCTCAGACAATGAGATTTTAATCTGCACAGTTCTTTCTATTTCTAGTTGTTTTAAGGTCACTTGTTCCTTTAAATCCAAATAAGCTGCGGGTGACCACGCCCCTCAACTCAATGTTTACACTCGCATGTGAAAACGGCTGCAAACAGATGTGCAATGGTACGACTATACATCCTTGAAAAGCAAAAGTGGGACTTCCTGCACAACCAACAACAAAGCAGCAAAAATGTTTTTTGAGTGGGAAGTCAACAGTATAACATTTGTCTTTTCCAGCAGCCATTGTACAGTGTATACAGAAGTAAAACCAGCTGACCAAATGTGCTGGAGCTCCGCTCTGTTTGCTAGGTGATGGGCTGGGCTCTGCTGGGGTTGCTAGCTAAGGGCACAGTGCCCGTCAAATGTGAGGTTTTCCAGACACAAAGAATAATTAACTTACTGCTCCCTTTAAGCCCTGGCTTGACAAAGATCTGCCACGTTTGTGTGTGTTTACCTCTATAGGCCCCTCACACTGAATGTGGTTCTGTATCCACTCCAGGCGGTCAGCATTCTCCTTTTCTCTGACCGCCTCATTGACCTGAGAGCACAGCTCCTCGGCTCGCTCCAGGGCTTCTCGGAGCGGCTCGCGGTCCTCGTGGCCATCTGGAGTGTGCTCAAGGATCTGAGCAATGAGAAGACAGTGAGGCGCAAGGTTACCACAGGAAGTAAAGGAGAAAGGAGAGAGATGGCGATAAATAGGATGTGATGCATGTACATTCTTTATGAGCAGAGGGTAGCGGGTGAGCCTCTGCATGGGCTTCAGCAGGAAGCTGGACAGTGGCATTCCTTTGCAGCGGTAGTTTGTGGCAACCTTCTGCTCAAAAAGGAAGGAAAATATTAGGAAAATGGATATCGTGAAAAAAAAACAACTGCCCGTGAATTGAGTATTTGTCATCTGTACCTTGAGGAAATCTTTGAACTCAGGCTGGTTGTGGGTTTTGGTCTGCAGGAGAGCGGCAGCGTTGAGCTGGGAGGAGCAGAAGCAAACGTACGGCTGCATGTGAGCGAGCTCTGAAGCCAGCAGGTCTCCGATCAGCTGAACCGGCATGTTCTCTCCTCCCGTTTGCTTGCGTTCACGCAGAGCACTGGCGCACACAAATGGTGAGGATGTTTTACACATTTTAGAGATTTCGTTTGAACATGCGGCGCCTTGCAGAAGTGTTCATGCCACTTGGCAAGTTTGTCACATCTTTTCACACAACCAACTTAAACCCCTGTGAATTTTGGGTGAGACTCCAACATAATTTATTGCATTAATTGGAGTAATTGCAGTTTTCTACAATTTTGCAACAAAAATCTGAAAAGTCCATTGAGACACCCAGTCAAAAATAAAGCTACATGTCTTTTAGGGTGTGTTTCTACCAGCTCTGCACCTGTAAAGACAAAAATTGCTCCACTTTTTTCTCCCCGCCTATTGGTTGATTTTCAAGTCTTACTACAGATTGTAGTTTGGATTTAGGTTTTGACTTTGACTGGGCCATTCCAAAATATGATTATGCTTTGATTTAACCGTTTTCATTTAACTGTTTTTTTTTTCCTCCAGAGTTGTGTTTATGTGTTTATTTCCATGCATCGGCCTATCAACTTTTAGCACTTTCTCCATCCTTGGAGCACAGCATGTTGCTGCCACCACCATCCGGGTGACTTCCAAACAATATACAAAAAAAATGTTTTGTGACATAGAGGGGGGCTATAATTTAAGAGGAGATGGACATTTAAAAAAACAACAACAGTGTATTAGAACAAGCCAAAAGAGTTTTTGTTTATCAGTAGGTGGAGTAAATTTATGGAATGGTTTGAATGACAAATTCAAAAAAGTATAAATATAAACCAGCTTAAATTTTTTTTTAAAAAGGAGCTAATTGGGAAATATGTTGTATAAGGCAAGTGTTTCAAAGACCGGAAATGCTATTAATTATATAAAAAATTTTATAAATAATTGGGTAACACTTTATTTGACTGGTTGTGAATAAGACTGTCATGATACCGTCATAAACATAACATAACAACATAACATCTGTCATGAACATGAGTAAGTCTTCATGAATATTTATGACTGTTGTCATAAAGTGTCATTCAAATCATGACACTTTTAATACAAAGTTGATATTATTCAAAATGTCTTCATTATGACAACTTGACATTAACCAAGAAATAAGGATCTGACAAAAAATTGCTATAAACGTATTACTTATTAAACTTTAGCTTTAATAACGTAAAGCTTCATAATTTTTAAAGTCTAATCAGTAATAAACTTATAGCAAATTTATTGCCCTGTGTTGCCCTTGGATGAACAGGTATGTTCTTTTTTGACATCGTGATTCAAGTCTCTACATTTGATTTTTTTTTATTTATTTTTTTTAAAGGGACAAAGTATGGAAGACTTCAAGGGCTACAAATACTTTCATAAGGCTGTGTTACATTGTGACACGTGGTACCTACTTGAGCAATCTGGTGTTGCACATAATCAACTCCCTCCAGTTGACAAAGATTGTTGCCATCTCAGCTTCTGTCAGGCGACCTGACTCAGACATGGGCTTGTGGAACACCTGAGCACCCGTCAACAGTCCAAAAAGTCAATTAAGCCGTTGTAGATCAAGAAATTCAATTACTCTTAAAAAAAACAAAAAAACAAACATTTGTTTTGTACCTCTAGGACCAGCTCCAGATCGTCCACATAGGTCTCCTCAGTGTGGAAGAGCTCATGAATATAACCCTGTCTCTTCCTTTCCTGAGGAGTCATTGTGTCCAACGTGATCAGGTCTGCACACCCTATTTCACACACACACACACACACATGCACACCCATGCACGTGCAAATACACACAGATTCACACAAGCATAAGAGGTGGATGGCACACAATAAAGCATATAAAAACACTCCACAAGCACACGTGTCAAAATCCTCTTTTATTATCAGTCCTTTAATGTTATATTTACAGTTGTCACACTGAGTGAGGCACATCGTAGCTGCAGTGCATGAATGAACACAACATACCAAGCGATGCTAACACGAGTGCTACCAAGAAGACTGCATTAAATTAAAGCACCTCTCACATCGGAGAGCCCTCTCCTGATGATTGCATAGGTGTAAATGAAAAAGTAGCAGAAGAGCTGAAGCAAAAGAGCCGCGGAAGACTCAGCTGGTAGTTCAAGTCTTTGAGGTTCAAACTTGGCAAAACGTGCATGTAGATGTCGGCACAGCACTGTCCTTTCAGTGTCTACAACGTTGCTTTGTATGCTTATGTTTTTTCTCTCTTTTGTTTTTTTGTTTTTGCTGGTGATATCACAGTTGAGTACTTAAAATTTAAACTATGAAGCAGTAATGCAAATAAGAGCGGCGAAGAACTGGGTCATGAAAATACCATTCAAGTAGTTGCAATGTGGCAGCGAGGAGGCGATTTAAGCAACAGTGAATCTTCTCATTGGTCCAGTTCAGTAAAGTTTAGTATTAGTGCAAGAATGAGTGACCCTATTAAAATACTATTATACCTCTAATACACAAGCTTAGTGTAGAAAACTAATTACTTAAATAGTATATTTAATACCTTGCAGCTAATTTCTTCTAGATCCTTTCAACCTTTGGCCCAAAATCACCCACATGGATGCCAGAGTTTGATTTATTGTTCATTTTGAATTGATGTTTAAGTTTATGATTAAAATGACATAAATTGTCATATTTTGGATTTTTTAAAATTTTCTTCTCTTTCTCTTTTTCCATCCTATATGTGCATGCATTCTGCTGGGGATTGTTACATTTACATTTGTTTTATTGAAATCCGTTTGGGTGCAAATTATTTTTGGGCTTTTGATTTGAAAAGGAATTTTAAGAGTTAGATTTTTTCACAACATTAAAGGTTGGATTTTCCTGTTACTTATGAGATTAGCCTGCTACAGGACAACTTTAGTTCGATTTAAAGTACTTCATAACTACTAAGCAAAATGCTTCACCAATGACTGTGAAGGGTAAGAAATGCTTAATTGTGGAAATACCAAATGAAAGCTTTTATTAAGTGATTTAAAAGTTTGCAGAAACCTGTAAGTATTGCATTTTTAACAACAGATATAATAATAAATGCATTAATAAATAATCAAATTTATTTGCCACTTGTTTATATCATTCCGAGTCATTAACAAAATGGTCTACTAATTAAAAAAATTCCCCAGCAAATCAAAATTTGGCATGTACATGAATGATTTTGGGCCTGACTGGTATTTTTTTTATATTTTTTTTTAATTAAAACTAGACTTTCCATATTTCTGTGTTAAAGGTGCAAAACCTCCCCCCTGCTTGTGTCGAGTTGCCTCCACCTCACACTCACCCCGGTTAATTAGTGGAGGGAAACAGGAAGAAGTGAAGGGCAAGAAATCAATAGTCTAACAGGAAAAGCTAAGAAGCAAAACATAACAAAAGAGGAATTGTAACAGAGGAGCAGAGGACACCACAGTCCCAAATAATTCAAGAGGAAAGTGAGGAGCTGGGCAGTTCTGCTCTCGCTGGCTGCCGGGTTCCTTTTTGCCTCAGGGCTATTCGCTCAGACAGGGGTGGTGGTGGAGGGAGGGGCAAGACAGAGGAAAAGGAGAGGAAGGAGAAGAGAGGAAAACCAGCACTATCGTCCTACAGAAGGAGAAAAAAAGTGGATGAAGTAGAGGAGGCGGGGAGATGAGTGAGATGGAAAAAAAAGAGGAAGAGAGACAGCAGACGGTTAATATCGTTTTAATATTAATGCAGGAGTCTTAACATGCACATGCATTAATAATGCATTTCTGGAAATGTAAATGTTGTTACTAATCATTACGAGCTGGTGTGTGCCCATCTTTCATCGCCTCTCATTTCTGCACCGTGGCGCAGTGTGTGTGTGTGTGTGTGTGTGCAGGGGCTGCATGTGCGTCCATCAGGAAGACGTTCATTAAATTGAACATTTCATTGTTTTTAGTGAGCGTGGCTCAGCCTAATTAAATGTCAACGGTGTTCGCTCTTGTTAACAAGAAATCTGCTGCGGTGGGCGAAAAACACACATCCTATGAATACTAATTGGGACGCGCATCGCTCATTAAACAGATGCTTAAACCCAGCTACAGCATCTTGCTAAAATATTGAGTTTGCTTCATTTTGTCACGTCACAGCGAAGACCTTCGATGTGTTTTATTTATTTATGGCACATCATTATGAGGTGGAAGGAAATGGATGAAAGGTTTTAGACACATTTCAAGGACACGCTTCATTTTCCTTCCATTTCACAATTAGGCACTGCTTTGTGTTGACCAATGATGTACAATTATGTTAAAAATTGTGGTTGTGATGTGTTAAAATATATATATAAACACAAATAAAGAAGTTTGAATATTTGTAGAAAGTGCTGCACTCATAAATCAGTGCTAAATGTCCGATGGAATCACCTCTTCAATTAAATTTCCAGAAATGTGAGCGAAATGATTAATGTGGCAGGTTATCAGTGATTTTTCTTCTTGATTTTCATAGCAAACTGTTAGAATCGAAAATTATAGAAATTACATTTAACTTTTTTGCCCAGAGATTGATGAATTTAAAGAGTTCAAGTGATTCTTGGCAAAAAGGTTTTTTATGAATAATTTGTATTATTCCTTCAAATGATCTTTGAAGTGGGTCAGCTTAAAAAGCCTGATTCCTCCTTTTTCCTAATTTGTTACTGCAAAGGTTAAAATTACTCATTAATTTCTGCAGCGATCAGAGAGAAATGTCTGGGATCAGGCCTTTTAAGCGCCGGAGAACACCAACTCCCCTTGTGACTGAAAAAACAATCTGGCTTACCATGACCATCTCCAAGCTCTGATAAGGGTGAGGAGTTTAATGTACCTGGATCAAACCAAGGTAATCGATAAGAAAGCAAAACTTTCAAAGTGTTTCTCTGTATTTGCAGCTTTTATTTTCTCCTTAGAGGAAGCTCTCACACAGCTTTTCCCAGCTGCTGGTGTCAATTACTTCTTTTTTTTAATTAAATGCTGCGACAGAAAAAAAACACCTTTTCTACGAGAATTGTTTGTTCAAAAGGGGGGAAAAAAACAAAAGCGTGAGGTTTACTTACACTGCTGGCTGGGGTCTGACTCTGTTGTCATCTTGACATAATTGGTGGGCAGCAGGCCCGTGACCCCGTTGGTTTCACCTTTCCACCAGTCGGGGTTGGTCTTGTCGAGGATGTTGATGAGCTGACCCTTGGAGAAGCTCAGCTCGTCCTGATTAGCAGCAGCGTAGTCGTACATTGCAATAACTTGGCACACTGGGACACACGAGGGAGAAATGCGGTGTGTTAATGAGGTGTCAGCTTATAAGAAGGAGACGAGTGCTGGTTATTAGGCTTTAATATCAGCACTTATGAGCAAACTCCATGTTGGGTAGCAACAAATCTTTGGGTGCAGAGTGTGGTGGCAGTCACCTGGCAGAGGGGAGAGGCAGGTCTTGGTACTGGACGGTCCCAGAAGCTTGACATGGGACGAGTGAAACCAGCCTTTCTGTCTCTTTTTGCCCCGAGCCTAGAAGTATAAAAAATAGTGACCAGCAGTCCATTTTTCAACAGCTTCACCTGTTTTGGATTCTAAATAAAAACTAAATCAATTGATTTTTACAAGTTTAAAGGAGGGCTGCACAGTGGCGCAGTTCGTAGAGCTGTTGCCTTGCAGCAAGAAGGTCCTGGGTTTGATTCCCGGGGAGTTTGCATGTTCTCCCTGTGCATGGTGGGTTCTCTCCGGGTTCTCTGGCTTCCTCCCACAGTCCAAAAAGTGCTGGTTAGGCTCTCTAAATTCTCCCTAGGTGTGAGTGTGTGTGTGAATGGTTGTTTGTCCTGTCTGTCTCTGTGTTGCCCTGCAACAAACTGGCGACCTGTCCAGGGTGAACCCCGCCTCTCGCCCGGAACGTTGGCTGGGGATAGGCACCAGCAACCCTCCCGACCCCATTAGGGACGAAGGGTGATTAGAAAATAGATGGATTGATGGATGGAAGTTTAAAGGAACATTAACAATTTCAAAGGAACAAGAAGTCAAAAATGTATTCCTAAATATGTGTGGGTTCCCAGTCACAAACCCCCCCCAAAAAACCCAACTCAAAATACTGATGATAAGTGAAAAATAAAGAATGTTAAATAATTTGGTGAAAAATATGACTTAATTTTTCAAAAAGAATGTCAATGTATTCTTCACAATTTTTTTTAAAAGTGAACATTTCTTCATTTATTATTTTTTTTACTTTTTACTTATAATGATTAAAGCAGCAACACACACTGAGCTACAATTGGCTATCAATGAAATTAATTACCGTACTGAGATCATTGCACAGTAGAAAAAACAAAACAAAACAAACAAACAAAAAAACTATAATAATTAGCCATACCAAACTCCCTGAGCAGTAACCAGAGCTAAATGTGGTATTTAGTCTTTTGGTTAATAAATACAAAATAATTTATATAACGTCATATTTAAAAATACGATCAAAGTCTGTGATGTCTGACCTGCAGTTCCCCGAGCCACCACCCGGTGGAGTTTTTGGCTCTGACCACAATCAGTTGTCCTGGAGACAGAGTCAGCTGATGAGCCATGGGGGCTTCTGTGGCAGTGACAGCCTGAACAATCTCTGGTAATCAAGCAGAAATATCCAAAAATAAAATTAAATCAACATTTGTCCACCTGACACTGTTTGTCTTTGAGTTGATTGGAACAGAGTGAACGGCCGTTTCCTCACCAAGTTTTTTGCTTGAAACTCCAGGTTTCGATGCCTGAAATTAGTAATCAAAATTAAAAAAAGGTGTTAGGATGTAGCAATAACAAATAGGAAATGACTAATCTTAGATTATTTTTATTTATTACAAAAAACATTTATCGTGCAACAAAATGCTTTAGTTACTCATAAAATGTTTCATGTATATTTTATTAAAAGTTCATGTCAAAAATCAACATAAAGAAGAATAAAACTGCAAAATGAAGGAAAAGTGATAAATCCTTTTCTTGTTAATGAAAATGAAAGTATGTTGTATTCAGCCCCTTTAGCCTCACCTAATTAGTAAAATACAGTTTGCCAGGATTCCCAACAGACTTGTTAGGACAAAAAGTGGTTCTTCAAAGTATAGGGAATAAATACAAAATACATAAGCCCATTGGATACAGTTTCAATAGAATATGGTTGAAGCAAAATGCAGAAAATTGAAAATGGAAATGAAAAAAAACCCAAAAAACTTTCACAAGAAGCTGATCATTTGACATAACTGCATTTTTATAGATATCAGGGTACGAAGCAACACCACATTTTGAAAAGCGACCAGATTGTTCTCACCTCTGGCTCTACGGGACGAACATAGTTGGAGGGAAACAGTCCTATCTGGTCACCGATGCATCCTCTCCACCACTCTCCTTCTCTCTCCGTCACCATAATTACGTCTCCTTCATCAAAAGTCAAGTCACCTGTCTCTGGGCTCTCGTATGTGTACAGGGCCACATACTCTAGTTCAGACAAACTCTGATCAGAACAAACTATAAAGAGTCCATACGAAGTCTCTTCTGGCACAGCTGAGCCACGGCTATGATTTTTTTTTTGTACTGACAGGATGATGAATGAAACTCACCTCCTAGCTGAGCACTTGAGTCTGTTGTGTCCGCGCTACAATTAGAACAGCACATTTATTAGAGTCCAGCGATCGATTAAATTTCAAAGCTACACTTAAATCTGTGTTGTGATGTGCGTCTTCGTACTCTGCGTTGCCGCCTGGCTCCGGAGTGACGTAGCTTTTTGGGAACCATCCCCGTGTCCCATTGAGCTGTCCCAACCACCAGTCGTCCCTCTGCTGCAGCACGCTTATGAGGTCGCCCTGCGAGAAGCTCAGCAGAGCTCCGCCCATGTCCAGCGAGAGATTGAGATGAGTTTCTGAAGCAGCCGACCATGAAGAGACGGCTCGAGCAACAAGAAGAACCGTGGACTAGAGGGGCAAAATACAGGAGCAAAGAGAGACCATGATTAGTGACAGCTAAACCCTCTAGAAACAGGACTAATCTAACCAAAAAACATATTTATTGCACCTTGCATAAGTATGTATTTTGAATTTTTCACATTTGTTTGCATAAAGACCTGTCATCTCTACTAACATGCTAGTCAATGAAGTAGTTGTCAAAATAACAGGAAATATATATATATATATATATATATATATATATATATATATACATATATATATATATATATATATATATATATATATATATATACCCGCGGTGGGTGAGAAGGGAATTTTTTTATATATATATATATTTTTTTTTTTCCCCACCAGGGGGTCCTTTTTGTGGGCTCTAGTGTCCCTTTTATCATAGTGGGCTGACAGGAAAGGGGGAAGGAGAGGGGGGAAGACATGCGGCAAATGTCGTCGGGTCCGGGAATCGAACCCGCGACGGCCGCGTCGAGGACTGAAGGCCTCCAAGCGTAGGGCGCGCTAACCTCTACACCACCGGAGCACGCCCCAGGAAATTATATTTTAACCCCTTAAAATTTGGGTAAAAACATACTGCCCTATATATATATATGTATACACACACACACATATACATACATCACTACTAATGTGTGTGTACTTAAATGTGCAGCAATAACCCAATAACAATTTTACTTAATCTCATGCTAAACTATGCAAAAGCTCTGTCTACACTGTTGAAGATTAACTCATTTGGCCATGCTGAATGCTTGGAGTGTCTGATATTGCAGGGCAGGTGAACTATTTTTTGATAAATTCGGGTAATTCTTTAACACTTGGACCACCTTAGTTTTTTTGCATAGAGCCTTAGACTTTCATTTAAATATCAAAAACAAAATAAAAAAGAATTTGTGTGCAATTTTCAGATTGCAGTATTTGCAAATCTTCAGTTAAAATGTGAAATCCATTTTTAGACACATTCACATATGAGGAGTATCAAGAAGCAGAGCAACAGCAGCGTTAATAAAACAATGTGCCTGGGATTAAAACACAACTTAGTCAATCTTGCCCCACCTGTGAAGCAGCTGGAAGCAGAGGAACGCTGCTTTCCTCTGTGGCATCCACGGCAGCGTTTCTAGACAAAACAGGAAGGAGAGATCGCTCTGGTATCACTGAGGCCTAATGGGACTTCCACACATTTCTACTTAGGAAGTAAAAGTTTGACCAACAGCATCAATTGGATTTTGCTGCTTCTCGCTACCTTGCATTTGAAGGAGGAAGACTTGACGAGGCAGGGGCCTTCTCAGAGGTGGGATGCGTGGGACATTTCTCTGCATAACTCTGGGGGAACCAGCCCCTTTTTCCTCGGTAGTTCCCACACAGCCAGCCGGGTTCACCGACAGTGTGCTCATCCACCTGCATCATGAGAAACACACTTTGACCTCAGTAATTCAAAGCCAAAAGGCTGATGGTCAGGTGATAAACACAATATGTTTTAGCGTTTCGGACACCCGCCACACAAACATGTTACAGTGATAATCTGCACGTCGAAGCAGAAATAGGGCAATAGCGTATAAAAGAACATTTGAAATTAAATATATATGCATCTTTACATAAATATAGAAATACAATTACTTGCAAAAGTCTTCCAGATGATAAATTACTTTGATAAAATGATAGAATGACAAACCGTTCTCCAAAATCGGAGTCTAAATGTTTATTTTCGTTTTTAAAGCAGCATGTTTGTATTTGACAGCATAACAAAGAAATTGTCGGAAATAGAAGCAGCGTGAAACAAATTACTGGGTGAAAAGTAAAGACATTTTTTTTTTGGTCAGGTCACTCACTACCAAAAAAATCCTTCAGGAAGATGTAGTCAATTCTTGGGGTGAATTAGCAATGTTATGTTTGGAGAAAATAAGATGCAAAAGGGGAGAAAAACCACTCAGCAGGTCGATTATGTTTTGGCTTGAGCTGCTGCTCGGGACACTTTGCTGGCGGAGGGAAGAGCTTATTTAGCAGAGTGTGTGTCTCTCACCTCTATGAGACAGTCTGCATCTATACTCAGCTCATCTGCGTTGCGTGCGAGAAAGGAGTACAGGGCTCTGTATGAGGTCAGCTGGGCTGTTCCCCTCTCCTGTTCTTGTTTCTTCCTCTTTTCTTCTTCCATTTCTTTCTGCTTCATCTCCTCTTCTAGCTCCCTCTTCTTCCTCTCCTCCTCATCCCTCCGTCTCCTCTCCTCCTCCTGCGCCTTCTCCTGAGCCGCTCGGAGGCGAGCCTGCGCCTCTCTCTCCTCCTCCTCCCTCTGCCTGGCCCTCTGCTCCTCCTGGAGCCTCCTCTGTCGGGCCTCCTCTTCCTCCCTCTCCCTCCTCTCCTGTTCTCTCCGCTCCTGCTCACGCTTCTCCTCCTCCAGCTTCGCCAGTCTGCAAGAATGAAAGCGTGTTTTCGCAACCCGGCTTTAGTGACAAGCGCACAGACAGGGGATTGATTTAAGAGATCACTGGATTCACCTTGCTGCTTCTGCTTCCTCTCTCCTCCTTCGCTCCTTCTCCTCCTCCCTGCGCCTCTGCAGCTCCCTCAGCTTCTCCTCTTTAACTCTGTGCAGGTCATCCAGGACGGCCTGCTGCTTCGTCTGCTTTTCCCGCAGCTCCTGGTGCAGACAAGAGCATGAGGATTTTTCTCAGAACAACGTAAAAACCCACTAATATTCTGTATCTACAAGTCATCATAAGTTGGTGTTTTCTTGGAAACTTAAAGTGACATGCAGACATTTTGGATGTGCTGTGTGTGGATGTGTATGCGTTCTAGAACAGAAAAGGAGCAAATTTAACATTGTGCGTGTGTACGTGGGTTTTACCCTGAGGGAACATCCTGTTTACAAAGAAAAAAAACAACATGTTATTGTTGGATGAAAATGGGAAAAGAGTAAAGATTGTGGCTAAAGAGAACACAGGAGGTGAAGATGTCTGAGAAAAAAAAAAAACAAACAAAAAAAAACAGGACAGCTCAGAGGGGTTGCCGAAAAAGATAATAGAGTGGGAGGCAAAGAAAGGATGAGGGATGACCTTGATGAGGAGGAAGAGCTGGCTGAGGCAGGCCAGCAGGGAGAGGAGGCCTCGCAGGAGGCAGTCATCCATATCCCCAAGCTATGCAGTAAAACACAAGTTAAAACGATAAAAAAAAATAGAGGAGAAAAGTGGACGGAGGCGGTGAAAGCGAAGGACAGTGAATGGGGTGAATAAAATAAAAGATGGAAAAATAACATTTCAAGGAGGATATGAAAAAAGATGGCGGAAGCGGAAAGATGGAACATTGGATGCGTAAAAAAAAAAAAACATGAAGTACAAAAAGATCCAAGTTTGGCAGCAAGAAAGAGAAAGAAGAAGACAAAGAGTTAAAAGCTCCAAAAGCAGTCAAGAAATCGTTAAGTTAAACCGAACAGAGGAAGGATGACAATTTTTGATGCTGCTACAAGTCTGAGAATAGCATAAACATTTGCCTGTGACAGGGCCCTACTTTTCGCCTGTTCTGAACCACAGATGGTTTAGCAGCTAATATGTGTTTCTGAGTCGGTAGGTTCTTAAAAGTGATTACAAGACATGGTTTTCTGTGCTGCAGAATCTTAGTCAGCTGTTTTAATTTCCCTTTAGCTCGAGAGGCATTTTTTAATCTACCGTTTCACAGTCAATGTGGTGGGAAATATGGGAAAGACAGGACACAATTTGCAATTAAACAAATGAGGTAAAACATTTAAACCTGGCAATGAACAGGAAGGTTGCGCAGGGCCACAAATCTGTGTAGCTAATCTTAGTGAATCCAGCAGCACATGACAGTGATGTAAAAACAACAAACAAAAAAAACAGCAGAGTAAGGAAGGGCAATATTGTCTTAAACCTTTATCATAATATCCTGTGATATTTATTGAGGTAATTATGAAAGAATATAATAGAATCTTGCTGTCTTTTTTTGGCAACTGCAATGCAGTCACGGGCAAAGACAAATAATGCTCTGAAAGACCTGTTTCTTCAGGAAATCAATTCCTTAAAAGGCATTGTTTTGCGCACAAAACTGCCCACAATAATAGCAGCGATGGTGTTTTCTGAGTGATGTGCAGACAATTACCATCAACATAATGTTTTGCATGTAAGCATAAAAAAGGGATGAATAAAATATGCAAAGCCCTTTACTCAGGACTTTATCTAAACAAATCTCCAATTAAAACCTGAATAAAATCCCTTAATATTTCTGGCTCCAATTTCAAAGTTCAACACTACAGCACTTTCTACACTCGATTTACAATAATCCCAACGAGAGATGCAAATTAAAAGTAGCATCTATTTTTGATTTCTTTGAGAAATGTGCTAACATCTGAGTTAACGCTTTGAACCCGAATGAAGAGTCTTCAGCTCTGTGCGCTGCTGACCACTGACCTTGAGCTCCTTGTTGTACTGCTCCATCTGGGTCAGTTTGTCTGTTGTTTCCTTTTCCAGGATGTCCAGCTGATCTTTGAGACGGCGGCAGTTCCCACTCGACTCTGCGGCGCTCCCCGTGAGAGATGTCAAAGTGGCCACTACGTAGAACAGGTCAGAGGTCAGAGACAATTCAGCCACCCGTGTCGTGTCTGGATGTTGCGGCCGTCTGACTCACAGGGCAGTTTCTTGAGACTGATGTTTCGCAGCTTCTCAGACAGTTGCTGTTGCTCCGGGACTAGCTGTGACAGCTTCCTCTGCCATTCCTAATAATAATAGCATTATATACGAGCTTTACTGACAGAAGAGTAGAGCTGGAATAGGCCAGAGAAAGGTTCGGACCTCAAACTCAAGCTGAAGAGTGTTGATCTCAGCAATGCGGGCGTCTCTCTTCTGATTGATGAGGTCCACCTCGGCCTTCTGGATCCGCCTCTTGCTCTGAGCGTCACGGAGACAGTCTGAGATCTGCTTGTGCTTGTTGCCCTAATAAACAATAAACTGGGTGTCAAACTGACCAGATTTGACCTGGGGGGGTTTATATGTCAACGTTAGCGCAGCCTCACCACTGCCTCCAGCTCTAACTCGAGGCTCTTCTTTCTCGCCCTAAGTCGAACAATCTCCTCTTGCTCTGCCTCTTTTCTCCTTCCCAGCTCCTCTTTCTTTGCTCGCTCCCACTCTTCCCTCCTCTGGCGCTCCATCTCCTGCTTCGCCGCCTGAGCGTACAATAACAGGTGGTTAGTGAAAAGGAAACATCTTGACGCTGGTCCGTCTGAAAACAGCTCCCACTCGCCTCCTTCCTCTCCAGCTCCCTCAGCCTCTCCTCCTCCCTTTGTCTTTCCATCTCCCTCTGCCGCTCCATCCGCCTCTCCTCCTCCAGCCTCCTCCTGTTCTCCAGCTCCCTGGCCTCCCTCTCCCGCCGCTCTTGGGCCTCCCGCTCCTCCCGCTCCCGGCGCTCCCTCTCCTTCCTCTGCTCCTCCACCAGAGCCAGCCGCCTTTTCTCCAGCTCAGCACTGCCGCGCGCAAAGTTCTCCTTGAGCTTGTCCTCGTAGGACACTGAAGGGACGAGAACCAGAGACGTAACAAGACCAGAGAAGATACCTTAAAAAAAACAAACAAAAAAAAAACATGAACCGTGAAGATGGCCGCACCACTGCTCTTGTTCTTCTGAGGAGGTTCGATCTCTGTTGTGTCCATTAAACTTGGACTTATGTAGGGTCCTGTTCCATTGAGGAGCTCACTGGACTTAATTCCTCCTCTGAAATGAAAAGAGGAGTCTTGTTTGCTATATTAAGCTGCTTGTCTTTGCATATTCAAACCAAACCCTCTGTGTTACCTCAGGGAGGGGGGTATCAGGTCCTGAGGCAGAGTGAGGGGAAGTGGATGTCCAGTCTTCGCCATGTCCACCAGGTGCATAGCCAGTATGAACTCCTCAGCCCGCAGCTGACCGTCCTTATCAACATCTGCCAGGCTCCTGTGCACAAATGACACATAATTGTAAAGTATTTTCTTAACTTCTGCACGTAACATATAATCAATCATTTGAAAGAGAGACAGTCCCGCAGCATCATAGACCCCCACTGCACTTAACTGAAGGCAAACATTCTCTAAAGGCGTTTTTTAAACACCTGTGGTGTTTGTTGCCAAAAATCTCAAATACAGTCAAATCTGACCGAAGCACAAAGTTCAAGTTATAAATCCAATCAGAGGTTAGCAAACTTCACAAGTTTATATTTGAGATATGATGAACTAAGATGCAATTTTTTTGTCTTATATATTTCTCAAAAACAAACAGGTTTAAGATTAACATTACTTAGATTGTCCTACTATAATAAAAGATTGTTTTACACATTTGTTAGCCAACTTTATTATGGATGCATTTAATTTCTAAAGCATTTGTACATACAGTAATTCTTACATTGTGCCGTAATAGGCATACTTTCTTTTCATAGTTTTTCTTGGTATAATTACAATTGCCCATTTTTTGTTTGTTTGACAAATACAAATGTTTAAACCAGCATCCGGTTTTGCAGAAAAATCTGATCCAAATCGTCCAACCCAACTTCTGAAGGAAGGAAAGAAAGTTAAGACAATTTCTTTAACGCTGCTTTAACCAGCTTGCTTGTTTTAAAAGAGAGAAATAAATTTAACTAAGTAGTGAAAATAGTGATACCAGAAAACAGAAATTGAATTTTAAAGATGAAACAACACCAGGCAGGAATTAAAAAACAGACATCATATGTACCAAATGGTGGCCAGTTGAGTTTGGGTCAAGTTTGATGCCATCAGCGCATTTCTAACCTGAGGTCCTGCAAAGTAAAAATAAAGAAAACACTCTCAATACATAAAATGTGAATTTGGATAAAATATGTATCTGTGTAACAGTCTAGACCGCTCATGAGCAGCCAAGTGATACCAAGACCTTTACAGTTTTTGAGCACCAACCTGACAAGTAGCCACTCATGAGTTTGTCGAGTGTATTGAACTGCTGACGGTACTTGAGTCTCGAAGCCTGTGGAACGGCCCAGTCTCCTGAACCCATTTTTGGAGAGTTGCTGGCCAGTGATGTGGTGGAGGAAGAGTTTGAACTATGGGAAAAGAAAAGAAGAAAATTAAATTTTATAATTTTGCTAGTTCTTAACTAAAGACAAAATTGAAAGTCAGCATTTTTCTGCTCCAATCCAAACCCTAACTTTTAAATGATAGACTCCCTGCTGCTTTTTATTTGCGCTTACTAAGCCAGAGAGAGATTTTACATGAATGATGGCTTCAAATATTACCAAAGTAAGGCACAAACTAAATTCAGTTCAGTTTACTGATGTAGAGCAAATTCACAACAAATGTCTGACTTCAAAAAACATTCAGCAGTGACATACGGCTAACTATGTTGTCACTAGTCAAATCAGGGAGGGGAGCAGAGAAAATTACTGAGTCTAATTTCTTTGGTAACCAATGCATTCTTTGAGAAAATAGTAAAACGTAGATCCAGGATAGCCACAAATGTGTTTTCACATTGTTTTGAAAACCTGATTTCAAAACACAGAAAGAGGTAAATATGGATTAGCTTGTATTTTTCCCTTGCACACCTGCCGCCTACACTTGAGGTTATAGAGGCATCATGTTACTTGAAGCTGTGAAATTAGTGAAGATCCCATTTCTATCCTTTCTTCAAACCCACGCAAAAATGCCAGGAGGAGTCACATGGTTACAAGATAGCCACAAAGAATCTGGGTTAGCACAAAACCTTTGTACATCCCAGCATTGTCTTTCTTTTCTTCTGACGCCACCTATTCCAGGAAGAGATTTGATGTTTCACAAAAAGCCAGAAGTTGACAAGTAGCTGCTGCAGTATTTTATCTTGCCTTAAACATGTAAAGTTGAAGTCAGACATTCTGCAGCAGAAACATTGTTGAGATAATAATTTGAGATTAAAACAATAAGCAGTAAATACAAGTCTGTCTCAAAAAACATTTGTTGAAGATCTAATTTCACAAAGTGTAACTCATACTTTATATGGACTTATTACACATAGGGTGATGAATTTCAAACTTTTATTTCTTGTAATTTTGAAAATCCTACATAAATTTGAATGTGCACACCCAGATCCTTTTGAAATTCATTGACGTTTTCTATTATCAATCCATCTGCGTGAAGAACAATTCCAACTTATCTTTGAATGCCTGAAATCAATGCCCATGATGAGAAAATGTAAATTTGGTGCTTGTAAATTACACAGATGGGACTATAAAATCTTTCATAGATATGGTTCATTTGATTCTATATTTATGTTTCAATTTTACCATTGCACACAGTCATAGAGATTAATGGTATTGTAAAAAAAATTTAATAAAAAAAGGCATACCTGCTGGATCCAAGGTCCAAAAGAGAGTTGGCTTTTGACACACCCGGAGATGGGGAAAAAGCCATAGGGGACGAAAAGCCTGACATCGGAGTACCTGTAAGTAGGGCAGTTTATTTTTAGTTTGGAAAAATTAAATCAAATATCAAGTTAATGTTTCAATAATGATATTTAAAGTCAGATAGAGAGAATGCAAGTTCCATAAAATAGCATAAAATAATCTGGAAACTTTGTTAATTACAGTTGTCCTTGACTTTGAGCACATCTAATCTCATCTTTTTGTATTTTATAGACTGAGTACACTGAGCTCAAACAAAAAGGAGATTGACATGTAGCTCAAAATAAATACATTTTCATGGTTGATTTCAGTACTACTTTAAATAAATTATTTAATGAAGTTCCCAGTCAGTCTGGTTATTAAATTGGGAAAATTGTAAAGATATGAGAGAGTAACAAAAGGAGACACATGAGATGCAAAAATAAATAAATAAATAAACACAGATTTCTCTAAACTGTTTTTAAGCTCTTTAGGAAAGGCTTGTTAGACCAAGATGTAGGGCAGCATGATCTGAACAAGTGCAACAGTGTTGGTGTATCCTTTATTCATACTTTAAGCCATTTTTTATCACAATTAAAAAATGTGATATATAGTCAAATATCTAACAGTGTTTGTGTTTTTCTGTTTTAGGTTTATTGCAAACATATTATGAAACATATAGTTCCTAAAGGACTTTACCAACTTACCAACATGTTACCCGCAAACTGTTTTATGCTGTGTTAAAAGACAACATCCCCAAATGATGAGCGGGAATCAATTTTATGTAATCATACTTCCAATACAGTTCCGATGTGACCTTGCTTTAACCTTACATAGCATCAGCCATCGGACTAATGTGAATTCCAAGATGTGTAAATCTGTGGTTCATGGTAGACTTAAACTGCAGCTTGTCTAAAGTCATGTAGCAGAAATCTGTGCTAGGCTGCTAAAGCTATGTTGTAGAAGAATTTTTAAAAAAGTGGAGATTAAGCTTCATTTAACGCTCAATAACATTGGTGTTAGCTTCGTTGCCAATGAAGAAATACATTGTTTTCTGTACTTGTTTGTACATTTAAGACTACCATTCAGCTAGCTTTAGTTCTTGCTAGGCTATCTACCATAAGCCATTGCTTGAAAAAGAAAAAGAAAATTACTACACTGTGTAATTGTTTTGACTAAGAACATAAAAGTAACAATTATTGTTATTGTTGCTAAAATTGTGTTATATTTCATTATGTCAAGGTTACTTTTATTTTGACACTTTGATCAAAGTAAAAACACTACGTATTGAAAAGGAAAACATACGACTATAATTTTCGTTCTAAATTGTCATTTTGTAACTGAGGGAACAATTGCTATTGCCTTATTCCAATCAGTTGACTGGCAGTGCACAGCAACAGGTAGGAAAGCGGCATCAGTTTTAGCATTTTTAAGGTGGTAACATTTCAAAAGCGCACTATGCCCTAATACTGGTAACTGGCACACGTCTCCAGAGCTGCTGACAAATAGCTATTACATATGCTCAATCTAGTAGGATTAATGGAATAAATAGATGACACATCCCAATATTTTGGATGCACAACCCTAGAGTCAAATCTGAGTCATTACCAATCCACTTGTCAGCATAACTTTGATTTGTCCAAGAGTAAGATCTGAATGGTTCTAGTGTAGAACCGACCTGCATTGCTGGGAACAAGTGGTGGGGTGAGGAGGCTGACAGTGCCATTGGGGAGCCCAGAGTTCCCGAATGAGGTGATCAAGGGCAGGGTCATTGGCACTGGCACCAGGGGTTGCACAGAGGGTAAAGGACGATTAGCTGGCATGGGTGTTAGAATGGGCATGGTGGAAATAGTTGGCATGGATGAAAGACCGACTGACAGGTTTGGCATGGATCCCATTCCTATACAAAGGAAGCACACAGGTAAACATGCAGACACCATGAAACATCATGGTGTTAAAGTGAGTCACTTTCATGTTGTATGTTTTTTGTTTTTTTTGTAGGTAATCAAGGTGAAACTCAAATACAGTGCATGATTCAAGAATATTACCAAACCGTGCCGAAGAAGACATGTTTGAGCTGCTGTTTAAAGTCGGAGGTTGCTTCATGGTAACTGGCAAGGATGAGGGTAAGTTTCTGCCCTGAAGCGTAAGTTTAATAAGCTTCATAGCAATGGAAAACTCCAATCTGTCCATCTTCCCGTCACTGTCCATGTCAGCCAGGTTCCTGTAGGAGAGAAACTGGTAAAACTGGTGCATAAAGTCCAGCGAGCTGTTTATTCCTGGGGTTTGTTTTCCCTTTGGAGAGACAATAGAAAAGGCAAGTCACACAAGGAACAAGGCGCTGGTGGAATTGAATTCCAGCAACATTTTTCTTTACACAAAAACAGCAAGCACACACACACACACACACACACACATTTCTGATTACAGAGTACACTCAATACTCGCCCTGCACCCCCGCCCAACACACATATACACAGTTTACTAGGTGTGGCAGGCAGTGAAGGAAATGAGCTCTCAACAGGAAGTCAAAAACAACTCGATGAACTGAACTGACGCCTGCAAAACACAAAGCCTGGACCCACTGACCCAGTTGCTACAGCCTAAAAAATTTATTCTGTTGACGATTTACAGAATTTTTAGTTACCAGATCTCCGCCAAAACAGAAGCCGGCAGGCCGGACTGGAGAAAGAATTTCCTCGCTTGCTCCCCTGCGGACAAACAACAATGACAGAGGGGCTGAAAGATGGGAATCTGATACAGATCTTTGATAAGATGTAAAAGTTGTTTAAGCCACAACATTTTGACCTAATACTAAGGAGGCTTCTTTATCCAGGAGCTGCTGGATTGGCTAATTCCAGACTTAAATTTTCACAAAAATGTTTCTACAGTTTTAACAAAATTCACTACATTTGCCTCAGTAACTTTAAAGCTGCTAAAGCTCCTCTTACTCCTTGATAAACCTGAAATGGATTTATGAATGGGTTTACGGATGAATAAAGCCCACTGCCTTTGCAGCATCTGGATTAACTAGATTAGCTCTATTTAAAAAATCTATATGAAATGAAGGTTGCTGGACTAATTGTAGATCCTTTAAAGCTCATTGATGGATTTCTCTGACTTTATTTTGTTTCGGCAAGTAAAAACGCACAGCCCAAATCATTAGAATACTACAATTAGCATCGGATGTGGTGACACCAGTAAACTGAAAATGAATCGGTGTAAAACTATTGCATTCATTAAAATTGTATGTACTTCTGTCCCTTAGAAAAAGAATGAGGGAAATTCCAGACTTTTCAAAACAGCGTGGCGCCCCTGGTTTTTTACTCTAAACACAGCTCTCGTTTCTGTCTTTTGGTGTCTGTATCAGATGGTCTTCTGGGAGAAACGTTGAGCCAACTTCTCACTGATAGCATCAGATTACATCAGTCCAGCATCCTGGGAGCTCAGAGGCTGAGTAACCACATCAGATTCTTTATTGTGCTTTTTAAAACATTACTGAGGATGTTCTGCAGGGGGGCATAGCTTCTATGTAAGAGATGAGATTTTATCTGAATGTAATAAACTTATGAAGGAATACCAGGAATTCAAAAAGATCCCAGCAGAATCATGAAGAGATAAGCAGGGTCACTTTAGCTGACAGTGGACATACTGTTTTATCTGATCAAGGTGTTGAACCTTTTTGTTAGAGCAGCCTACCCGAGATGTAGCCAAGGATCGGTGCGAGGGTGTCAAACTGTTTATCATGCTTCCCTCTCTCCTCAGGAGTGATGGCCCAAACGCTGGAACCACCTGAAAGAAAATATAGGAGCAAAAAGGTGATTCTTAAAGGGGCTGAAAACTTCTCACACAGTATTAGATCCCATGGCAGTTCTTTATTACATCATTTCTCATGATGCTACTCTCATGAATGTGGTTTGAGCAGCAACAATATTATAATTGTTGCTTTTGTGTTAGATAAACTCAATTAGATCATTTTAAATATGTGGTTAATATCCTGTGGTGTCCTAGTTCATCATGTATAATGCATGAAAAGAGCTGACAAGACATTTTTTGTGCATATGTTATTCAATATCTGAACAATATCAGAATAAACAATAAAAAGCCACCAGCTTCCATTTAATAAAAGATACGATCACAATATAAACTTTGTCAGGCATGAGAGCTGCAGTCCATGTAAGGAAGGTAATGAATCTTTATCAAAAAGTCACACAAATTTCAACTAAGGTGGGTATGTCTCAGTCATTGTGTCCTTGGGCAAAACACTTCACCCACTTTGGCTGCTGCTGGTAGGCCTGTTGCGATAAACAATAAATCAATTAATCGTACAATAAATTAAAACTATCAACCTCATTTTAATTATCGGCTTTATCATTTCTTCCAGCCTTTTTCTCTTTCTGTTGATGACACTGAGCTCTCCAGAGTTGACCGGAGAGCTCTACTCCCGGTGCTCTCCACTGACCCTCCCTTCCTCATTTCCTTAGTGTAATGCCCAGCAGACACTACAAGATCTTAGAGTTGCCGGCCGATTGTCGGCCCATTTTCAAAACCTGAGAGATCACACATTAGCCGAAAGAAATCCTAGGTATAACGGTTCCATCGGGTTCGATCGTGCCGTGTGATGTCCAACAACGGGCACAAAGTAATCGCTACAAGTCCAGTTAACTAATTTTAAAACCAGGCATTAATCAATGCTCTAATACAATCTACCTGCAATCCATGTGACTCTAGTGTCAGCGTAACGTCCTGACTGAGTGAAAATCATCATAACCTATTTATGTCACGTTAACGAAGAACAGCTGAAAAGTTACCGGGTTCATCAACTGAGTAGCAATTTCGCTTCAGCTCCTCCCCTCGTCATTTCTATGTTCTTTGCATGGAATGTTTAATAAACATTAATGTTGTTTCCACATATCATCTCCAATGTCCGCTGGACTTCAGGTTGCCTTGTAATTCCCCCCTCTGTAATTTCCCCCTCAGAAAGCTTTCTAATTGGCTACCTGTCACATTCAACAGGCTGTGTGAATGATCCCAGTCGGGGAAAACCCCTACGATCTACCGTAACACACCACACAGTACAGGATGATCAGTTATGGAATTGCAAGCGACAATCTTAGAACGGCCAACTTCTACTTCCTAAGGGGAAAATCGGGGCAAAATAATCGTATAGTGTGAACTATTGCATCAGGTAGTTGATGTGACCATCTTCTCTACTTAAATCTAATGATTACTGAAGGGCAATATGGTATACAGACTTCCTAATCTGCACTCTTTTGCTTGAATGCAGTATTTATCTACACTTTGGCTTTATGTTGTTTAGTTTTTATTCAAGTACATTTTTTGTTAATGTTATTGTTATTTTTGTTTTTGGTTGTTTTGTTTATTTTGTTTATCAGTTCCAGTGTTAAGTGTTCTTTTGAAAATAAAGTGTATCTATCTTTGGCAGGAAATCGCATGCATTATTACGTCATTTCCATTAAATCAGTGTAAAAAGGTCTTCAAATAATATTATCGTTTATCGCAATAATTTTTGAGACAATTAATCACTCAGCAAAAGTTGTTATCATGACAGGCCTAGCTGGTGGTGGTCAGAGGGCCCAGTGGTGCCTCTGTTAGACTGCTCCAGAGCAGCTGTGGCTACAATCCTGTAGCTTACCACCATCAGTGCATGAGTGTGCATGTGACTGAATGTAGTGTGAAACGCTTTGGGGTCCTCTGGACATGATAAAGCGCTATATAAGGACAGGTCATTTACCATAAGCAACCAAAAGCCAATGATAACCCTTCAAAAAGCTGAAATGATTATACTGACTTCATCGCACACGCAGAATTCAATTTGCCATTCAATACTGCATTCATAATTTGTATTCCAAATGGAACCTCAGCAAACTTTCAACTGAAGATTATTAATTTATAAAAGTGTCCACACAGCTACTTTTCACCCCACTCACTCTGCTCTCACTGAAACATCCTGCCTTGAGTATGTATTAACGCAAATGTAAATTCTAACACCAGTTCACATTTATCCCTGAGAAAATATTTCACTATTGTTTTCTGTGAGAATAAAACAATATATTACCAAAAAAATAAATAAATTCATCCCAGAGGACAGATTTCGCCTGATTGGGAGACAAGCAGACACAGTGCTACAGTCATACCCCAGAAAATGCGTTTAAATGCACTTTGTGTTCAAAGTGCATTTGAACACAAATTGAACACAATTTTTAAAAAGGGTGTGAATAATCCTTTAAGACGTTCTAAGACTTGTGGGGAAAAGTCTTTACAAAGCAGAAAAACTTCTAGTAGAGCGACGCAAACTGCTACTTTGTCAAACAGAAGAAAAACAAATATTGGTGATGCAACAGATACAACTCATTAAGGAGTACTCATTATAATTTAACCATTAAATCAACTGAAACATAAATGAAGCAGTAATATGGGACAGCTAAAAAAAGAACTGCTCAATCTGAGCTGGCTTCTCAAACCTTTCATCCCTTGGTGCTCAACAGATGGGCTTTCCTGATGCCAAACGCTGCTGCCATGGTGATCACAGATTGCAAACAAAATGAGTACATTTCAGCTGAAACTGTCTGCAGCATTTGCTAAAAAATACAAAATAAAAAAAATCAAGGTTGTGACTAATTCTGATTAAGTACTTCATATTGAAACCAGTTTTTAACCAGTGTTCCTTCTTTGATACTAGATTGCAGAAAGTTCAGAATATCACACGTTTTACCAACAGAATGAATAAACTGGTAAAAAATTATGGGCTTCTCATCTTAAACATTGAATTCAAGAGACACTAATCTTTCTTTTATTCTGCTTTAAGATATAAGTATGTCAGATTATTATTCATTTGTCCTATGCATTGTAACATACAATCAATGTGTAGACATCGGTAGCCGATATTGTATATTGAGGCAAATGATTGTGGTCAAGTTCCTTCATAGGTTTCACCAAGGAAATATAATGAAAATGTTTTTATGCTGTGGCAATTAAATATAAGAGACATTACATACAATATATTTCCTTCTTAATACTTGCAAATAAAAATATTGTTGATGGTTTTGGTGACCTATTAATAGCAGTGGATAAAAAGTTACATCGAATTTCTTTAAGAATACACATGATTGCAATGACAGTATCAACTGCAATTAAGTTGCATTTTTGTTACTAATCTCATTCTTTTCCAATGCTACAATGTTCACATCTAAAGCTCTCTTTGAGCTTTAACTTCATGGGCAGAACAGAACAGGGATCCAAGGCTGAATATATCACCAGCGTACAGAGAATGATACGTTTGCCGAGCAAATACAGCGTCCAAGCGGTCCTTTGGGATTGCAGTGTCACACACTGATCTTAGGCTGATAATTTTGATGTGCCAGCTATGTGCTAGAAAAAATATGTTTTTTCATCTTAGATAAGAAGAACAGAAGCACTGTGGGTGCATATCTGCAGAGATATGGTGTCTAGGCTGTAATTTACTCTGCAAACTCAGGAAATGCCACCCTGCCCATGATGGAACTTCCACCCTGGCAACAAACCCAAACAATCTATAAGACTGTGCCAGCTATAGACAGACTTGGACGAGGAATACCACTTTAGAAATCTGGAATTTAGTAGCAGCACAAAAAGCAGCCAAAAAAAGTGTCGTGAGCAAAAAGCAGACAACTTGTCCACAATTTGGTATTTCTGTCTAAACAAGTTGCCCTAAACCACAACAGCAACAGCTGTTCAGGTGTGCGGGTTCCCCCCCCCCCACCCCCCCCTTGACAAAGCTGATGCTATAGCAACTCAGAGAGCCTGGCCTACTTCTGGCATCTTCAGCAAAAAGCTGCTGTAGACAATAAGAAAGTAATTAATCTCATAGAAAGATGTGAGTATTCTCCACATTGTCTGGATGGCTGCACCAGCCCCCCGTTTGGAGTTATTGCAAATGAAAGGACATTCAGCACAGGGCCACTGGGACATGCAGCTAGCATGGCCACATCCACAGCCTGTCAGTCGCCGCGTTGCATGTATCAGAGAAGGCCTGATGCTCTGTGAGTAACTGGGACAGTGCAAGGCTTCAAAAGAGGCCACTACGGATTGACATTTGTGCTGCTGGAGACCTATAGATGTTGTATGGGAGGCCACATGAAAACATGCCAGAATTATACATTGCTACTGTAATAAATCCAACGCAGAGAGAAAGACTCACTGACACTTGTGTCTAATTTCCAACAGCTAATGTCATTGAATTAACGTTCACATTATTGCTCACAAATTAATACTGGTGATTGAAAAAAAAAAAGCTAATATAAGAATACAAAGCACCTTTTTCTGCTATTAAAGCTTTTACTCTTTTGGGGTATGTGTGAGCTAGGCTGTCATTTTGCCAATTCTTTACAAGTGGATTGAGAGCATCTGTGAACAGCTATTTATACTTTTTGCCATATTAAATTTAGGTCTGGACTTTGACTGGACCAACCTAAAACATGAATTGTTCTACATTAGGGGTTTGTAGCACTCATAATAACTTTGTATAGCCGACACAAAAACAGCAATTCAAGAATGACACAAATCTGGTTTGTCAGCACAAGTGACTAATGAAATTTCAAATTCTGACATTTTTAAAATTGAATACGATACAAAGTATTTGTCCTGTACTAACCACCTTTTTCGCTTTCATTTCGATATTACTGTAAATAGTTCCAAAAACAGAAATGTCCCAGGATCAGACGCGGTTGGCCCAAATGATTAATCTTGATCTTAAAAAAGCAAGTGTTCTTGTCACTCAAATTTTATTTTTTTTCATGAGAGTATGTTAAAAAAAAAAAGTTATTTTGGATCATGACAACAATCAGGTCATAAAAATTTTGAATTTTTACCCAGAAACACTCTCAATTGATGACCCTGGCCCACAAGAAGAAAACATTTGGATACCACCAATCTAAACTATTCTGTTTTAGCTCTGACTGCATATTTTAGGTCACTGGAAGGTGAACCTCCACCTTAGTCTGGTTTCAAAGAATTTTGCAGCAACTACAGGATTTATGTCCAGGATTCCACTCCATTCATCTTCCCAGGTTTGTCCACATTTTTTTGTGCCCTCCTGCACATGCAGGCTTCTACAAGCTGAACATAAAACATAGAACAAAAATTTGGTTTATGTTTGATAAAAACATGCCTCTCTTGTAAATGAGATGTTAGATCTCAATGAGACAACCTGTATAAATAAAGATAAATAAATAAAGACTTTTTATAATCAATCTTTAATGGAGGCCATATTTGTGGAGCACACATTCATCTTAAATGTGTCTACAACTTAGTCCCTGACCTCTCGACTAATGTTCTCTAACAAACCTCTGAGGCCTTCACACAACAGCTGCATTTAGGCAAAATGTATCCAGATAGTCTCTATTTTCCTTTTGTTAACTTCTGACGGCAGTCGGTTTAATATTCCCGGAATTTCACAAACAGTTTTGTATAGTTAGGGAACAGGATTTGTTGACTAAAAGGCAGGGATGGTGGAAGGTACTGAACTCTACTGGTACAATTTATTAATTCCACTCTTATCTGTTTTCTTCAGTCCAATTAAAACAACTTCACTAAAGCGGCTCAGATATAATAAACCCTCAGATCGGTAAGGTCTCACCAGTACCACTGACATGAAATGGATTCATAACAGTTAAAGCACCACTGTAAACACATATAGGATGGCTTCTATAGCAACATCACCTGAGCTGAATTTAAAGCACCTGCACCGCATCTCGCCTCCACAGCAGCAGCTGCACAGAGACTCTGCCTTCTGACTTTTCCCTTTGTTGGGTTGTGTGCTGTTGTCTAGGTACTGTAATGTCCTCACTTAGGAGATACTCGAGTCTGTCCCCTGAGTGCACCGCTCCCGTCTATGGAGGAGAACATACCAAGGCTTTCCTCAATATTTACATTTCAAACACTTCACCTGAGACTCATCGGTTTATGTTCCAGATGGTGGATCAATAGTGTCTGCACACTGCAGCGTTTTAGACACCCAAGTTACCTGCGCGCGTTTGTGTGTGTGTGTGTTTTTTAAAGGCTTGCTGCATACTGTCCACGTGGTTGAGGAATTGACTTCAGTGCTTCAGTGAGAGCACAGAAATGCAAACTGCTTTTCTTTTCTTCCTGTGCTATTTCATGGAATGGGAAATAACAGTAATAATAGCATTAGGAAAACTAAGTTTTACACATTTTTTTCCAATATGTAGCAACTTAGGTCATAATCAGTGTAAAAAAAATTAATGACATGTCTAAAGACAACAAAACAAAGGTTTCAGTACAGGGAATAGAGACCAAAAAAGATTTATATTTTACCCAAAAGCAATTAAAGTTCTGTGTTCAAATTGAAAACTTAATATGGGTCCAATTTTATGAATAAACAAAACATAAAAAAGGACTTAGTATAAGTCCTATAAGACCTTTTATCCTTGAATGCAGACCAATAAGCAACAGTAGCCCAACATAGTACAAAGACAAGTAATTGTTACTGCCAGCAAATCAATGAGCTATTTTGTCTTGATGACCTGATCGATAAATAAACAATCATAATGTTAAAAATAGGCCCTGAAATAACCTCATATCTGTTGAGTGTAATTTTATTTATTTCTTCATTCCTATGTTTTTTCCAATAGAGATGCACGTCATGCACAAGATTTTAAATTGTGTCCTCACCATTCATGGCTGCAGGTGGAAGGCTCCCAGCAAAGAGGGAGGTCCTCTACTCAGTTGGCTAGCTGTCAGACATCTGCAAAAAAAAAAAGACAGAGGTCCGAGTGTGATTGTGTGTGAGTCACAAAGTAACGGAGGTGTAGGAATCTGTTTGGGGTTAATGAAGGAGGAAAAATATTGAAAACGGGGCAGGAAAAAAGTAAGACAAAACTAATCACTTTCCAGAAATGCAATGGAAAAATTGTGAATGGCTAATAAGGATGATGACGGCAAAAGGACAGATGGGAAGGGAAGAGAGAAAACAGAGACAGATGATGTCAACAGAAGACAGGCTGCTGAAGTGATGGTGTGTGAGAAACAGGCTGCTTTGGTTTGTGTCTGTGTGTTATTTATTTTATTTTGCTTGTTTTGACAGCAAAAAACAAAACAAAACAAACAAACAAAAAAAAACTAGTAAGCACTTAGCTGGAGACAGATAATTCAGTTTGTCTCACATGCATTGCATCCAATACCCTCAAAACTCCACCTATTTCCTGGTTGTATTGGATTTTAGATAAAAGCCAACCATTCATTTTCTGTTGAACTAACATCGCTCATTGTTAGAAATTTGATAAATCGGTAGAGAAGTGGAAAAAAAAGCACAAAATCCATAAGAAGCATCAAGGTATGTCAACGATTTAAAAGGTCAGTTAGAAAAACCGAGCAAATTTACCCATCATCCGGCTCATACAGTTTAATGCTTTTCTCCATCTCTACTGATTATTAAACTGCATTGAGTAACACAGCTGTTGCTGAGCATTGCTGATTAGCAGGCTGAAGAAAGGCAACAAGCTTTTCCCCTTGCTCTCGACATATAAAGCTCTTAGAGTGTGTTTCTGGTCATGAAAGAATGTGGACAGTCATCATGTGTGAACTGAAAGAGCACTTAGCGCCAAGCATCATATTTGGTGAGCAGCCGACTGCAGGCACCAGCTGACAGCCAACTAATTACCCGTCTAATAGCTTATTACTACAATGCCTACATGAAAACTAGAACTATTTGAAAGGATTTAGTCTATGTTTTTGGTTAAGAGTAGGTACAGAAATCTAAGCAAAAATTCTAAATGTAACATATATAATTATCTGTTGTACTATTTGCTGTTTTCCACCAATCTTAATGACTACAATGTTTGTTTTCCACTGTTATGTAAATACAAAGATACCAAGAAACGGCGCAACTTTTACCATCATCCCATCATCATCTCAAACCTGCTTGTGCCTAAAAGCAACATTAAGAAAGTTGTGTATTTACTGTTGATTGACTGCTGCTCTGTTTGCTATTATGAAGGTCTCGGCTGCCACTTAAAGAGGTTACTATGACCTTCATTCTCCATGCCTTGCAAAGGATAGTTTCACTATAAAATAAAGAAAACACTTTAGTAATCCAAACTGTTTGAGCAACTGATAAGAATAAAAAAGTAAGATGAAGATGGGTAATAAGTACTCTCTGTTACTCTACAGTAACAGAGAGAAATTTGCTCTTAAATGTTTCAAGTCTAGAAAAAATTACCTTTTTTTGTTTCCCATTGCAAACACTTTATAATGACTAGATGCATTTTCAGTGAAACTAGAAATAACAACTAACTCTTTGGGTTGGGGAGTGAATAAAATTTAACATCAAAACTGCCAGGTCAATGTTTTACAAAACTTCAGGCCTGAAGGAGCTGACAGCAATGAATTTGGTTTATTCCAAACCTTTGTGGTTGAGACCCTACTAGTTTGCAAATCTCAATTCCCTTTTATTTTTGGAAGAAGAATGACATTCGTTTTATTTGAACATAAAATAAAAACAAAACCTCTGCTGTCAAATTCAAATGGATTTGGTTTTGGTTTTTAATGATGCAATAAATTTAAGTAAGCTAGCTCTTTTTTAAGGCTACACATACAGAACCATTGCTATGACTCTTAGTGCTAAAAGCTGCCAGTCTGTTAGAAAAAAAATATGTGGGCTGGTCAGCAGCAAAGAGAAGCTGCTTTAATAACAGAGCGTCATCACTGTGATGTAATGGAGAGAGGTGTTTATGTGGATACAGAGGGTGAGGAGAGGCCACTGGATAATAAGGAGTCTTATTTTCATGGAAAACATTACCTGAGGCACTGAGTTAAATGTAGCTAACTACTGACTGACAAGTCAGACGGTGCTGGTACCTCTACTGCTACCTTACTCATCATGCAGAACTCAGGATATATTTCTAAAAAACTGGCAAGCTGAGCAGAGGCTTAGACTCACATGGTTAGGATGAAAATGTATGAATGTTACTAAAGTAAAGAAATGTCCTTATAAAGCCTGTAGCAGAAAACAATGTGGATTCACGGCTGCAGAAAGTGCAGGTTATATTTACAAAGCTCTGTCAGGAGAAAATTGGCACAACTGATAAAAATGATAAAATGCTCCGAAGTTCAGATTCAAACGTTTAATGTTTTCCTTCCTATTAATTCAGGTTTATTCTTCAGTAATTGTCCAGGAATCCCCTCCCCCCCACAATTTAGAAAATAAAGGGAGATTTTCGCTTTTGTTTGCTTCAATTTGTTGATCTGTCTTTCCTGTTTCTTAATGTATGACTACAGGGGACACTGCAATTATTTCATAATATAAATTATTGTCTGGACACGCCAGCTCTGCCACTTACTTAAGAGCACTAAGCCACCCATTGTGGCATCTGTCCCTGCATGCTCCTGATTTAATCTATGGAGTAATTTATGAACAAACCTGTTCATGGCGTAGGAGAAGGCACAGACCCAGTTTCAAAATAAAATTCTAAAAATAAATTGGAAGCATGAGAGAACACAAACCCTTTAAGCTTTTCTAATTCATTCAGGAAACATTCACAATTCAGCCATTTTTTGTAAGAATGACTTCGGATTGAGGCAGTTTAGGTTTGAGTTTGGGATGTAGACACAATCAAGGACTGAATGTGAAACTTTGTATTCGAATGTAAATTTGCAATGGGGTTGGTTTAGGTGACCATGGTCAATTCCTGTCACACCACTGACCAATGCTAGACTCTTCTAAACTACGGTAATCTTAAAAAAAAAAAAAAAAAAAAAAAAAAGACCCTTGCCAGTAATAAACCTGGAAAAATGGGGAGAGAATACAGATTATTTTGAAAAATACAATTGAAATTAAGCTGTCCTTTTTCCTCCAGTCCATATTGGTGCACTATGTTGCTTCATCACTGGGGCTCAACATTATAAGACCATGTGATTCTGACACTGTTGGTAAACATTATTATGTCAGTATCATTTTTGAAACACATTAATCCATGTGAGGTGTGTGTATTTACTGCAGCAAGTGCAATAGACTAAACAGCACTCTGACATGCAAACTGTGAATTTATGACACTTAACACATAACCCAACAACTCTTGCTTTCCAGACAATCTTCTGTGACATCAATAATGCACATACTGATACCCACACATAAAATTATACTAAGATGCAGTTTAGAAATAATTTTTGCAATACTTTCGTAAACCACGGCACATACAAAAAAACAAAAAAAAAAAACACACACCTGGAAGTGCTGTTTAAGTGTGCCTTAAACGTGTTTGCATTTAGCTGTCGTATGCAAACACGTGTAGTATTTAGTGGACACTTATCCGCCCTCATGCACAAACACTTGAATGTCTTGAAGTGTGTGAGGTATATTACCTCCTGTTGACTATGGAAGACAGCCTTCACTGTTTAAACAGGACGTATCCTGGGTAGATCCAATAATGAATCAACAAAAGAAGACAAAGACACCCTTTATATCAACAGAACGAGTTTCGCTGTTTATATGTTTTTTTTTCTATATAAACAGTTTCCGAGCTGGATTTGAGGCATTGGGTATATCAAAAGAGGGATAGTGGATTTGTTTCCTGACCCATCATCACACAGAGGTCACGAACGAATCAAAGATCCTTTCACTCTAACCAGCATGCTGATTGACACCTGTGTGCACCACTCCAGCCTAGATGGATGTGGCATATCAATGCTTCGGCCTGTGTGTGTCCAAATGTGTCCAACACACCCTGCAAGCACAGAAGAGGGGCCTGTTCTGGCTGACACAGTCCAGGAAGCCTTTCGGAACCGTGGACATAAAGACCCCAGTGTATGTGCGTGTGTGTGTGTGTGTGTGTGTGTGGTGGGGGCGTGTGTGTGAGTGTAAGCACTGTGTGTTTTGCCAGTTCACAAGAGCAGACGGATGCGCAGCACACAGACATATACGTCTTCCTCTGTTCTGGTAAAATCCAGGACGTTTCTGCTAGGACACTCATTCATATCTTTCTGTCACAGTTACAGGTCAACTCAATAAATAACTGTGGTCTCTTTAACACAACATTCTCCATCCCCCAATACACATGACAGCATGTCCTACCTCAGCGGTTTTTCTATATGTTGCTTTTATTTTGTTTAGTTTTGTTGCCTTAAGATTAAGGTAAAATTAACTGGTATTTATGCCAGTTACTTATATATATATATATGAAAATGTCAGAAAAAAATGACACTGAAAGTCCTTTTCTGGCCACTTGTATGACCACAATAAATGGACAATGAACTTGTGTATGACCCCTTGCAATCTCAATCCATTCTTCCACATTTTGTTACATTACAGCCACAAACATCAACTGTGTTTCACTGGAACGTTATTTGGTGGAACAACACAAAGATGTTTGTGAAAAGGAACAAAAATGCTGGGTTGTTTTCAAGACTTTTGAACAGATAACGAAAAGTGTGACCTTAATTCCTGTATGGTCTCTGATGCTCATAAATTAAATGCAGTGTAATCATTTACCATCATCAGAAAATATTAAGAGCGTCACACGGGTTATAAGACATGGCAGTCCATCAACAATGTCTGGCCAGGGCAAGGAGACAAATCTTTGTCCCAGTGAAACACGGCGGTAGCAGCAACATGCTGAGGAGGTGATTTTCTTCAACAAAGACACATAAGCTGTTTAGAGTTGAAGGTTAGATGGTGTGAGATCATTTCAGGGCAATCTCAGAAAAGCGCCTCAATAACAAAATAATCCTAAACATACAGCCAGAACTAGAATGGAATGGTTAAGATTGAAGCATATTTTTGTTTTGCATTAAGTCCAGTTGAGAATTTGTGGCCCAGAAAAGGCGATGTTCACAGATTCAATCTTACTGAACTGAAGCTTTCACAAAAAATAAAAGAGAATTGTTTCAGTGTTCCTAGGTGTAAAGCCACTGGAGACTTGCAGCTGTAAACGTTTTTGTAAAGTTCTGACATAGAGGGGCTAAATACAAACGGGGAGGGGAAAAAAATTCAGAAAACAATTCAGTCATCCAGTTCACAATATTGCTCTACTTGTGTTGGCCTGTCACATGTCAGAGTATGAATATTTCTGCAAGACTCTGTAGTTATGTCATGTCTTGGCAGGTGGATATTTAACAGCCTCAGCTGAGATTGGGCCAGATGTCACAACTGCTGCGGTTTAAATGGACTTTGCCACTTCAGCAAAGAAAACCTCCAAGCAGCAAAAGAACACACACACACCCACACACTCAAGACACACTGCAAGCTATCTATAATTCGTCTTCTCCACTGCAGTGAATGAACACATGCCTACCTAAACAGCTTAATTTGTTCCAGTTGTCAAGCTCAGTATTGAAAATAGACTCTCACCTGAAGACAAGCTTATCTGTCAGGTGCTGCAAAGGGGTACAGCAGTAAGATAATAGATACAACTACCGCACTTTAACAAAAATAAATAAACAGGCTACGCTTCAGCTGTATTTTCCCTCCTTTATAAATCTGGATTTAATGATTTACCAGGTCACTGTCAGCGTCAAATTGAGTCTCTTTCTCGGGAAACAGGATTATTAACCTCCAGAATGAGATGTGTTGTCTTCAAACAGTGATGTCATGTGACACGACATCTCAAGATAATTATAAATCACTTAAAGTATTAATCCCCCTTAGCCCTCATCAGATAACAAAATCGCGTTTTTGCAGCCAACAGACTATGACTTAGGAAGTTTAATTTTAAGTTTGTCATTTACAGGAAACATTTTTTTTGTAGCCATATGGTGTGTTCCCTTCTCTCAAACGCAGACAATAGGTTGCTTTTCAGGACAGGTTTCATAAAACCCACATCTTGTCAGGACGGCAGGTCCACTGCAGCAAAACAACCCACGGTGTTAATTCGCGTCGCCGCATCGCTTTTAGGCTCCGTATTTCATTTAATAATAACAGGACATCCCACTTACCTCAATGGAACAGGTATAATAAATAATCAGAAAAAAAAAATCCACATCACATTCACGACAACTAATTGCTACGTTGTGAGGTGTTTTTCCTTTCCTTTACCTTTTTTTCTAAGCAGTAAAATGATGTTTAATAATTTACCTGTTGCGGTGGGATAGCGGCGGGGATCGACATCCAGGCTGACAATCAAAGCGCGTAGAGAAGGAGGAACCGTTCCAGCAGCCGGGGCGGGCGCGGACTGAAAATGGGCGTCTCCAGTCCGAGTCAAGCTCCGTCGGTTACCCTAAGTATTTCCGTCGGTCTTAAAAAATAAAGTTTATTTTCCTAAAGAAAAGAAGAAGAGAAAGAAAGAAAGAAGAAACTAGGATTTGAATGAAGTTTTTATTTTTTTTTACCCAACAGGCCTATGTGGTATGCTACATACTTCTATTGATAAACACCAAAAAAGTAAATTCAGTTCAATTCACTTAAAAAAAAAATACTGTATTTACTTCAAAGGGTATTTTGATTGTTTTCCAAACTCGTGTAATCTAAGCATCTTAAACGAGTCGCTGTGAATGATGCTAGGTGCAGGTAGCAGCCAGTCTTGCAAGCAATCTGAAAACGCCTCTGACTGAGGATTGTTTTGAATGGCAGTCGGCTATCATGCTAACTGCTCAATACCTGCAGCCGAGATGATGTTCCACAGCAACATGTCCTGGATGACATTATTGGTTGTTGTTGTTCACATGCAGTGATTCACCACATGTGCTTTTGAGATGGTTTGAATTTTTTCCTGTTAATATCTTCTGTTAATATCTTTGGAGTGGAGAGACTCACTTTTATCAAATTCTCCCTCCCTCTGCAATATTCATACTCTTCCCATAAATTGTTAAGTATGTTTGCCTTAAAACGTGATTGACGTCCTAAGGCAAATAAAAATGTGACAATTTTCAAAGTGCAAAAATTAGATTACACTGAAATCTTTCATGACGTTTAACTGAGAACATATGCGATCAATAAATAGTTTTACGTCAAGTGCATCATTTTGGTATCATTGTCTGCCATTTTAAAGTGTGTAAATTCAGACAAGCCGGACTTATTCTATTTTTTTGAAAGCTCATTAAATGCTTAAATTGCTCTTAGATGAACAGAAACATGTAATTAAATGCAATTATGAGGTTAACTGTGAGCCCTCATGAAAGAAGGAATCTAAATTTCGGTCGGCCAAGAGCGCCACTTACAGCCCAAGCTTGATATTGTAGCTTATTTACCTTGTAACGTTTCTGAGCTGGCAGACTGATATCTGTGGAAAATAACCTAAAAGAATGAATGATTAAATAAATAAATGAAAAAAAAATACTGTTAATGTATTTTACAAAACGAGAACCTTTTTTTTTCAATACATAATTTGCTTTCAGGCCTAAAAATGAATATATGTTCTGAAATTGCTTTAGTTAAGTTTTGGGAAAATCATGTGACTACAGATCATGTGATTTTTAATCTGTAATTAGATTCTCACAGTTAATTTCTAACTGCTCTAAATATTATCTGGAATAATGCAGAAACCTTCAACACTGACATGAGAAGCTCTACTGAAGCTTAACATGGAGCATATCCTGACTACTATTATAAAAAAAACTTGACTGTATATGGCTGCATCTAAAAAAACTTCATCACTGACATTACACAGAGGGATGCAGCAGGATTTTTCTTTGAATTTTAAACCTAAAATTCAGGTTCTTAGAAAACTGGAATTATACATAAAATCAAATGAACCATCATTTTTAATACATGAAAAGGTTAGCCTTCCAAAGAATATTACCATATTCACTGGTACCATGCTGGGTGCAGAGGTGCTAAAACCCGCAACATATGTGCAATTAGTATTTGTGGGATTTAAAAATAAAAAACAAAATTAATTTAATAAATAGTGTTGTTAATAAAGGTTTATTTGTGATTTAATAATAAACTTAAATAGATCCAGTCAGCTCTATTTAAACAGTTTCATTTACCATAACTGGACAGAGAAACCAAACTCAACAGCCTACAACAATTTATTTCAGAAAAAATAAAATAAAATACAGAAATCACAGTGATCAGGATTAACTTTCGCATCCCTGACCACCAGCTTCAAGGCGAGAACCAAAGACAGCAATCTCTTTCAGTCATTCTTTCACTTGAACTGCAAACTTTAGCATATTTTAAAACAAAATACTTCAAACTAGACTCAAAAACCAAACTTCAAACTTTTGAATTGGAAAATAAAATAAAAATTCAACCTCTTTTTTTTTTTTTTTACTGTAGCCCATTAAGCAGCACAAATCTTCATACTCAGCTGTTTCAGGAAGTGAGTGTTTCAATTAATGGTAGAAGCCTGGACCGCTATCAGGCTATTTGTTTAGAAGGCCCTGAACAGCTGGTTTGGCATGTATCCTAAATGAAGAAAAGATGTTTGAGCTTCTCTCTCAAGGATAGCCAACTCCTGGACTGTGGGGGCCAGAACATCCACATGACCCTTATAGTTTCCGCCTGGGGAAAGATAACAGGCTTGTTGGTAAGAAACTGCAGAGCGGTAAATATTTATCGCTTCTATAAAGATGAAAAAGGTGGCAGATACCTCCCAGAGCTCTGCGCTGTCCATACGTCACTTTTCCATCAAACTCATCTACAGGTACTTTAATATCTGTGTCACACTGAGTGATGGTGCATTTCAGATGCTCCTCGATTTCAGACAGAAGCTGGGATAACAGGAAAGAGGGGAGAGATACAGGGCAAATGAGACCTGTGCTAGAAGCATCTGCCAGAAAGACAAACACATGTGCTTCTAAACATCACCTTAGAAACTCCTTAATCAAACAAGGCAAACTTTTTCATACACCACTTTTACTTTGTTGCGTCGGACTATGCTAATGCTCACCTCCTTCTCGTTGTACCATATGGTGCACCCTCCGTCATCCTTCAGTCGGGTGTTGTAGCAGCCTCTCCCTCGGTTCTGACAAACATGGTACCACACCTACAGGGATGAAAGATGCACCTACAAGCATTAAAACAGAGGAGCTCAAACTGAATATTGGGAGTCCTGTCGCCTAGATTACCTTTTCTTTTTCCATAGCAACTAGGGAGATGGCAAGTCCCATTCTGAAAGGTAAAGAAATATTATATATCCTCTGAATCAAATATGCATTTTTACAGGAATAGTGTGGATCAAACCAACAAAAAGTAGAATAATTTTAACACATGAACCAATGGGATATCCAAATTTAGTCAGCCTCCTTTACCCTGATACCTATAATAAAGTTCAGTGCAATCAATTGTGTTCAGAAGTCTGCTCTTCTGATGAAAGACTCCAAAGGGCTTACCTCTCTGCTCTACCAACTCTGCCGATACGATGGACATAGTTCTGCTTCTCATCAGGCAGGGTGACATTAATCACTGTTGTTGAATTTGTGAAGGGAGAAACAGGACGTTGTGAGAACAAGTGGCAGAAGCACCGATATGAATAAAGCGGATGCAGCGACAAAATCTGTACCGTAAGGAACGCCGCTGATGTCGATTCCTCTGGCGGCCACATCTGTGCAGATCAGCAGCTTCACATCTTTTCTCTATGAACACGAGAGGACCTTAAAATGTCTAGCAACTGGCGAAACCGCATCAGAAAGTCGTGTTCGTCTTTGGTTCTCACCTTGAAGCGATCCAAGTTATTTTTCCTCTCATTCGGCTTTCGATCACCATGAAGGCAAACGCAGGAGAACTGATGACCTTTGCTGTCTGGACCTGAAGAAAACGCGTTCCAAATCTATGATTCAGTAATGAAGTTTGCAAATCAGTGCTGAATTTTAAAATGTCTGTCCACCTCCTCCTTGCTGAATGAAGTATTGCTCCATGTTGTCGCAGTCGATCTTGGTGCGACAGAAGATTATGGCCTGGTCCATTTTGTGCTCTTTGATGGCTCTGACCGTGTACTCGCCCTTCAGCATCTTGATAGCTTCTGACCACATTTCTAACCAAGAAGGTAAACAGAAATATTTGTAATCTTCACTGGAAGAAAGAAAAAAAAGTATGTTTCTAATTAAGAATATGGTGAAACATGGCATAGACTTTACCTGGTGTATTGGCTCCTGGTCGGGTGTTATCTTTGGCATGAACTTCATCAGTCTAACCAAAGGAAAGTAGATTGGAATAAAAACAAAAGCTTTCCTCACCAACCTTTAACACTATAATATGTAATCTCTTTTGCATCTCACCCGGATGTGGTTCTTGCCGAGGCGCTCCCACTGTCGGTCGGCCTTTGGGTTGACCGGCACCACCACATGGTGGACGGACTCCGGGACAGAGTCCTCACCTTTAAGGTCCACCCAAGTGGGAAAGTGCATGATGCGTTCGGAGAGCTTCTTTACGTCGAAGGAATGCAGTGTGGCAGAGCACACAATGACCTGGGAAGAGTAAGTGGCATTGATTTTTAAGATACAGCAGAGACTTTTTTTTTTTCCAGAAGAGTTCAAACTTGCTTTAAATCTGATGGAAAACACCTAAACTGAAAATATTAAAGCAATGGAGAAGGGAAGTCAATCTCTAAGCACCCTGCAAGACTTGTAATTTCAGAATTTTCCTCACTGACTCTTACAGCTAAAGATAAGTGAGAAAAATGTGGGTTTATCCCAACTAATATCATCATGGAAATATTCAACAATCACATTGCAAACCGCATAATTTCCTAACATCATGCACCTCTACTTAGATTAGTGGTTTGCATTATGATTACAATCCTTAACATCATCATTAATGATACCTGCAGTCTCTTGCCATCAGAGGTCACCTGAGGGATTTGTTTGTGGATCCTATTGATGAAGTCTGTATATCCGGCTGTTAGGAGACCATCCTGAAGACAAAGTGAACCCCGATACATGTTAAAATGTAGTGAACTATGTCGTTATTAAAGTGGATTAAAACTTTGCAGATGTGTTGCACATACACACTCATCCAGAACCAGGAAACGGACTTGGGACAGACTGAGTTTTCCAGTGGAAACAAGGTCATCCAGTCTTCCAGGTGTTCCCACCACTATGTCTACCTGATAACAGAATCAAGTATACAGAAAGTAACCCCCCCAAAAAAAAACAGAGAAAAAGAAACAAGAAAAGAATGAAAACTTGCGTATTTTAGTTTGTGTTTCACATTTAAACCAATTAAGCCTACAGATATTACATACCCCCTGTTCCAGAACTGCTAACTGCTCTTTAGCTGGTACACCCCCGATCACAAGAAGCTCCCTGTAATCACAGACGAGGAAACTTAGCAAATGCTCATTGGAGAAATTACTCTCTAACACTCTGGCTCCATCTGCTGGCAGTAATTTGGAATTACAAATACAGACATGCGGCGTTCACCATTGTTTATCCTACCTTAGCTTGGGATTTTCCACATATTTCTTAAAATGCTTGACATTGTTGAAGGTTTGCTCTGCCAGCTCTTTGGATGGCTCAATGATCAGAGCTTTGGGTGTGTTTGATGAAGCCTTCACTTGAGTCACTTTGGCACTGCCTGCAGATTCACAAGATTATCAAAAATGAAGAAACAGTAGAACTCTTGGATATTGTAATATGAGGAATATAGAAAAAGGCCTTTTATTATAAAAGGGAACGAATATTATTTCTATTTCAAAATTAAATTTGGAATGCTTTTTTTTACCTGTTTGAGAGGATTTAATGGTGTGACTCTCTGATGCCTGATCCAGAGCAACAAACCCACTTTTAGGGGGATGTTTGAAGTCTTCTCCTCCAAAGTTGAACTTCAGCTCAGCATTCTAACAAGACAGAAAAATGTAGGCTTGTATGGCACCATGGCTACATGGTACTTAGTTTTTGATTTTTACTATTAAGTATTTCTACTTAAATGAGCCTAGAGATACCTTTAGGACGCATGAAGCAAAAAAGCCCTGGCTGCTTAAATTTTGAGGGATGTCAAAAGCCGATCCCAGGTCGTTTCCTAGGAAAAAGAAACGGCAAAATGTTACTAACCAACAACAGCTCAACATGTTGCCTACATCTTTTATGATCCAAAAATGAATAATTATGATGCACCATTTTTAGAGAAGGAGATCTGCCCCTTATCTAAATCCAGGTAGCATCCGATAGTGTCATGCATGGTAAACTCCTGAAAGGAGGGAAAGGCAGATGAAATTTAAAACAAGCAAACAAACCAAAAAATATTCACAAATTGATTATGTTTCGTAACAACAGAGGAGTAATTTCCACCTCCCCATAGCTGTCAAATTGCTTGTTGTTGGATTTCTTTCCGGTCCCACCAAAACCAAAGCCATACTTGTCAGTTCCTGAGAAACACAACAATTTACAATTCAGTTACTGCACAACTGACAAGATTTTTAGTTTACTCTTGTAGGCTGGAGATTTTTCAACACATACCCAAATCCAGAGCAGCTTGACTGGTAGACCAACCCACCCGGCAGAGACCCTGGTCTTGGCAGGTTACCTCATAGTAGTACTTCCCTACATATAATCCAATTGAATAAGTATTATGAGCATAGGTTTCTCTTATTCATAGTAGTTTGGTAGATAATTAAAAATCATGTTCACTGACCTTTTGTGACACCTTTGGTGGAGCGGCAGCCGTGCCACTCTTTGAACTCCCTGCTCTGGCAGCAGAGTCCATCGGGGCCAATTGCTAAGCAGACCAGCAAAGAAAGACGTGTTGCAAATTACAAAGCTGCAGCTTTTAAAGTGTTTGTCTTAACAGCAGGTGGGCTGTCTTTTAATGCAGATAGGTTCTCTTAAACTTCTCTTACCAAAGGCTGGGCTACGATCATATGGATTCATCTGCCAGGTGTTGAAAACTAGGATGAAGCAAAGATTATGAGTAGAAAATAAAAAGCAAAATAACTTTAGTTAAACTTTGGATATGTTTTGTAATATTTTATCAGATAGATAGATTAAATAGATTAGATAGAATAGATAGACTAGATGGAATAGATAGATAGATCTCACTTGCTCCCCCAGTTTTGACAGCGGCTCTGCCCTTCTTGCCCTCCTGCTGATCCTTCAGGGTTTCATAGACAATCTGGATGATTGGGATACTAAAGGCCTGGTGATCAAAGGGGAAGAAATACTTATAGCACACTGAACTTGTTCTACAAACCTCAACTTGATGTGTATGTTTGCTGAGGAGCAAATGTTTAAAAGTGGATTTCAAATGAAACGTGGCTCTACTTACGCCTGTCTTTCCACTACCAGTTTCTGCTGCCTGTAATAAGAATGAATAAGAAATTTCAGAGTCTGTAACATACTTGTGTCGGGTTTTTGAAAGTGATACATTTACAATGCCTTCCAAAAATATTCATGCCAAACTAGATTTTCAAAAATGTTTAACATTAAGTTTTATAGAGACAGGCCTACACAAAAAACCTCTTGAGGTTCAAACTGTAGCATTACAACCCTAAAAAGAATTACAACCAGTTCTAGTTACTATGTTGTGGTTTAGATGTAATCATTGTCATTTCTTGGAGTGGCTCAGTCAAAGTTCGCCTAAATCAAACCAAAATAATATTAACTATCACAAATAATTTCAATAGTAAAGCACCAGTTCAAGTGGTGTAAAGAGTTTTTCAAGCCATTGTACACAGGAGGAAGCTTACCATGAGAACATCTCCTCCACCAAGAATCAAGGGAATGGACTCTGCTTGGATATCTGTTGGCAGTCTATAATTAAGACAAAAAATAAAATAAAATAACAAGCATAAACTTTGCAGATAAAATGAGGGCGGAACAACAGAACAAGGAATTACTGATTTGGCAAACAGTGTAATGTAACTCACAGCCAATCCATCTCCTCCACAGCCTGCGCGATTTCAGGCATAACACCCATTTCTGCGTTTGTAAGACACATACTTAATGTTTCAGAGCGAATGTCTGGTTATTAATAATCACTATCTGCTAAAATAGCTACTGAACAAGTAGAGATTAATTAAATTATCAAGAAAAACTCACCAGAAAAGGCTGCCATTTTTACTGCAACGAGTGCTCCCCTACCGTATATTACGTGTTCAGAAGGAACGGCTTGGTGCAACTAGTTTATGAGAACGTCAAAACAGAAGAATCACAATAGTTCCGCATTAACTGCAGTATGGTTTAAAAACTCTGTAAACAAAAAAATAATTGTATTTTTACATAAATATAACATTATACTATGCAAGGTGAATGCAGGCACAAAAGACACCACATTTTTAGGGAGGATCAATACTGTAAAATTGTGTGGTCTCGCTACATTTTGTCTCGCTGCGCTTGCCGTAGGAGACATTTCTGACAGCTGTGGCAATCATGGCTGAAGACAGCTTAATGGAAGGCGAAGAGGAAAACATATTATACGATTTATTAGTCATTACGGAATGGCCACCGGAGACTGACACACAGGTTTGTCACCTCAGACATTTAGTTAGTGTTGTTAGGTTCGCCATTGTATTTTTTAAAGAATAAGTGTTAAGAAAGCACGAGAAAGTGAGCTGGACCCTGCCAGCAGCGCAAAGCCACGTAGTAGAAACATTATACAAGTTCTACTCCAATTGTGCAATTTTAATATTAATTAAGTTTATATGTGTATAATTCCTGTTCAATGAGTGTAGTAAAATTATTATACATGTAAAAAAAGAAGGTACTTTTCCTACAGACTTTTAAACTCACTGTTAGCAAAGTTCAAAAAAATTTGTACATATTCAGTTCAGTTAAATAATAAAATATGTATACACATTTGTATGAATTTGTACACATTTTAACATTGAACTCGTAATAGGAGTTCTTGTACGTTATCTACCTACTTTTGCTTTTATTTACATCTTTAAAAGAGGATTTGTCCTGTGTAGCCTTTGTTCCACAGTTATTTCTCCTATCATTTACAGTTACGGGGCATCAAGGAGTACAGCACGTCTGTAATTGCAAAAGCGGTAACAGGTGAGTTCCGCTTTATGTTGTTTAAGTTTGTTTAACGTCCACAAAAATAAGGTTCACAGCTTCTCTTAAAGCTGTGAAAAAAGTTGTTTTGTTTGTTTGTATATTTCCCTATGAGCAAACACTCAAGTTTTTAATAGCTGACTTAAGTGTTCTACATGAAGCACAACAACAACTTATGCATTCTCAAAGATTCATATTAAAGCCCAATAAAAGGCATAAGATTGCACAATATTAGAAAATCTTTCTTGAATGTTGAAACAATGGTTGCAAAATAAAAACACCAACAAATATTTAAAAATGTTTTATTGTTCCTATGCTTTGGATTAATCAAAAACATAGAGCCAGATAATGAATAGCATATCCACCAAATGGAAATTTGTATCAGGGTTGGTTCATCTGAATATTACAGGACATTGAACTGTAGTTTGAAATCCTTTGTCTTGAGGAAAGCATTTTCATGTGCTAGAATAAAATGCTTAATATTTAATGTGAAGTTTTTTCAGCTGCTATATAGTTCAGCTGTAAAATGCCTTTGTTTCTTGGTTTATTCAAGGTTGCTCTTCTTTGTTTCAAATCTTCATCCCATGTGTGCTTTACAGACTTGTTTTGTATGGACTTCAGTATCACAATAATTTAAATGCATTTATTTTAGTTTATTTAAATTTAAATCATTTTATTGTAGTTTATTTTATGATATTGAGATGAACGTTGATTCTGAAATCAAGGTGCAATACAATCAATCCCATAATACAAAATACTTCAGTATTCAGTATACCAAAAATATGTACTTCAGGCTTAAATTTGTGTATGTTTTAAGAAAGACATTCATCCACTAAATGGCTTTTTATTGTTGAATTAAAATAGGTATTCAAAGCATTAACAGAAATTTACTAAACTAACAAACAGCACTATAAAAGTGAACAATAAATAAAATTGGAAAAAGTTTAATATATTGACGTATGTTACCAAATACTGGTATTATGCCACCTTACATACAATCTGAACATGGTATACAAATGCAGGATCCAAACTCCTAAAATAGGATTGCAATATTTGTTTGCAGGGCTGTTTGAAGTTGAACTAAAAATATGACTAATTAATTTACTAGGACTGGGTGTATTTACTGAAATGTCAAATTTAGCTCGCTAACTTTCATAAATCTCCCTCAGGACCGTTCCGATTGCTCCTTCACTATCTGTGGTATAGGTAAGTTTGTTATTGAAACAATGAAACACTCTGTCATTATTTTGAATGCATATTTGCTGGTCCTCCAGCAAAGAATGTCTTTTTTATTATTGAATTAACATATTTATTGAAAGCTTTAACAGAAATTTATAAAACCAACAATCAAAACCATAAAAATAAAAAATTAAATAATATTGGCAAAAGCTTCAGTAGATAAGTGTGGGTATTCATCTCATTAAAGGGGCATTATTATGTAAAATAGGCTTTTTTGAGTGTTGCCCTGATTTTTTTCATGCATGTTTGAGAAATCCTTTAATCTACTGTGGCAACATTAGAAATGTAGCATTTTAGAAGAATAAATATTTAACATTTGCATACGTTTTTGTCTTGTAATGCATTCCCTCTTTCAGAATCAGAGCAGTCTGTATACATTAAACTTTGAGCTAGCTAACACCATCAATAACCGCATTAAATATTTAACAACTCTTGAAGCTACATAAGTCTTTTTTTATTTTATGTGAAATGTCCGGAATTTTTTATAATCTATAAACTTTTTACCTTACTTTTTCTGTGCACAAGGTGAGAGACGATCAGCAGACTCAAAGGCTGTCATAAAATGTGAGACCCAGAAATTAAAAGCAGTTGTATTAAAAAATACATAATTTTTATTATTGGATTGTTGCCAGAGAGATGATGCTAAAGTATTTAATTCTAGATTTAATTTCCATGTTTTTAATGAATGTATTCAGTACGTTTTATATGACATTTCCTTTTGCTACTGAGCAGGAAAAAATAATTACTTTTACACTCAGTTCAGTTAAGCTTTTACGGTCGTTTGCCTTTTTGAGTGCTGATATTGCTACATTCACTACATAAATTAGCATCTTTGACAGTTGAGTTAATAACCTTCATTCGTTGAAAGAAAAATTCAACCAGGAGGAGTGGATTTGGATTGTAGGATGGTAATAATTTGCTGGCAGCATGTGTGCTTTCAGTGGTGCAGTCGCTATATCTTCAGACTTGGCTACCATTTTCAAGTAAACCGATTTACTTCAAAGAGCATTAAAACATATGGGTGGCTTAAGCCAATCAAATTCAGTCACTTGGAGAAAGGAAAATATTTTATTTTCAAAAATAACATATTTTCTTGGTAACTATGTTGAATAGTTAAAATAAATTATTTATTGAATTTTTTATGTTTTACAAATTTGGACAAAAAGCACATGCTGGTTATTAGTGTCAAGGTAAACTGAGAATTTATAGTCCTTTTTTAATATTTAACAAATAGAAAGAACTTTGGTAGTTCTAATTGAGTAAACAAGAACAGTTCTGGTGTGATTTCACTTCAGAAAGGGAAGAAAGAAGGCATGTTTAATTTGGTGTATATAAACTTGTGGTTTAAACTTGGGATGCTGTTTTTACTTGTTAATGTCCTTTATAATTAGATACCAGAGAAGGTTCTAGAGTGACTAGAATGAAGCTTACAGTAATGGAGCACTGCCCATCCCCCACCTGTTGCCGGCTGACTGGAGATGTGCATTTCAAAGTAGATAGCATTGGCTGTCGGGAAAGATTTCTAGTCTCCATAAAATAATTATTGTGTGAAAACTAAAGAGAACCAGCCAATTAAATAAATATAATATAATGTTACATAACATAATAATAAGAAGTGAAAGTATGACATTTTTCCTCAATGTTATCATACCATGAGAATTTCTAATAAACAAACAAAGACAAACTAATAAAGACAAATTGTTTTTGTGTTTAAACCTTTTTGTGGAGGAGCAGTGGCAGGTATCAAAAATCCAAGTATTGAAAAAAAATATAAAGAACTTTGTTAAATAATTCATTTTAAATAGATTTTTTTTTCCTTTCTCAGCCCCTCCAGCTCGTCTCTGCCTCTTGGTCTCGTCCGACTGGCAAACAAGCAAATTAGCTGGCAGCTGGTGCTTTCAAGGTACAACAGGAACATACAGTCTCTGTCTTGCACTCTTTCTTTTCTTTCTTTTTCTCTGGTCATCAATATGTCACTCATATGTGCTCAGCTAATAATTTGTCTTCATCGCAAATAACATTAGAAAGACCCGTTTTCAAATGGTAATTGTTAACTCAACCAAACCATTCTGGATATGACCTGATCTGGATGTTTATTCATTTTAAGTCACTCAACCTGGCTTTTTATTCCCATCTTCACATTGTTCTTTCCAACAAAAAAAAACAAACCCAAAACGTGTCTGTTTTTTTTTGTATATTCTGCTTGTAATTTCATGTGTAACAATAAAATGACAAGTGTTTACCCCTTTCCATTAACTTCCCTGTCCTTCTGCGCTCTCTCATTTCTTTTGCTCATTCATTCCTGACCACTCTTCTGTTTTACTCCACAGTAATGGCAAACTATTGGCGGTTGTTCAAGATCAGTGTGTGGAAATTAGGTAATTACAAAACTCTATCTCCTCTTTTAAAGCCCTGCGTGAGAGCAATAGAGCCTTTTTAATTAATGAGGTTATTAATTACATTTTTGTTAGAACGACTTCCAGGTTCAACTTACACCTGAGAAAGGAGAACCATTTTGTTAAAGCATGTACAGTCAGTAACGATGTAATGTCTCAGTGGAGAACATTCGATTTAATTTAGCACACCTTTAACTGCTGCTGTTCATTTCTTTTGAAACAATTAAGCAACACTTCCTCAAACTGGTACGTCTAAATGGTAGAAGAAGCAATCAGTGGATATTGTTATTCTCAGGAGTATTCTCAACTACTCCTGAGAATAGCTGTGGTGGTGATTTCCATGTATATCCAGTTTTTAATTGTACACTAAGAATACCAAAACCATACCGTACTGTTGTAATGTGATGATTAAACTAAGCTGGTTTGCCTGAAAAAACTCCCCCCAAAAAACAGTTTGAAAAACCTCACCTGATAATGAGATTTGTAAGTATCTGTAAGGAGATATAAATGGAAAACAGAGTTACAGTTTTGCTAACTGAGAAGCAGAAATGTTTTTATTTTTAAGTAACATTAAGTAATAAGTAATACTTATTTTTAAGTGAAATAAACAATGAACCTCATATTGTGGATCGGCAATTTGGTTTTTGTTTTACATCTGTAATCCGCTGGGCTAATTTGGGGTCATTGGCTTCCCGACCGTGTTAAAGTGCTTGCATGTCCGTGTTATTCAGAGTAAACTCGCCTTCTTTACAGTTTTTGTTTATGTATGTATTTTCTCCTCAGGTCTGCGAGAGATGACTTTGGCTCAGTCATTGGAAAATGCCAGGGTAAGTTCTGCTTGTTTTGTGGTTTTAGTTCATGTTAATTGAAAGCTAAATCCTCATTACACAGTAAACACCTCTTTGCTTTGTAAAGAATTTAGGTTGGTGTGTTTCATGTGTTTATACTTTGTGTTGCTGTAGGTTTAAATTCAGTGCTTGTGAATAAATTGCCAAATGACACCAAGGAATTGCATATCAGCAAACAGCAATGACCCAAATCCAATCAGATTAGGAGCATTTAAGTTATTAGCCTTTTGTTGACCTCAGCAAGCTCTCGAATACATATTACTTGCATGAATTACCACACTACTGCCTAATAGCAGTAAATCACCCTCACATTTCCAGCCCCTGACCTTAATAAGAAATACAAAAATACTGGAGATATTCAGAATATATTACGAAGTTTCAGATTTACATTTAAAACAATAATTTAGTGCTAATGATTTTTAATGTGTCAAAACATTAGTTATTAGTTCTGATGAAAAAGTAATCATAATTTACTTTTACTCGGAAAGCAAATGATAAAAATGTAGATCCTTTGTTCAACTACCTGAATCATAAATTGTTTTATGTCGAATTTCTTCTTAATAATTACTGTATTAAAAAAATTTAAATAAAAAAAAAACATCCCAAAGAGAAATGTTGATCAAGGCCACTTTGAAAGCTTTCCTAAAACTGAGCCAAGTTATAAAGCTAGTGTGTGAATATTGATATTAGGAGTTAAGGAGTGTCTATCTGTCCGTTCTTGTCTGATTTGAGTCTGCTTTAAAGAAAAATAATTATGAAAACAAAGTGAGCGACTGGGCGAGACTGATGAACAACAACCAAGACAATCACTTTTACTATTTAAATTACTATCCATAATAACATAGTGAGATTAATACAAATAGTGTATCAGGGAGGTCTAAAACTTTTCTGCTTTACTGCTTCTTATGTTTTATAGATACAAACATCGCACAGCGCTACTTGTTTGGAATGCTGCAGGATTTGAATATCATACAAAACTGAGTCATATTTTCTCTTTAAAGTGCAAGGATTACAGTCAGAGATTCTGTAGCAGATTCTGTAGAGCATTGAAGTACCTTTTATTCCCTGGTGGACAAAACAACTTTGAGTACTTCCACCTTGATTTCTTCCATAATTGTAATTGATTTAGCATAACATTATGAAGGCAAATTGTTCTTGAGTGTCTAAGCAGACCCATCACCTGCTAGTAAATGGATTGTTCCTTTGTTTTTCTTTAATGAAATATGAATCTGTACAGAATAAAGTAACTGCTCATGTCACACCATTGCTTCCCAGCCTCGCATGTCAAAAAAATGCCGCCACATTTGGACATGTTAAAAGATGCAGCAGCATATTAGGATAGCGTACTTGCTTTTGTTGAGCATTACAATACAATCCACCTTTTCCTCTTTCTCCTTTTTCTCTCATCCCCATGCTCATAGCATTCTAAATGAACTTCAGTGTCTTGACCCCTGAATGCTAGCGAGCATTGATTTAATATGCTGCACGGCTCTAGGCATGAATTTTTGGAGCTTAAAGATGCCCAGTATATAGAATATCTCCACTTTCCATTCAATTAGCATAAATGCAACTCAGATATTGCAGCAGTAACTCTATAATGTTAATTCATCTTCTGCTGCATTATGCAGTTGGCAGTGTTGAAAATTCCCTCATCCCAGCGTGCCAAGTGCTTGGAGTGTTTGACATGGGATGCGACCTGGCCTTATTTTCTGAATAATTCAGCTAATATTTATTTTACCACTTGGGGCTGCTGGCGGACAGTGTGTCAACCATTGGACGTACGTCCTCATATGGTTATAGACCATTAAGTACTCCAAAAAGTAAAATGGAGACATCACTGTGAAAAGTATTGAACTCTGTACTTGGGTTAATGTACAGAGTTCTTCAGTCTGTCTTTCCAATCCATATGCATTATCTGTTGGAAGAGCCTCATAAATGATTTATATGTTTTGCGTATGTTACAAGTAGACATTTCACACAATTCTCTATTTCTTTGCTTTTGGACCTGTGTAAGAACACAACCACATATGTGCCAAGATAAGAAACATTATGACAGCAACTCTTAGGCTCTATTACATAAAAGACCAAAGAGAACACATTTATAAACTTGTAACAAATGTATTTATTTATTTATTTTGAACATAATAGTGGTATAAATCATGCACAAGAACAAGAAAGGCAAAATACACATATATTTTTTGTGTCACAGTAATCTTAACATGCTCGAAAAGGAGTAGGAAGAAGTAAGAAACCTATGAACTTCTACCCTATAAGCTCATACAATATTTTCAGATGAACACAACTTAATGAATCAAATGAATAAATAAATAAACAGGTTACTTAATTTTATCTGGGTTTACATATGTCTAAGTATATACATTTACTTAGAGTTTGAGTAATTGAGTATATCCATACCCACACACTCAAAGAAGAAGCATTATAAGGACTCTGAAAGATTTATAAAGGGTTGAATCTCAGGCTGTCATTCTAAAACTGATCTGTAGATCTTAGATCTTAGATCTACAGATCAGTTCAAGTAAACTCAAGTAAACTCCTGATTCTACAGATCAGCCAGTCATCAGACCTTGGCTGTAGTTGATCAGTCAATTAATCCGTGCAGCTATTTTTCCCTTAAATAATTTATTTAGGTTACCTTTGCCTCATATTGAGATTAGTTGGAACTGAAACATTTAAGTGTTGCATAAAACCTCTATTTCTCACTACCTATGCAAAGCAGGTAGAGGTAAAAGATGCAGCGTGAACTTGTGTGGGTTCAGCAGTACCTCCACTTCTTTTCTTATTCTATGTCATTTTCTTTAGCTTTATTTTTGTCATCCCTCCCTTCCCCTCGGTCCTCCGTTCTGCTCTGGCTAGCCGTCATTGTGATCCGTTCTTCCTAATGGTTCATAGTGTGGATAACAGTAGCCCCGGGGCGCGTGCAAACCCTTCCCTCCCTCCCTCTTTTTTTTTTTCCCCTTTCCTTTCCTCTCCATTTCATTTCTTTTTTCCATTTCTTTCATACTTCATTTCACTTCACGGAGATTTGTTCTAATGGATTTCACTGTGATCCTGCTTTTAATGGCATTTTCTCTTAATGGATGAGCATGAACGTGTGTGTGAGCGCGCATATGTTCTCATGTCCGCTCATTGCATCCACACCTATGTATTACCGCTTCCCCCCTCCTGTCTGCCTCTGTTACAGTAGAGTCGTCTCAAAACCTCTGTGCATAATTCATAAGTGTTGAGCTCTGATAAATGCATCTGCAAGGCTTCAGATAGAAGGCTTCTGTTGGGTCATTGGGTGTAATTCTTCTGCCTCCACTTTCGCTTGGGATGGTGGGGGGAAACAAGTGGAAGACGCATAGCGTCTAATTTTCTTGTTCCCTCAGAAAAACATGTATGTGGAAATGGAGCCCACTGTGTTGCTGTCCACAGTTCATAATGGTAGATAAGATAGCAGGTTGTGAGGGATGTAATGAAAAAGAGATTTAAATATAAAGATGCAAAAGAACAAGAGGAAGACTGAGCTTTATATTCTCCCTGTAATCTCACTATCCGAAGTCTGATAAGTTGTCTGCCTCCTAATGCGCTCCTCATCCGATGGCCCTAAAATGTGAGCAGTCATTGTGTTTTTAATCTTTGTATCTCATTCATTGTCTCGTCCCCAGCTTCTCCTGTCCTCTCTTTATCTGCCTCGCCTCCCACTTCTTCTCTTTTGTTCTTCATTTAAAATTCCAGTCATACAATATCCAACGCCCCCGTTCGTTAGCACTATTGCCCACCGGGGGTTGCGGCAGCATTACACGGCCAAGAATTTCAGACCAATAGATGCCGGGAGCTCTGTTATGGGATATCAACCACAGAAAAACATAACTTGCCTTTTCAGAACGACAGGGATTGGACACATTGCTGTTGTCCACAAAAAACCCGAAGATTGTAGTAAACCAGCTTGGTTTATGCAGGTCTCACTGTATTTAACACGCCTCCCCTCTAACCCCCGATGGGCCCCGAACTAAGCATTCAAAACAGGTCCTGTGCCTGGAGCCTGCCAGCCCGACCTGGTTCTTCTGTCAAAAGGAAGGATGACAGCGGAGCCTTGAGCACATGCCAGCAGGCACGAATGTGCTTCATCATTGCGATATGGTTACCCTCGCAGCTCTGCTGAGCCAGCACATTCCTAAAACAGTAACCTACACTTCAGTAAAAGCTGAATTTATGATACCTGTTCTCCGCCCACCTTTTTTTCCCTATCCCCAACTTCTTTCCCTTTCTCTCTCCTTGCTTTAAGCTTGAAAGCATAAAAGTGTTTCCCCTGTTAAAACACAATCTCTGAGCTGTTATTTGTGCTGTTTGTTATAAATAAATTGGTCTTGGAATTTTAGAAGCATTGATTTATCTTTCATTTCCCATCTGTAATCATTAGCACCACACATTATAGAAGATATAATCTAACGCTGTCTCATCTGACTTGATTTGAAAGCTTTTAATTCTTGAAATTTGATCACTTTGGGATTAATTATTCATTTCTTACCATTTTGCCACAGTGCCAAAGGACCCCAACCCTCAGTGGCGAAGAGTGGCGTGGAGCTACGACTGCACTCTGTTGGCATATGCGGACAGCACAGGCACCGTTCGCCTTTTTGACCTCATTGGCAGCGAACTTTTTGTCATCCCTCCGGTAATCATGCTTATCCAAGTTATTTGATATCATCTGAAAATCACTTTTATGCTCCCTGTGTTGTATTTTTCCTGTTTTTACTATGAAGAAAACAAAAAATTCCTTTGATTTTCAGCCTGCAAAAGCATCAAAAAGCAACATACTTTGACACACTTTTATTTTTGTTATTTTAGTTCAAGAGCAAACATTAATACTGTTTATCAGTTTCTGGAAAAAAATATTTAAACACTTAAATACAAATATTTTGTTACTTATTCTAAAAAAAGGTTTTTTGAGTAAAAAAATTGACTTACTTAACAGTTATTTTTGCAAATTCAATCCGAGATAATGGAAAAAAAAAAAAAAAAACATATAGTGATATGGTTCTTTCAGAGAATTTGGCTAATATCAGAATCTGGACGTGAAAACTTTTGAAAAATTAGGTATTAGAATTGTCCTAAACTACAATCAGTGCAGCTCTACTTGTAAGAGTACAGTAAGATGGTTATGAGGATTCAGACATCCGTAATCCTCCTGAGACAAGTCAGGCGAGACTTGTACTCCTGCTCTGTGAAACACTTTGAGCTGCCTGTCACGTCTTGAAGTACATGTTTGCTTGTCAGACACCCTCTGCACTCCTTTAGTCTGTCATGGGGGCTTTTTAGTTCATTGTCTGTTGCTTCTTCTTCCTCTTCTCCTTTTTCTCTACTCTTAGTGTCCAATTCCTCCTTTTAATCCCATCTTCATCAGCTCCCACCTTTAAATTTTTCAAAGCTTGCTCTCCCAATCTTCTCCTCATGTTTCTGCTGTCACATTTCTCTCCTCCGTGCATGTCTGTGTCAGTGTCTCTCCCCATGCTCCCATCAAGTCCATCTTCCATCCCTGCCTCATTTAATGTCCTCTGTGTGCAATATATTATTATTCCTGCATTTCTGTCCATCATTTCCTCTACTGCTCTGATGGCGCTGGCAGACGGCGAGTGCAGACTCGTCCTTCTCCCCAGCCACACTTACCTTTGAAAGTCTCTGATCCTCGCTCCTTTAGTGCACTGCTGCTTTGTTGTATGCCGACAGTGAGTGCGCTCGCACACTTACATCAGCTCCCCTCAGCTCTGCTTCGCTCTTCCTCCTGTTTGTCACCGTTAAGTGCACACACTACTGACTTGCTGCTATTTCTGGGGGGGGATGATAAAAAGTCAATTTGACAGAAAGTGTGCATGTGCAAAAAAAAACAAAAAAAAAAAAAAACGTCTGTTCTCGTTCTCCCTCATCTCCCTGGCTTTCTGTCTCTTTAACTTTGTCACTTATCTTCTGTTTGCCTGGCTCGCCTGGCTCATCATTACTTTCTTCATCTTTAGACGGGCTATTTTATGCTCATTTCTTGCATGTCACATCTGTTTAGTTAAAAACACTTGGTGGGTTACAAAGTGATAATTGTTTTTACTTCCTCTTTCTAAAAAATTTAATAGAAGTTGCGCCACTTATTTTCACACCATCTCTTCGACTTACTGTTTTCTGATGCAGGTGGTGAGTTTTCCTGGAGATTTCAGCTGTGCAGTCGCAGGACTGATCTTCTTGGAGTACACAGCAAGTGCTCAGTGGTCAGCAGAGCTTCTTGTGATCACATACAGTGGTGGACTCAAGAGCTACCTTGTAAGGTGAGAGGCACAAAGGCTTCATTAATCTGCCACCCTTAAATTGCTTTGTTGCCTTCTAATATAAAAGCAGACATTTATTGAAAAAAATCCCATGACATGTTTGGTATAACTTAACTTTTCTAATCTCAATTTTTAACTATTGTTATGGTTCTTTTCTTATCTTGTGTGCTTATTGCATTTAAGAATAGTTCTTTTTATAGTGATATTTAAAATTTGTTTCTGATGCTTTCATGTTAATTAATCCGTAATATAAAGCAGTTCAATTGGGAATAAAACCTCTAAGCAGCAAAGGAGCCTTTACTCCTTCAGAAGTCTGTTAGTGGGTGTTTATTATACCTGATAATATGCAAAGGACATGTTCATTTCTGCATCTGTCTTTCCCATTCCTCCTTCCTCCCTCAATGAGTCACTGCAGGCTTGAATAAGAGAGTGTGACAACTTCCTCATATTGACCATGACACCGTTTATTAAACTTACAAGCTCGATAATCTGTTTGTAGGTGTGACTACATTTTCCCCTTACCACCTTCAGCACCGGCACACTTTGCACCTCACGCAGCGACCTCATGTTTCATGGAATGTTAACAGTGAACGAGCTAAAATCATGTTACGGGTTTAATGGGGTTGTTTCACAGCAAACGGTTAATCGGAGTTAATTAATTAATTCAGTTAACAGGTTCTGTTAGCAAAGGTAAAATAAAGAAAGCTGCCTCTGATTTATTTTAAAGGAAGATTGCTAATGCATTTCATGGTATGCTTTTAAAAAATGAGTAGCTTATCCTACGTAGTAGAGTCTACATAACTTGGCAAGTGTAGAGTTATATTTTTTTTATATCTTTCACATTTAGAGTACTAACAAAATAAATTTTTGTGCAGAAACAAATTTACTTTCTGAAGTGACTCAGGCATCCTTAATTGGATGCCATTTTATGACCCTGAGATACTTTTACTTCTTGGTTCTATGCTGGACCCTTTTTGTTGAACTGGGCTTAATTTAGATGCATAACACAGTATTTAAATCTCAGTTTTTTTGGGAGATTTGGTGAAATAAAGATAATACTGATGCATTTTCAAGTGGATATCTTTAACTCCCGTCCTTGGAGGTTGGTATCATGCAAGTTTGATACAGCTGAATCAAACGTCTGAATTACCTCATCATGTGCGGTCAACTTCTACAGAGACCTGCCGATGACTTCATTATTTGAGTCAGGTGTGGTAAAGCATCTAAAAGTTATATGACACTGGCTGTCGAAAACTACAGTTTTAAAGAACTTTTATTTGATCTAAGGTAATCCAATCCAGATTTGTCAGTATTGTCTTAATTGATCAAAGTTTGGTAGATATACCCTCAAAAAACAATAAACTAGACTTTTATTACACTGCTGATTTGTAAAGGCAGGTTTAGCATGATGGTTGTGCAATTTTTATTTTCGAAAGCAGATAATTAAATCAACAAAGTAAATGTTTTTAACTCAAGTGCCCATAATGTCACAGCAATAGGCTGCAAAATCTATATAGTTGCAAAAATATGGTACTTAGAAATGTTAAATGTGTTGGAACCCTGTTTCTTTCAAGTTCGATTTAGCATTAGCCCTCTATTTTTTTTCCATCTCCTCAGAGATTTTCCATTTCCCTGTTTCACTGCTGTTGTCACACAAAGCCTTATAGCTGTGACACTCCAAAACACAGGGTAATACTCAGCAATGTGCACTGAATCCTGATCAGACAATGTCCAACCCTCCAACACCTTCTCCTCAATTCTGTCAGTATTGATGCCGCCTGTGAGGGAAACGCTGATTTATTCTCCTATAACAGCCAGAGAAACGGTCTTTGAGGTACCGGCGTGTATGTGCAAGAATATCATTAACAACATTGGAAATATTTTACCAGATTTCCTCTAAAAGTGTTTTTAAAGCTGTTAGCAGAAAGCTCACATTCACTGTTCTTCTTTGTGTGGCTGTATTATGATGTTGTTGCTAAATGACTTATTAGATTTTTTTAGAATTATAGGTAAGCATCTCTCTCATTGTTGCCCTTTGTGCCAGCATTTCAGTGTTCATTTTTCTCTTCCTTTTTCTCTTTACATTTAAACAGTAAAGAACAATTTCCCCAGAGCTATCCCAACACAAATTACCCCACATGTACCACTCTCGTTAAAATTGCCATTCCTAATTAGATTATATAGATTACTACGTCTCATTTTAATTGCAACTGGGTGAAGTATTGCTTTGTTGTTATGTCCAAAACTGCCCAAAACTGCTTTTCAGCACCACAAGCTTCCACATAAGCACTTCATTTGTTTGTTCATTTTTCTGTGCTTGAGTTTAATCATGTATTTCTTGTCATGTGAACGTTTTTTTGCTCCGTTTCAGTGTTGGAACCAATCAAAACTTCCAGGAGAACCACACCTTCAGCTTTTCCCCACACCACTCTCGTGGCGTCACCTCGGCCGTTTACCACCCTGGTCACCGGTACGTTAAAAAATGACAGGCATTCAAACACTGCATGAGCTCGGAGAGCCGGTTGAATATAAATGATATGTAGAGCTTTTTGAAATATGGACATATTTGCCAGCATTAAGCTCTTAATCCATCAGCGGCAGCCTAATTAATATCTATAGCCTTCCCTTGACATTGTTGGAGAATGTATTTTCTCCTGAGGACTCCACCGTCTGAGGCTTCTTCTATTAGTGCAGTGTTTGATCAGGAGTGTTTTTCCTACATTTATATTCAGACATCCTTACAAATCCTTTGAATCAGTTCTCATCCTGAGATATGTTGCCACAAAACACTTAAATATCCAAAGCTGATAGTTTCTGAGCTATTTCCAGCTGTTTCATCATTTCAGATTTACGGGCATAGTCAATTTGCTGCTAAATACATCTTATCTTCATTACTTTGATAGAAATAAATTAGATTTAATTGCACAGCAGATTTCATTACATAAATCTTTGTTTTACTTTAAAATCTTTGCAGGATGGACACAATTATATTTCGGTATAATATAAAATGAATATACTTGTGGACCTAAAGCATCTCTACTGTCATAGCTTAACCCAAACCTGCTGCTCTTTAGATTATGTTTTCTCTTTGAAGTGGTTTGTGAAAAATCAGCTTTATTCACCAAGATTCTTTGAGCTAACTACGAATCTGACTTTGGTTTTGCACTCTCACAGCTTACAAACATACAGTATAAATATATACACTTCAGGTGAAATAAATGAGTATGAAAGAACCAGTCTGTATAATGTACAGTTACTTTTTCTTTGAAGAAAAAAAAAAAGGAAGGCAGGTTGTGCTTGTGCAAATGTACTTGTTTTGTTCCACAGCAGCATAGCTAACTGACCAGCCTGTAACGTGTTCATTGTTTTGATCAGAACTGCAGCATGGGGAAAGTAACTTTCTCTGTGGTGGTTAGCTTTTGCTGATAGCAATATGAAGTCATTTGTGTCCAGGATGTGCAGAACCTGCAGAGATGTTTGCTTCCCTTTTCCTTAATCTAGAGCTGTACAAATCCTGGATGGAAGCATGGTCAGCCCTAATATTCCTCTCTGCAGACCTTTTCTACTTGAGTTTAGGCCTGTGCTTTTTTTTATTTTTTATTTTTTTTGAAAAGTCAAATCTCATGGCAGTGTAGAAGAGATAGCCTGTGCTGGACCTTCTAATGAGAAGACATCTACTATTTTTGTCTTTAGCTAATCTGGTGTTTAAGAAAGAGTGGCAAGAGAAGGACGGAAAAAAAATCTTGCTTCAAGATTATCAAAGGATATCTAGGGAATACATCAAAATAGTGTGGAAGAAAGTCTCTTTCAATCTGCATGTATACATTACTTGTCTGTTACATAAAATCCCAATAAAATGAGTTAATACAATGTAATCTGATAGAATGTGAAAAGGTTCTGATCTGCTAAGCCATCACTTCAAACATGTTTTCTCTTAGATGTAACCTCCCTACACACAGAAGAGGAGACTTATTCTGTCTCTGTATAGGAGAAAGCAGTGAACCTGAGAAGCATCGTATGTAGCAGAAAAAAAAAGCTCAATAGATTATGGTGCAAGTTGCAAGTAAATTGCTTTTCATCAAGATCTCCTGTTCAAGCAGAAGACGTTAAGTTGAATGAGGTCAAGGTACTCATTTAAGAATGAATGAGCCCATGTCTTTAATAAAGTACCTGCAGGAATTCTCTGCATTGGCTTGAAATTCTCCTCTGGTCATTCAGAGGTTGTGGTTAATTATATCAGGCTCATATTTGTGACCTTATGGTTTTCCCCAGGGCCCATAGGCCGTACAAAGCAAATTTACATTGGCCGGTGAAACCTGGCATGAAAGCATAATGGATTTTGGCAGCTACTGTCAAATGTTTGCCAACTGATAGATGAGATGAAACTTTAATAATCTCTATGTGAAAAACTGGGTCAAAATGTGGAAGAATAGAAAGCAAACAAGAAAAAAAATGAAAGGTTAAGAAATTGGATTTTAGAAAATAATTTCAAATCTCTGGATGATTATTAAAATAATTTTTTGATTGTACTTTTAACTTTGACTTTATGTATTTTGACATTATTTTAATAAATAGTGGTATATATTTCTGATTTAATGCAGATTTTTGGTTTCATTTTTGTTGCTTGATCTGTTTTTCTTTCAGGGAAAAAATTACTAATGAGTTTTGTAGTTGCCATTTATACATAATAAAACCATCTGTTAGGGAAAGAAAGGCTCATTTGTTTTCTGCTCTGTTCTGCTAGTTTTGAAATAAAAGTGTAAAAAAATATTAATTAAAAATATGAAAAGTAAAACATAATTGTGAGATACAATAAATAACAATAGTTGAACATTTTGAAAATACAATTTTTATGCATATAAATTTACTATTTTAATAATTAATTGCAGTACATCTTATTGTCCGCACTGCAAGAGGTCAATTAGAGGGCAGGCCAATGTGTGCTGGCCCATGATGCACAGCCACTTTTTATGTCCACCTCCAGTCTCAATAAACTTGTCTTCTCATCATCATTAATGCAATAGTTTCTCAATCCTTCATACTAATGACTGCAGTTTCTGTAGAGTCCATATTTTTTCCATGTTTCACATCATTTAACTTGTTCACTTTCTTTTGTATTGGATGCTTTAGTTTGTCGTTTTAGTCTTGTATAATATGTTACTTTTGCTCTGTAAGAAAATTTCTCTCTAAATAAACTGGTTGATTTCAAACAATTTTTGAACAAATAATTGGTGTATTTAGAAGAACCAATGACATCGATGCACATTAGATATTAAACAGCAAAATAACTCTATTTTGCTCATATTTAATATCTATATTTTCTACACCAGGGGGCAGTCTTGAGTTGAACAGCCGGATTTCATGGCCAATCCCACTGTAAATGAAGGGAACCACTAATCAATGAGGTCTTATTTTTGTCTTCACTGAGCTTAAGTCATTCCAACCAGACCTTTCCTCTGATAAATAACACTTAATCTGCTAGGCACCTAAATGACAGTTCAGTAGTGGGAATTCTCTCTGGCCTTAGTTGGAATTAAAGGATGACAAGGTTAGAGGCACAATCATGAAGACGGTGTGTGTTTGTGTAGATTGCTGCTGGTAGGAGGCTGTGAATCAGGGGATAATGGTGCATCCAAGGCCTCCTGCAGCGGCATCACTGCCTGGAGGGCGCTCTCTGGCTCGCCTCACTACAAGCAGGTCACCAGTTACGAGGACGACATTGGTTCGGTGAGATGTCTGTAACACCTGGTTTTCTTGCAATCAATATAGTCGTGTTGTAGATGAAACATTTTCACCTTGTGTGTGTGTGTGTTTATAGAATCAGAGAGGTTTCTTCAGGATTCCCAGCCTAAGATTATTTTCAAGGCAAGGAGATGAAAAGGTACATAAGCCCTCTTCAACCTGAATACCTCATTTTAAAATAAAAAGCTGATCTATTGTTAATAAGAAGAGTGTGTTGGTATTCTCATCCTTCAGGATGGTGTGTTCCGCATGAGCCTGAGCCCTGACGGGACACTCCTGGCTGTTATCCACTTCTCTGGGCGTTTGTCTGTCTGGGACATCCCCTCCCTAAAACAGAGGACCACATGGAGCCAGGACCAACAGGTACAACCCTAAGCTACTCATATTTGTCTTCTGAATGTGCACTACAGTTGTATTTGTGATCATATTTTGTATATTAAGTTCTTCACTGACAGCATTAATGTAATCTTCTTTTGGACATGGTTTTTCAGTGTGGGGAGGATTTTGAGTGTTTGTGTTTGCTCCCATCCCACATAATGTGAGGAACTTAAATTCGCCAAATGTTTTGCTGATTTATTCAGCGTCTATGTTCAGCTCCGCCGCCGGTGGAGCTCATGTGTGCTGCAAGTGTAAACAGGGTTAGCAGATTAATTTCTTTCCCCATCCCCTTTTCCGCTCTTTCTTCTTTTCCCTCCCTGCTTTGGTGCCTCCATCTTTCCGGTCTGCCCTGCAGCCAGGATTTGAGGAGATCAACCCGGAGTGGAAGACATCACTGGAGAGAAGGAAGAAAATAAAAGGTATTTTGGCCTGGAGCAGCGAAAAGAGAGTACTTTGTTGCTGACATGACAGCACATTTTGGACACAATTTAATGATCTTTGACACTGTTGATTTATTGAATTACACAGTTTTCACAAACACAAAGAACATGGTGCATGGTGGGGCTAGCAAATATTTTCTCCCTTTGGTAACCAGGCTATTTTATGTGTGTATTTCGGTGTTTGTGTATTTGGCTATAATCTTATTTTGACAGTTTCAGGCCACTAGTGGTGACAGCTATCACATTTTGTGTAAACAGTAATCTAGGCGTATATCCTCATGACAAGTGATGTCTCATGGCGCTACATATAAATATGTCTGGAAGGGAGGTTACTAAAAAGTTACTCTTTGGATAAGGGGATTATCAGGCTATAAAGCCCACAAACATGTTAAGTGAGGATGAGAAGAGACAAAAAAAAAATCTGCTCTGACTGACCTTTATGTGTCACTGCATTTGTCCCAGATAAGGAGCAGTACTACCCACTGGTAGATGTGAGTTGGTGGAGTGACAACGTGTTGATTCTGGCTCGTTGCTCTGGGTCGGTCACCGTATCATCCGTCAGAACGTTACGCAACCTTCTGGGGAAATCCTGCGAATGGTTCGAGCCTTCACCCAGAGTCACTGCTGCGCATGACGGGGGCTTCCTAAGCCTGGAGGTAAATGTCACATTGAGGGATGTGTGCAGATTGTTGAACCAGAGCGAACATCCATTAACATTAGCTGTAGATCACAGCTTTCAGCCTTTAGTTCTTTAAAACATTCTTTGTGGAGTATTGAGCAGTTCTTCACCTTCGTTAATATATAACCCCAAATTAGGATGTTGTCTAAAATATAAATTAAACAGCGTGCTAATCTCATAAAAATGTGTTGCAATGCAAATATCTTATAGAGGGCAGTCAGGAAGAATTAAATAATTCAGCTATTGGCTACCTGGAGCCAATCCAGGAGTGCTATTTATGTTCCTTGGTGCTAATTAGCTGTTCCCCCAAAAGTGGAAATAAAGTAGACTGTAGCTTGTGCAGTAGTGCTTAGACCACTTCCACTTTGTTTATTAATTCACATTACAGTATATTTGGTGTTTTGAACAGGCAGGCATTTTTAGAGGGGGTCTCAAGTAGTCACAGGTTTTAGCCATTCTCAGATGGAGTCTTTGACTGTCTGCTAAGCAACTAAAGGTCTTGCCTGAAACTGGGTGTTCTCGTAAGCATAATAATGAAGTTGAGCGGAAGGGAAAACTGTGGATAAAAGAAGGTGCACAAACAAAGAGACAGCTGCAGCCTTGAGAGGAGGTAAAACTCTCCTAACCTAAAGCCCATAAATAATCCATGCACTATTGTTTATGGAATACGAGACACACCAGAACTAAGAATGCTTAATGCAATTGCAGGCATAGTAGTTGAGTAATTTATTTTCTATAAAAGTTCAAATGCCTTAATTTATATATTTTATATGACTTCTACATTTTATTGTACTGTTTATGAGATTTGCATTCACTTTTAGTTAAACGTTTACACAATATCCCAACCTTTTGGGAATTTGGCTTGTTGCTAAACTGCTTGTTCAGTCCAAACACAAACTGTTAATAAAAATAATAAGACTGGTCAGGTCACAAGGGAATTATAAGGTGTCAGTTCTTCTGACTAATTAAAATTTTGGGGGAAAGTTTTGAGCTTTTGTTTGTTGTGGGGCTGCTTTGCAAAAAAAGAATTTCCCCGTGGGGACAATAAAGTCTAAAGAATAAAAGTTGTCTGATCTCACAGAAACATTTTTTAGCTGGCAACCCTGAGGAAATGTGTCATCAGCCTGTTTTAGCATCAGAGAGGAGTAGGAGGGGGAAAGTTGAGTTTAGTTGTTTTATTCATTTGTTTTTTTTTCCCCAGCATCATCTGTGCTGGACTAAATATGTATCTTCATTTGAAGTCTGCTTGCAAAAGTGTGGAATAATGAGAAACTGCAGTGATGATGCTTAAATCATCACTGTTTTTAAGTGCTAAAGCATCATTTTAATTTTAAGCTACAGCCCAGTAGGACATCATAACAAAAACAGTGGGGACTCAAAAAGCACAACCCCATTCTGAGGTAATTAAGAAAAAAAAAAAAAAGAAGAAGAAAACCAGCAATAGAAAGTGTTTTGTTTTTACTCATCAGTTTGTCCTTGATGGTGTCTTGTTAAGATTTGTTGAATGGACACAAATGTGTTCAATTTAGTGTGCATACCAACAACACAGCTGCATTAGTGCCACACTATTGTCCTTGCATCATTTATCATCTGTCATTTAATGTTTGCACATAAATGTTCATATTCTTTATCACAAGGTTGTTATAGAGAATTGCTTGGAATCCTCTTGGGATTTCACCTCTTAAGTCATATTTTTGCAATAATAATGTTTGGTTGCTGCTGGGTATAGTCATTGGGATTATGAAATGGTTAAGCCTTCCCCATATAAAAGAATTGTGGTAATTCATTTGTTTTTGCTAACAACAGATGGATTTTCTTATCCTTTGAACAACCATGTTAGGAGAAACTGTGTTTGTGTTGCTTATCCTCCTGAGTCTATGAACCAGACTGTGGAAAACTAACAAATCTAGCTAAAGGACTCTTAAATAAGAAAATTTTGAATTACAGTCATGGGCAATAACACAGTGCATCTGGGAAATATTCATTTTTTCCCATTTTTGTTGCAATACTGATTTCTTTTGAAACTGAAGCATACTTTTCTTCTGTATAACACTGACACAAACTAGTCTATGAAAAGGTGAAATAGTGTCTAGTTTAAAATCTGTAAACCTTAATTATTGGAGTTCAAAAATTTTTGGAGGAAAAATTAAACGGTAACATCTGGCAATATTTAAAAGACATATAATTTAAAAAAAATTCTGATGCCAGTCCATAACACATGTAAATATGCCCACCTGTTCCTACCGTGGCTCTATTTACTTGTGTTGCTTTCAAGCCTCACCCCATGTTTTCGGTGCAGGTATTCATTTACCTCGGGGTTAATGCAATGTTGCTATTAGAGATAAGTTCTGAGTTAGCTTTCAGTTTCAGATAAAAGCAGACATGGGCAGTGGAGAAAATCTTGATAATGTACATTCTCAGAATGAGACGTAAAAAGAAGCATAATTGCAGTAGACAAAGGTTGTTTGTGTGATCGTTAAATACATGGTGGAATGTGGATGGAGAGAAGTTCCACTCCCTGACTTACTAACTAAAATACACTCAAATGCAGAAGATGGGATAGGTTTATGCGTCTGCACACTGAGCACAAATGAGCCTTTAACTCTGTGTAAAGTTAGCTTTTCTCAACATGTTGTTTGGCCTTAAAAAAATCACTTCCAGCTAATGGTCTTTTAGTGTCATAAAAGTGCCATTGAGTAACAGCTGAGGCGATGCAGAGTTCACTATGGTGCCCAAAGTACTCAAAATGTACTACCTCTGTTTGCTGAATCATTAGGTTCTTCCACTCACTTTCTTTTCATTCATTTATGGTACAATTATTGGAAAATAAAGTGTTTGCATATTTAACATTGAGTCACTGCATATTCCTATCAATATTAAGTCACTGTGAATGTCTCCTGTGATCAAACCAAAGGAGGTACTAACTTGGACTTTAAAGAGCATTATGTCCTCCTATTGTTTTTATGTTCTGTGCTTCCACCTAGTGAACATTTTATCTTTCTGTCATGCTCATTAGTGCGAGGTGAGACTTGCTCAGAAGCGGGCACGCTTTGAAAGCAATCTCATCAGCGGCGCAACCATCGAGGAAGAGGAAGGAGATGATGGCGGAGACTCTGATTCGGATGAAGAGTCCTCAGCAAAAGCCCGCTACTTTGGCTACATCAAGCAGGGCTTGTATTACGTGACGGAGATGGAACGTTTCGCGCCGCCACGCAAACGACCCAGAACAGTTGCTAAGAACTACCGCCTGGTCAGTTTGAGGTCCACCACCCCAGAGGAGCTGTATCAGAGGAAGGTAGGAGGAATTAAACATCATTACGCTACACTGCACTTTAATAAGGATGATATATTTGTAAGCTTTAATCTCTCCCTGTGTTCTATATTTTAATGTATAGCTTTATTACATACTGTAGATAAATGCTCAAACTGTATCCCACAGTTACGCCAGGCTTTGTTAGAGAGTTGTATTTAATAAAGTTGGATGAAGATAACTTCTTGTCTTCTTTGTGCACCCTTGTGTCACACAGAAATTAGGAAGAATTCCAGCAAGTGTATAATATTTTTGAGCCAGATGGCTTGTTTTGATCTTTTGCTGAATGCAAGCAGATTACCAAACATAAAAGTTATTTCCTTGTGCAAAAAGAAATATTAGAAGCTGAAAATGGGAAAAAGCAGTATTTTTAGTTTGAACCATACATGTGCTGATTCAATTGAAAGCAGAGTTTAATTTCCACCTTTTTTTTTTTCTCAAGTTTCTGTTTAAGTAATCAAGACAAACAACATTCAAAGCTCCTTTGCAGGGTTTGTGCCAAAAACCTGAAGGCATTTCTCTGGCCCAGTTACATTTGATGGAGCTCAACCTGAAAGGAAAGAGTCATTAAGTTTTTTTTGTTTTTGTTTTTTTTTTTGTAACATCCCTTGTAATTCCACCAAGTCCTGTATGGAAACGAAAAAGTTGGTATTTTGGATTTTGAATTTGTCATTATCTATAAATTTACTACTGTAAATAATTTAACAGTATGTTGCAAATTTGAATTAAATATTTATTTATACTAAATATTGTTTAGCTAAAAGTGCATACTATGTTCCAGTGTTTGTGTAAATGTCTGCCAACCTGGCAGATGTGGGAGTATCTCACACAAGATATTTGTGAAATACATACTCGCGTGCTGCAGATTAGTATCTATTTAGTAAAGATTATTGAAGTGACCTCTAACATTTGCATATTTTACACTGTACTTTAACCATCGTAGATGAGAATTTTATAAATACAACAAATTACAGCTTCTGTTGTTATGGTTATAGTTTCTGAAGAGGACAATGTTATGCCTGACAGTAATGATTCAAATGATTTTTATTATGAGAGTTTTGTAGGAAATTGGATTGTGGTATACTTCTGATTTCAGTGCTTTTGTTTTGAGTAAAGCTTTTCAGGAACTTGTTACAGTTTAAAATTTAATTTTATAAAATTATTCATTGAATAATCAATGAATAATTTTTACTTGTATAAACAAGTGGTTTGAGGTCAGATAGGTTTCTTGTAATTATTGCTACTATGATCTGTTTAGTTCTAGTAATGTCATTTCTAAAGGGAGTTGATTGGTTGTGTGGGATTTTATTTTAGGGTGACAGAATTCAGATTGGGTGGAATTCACATGCATATTTATTTCTAGAGGGGGAAAAAAGGAAAACTGTTTTGCCTTTTTCTTCCACTTCACTCTGTTGGTCTCTGAGATAAAATATGTTGGTTTGGATTTTAACGTGACAAGGACTATGAATAGCTGCACTTCACTGTATTTTTTCTTTCAAGGTGGCTGATTTCTAACTGAGATCGTCAACATGTTATGGTGTTTTCCAAAGAACAATTGTGTTCACCTACACAGTTATTCATTGAACTGGTGATCATCTCCATCTTCCAAAACACGCTTATAAATTATTTTGCAAACAAAATAGATTTTTGGTTTCGTAGTACACTGCTAATTATTTTTGATTGCCGTTTATAGTTGGGGAAGGTTCTTTGTGTCTTAGGTGTGTAAAAGATCATTCGTAACTACATGTTCATAAGGTTTATTTAGCAAAAAGCTGTCGTCAATGTTTATGCTGGAATGTCTTCATGTTTGAACTTGAAAGCTCATTTACCTCAGTCGTCCAAACAATTACTCCACTGATGTGCTCTTTTGCCTCCCGCTGAGTTACAAATTCATTATGGAGAAAAAAAATTTATATTGCTTATGTAATATTTCAAAGATAGTTCAATTCTAATCACATAAACCTCATGCACTGCCTTTATCATTTTAAAACTAATACAGGAGTAATGTTCACCTTGCTGTAATGTCAGTAATCAATTTCACTGAGCAGTTTGGTTTCACAGAGAGGACACCACATTCACGGTGAAACTCTTCTTTTCTTTATGGCACTTCATTTAGAAGCAATTGAAGGGAGTCACTACCATTTGTTTGGTCATCGACTGAATTGTAATTGGGGCTTCAGCAGAATCTGTTTCAGACTAAATAAATCTCTTTTAGCTCAGAGAAGAACTAATGTTTTGTTGGATCGGCTCCAGAGCGCTGTTGAGGAGAAAATGAAAAGCCAAGCAAGACACTCAGTCTGTTTTAAGGCTATTTTTCAGTCCCGGGGGGGTGTTTTCTGAAATGCTAATTGCTTTATAGAAATATGAGTGTTGGTGGTGCTTGCTACAAATTGCAGCAAAAGACAACAACAAGCTTTATCTTGGGGCGCAGTGAGAGTGGTATCTTCCCTATCCAGTCCCGAGTTGGAGCACGGTTCATCAGTCATTTTTATGACCCATCATCTGCTGCCTTCTTCATCATTGTCATCATCATTAGATGCCATCAGTCATCACCATCAATCCTAACTGTGAGAGCTACAAAGTAATACATCATTATTATCTCTTTGTTACACTAGGTACCGACTGCAATTCCCCGATAGCTGATGCTGCACGTCTGCCATAATTTCTTTTTTTGTCCTTTCTTTTGTTCGTTGTGTACGTGTTCAATTTAACAAGCGTCTCAATATCTGGATGTAGTTTTGCATTTAAGGCCTTAATTATTTAGTTCAGAGTTGTACAGTTTTTTTTTTCTTTCACTTTGAAGTTTGGTTTAAGAGTACACTTAGACTCTCTGGAGATTTGTAATATCAAATGAATAAATTAACAAATTATGATATTTTACGTGTTATACATCATTTTCAGTGATTCTACCCAGATATTTTCTTTTTTTAAATTTATCCTTTTTTTCTTTTGCAACATCTACCCGTCTGTTACTGATCTGTTTCAGTTCACTTTTTCATCATTTGGAGGTTTCTGTTTTAAACACATGGGATTTATTAATAGTTTACCAAAATCTTAATGGTGGTACTGGATTTGCACTAACCTGATACACAAATTCTCTCAATTATAAGAACAACCGTGATCCTCTCAGATTCATTTTGCTGAGATTATGCAGTGACACTGACTAGAGTGAGTGGGCTGTGGTCAAGTGGGTTATTTCCTTAAGCCAGCCTCTTCACATGTTTGAGCGTTTGATGATGCACTTGGCGGTGAAACCCTGGATGCTTTAGCGGCACACTGGCAAGACTGCAAACAGTTTCATTAGATGAACCTAGAGAGAAGAGGAAATGTTTTTTGATGTTCCTCCTACATGAGGTTTAACTGTGTGGGGTTCTTTCTGGCCTCCAGGATCCACGCTCTGGCTAATGTGTTGCTTTTTAACTCCCACACACTAAGAGAGAGGAATCCTCAGTGTGTCAGTCGACCAGTTTGGTTGGCGGGTTACTTAGACACACACTGAGTGGGCCTACATGAAATGTAGTGTCATTACTTTTGTTGTTAGATTGAATCATATTGCTTGGCATTGATATGTCAAAAATCCTTAAGAACAACCACAACAGCAGAAACAATGACATTGCATGCAAGCTCACGAATGTAAATGTAAAAATGGAAACGTGAAATAAAAACAGGCATTTTCAGTAATAACGAGGCAGATTTACAAGCTTAGTTTTAATTTCTAATCCAAAGTCAATAAATGTTTATGGGGAAGTTTAAAATAAAATGCACCCAAGAAAGTTGTCAAAACTTAGAACATAGGAATCAATTTGTAACACAATAGCCACCCAAGACTAAAGTAGTGACAGCAAAGTCTGCAGCTTCAATGTGAGTCCCACAGATGAAGACTTACATGGCAATTTGTCAAATCAGTGAGAGGAGGAATTTAGGAGAAATGTTGTCAGTGAAAAATTCTTTGGAGACCTAACCAACTGGAAACATGTACAACAGTTTAAGCGTTTTCTATTGGGAAAATTTCTATTTCTAAAAAGAAGTGATATGTTTTTCATTTTATGCTTCTATTGTGTAAACAGTGGCTTCTAGTGTGGTTTTAACTTCCAAGTTTGGATTTGTTGTGGCTTTATGCATCTCATGCATTTTTTGAGCTCAGAATGTTTTGCTCCTGATTCCTTCTGACATTTCAGATTGTCTCTTGGTAACAACGTCTTTTTAACACGGGACTGTCTCCTTATCTGCAGTGTTGGCACATTATACATTGATTCTAAGACTGTGAAATGTGAATGTGTAAATCTTCCCGCTCAGGGACACACTGCTTGCAGCCACATTTAGTCAAATCCTTGGCCTCTTTGCACTTGGAACCTGGAGCTGTTAAGGGCAATGCAAAGTGAGTTTAGTTTTGTTACACCATTCATACTGTTTAGGAAAAATCTTTTTCTGATTGATTCAGCAAAACGCTGAATCAATCAGAGAATGGCGCATTTGGCTTTAGATATTTTATTTAGAAAATCAGAGTAAATATCAGCGTGTGAGAAAAGAAAAGCAAGAGAGAAGAAAGGAGAAGAAGAAGTGAAACTTAACATATACAATTCTCCTGTTGTATCTTATCAGTCACATACACAGTGCCTTCCACCCATCTCTCTACTGTAGGGAGTTTCTCCAAGTTTTCCCATCTCTGGTTAATTGGTACCTCTGTCCCTAAATCAAAACTGGTTCAAAGGAGTTTCTGTTGGATAGAGAAGAAAAAACATCTTCACTGAAAACTCTGTTATCAGTTCCATAAGTATAACACTTGCCCAGAAACCTTCATTATCACTATTCTTCCCAGTAAATAAGTGAAAGTTTTATTTTCCAAGACGATACTCAAAGTAATTCTGTGCTTTACAGAAACAATTTTATGTTTCATTCGAAGTTGCAAGGAGCAAAATAATTAAGGTCAAATGATTAATTAAACAGACAAATTATAACATATTAATAATGATTTTTTTCTTTTTTTGTTTTGTACAATCTCATTTCATTGAAGCAGTTCATTATAGTTCGTATTTCATATTCACCTGAATGTCTTTGTGAATAAAATTTGAATCAGTGCTGAACTCTTGAAGATAAGATTAAATAGAAAGGTGCATACATTATATCAGATGGTTTTTTTTAAATTATTATTCTTTGTTTGCTTTAAGTCTCAATCAAAATCTTATGGCTGGAAAGTTTTTGTTTTTTTTATGCTCATGCACTAAACAAAACCCCACTGCATTTCTCTTAAATTGTGAGCTCATATTCTCCTCCCTTTGCATCGTCTGTTTCATTATGCAAAAAAAGGCAGAGTTGTTGATTGTGCAGATGCTTTTGCTTTCCTCACAGATTGACAATGAGGAATATGGAGAAGCTCTGTCACTTGCTCAGGCATACAACCTGGACTCTGATCTAGTCTACCAGAGACAGTGGAGGAAGAGCCATGTCAGCATTGCCTCAATTCAAGACTATCTGGTAAGAATTGAGGGAAATGCAATAAAATACTGACTATTTATATCAAGCTGTTTATTGTTGTATAACTATTTTAATTTGTGAGAATATAAAGAAAAAAAATAAAGAACATGTAATCTTACTTAAGATCACCTTTTTTGCTTTTCCTTTCTAACGCTGTATCTCACTTTATCACATAATTTCTTCTTGTCTCAGTTCTCTGTATTTTATTCCCCTAAACTCTCCTAGAGCAAAATCCGCAAGCGCTCCTGGGTATTGCATGAGTGTGTGGAACGTGTCCCAGAAAATGTAGATGCTGCTAAAGAGCTGCTTCAGTATGGGCTGAAGGGAACTGACCTCGAGGCCCTGATAGCCATTGGGCTAAGTGAAGATGGTGGCAGGTGGGATATTTGATGCTGAACACAAACATCTATCTTAGGGGCACAAGTAATTTTTACCTGTGCTGCCTCTGTTGACGAGGAGCTAATTCTGCATGTTGTTTTTCTTTCCATTTCTCAGGTTTATCATGCCTGGCGATGTGGACCTTGATGATCTCCCATATGAAGACCTCTTGTCTGATGATGAGGAGCTGGAGATGAAAAAGGATAAGGAGAAAAGGAAAAGACAGGAGTTGCTAGCCAAGGTTGATTTCAGCAGGTATGCAGGTTTTACTACCAATTTTTCACCTTTAAGTCTGCAGTTTTATAGTCTAACAGTCTAACAGCTGGTGGTGAAGCACCAGTTTAACCATTGTATTGAAAACCAATGAATGGTGACTGGGTTTAACCCAATTTCTGTCACTGTAATCACTGATGGAGAATTTTTCCTTGCACCTAATTTTCTGAAATTTCCCTCTGGAGTCATTCTCTCTATCTTTTTGTCTTTTGTGCCTTGGCCTCAACCTTCTTTCTGATAAGTTTTGAGACCAAACAAAACTATAGTCGTGTTAAGGATCTCTGACATTCAACTTCAGTGTTCATGTGCTATTCTATTTTTCCTGACTGGAAAAGTATGCAATATAATTTCAGAAAAGTATTTATTTCTAACCTTTCCACTGCAATCCATTCTGCAATAAAATGTATCCATCTCTCTGACCATCCAGTCTGGCTATCAGTATCTCCTTCTGTCTATCCATTAGTGTATAAGTCAGAAAAAGAGTTTGTCCTATGCAGGTCTGCACAATATTGTGGGTCATTTTGATGGTCAGCAAAAGGATGAACTCATATAAAAGTGAGGGGCACGATAGAAAGACGGTATCTCTCTTGAGAATTTGGAGTCAAAGAATTTTTAAACGTTATTATTCAGTAGAAAAGGTTTCTTGATGTTTCCCTTTGAGCTCCAACTTTTCCCCAAAAACCAACAGGCAAAAATATATGTGGTGGAGTTTATGAAATATGGTTGAAAAACAAAACACTACAAAGTTACACTACAAAACAAAACACTACAACAATTTTGCTCTGCATAATTGTTATTTATTTTAAGCCAGTCAGACTTTCTGTAGGTGTCTCTGTCTTCGAATGTAAGAGAAGATATTTGGCTGTTGGACTCAAGCTGAGTTGGCAAGCAAACTTCTGGTTTGGTGTCTTTTAGGCTTAGTTTAATTTAATGTTTATGTAATTATTTATTGGTTTTTTTTCCCTGTTTTTTTTTTTTACTAACCAGTGAGTGTAATCTATTTATTTATCTAGAAAACTTGGGAGAACCATTTGTTGAGTGGGTGAAAAAAAATCCCACCAAGGGAAGCCTGACCCTCCCCAGTGGGAGATGGCTCATTTGGCAAGTTGTTGTCTTGTGTATCAAATTATTACTTTATATTTTTTTTAGTATCCATTCCATGCCAGACAGAAAACACTGTGGCTAACGTATTAGGTTTGTAGACAGAAAAAAACAGGAGTGGATATTAGAGAGGACTGCCAAATTTAACTCTGATAGTTTGATTAGGTGGCACAGAAGAGAGAGGATCATAAAGGCAGTCATGCTAATGAGGATAAGGGGGGGAAAGACAGAGGAAAACCATTGGCACAGATTAGTGGGTAATCTGTTGGAGGTAATTTATGCCTTTGTTGTTGAGTGCCCAGGGAAAGACTAATGAAAAACCCTTTAGTGATCACTAATCACCCCTCATACTCGCATGCAAATTTGTGTGCTCATGTATCCCAAAAACACTCCTAATGCGATTTCATGCCCATTACACACACCTGTTTAAATAAATGTACGTTAACTGAGCAAAATAATCATAAACGCGCAGGGATATTGCACTTTTTAAATGCAAATCTATACTGTTTGCATAGTTCCTGCTGGTTTTAATCTGAAGTTGCTGGATTGCGCACTGTTTTGTTCTTCTTACACCACGTTCTTACAATAACTGTTGAGCCTGCAGTGTGGATTTGAATAAAAACAAGCACAAACCTTGTGATGGGGAGCTTTGTAATGGCTGCCATTCTTTTGCTGTAATGTCTCATCATTTTGCTTGTGTGATTATCTGTGTGACTCATTGTATATGTAATAAACCGGAGCTTTAATGCTGACTTGTAGTCGTGACGATAAATAAAAGATGGAAGATGAGCGTTTTAGGAGGGTGTAAAAAAATATCTATCATTTATAACCATAAAATAGGCCATTGCATTGAGTCATTACTAAATTTACTTCTTAAAACGTGGACATTTTTCTCTCTTTTCTGTCTTTGAGTCGTCACGTCTCCCAGAGAGCTGACATGTGTTCCCAAAATGTGCTTGTGTGTGTGTGTGTGTGTGTCCCTAATGGCACCAGCCATGTTGACGGCAGGCCTGCGGCTGAGGCCTGTGAGCCACATAATAATTCTCTTAATTTCTTTTTAACTACCCAACCATTACAGAAATGGCTTGGTATCGATCACATCTGCTCTTGAGTAAGTCAGGGCGCCTTGTGCATCAAACTGTAGACCGTCAGACAGAATGCATCTTTGATCCTGCCACGTGTCCAAACTGTGAAATAAAATGTCATTATTCCTAAATCTTGGCAATCTTTGGTAAGAAAATAGAGATGAACATTTTAAAAGTCTTGATGGATATTGAGCGTTCTGATTAGATGAAACCCACTCTGTTCCTTTTAGTAGAATCTGTGCAACATGTTTGAAGAAGAATTTAACATTCACATCATATACAAAGACATGGGAAATTGGCAGGCGTGGGTGAAGATAAAGAATGTAGTCTGCTGCAAAGTGTTTGTGTTCTTCGTAGATCAAATTTACGCTTCAACTAGGAGTCTAATTTCCTCCTTTCTGCAGTGTTGGACTACGTTTGTCTACCTGTGCAAGAACAGTTGAATGCAGGCTGTGTACTTCATATAAACACACAATCATACACTCAGCATGAATTACAGCTTACGATGTCACAGATTCCATTCATTCAGTCTTTTCTTTCTCACATTTGTAAGAACAATTCAGAAAAATAAACTACAAACCTTTTTAAAGGCGCAGATCCACTTCTACTCTCTGTTGTGAATTGCCAGGTTTCCCTTTATTCTATTCACTGAACTGAAGAACCTTGTTGTTTATACTGCCTCTTAGTTGAACAACATTACAGAAATGCAACTAGAAACTTCATTCAGACAGTGACATAATCCAGTCATTTTTGTGCATTTTGATAGTGGCTTTCAGCCAAAGAAAATCCATGATTTATTTTTTTCTAAAAGTTTGAATATTGACATCTAAAGGGGAAAATATATACACTTCTAAATTCAGAACTTTCATGTGATGGCCATGCAATGGCCTATGCAATAATGAAGAAGACTGCAGGTTTAATAGTTGTCCAGCAGACAGTCATTAACACCCTTCACAGGGAGGTTAAGACAGAAAAGGATATTTCCAAACAAACTGGCTGTGTCCAAACGTAGAAATGGTAAGCTAAGTGGAAGCGAAAAGTGTAATCAAAGTAAAATAACACTGGTTTTACTATTCATACTGGTCCTCTTTTCAGATTAAAGTAAATTTGACTCTTTATTTGGAAATCCCCCTTAGATTCTGTGTCTCTGTAGAGGAAGAGTGAAAAGACACAGAATCTAAGTTGCTTAAGGACTAGTGTGAAGTTTCCACACTCAGTGATGATTTGTGAAGTTGTCTGCTCACTGTGCTTTTATAAAGTTCAGTCACTGCAGTTGCCAACCACATTATGCCTCCTTCTGCTGACCAGGTTTACTGACGTACTGAATTTGTATTCTTTGAAAATGTGGTCTCATTTTCAAAGAATACATTTTGTGGTGCCTGTCCATAGCACCACAAAACTGCACCAAACAACATCAGAACAGGTACGTAACCAGGGGTTCCTGCTTCAGAGCTTGTAGCGTCCACCAACTGAGATCATCTACAGTACATGGAGTTACTGTTCAGTTAGTTGATATTTGTTTTAAAAGCCTTTTGTTTTGTTGGGCGTATGTAATATTCTACTTGTTGGGTCTACATAGCCATAATCATCAAATTAGCAAGAATAGGTGCCTGAAATATCCCGTTAATGAATGTGTCATACTTAAATGATTAAAGTAAAGTAACTTTCTGAGTATGTTTTAATTTTAATAGTATAGATTAAATGGGAGGTAGACTCAGTCTGAACGTTCAGATTCACCTGCAGTGATCCAGGTTGCAATTTGTCACCAAAATTAAGAAACTCCCCACAATATGAGCTATTTGCTCACTGTCAGAAGTTCTCTGTACTTTTTTTTTATTGTTTCAAGCAATGATCAGTCACATCCTCAACAGAACACCAGCAGCATATATTTTTTCTACATCTCTCCTCATTCCTCTTCCTTACCCTTTTGCCATTCATCTCCTCTCTCCATTTTTTTTCTTAACATCGCTCCGAGAAAACAGAGCAAAGTAATTACCAGTAGTGCGAGCTCCAAGCCAGCACTCTTTGATGTGCCAGAGGGTGTTTTGAGCCAGTGTTAATCTTTGTTAGTCTTTGCAGAGACACCACGATAAAACTTGATATCACCCTCGGTAATTAGGGATTAAGGATTAAAACGAAAGATGAGAGGTCAGGTCCAGTGCTGTTGATCCGAGACTGATTTTCAAGGGGAAGACCAGATCTTTCCCAGAGATTGCCTGGATCTTTAATGTTTGTAGTCATTCAGTTTATTTATAGCTCTGATTAAATGATATTGGACATTGATTTGATTCTTGTAGGATAATCCCTCACCTCATTGATGGAATCCAATAATTCACTGAATAGGTTTTTGTGGTCAGAGGAAGTTGATTTAGCTGGCTTAGAAAATGATTATTTTAGAGGGCAGTCTAGTCAAAAGTTCAATATGTCCCTGTGGGTGTCCTCAGACGAGTCAATTTTGTGTCTTCTTGCAGTGAACAGACTAAGGCAGACATCTTGTCTCACTGTGGGTAACATTACTGGCCAAGACCTTGTGTCAGATTTGAGGTCTTTAATTAAGTGTCTGGATTTTACTGACATGCCTTTTGGTTTTTTTATATTCAGGTTGACCCTAGAGCAGAAGGAGCTGTGTCGTAGTCGACTGAAGCTGCTCTGCTACCTGGACCGACTGGCAACGTATGAGGTAATAACAAGAAGCCTACCACTGAACAGAACTGTTAGATTATACTGCTAAATAAATGCTCATGATTTCTTAAATACAGCTGTGACATTTCTAAATGTCAATAATTTCAGCAAAAGAAGATTCAAATCACAGCGTTCAGAAAAACACAAATTTTCCAAGCTGGATGTAGGGAAATTTGGCAACTTGTTCAACAAAATACAAATGGACAGAATCAAATTAATAGTTAGGTTTATAATTGTTCTGTATTGTATGACTTGGGTCAAATATTTTGGGTTTCCTTCAAAAAGCATCTTGCAACAGGTTGTTGGAATTTTGACCCGTTCCTCCTGACAGAACTGAAGTAATTGATTCCAGTTTTTTAGGCTGCCTTGCTTATATATGCCTTTTTATCTTTGACCACACATTTTTAATGGGCTAGAGATAAGGGCTTTGTGATGCCCCTCTTTTTTCCCCTCCAACTATAGCAGTGGTTGGATCACTTTCAGTTTCATCATATCTCAACACATGACTCCGAGCATTAAGGATTCTGCCCTTCAGGGCATCTGCAAACTGTATTCTGGTCTGTTATGTTGATTTTTAGACTTATTTCATTCTGACCTTTCAGTTCATTTGAGTTTGGGACATGTTTCATTGGAGATGGTAACACTGTAAAGCCAGCCTCTGCCCGTAAATTCACCATATCTTTTGCTCAGGATTCCTTGCTATAACACAGAAACCGTCTCCTTTGGGAACTGCTTGCCGACTGGCCCTTCCTATGTTGTTTTCAGTTACTAACAAGTGATTGAACAGATTAACGCGACACCTTAAGACAAGCGGAAAATAAACACAATGAAGAATCACACATTTTTGATATTTTCTTGATGTCACAAGAAAGCCGTGTGTATGAAAAATCCCTAATTGTTGAGGACAGTTCAAGATTTACTTCCTTTTCTTATTGAGTCTTAAAAAGTGCAGGGTCTCAAGGATAAAGCACAAACTTTTATATTGAGACTCTTAATTGTAATGTAAACTTTTATGAAGAGAAAGTCATCCTGACAGCAGGGTTTTGCAAGGCAGGCTTCACTTTGAGAAATATCATACTGTTGCATGATCTTGTGTGACAAGGTCTCTATAAACCCCTAATGGAGGCTGTTTCCAGTAATGCCTTGATTATTCATTCTTTAGTCTGCAGGCCCAGTGGAGTCTGAATGGATGTTTTCCAAACTCGCATCCTAATTTTATCCTAAGAGTCCAGCTTGAATCTGTGGGAATTAATACAAAGAGAAGGACTTAGAAGTACTATTAATTTTAATTAAAATTGCATTAAGTACAAGGGATTCTAATGCCTCCCATATTTTCACTTGTGTTTATGTGAAACACAAACGGCTTTAATGTTTTCTTAAACATTCTTTATGGCTTAGCTGTTTTCCCACCAGCAAACTAATGCTTTTTGCTTTCATATCAAATCCCTACAACGCACAGAGGATTTTCTCATCTATCCTGCATGGATACTTTCTCTTAACCCCACTAATCTCTTTAGGAATATGAAAACAGCTAAAGAAGATATGGATGTGAGAGGATTTTTAAGTACTGTATATGAATGGAAGACTGAAGAAGTGGCAGATCCTTCGTGCTCTAACACATACATTACTGATAGACTGGCTATAGAAGCACTTCAGTGCAACAGACACACGTCTGAAGTGGAGCTTGACTCTTGCAGCCAAGTGCTCAAAAAAAAAAAAGTGGAGTTTTATATTCAGTTTGAAGGATGTTAACATGCACACCCTGCTCATCCACAATAAATCACAAATGAACAAGGCTTTGCTTTCCCCCATGCAAGGGGAGATGAGATTTTCTTTGCCCTGCTGCATATTCAGCTCTGACAGGGTGACGTCCCTTACTTTACTCGGACATTGTCATGGTAACGGCAGGACTCGTCAGATGCCTTTCGCCCCAATCCATTTTCTCTGGCCATCTATGAATATGATATTAGGGTTTTTATCATCCCAACTCGGGCTGACTCTGTCTGAGTACGACCCATTCAAAGGCTATCCATCACACACACTTATTTTGACATGCTCTTCAACGCACACGCATATTCAAGCATGAAAGATGCTGCAGAGATTTTATACCCACAGATAAATCCCTCTAGCCAAAGGCCAGAACAACAAATGTTCTTTCCTGACATATACACACACGCACACGCCTGCACACGCACGCCCGCACACACCCGCACACACATGCACACACACACATAGCTAAGATTTGCCAAAGCAGCTCTAAGCTACAAAGTTAAATAGCATTTCTGTTGACTCTTTTTTACTGCATTTCTTCACATTCATCTGTTTCTTTCTCTGTCCCTCCCATCTTTAGTTTGGTTTACAACAGTAATTCTGGAAAGATAACCCTTCTGCTTCTCAAATTTGTTTTAGTGAACCTTTTTGTTAGTTTTTCATCTCTACTTCTCTCTGCTCCACCCTCCCTTTTTTCCAGGAGATACTAGGTGGGCCTCATGCAGCTGAACAGAAATATGATGCAGAGTTCTTCAAGAAGTTCCGGAGTCAAAATATTGTCCTGTCTGCAAGAAACTATGCCAGGGTAACATGAAAGTCTCATTTTCTTCAAAGTCTGTCCTCATGATGTCTTATTCTAGCTGCATTCATTACCTTACAAAACAATATTCAATGAATTTTTAGTTTTATTTTAAATAAAACTAAAACTGTAGGGACTACAGTTGACATCTTCTCATGTTTGTTTATCTGTAGGAGAGCAATGTTCAGGCTCTGAATATTCTGTTCACGTATCATGGAGAAGAACTCCTGCAGCAGAGGCTGGCTATCCTCTACAACTTTCCAGAAACCACCTCTCCCCACGAATATGCTGTTCTGCTGCCCGAGGCCTGGTGAGACATAAACAGAGGCTCACATACATCATGATACAAATGATTTAAAATACATGTCTGACATAAAAAGCCAAGAGCAAGATCATAACTTCTTTTTATGAAATACCCCCCAGGTTCTTGCCAGATATGATATGGGCAGATAGTGTTTTTTCACATATTTCTAGAAGTTTTACATTGATGTTTGGTAAAGTGTATGTGGATGTTTTGCTTTCCAGTAGTAAATTCTGATTATTTTTTATCACTAATTTAATTATTCATATTATCCAACTTGATAAATTAATGACAGCAAAGTTTGATTTGTTTTCAATATGGATTAGACAATCAGAGATGCTCTTAGCATTTTGTCAGCTTCATGTTATTTCAGAAATAGTACCTTTTTTTTAATTTACAATGGAAAACTTCCTACAATTATTTTTATAAATTAAAATGTAACAATAACTCATTTAGCATCAGGCTGAGATTCATAGTTGTTCCAAGTTTGCAGCGGTGACAAATGAGCTTTCTGCAAAAGGAGAATTTCTTTACTTATTGTAATTAATCTGGGACATTAAAAATCTTGTTGGAGACTGTGTGTTCTATCAGGGCACATTAATATATCTGCTGTTGGAATGGTAATCCTTTACTTTAAAAATGTACCACTTTGCTTTAAAGTTTTAAAAAGTTTATTCCAAGAAGGAAAAAAAACAACAAGTGGTTACACAATACCTTCTGTAACAAAAAAAGTTCAACTGTTTATATTATTCTTCTGTTCTCTCTTTTCAATCTATTCTGTGGCTCATAGGAGGTACTTTTATCTTTGGTTTGTATCATTAGTTTTATGAATGCTTACACTATTAGGCTTGCTACTAAGTACCTGAAAATAATTTTTATTTCTTTTAATTATGTGACTCCTGTGTGCTTTTATAAGAAATCATGGTTACCATAATTCTTATTGTCTATTTATCTTAAGTAGTAGGCTGTACAGATCAGCTCTCAATAGACTTGTTTGCAACTGTAATTTGCTTTGCTCGTTGGTTGGTCATTATTAAAACAACCTGGCCACATCATGGGCTATTTATTAGCATATTGTTTGCTGGACCCCTGCAGAAGTGCTGGCTTTGCTAAGGACTTTTTGAGATTGTGGTTTCATATTAATTTCCCCTGCTACTTTACACTGCACTAAAATAAGTGTAAATCAAAGTCAAGGTAGAAATGGTAGCTTCTGTAAGGAAACTGTGATGCTGTATTGCAGAAGCAAGTTTATCAATAAAGGAAGCCAACTTTATTTTTAAAACTGTAAGCACAAACCAAAGTGCTAAGGATAAAATGTGGAAGAGTAGAAATATAAAACACGAGAAAGTACACAAGTTAGAATGCATACTTACATTACAGAAAATAAACGTCACCAAATTAATACATTTCCAATAAAAGTAACATTCTATACATGGTCACAGTAAAAACTAAAAACCTGATTCTTTAGACTAAAAATATTAGCTGAAGAGATCTGTCTATTTTATTATGGCAATGAGATGAAGACGGGGTGTGCAAGTGCAGCAGCTCAGAGAGGTGGTTTGGGATAACACTACTTAAGGCTTTAAAAACAAATAAAATAATTGTAAAATTAACTCTAAAATTGACACGCAGCCATTGTAAAGAGAATAAAACAGGAATAATATGCTCCCTTCTCAATGTACCATCTAAAAGCTGGGTGGCTGTATTTTAAAGACGTGAAAAGGATGACTGGCTATCACCAAGGCACAGCCAGTAACAATAATCCTACAAAATTGCAATAAAAGCACGGATTACTGTTTCCAAATTATCTTTTGACAGGATGGGTTTAATTTTGGCCAGTTGCCTCAGCAGCAGAAAGCCGGATTTCACCACTGCTCTCGCTTTTACTGTCAAACCTAAAATTACTATCCATTTTAAAAGCCAAATTAGTGACACTAGGCTTTAAATGGTGCACAGACAAATTTGTTAAAAAGACATGCTTAGCTGGATTAACAGGTGTAAAGTTTGCTTCAGTTTACAGACGAGAAATTAAAATTAAAATATATGAAAAGAACATTCTAAAAAGTCTCATTTACAGAGTGCTGCAACCCATTTAGCGGACATAGCAAATTTAATAAGTATATTCTGGTCATATTAGAACAAAAGTACACTTTTGATGAATAACATGTTTGGGGGATGCTGTGGGAAGATGGATGCAGCTAAATACATAACTATCAAGGAATACAATCTGTTGGAGGCTGTAACAACGTTGATACTTAAGCAGACATTCAACTTCCAAGACATGAAAGGGTTTAGATCAAAGCCTAATTATGTGTTAGAATGGTCCAGTCAAGGTTTAGGCATGTTTACAGCAAAATATAAAGGATAGGCTAGTTGAATCATTTTAGTATCGATTGCATTTGTCTGGTGTGTTTTGTCCCATGTCGGGATCGTCTGACCTTATTTTGTTTTATACAATAAAAACAGTGTTTTTATTCTATAGCACATTTGTGCTTAAAGACTGTATGAGGCTGCTACAGTAAACAGTAGTCAAACACATTTTTTAACAAAGAAACATTTATATATATATAAAAAAGGAAAAGGTCTTCTGGAGTCATGACTTTTACTATGCAGGAGTAATTGTCCTTCTGGTTTCCATCTACACGCATGCCCACACACACACACACACAGTTCTGTACAGCCTTTCTTTTTTTTTTTTATTAGGCATGTCTTGAGTTTGTATGGAGGTCAGGCGGTTGTGGCTCTGCAGTGGGCATCCATCATGGAGCTGCCGCTGTGGGCCAGTTTTCCATTTCCCTCAGCTTGTGAGCACCAACTGCTGCTCCTTCAGCACTCACTCCCACACTGCAGCAGACGGAGCGCGCTCACACCATCTGTCTGGGGCTCACTCTATACACTGAAGTCTTGCTTCATTGAAAAAAAAAGGGAAGGGAGGGTGAACATTGTATTCTTTTGTGATATCGATTAGGTCTTTGTGGGGACTTTTAGAAACATTGATGTTGAAAAAGTTTGATTGTAGTTTGAAATTGTTTTTACAATAAACCCAATGAGTTAAAAGGCTTTGCATCCTCGCCTCACCCCTGCTGCCCTGCGCTCTGGATGTGAAGTAGATCAGAGCTGTGAATGCAGAATGATTTATTCCTCTTATTGATATTTGAACCTGCTCACCAATATTTACTCTGCTTGCGCTAACACAGCTGTCTTTAACGAAGAAAAAAGACCAGGTAGTAAGTAAAATAGAATGAATTTGCTCAAGTTTATTAAGTCCTTAATAAATGCAATATTAGGTGTGGTCCCTTCTCCAAATTTGGATGAGTTTGCGCTGTAGTGTTGATATAAATCTCTGAGACTAATTTTTTCTAGTCAACATAAATCACACCTGCTACTTTCTTTTCATGTATTTTTGTGATTGTATAGAATTTATAGCAGTGCTAATAAAACTGCTGCAGCGCGTGTGCACTCGGCCTTTAACGGCATCGAAGATGATTTGTAGCTGCACTATCTCTTGGAGTTTACAGCCACAGTACATATTTTCTCTGTCCAGAGAGGAGTAGATAACAGAGAGAAATGCACTTTTCTTCATCATGGAAGTCTCTGTGTGTAGGCATTTTTATGCATTTTGCACGGGAATTTATTTTTTGGGACTCATCAGCTCCAGCATATAAGGTTAAAGAATTATTAACACAATCCTACACCTTCTCTGAAGAGTTGAAATTGTTGTGACTGCTATGATACGATGTTTTGGTAGTATAGTTGACGGCTTCACATTTCTACCAGTAATCTGGTATGAGTGTGGTTAGTGCAACTGAACCAAAAATAAAAAATAACCAGTTGAATTAGCCTGCATTAAAGTTGGCAGTTATTTTCTCCACTTAGGTCCGGGTTTGTTTTGGAAAGCCTTCTTACCTTAATAAATGAAATCATGATTCATAAACTGCATTTTTTAATTATTCAGGTTGTCAAAAACAGAAGAAACTTTTAAGGGTCCACACGCTTTTTCACAGCACTGCAGGTTATCACGGTTGTCCTGATAAGCTAGTTTGTTCAGTTATGTAATTTGCAATTTGCATTTGTGGCTGCTGTTCCCTAATCCCGTTTTCTGTTACAGTACCGATGAAAGAGGGGAGTTGGCGTTGATCCCTTGGGAGGAGCAGAGACACAGAGAGATGGACTGGTGTGAGGCAGAGGAGTGCAGGTAAATACTTTAACACTAACTGATTTTTAGCCTTTCAAATTTAAACATATTAAACTCCAACATTCAGACCATAGGGTTTAACGTGTAATTATATGATCTGCCTATATATTAACCAAAAGCCTCCCATCCACATTGCAAAATTGTAATAATTCCTGTTCCATAAAGGCCAGATGCTTGTGCTGGCATCATTATGTGAGACAAAACATGACATCCTATTATCCAAATGTTAAATAGACCCATATCAGACTAATGCTGAATCCTGTTGTGCTGCCAATTTGTGCCATTTGCTGTTTTTTATGAGGGAGGCAGCTTCATTTACAATTTTACTTTTCAGGCACAGTGTTATTGCTCCTTGGTGTAGAGAGGCAATATAGATTATTGCCTATTTGGAAATGTGTCCTGGCATTTAATTTTTGTTTAGATGATAAAAATAACATTTTTATGCTGGTATACTTTCCTCCATCAATGCTTTATCTTCTTTCTTGAAATAAGGAGATATTTTATTGTTTTGGTATCGACTCTAAATGCTAATGTTTGACTTCTTTACCATGTCATGCATACTTACCTCATCAGTTTGTGGGATGTTAACAGCAGTGCTTTCATTTATAAACTCAGCATGTTCCATAATAGAAGTGGGCAACATTACAAAAATGGACATGATAGACAAAGCTCAAAAGGATAAAAATAATACATTCTGTAATGCATTCAATCTTGCTGTTGTTTGCTGATTGTTTTCATGAGCTTTTGATTGACCAGTCAAGTTAAAAAGAGTCTGATTCTAGTCAATACACTTTTAGTAAATAACTAATTTGACTGGAATTAATGCTTTACACTTAAATAAAAACTCCCCTTTCAATTATCTAGAGCGGTTCTGGACCAAAGCTTGTTTGATGATGACGGTTTCCTATATGAGGATTCTCCAGAGTTGCAAAGATTTCGTACAGCCACACCGTCCATTGAGCTTCTATCTGACTGGTACCGGAGCAGAGCCCAGGACATCGACTCCACCTCCAGACAGGTATGAGCATTGGAAAAAACAGCAGATCCCCTTATATCACTGTTGAGCATAATGATGGAGAGATGATGATTTGGAATAGTTTTGTACCTTCCAGTGCCTGTGTATGAAATGTGAGGCCATCTGTCTGTCAGCTACAGTTTAGGCTAAACTGGTCATACAGCTTGACAATGATCCCAAAATTCACTGAAAATTTCCAGTAGAATGAACGAGAAAATAAAGAATTAAGATCTTGACATGGCCTAGACCTTGACCGGATTAAAATGATTCTTCAGCAGCTTACAATAACGTTGTAAAAGTATCTCCAAGTCTCAATGAACTAAAACAACGTTGTAAAGAAAAGGTGGTGAAACTTTTTGTCACAGTGATCTTAAAAACAAAAAAAACTTCAAGTAGAAATGCATTACTTAAAGTCATTGTTATAGGATATAGGTTATATGGGTGGGTACAGGTGTGTATTATCTATTTACTTTATATTGTGCTGATATCTACAGTACATGCTTATTGCATATTTCCACATTTAATATTGAGCAGATGTAATATTTTGGCCTAATTGGCACAAGTGTAGCCACCTCTTAGCGCTTTCTTTCATCTGTAGATGGAAACCAAAAACTCTTTTGTGCAAACAGATGTCTGCAGTGCTGAGTGTAAAACTCTTCACCCAAAGGGATTTTAGCTTTCCCGTTGCTCTCACTTTCAGTTTGAAAACATTTTCTTGTCCCTTGTTGGGAATTAAATTAGCTCAGACTGCAGGTATTTTCTCCCATTAATGTGAAACATCTTACTCACCCCGTTGATTACTCTTTTCAGGTTCCCTCTGCTTTATTGTGACTTACAGCAGGGCAGCACCAGAAAGCAATTAATGGAAGCCTGGCTATTGGAAAGATAATTGCTGTTGCACACTACTTTTAGATAATTGAGGGCAGAAAAGTGTGATGAGCGTGGATTCATAATGCAGAAGAGATGTTGCCAACCTCCATCAGTCAAGGTCACTTTGATCCTGTCTGTGACAGTTATTATCATATTGGCCATATGGACTTTTAATGAAGAGAAACCAAAGCTTCTGTCATCTGTGCTGTGATGCCGGGGCTGTAAAATAGGACTTGATAGGACTTGTTTAGAGGAGTAATGGGATATAAACGCTGGAGCTGCCCACTGTCTCCACCCACACCATCTAAACTGCAACCCTGTCCCCTTTTTACCTCCTTCACAGTGATGGATCAAATATGTCAGAGCACTCTCTTTATCTTTGTGAATGGACTAACTAGGTAGAAGTCATATTGTTCCCCTTCATTTCTCTATTTAATTCCTTTCCTTCAGCTCAAGGAGGATGGAGGAATAGAGATTTGGGGGTCCATTGCTCATTTTTTGTGAGACCTGGGGAATTGTTGCTTTCATCATACACTAGAGAAAGGGAGACTTAGAGGGCCTGAAGAAAAAAAAAAATCGTTGGCTTTGTTAATCTCCAGGAATCACACCAGCTTTCCCTTTCATTCTCTCCCTTGTTTCTTTTTAATTAGAACTCATCTTCTCTTGCTCCTTAACACGTTACTCCAGGAGTCTCTTGAGACTCGCCTTGCTCCTCATGTCTTCTGTGCCCTCACACTTTTTCTCACACGTGCTGAAGTGACATAGATCCTAAAAATTCTGGTATTTCATTCCTTTGTAAAAGTATTCTTACCATTTGAACTTTTCCAGATACATCAGAAACCTTTGTTTTATAAAGGTTTCTTGTCACATAGCAACACCAAATACTTCGTAGTTGTGAAGTAGAGCTTAAATGATGCATAGTTTATCTTTTATTTTTCAAATAGAAACCTAAAGTGTGATATGCATTTGTTTTTATGCACCAAAATAATTCTCATTTATCAATTTTATTGCAATTACAGAAGCAAGTTTTTTTGCTTCTCTTTCCTTTGTGGTATATTTCTACCAGTTTTGTTTATCTACGAACTAGATCTGCATGATGGTACGAAAGACATAAAATCACAATATTATCATTGAATGTTACATTGATAATACCAACTGCAAACAACAGTCATTTTTATCATTCATGCTTTTCTTTTCCATTAACACAATGAATGTACCACTCTATCTGACTGTAGGTATCTTTGATTCTAACATCTAATTAAAATTTCTGGTGGAATTAGATTTGCACTTTGACTGGATCTATCTAATTGGGTCAATTAGATAGATCCAGTCTATCTAATTGGATCTATCTAACTGACCTAATTAGAAAGATCCAGTTGTAGCTCTTTCTGGATATTTAGAGTTGTTTCCTGCTGTAAAATGATCTTTCACCTCATTCTTAGAGGAATACCTTTTTTATTTAGCTCTATTTATCTTTCCATCGACTCTGATCAGCTGAAGAAAAACAACTCCCCCAAAAAACTTTTTGTGCTTTGATCCCTCCAAAATGGGTTTCTTCTTGCCACTGACTATAAATTATTGTATGACTTAAGTTTTAATCTATTTTGTATTTGCTTATCAGATGAATTCCCAATAAAATACATTGACATTTGTGATTGTGATGTGACAAAAAGCATTTTTTCCCCCCTTCATGATCTATTTGACACGACTCATTTGTGGGGCACACAGAAAATATGTTAAAATAGGGAATGTTCTTTTCAACAACATAAAAAAGAATACACGAGGAAGTGAACCAACACCACTCCTCAGCCTTTACACACCTTCTCCTGGGTGATACTACCATGGTGGCACCATCATGCTGTGGGAATGGCTGTTGTTGATGCTTGGGAGAATGATTTAGTGTCGATAAAGTGGGGCTTGATAAAAAAGGAGCGACATCAGGGGAAGCTGGAGTGTTGTGCAGCATTCATAGAGAGATGGCTACCAAGATGCTGAAGGGTGGGGATTGACAACATGACTCATATAGAGGAGCAAGCTTTAAAAGCATAACATCAGAGTGTAAAACAAGAAAGAAAAAGCAGATAAGTGCAGGGCCAATGCAGCATTTCCCACTAGGTTAGCGCATTACAAACACAAAGTGAAGAGAGGCCAACACCGACAGATGCTTCGATTGAAAAAAAGAAAGCAATCTCATGGAAAGAGCTCTGTGTGAAGAAAATTACCACTTATATGGGGTTGAAGAGGTGGAAAGAAATTATATTAAAAAACAAGTGGTGGTTGCACTTGCAACAAAATGGCCCAAAATAAGGGGATGCCTTTTGGAAAACAGAAATGAGAAAGGGGGTTGTTGGTTTACAGGGAAAGCAGATGGCCAGGGAGGGAGTTCAAAGAGAGGCCAGCTACAGTGACTGCTGAAGACTTCTATTAGAGTGTGGGAGGGAAAGAGAAGAAGACGAGTGGGTCAGAAATTGAGCAGAGTTGAAGAGAATTTGAGAAACTGATGTCTGAAAGAAAAGACTAAGATTGGAAAAGGATGAGAGAAAAAGGAGTATTCAATTGAGCTGGAGGATCATAGAGAATTGCAAAAGGGAGATAGTGGAGAGACAAAGAAAAGACTGGAGGTACATGATAATACTTAATCAATAATGACAACGGAGGCGGAGATGGGGTCATAATTAAAATGTTAGATTTAGGCATGGGCTAATTGGGAGATGCTTATGATATGATTGAAATACCATATTGAAGGAGAATTTTGTGAGAAATGCATAATACGATTCTATTATTTTATTTAAAACTAAAAGAAACGATTCTTTCTTCAGATTTAATAATATATTAATTTTTGTAGTTAGAGCTATACCATTAATTGCTCTGGCATTGACATTTTAACTAACCAATATAGTCGTAGTTATGAGGGGCTTACTGCATCAAATATTTTTCATTTGGCCTTTGTACTGTTTATAGACTTGCACTGATATTAAACAAGCTGATTAAAAACAAGTTAATTAACTGTACCATGCCTGCATTTAGCTAGTGTGGTATAGTAGACATTCAGAAATCTCACCATTTTACTGACATACTCTGACCAAGACTTGAAAATGTATCCCAGAGAAGAATAAGAGATTAATAAACTATGGCCAAACGTTATTAGGACTATGAAGCTGTTATGACAAACTGCTTGATTAAATGGATTGTCAGTTCTTGCTTTTTAAATTGAATCCAATTGTAGTAATGGTGATGTTGACAATAATAATAATAATAATAATTCAGTCAACTTATTTTTCTTTCAATCATGTATGCAGTAAGGGTTCACTTAAGTAAAAGAACTTAAATCTTTCAAAAATCTATTTTTAAGACTTGTCAGGAAAGATTGATCCTTTCATCTAGACGTAACATTTGTTTAATGTGATCCTTCCTACCAGAGAAAGCTTTGGTCACTCTTTCACTGTGTCTTGTGTCTCATTAAAAGGACATTTTAAAAATCTATTTTAAACCTAGATGCTTATTTTGAAATCTGACCTGTCAACATTGAGATAGGGAAATCCCTCTCTGGAGGATCTTTTCACACATTTAGATCAATAGCCCTCTCTCTCTCTCTCTCTCTCTCTCTCTGTCTCTCTCTCTCTCTTTCTCTGTCTCTCTCTCTCTCTCTTTCTCTGCATCCAATCAGTCCAGCTCTGAGTCAGACTAGTTGAGTTTCTCCTGATGCCTCTGTTTGTTTGCAAGAATGTACATTCAGCAAGGAAGAATATGAAATTACTTGTTCTGTAGAAATATTCTGAAATAAACAGTAGGTTGTAGTATGTGAGTGTGCTTATGTCTGTGTGTAAGACGCTTTGCCAAAGAGGCTCTGCTTTAAAGGAATGGAGAAAGCAATCATCACCCAGAGGCCCAGTGGCATCTGCTATTGATTGGCCGACTTCCACAGGTAGGTCCGCATCGATTGGTCGGGCATGCTGCCAGTGTATAGGTGGTCCAATATTGATTGGTTGCTCTTCTGGATGGAATTCTATTGATCTGAATAGCAGGAAGCCCAAATCGTCTGCTTTATTGTGGAACGGATAATGATTGTGTATTAACAAAGACTGATGGGTTTTATTTGGTCTTGGATTGGGTGGGAAACCATAGCGTTTTCTGTGTCCTACTTTAGTAACCTCAGGGGTGTCTTTTTATTGACCTGTTATATTGCTACCTACACACCCTCTATATTCACTATAGTCACTGTCCAATTGTGACCAACATTGTGCAGAGACGCAAAACTCTGTACAATGTGCACAAAGTTCACATTGAAAATGCATTGTTGTACAGCAGCTGCACTAATGAATAAATTCCAAAGATCTACATAACATTTGACAAAAAGTACTCTGATATACAGTGCCATGAAATACAGTACAGCAAATCTCACAGCTTTGTTTTTTTTTTTTGTTTTTGTTTTTTTTTTTTTTTTTGCTGAATCATTGAATATTTTGTATATCATAAAGTAAGTTTTATTTTCAAGTAAAGATAACTTGAGTAAATAAAAAAATTCAGTATCCAAATGAAGAGTGCATTTATTCTGTGGAAAACCCTGTCCTAACCAATCTGTCTCTCCGTAAAATAGGCGATTTCCCCTTAGCAGAGATTGTGGCATAACTGGTTTGTGTTTTTTGTCAGCAAGGGTATTGGTTTTGTTGGGACATTAACATTTACTATACGTGAAAAGACTGAGCCCTGCAGTGCTTTAGATGTTAGTTCTCTTTTATTGTTTGTAGTTCTGTTTATGGTTCTCCCTTATTCTAGAAGCAGTGATCAAGCCTGGGTGCGATGAGAGAAATTTGACTAGAAACTGGGTTAATCACAGTTCATTTACACTTTGTGCCTGTCTCCATTTGTATTCCTTCTCCCGCAAGTTATTACCTTGTCAAAGACACATTCTGCTGCATTTATAAGTGCAAGTACTTGGGAGCATATTAGCCATGTCTGCATATATAGAGAATATATTTTTTGCCTGTTCTTATTGGCAAAATAGCTCCTCAAGTGCTGTTAGAATGGATATTAGTTTTTCCTCTACGCCTCATGATTTAGATGGAGGCTTTCTTTCAGCAGTTGTTACAGTTTCCTTTTTGATGCTGGGATGAACAGTTCTTTTTAAAATCTTCTAAGCTTTATATTCTAACTCTATTTTAAACGTCTTTACAACTTTATTCCTAATCTATCTACTGTGTTGCCATTTCTGTATGATGCTGCTTGTGTGTTAACGTTCTCAGAGGCCTTCACAGAGCAGTTGGAATATTACAGAGATGAAGTTATTCACAAGTGCATTGTATTTACTAATTAGGAAACTTCTGAAAGGAGTTGCTTGCTCTGGATGTTATTGAAGGGTATCAGAATGAAGAATGCTGAATACATATTAGTATGACATTTTTCTGCTATGTCTTTGAACAGATGGTTTTTGACTCTATACCTAAGAATAATTTTGAAGGACTGTGTTTCATTTTTATACAAATTCCTAATCTACAAATAAATTAAAATGTTTAATTCCATGCTTTTCTCGCCATCTAAATTCATTTTACTTTTGCTTTTTCCTCTCCATTTTCATTTCTTGTCCCTGTCAGGTGGACTGCTCCTTGTCACTGGTAAGGCTGGGGAAGGAGCGGGAGATCCCAGGGCTGGAGCTCCTGGCTGATGACTTGGTCACCATGGAAACGCTGGTGTATGAGGCATCATGTGAACTCAGCCTGACACTTAAAGATTTGCAGCAGCTCAGCGACATTGACAAACTGCGCCTGCTTATGAAAAACGTGAGTGACATTTTTCCTGGTGGGGGCTCTTTTTTTATAATATATGTTAAAGTGAAAAGTAGGCCTGAATTTCTCTTTGTATTGTCATTAATAATGAAGGAGTCTTGATTCAAAACGGGTACTGTCATTTTGGTTGTGCTAAATCATCCTACGAGATTTTTCAGCACGTTTTTATAGTTGACATGAAAGTGTAATATATTATGCAGTTCAAAATGAGAACAAAAACCTTTTCAATGTTAATAAACTTCTAAAACAATCTAAACAAGACTTCATTGTTCACAATGGAAAAGGAAAAAGTTTCTGACTTTGAAAATATATATAATGACGGCCACAAATTCTGGAAATCCCTGACATTTAATGATACAAACTTGCTTTCCGTCTGCAGCAAGAGAGCTATGAAAGCTATTGTATTGCAAGTACTACAGTTACAAGTCCCCTTGGAGTACATGATATGAGCTGTCCTGTAAATTGTAGCTAATAACTGCCAGCTTTAGCCTGTAAGGACCATTGGCAATGGGATCTGCCACGCAGGCAGGCAGCCAGCAAATGTTGTTGACTGCACTAATACATGCTGTTTGACTGGAACTCCCTTTGGGCTCTCATCGGATATATGAGTGTGTGTGTGCGTGTGTGTGTGTGTGTGTGTGTTGTAACTGTTTACCAAACTGGCTAGATTACGGTATATCTCCCTCTGCTGGTGTCTGATGTCTTTTTTTTTTCAGAGACACAGCACAGCGAAGCAAAACGTGCGTGGGTGTGTAAGCTTGCGTTAGTGATCTAATTTTGTTTTTGAATCTCTTTTTTTTTTTTTTTTGCAAATGTGTTCTCATCATCTCATTGGGAGTCAGGGTTGTCGCAAGGTGAGTGCAAGGCTCTCTGAAGAGCTTAGCATCTACGTTTGCGGACCACTGCACTACCCACATGCTGCAGCAATTCTAGTTTAAGTTCAGGTTTAATTGCACACCTATGTTTTATGTAAATGCTGTTTGAAGTGCTCCACTATGTCCAGAAAAATAAAACTACGGAAATCATGGTATACATGCAAACGAGTGTTAAAATGCTCATATTCTTTTCCATCGCACAATCTTAAACATCTTATTTGTTGTAAATGTTTCACCAACATGAAAAGGGTCAGAGACATCTAACTGATGTCTTACAGGGTTATTACTCTGTAGGGGGAAAATATGGGACTTGACCAAAGCTTACTTTTTAGGTTTCATCATTTATGAAGTATGGAAAAAAGATATGTCCTTTCATCCATCTATCTGTTTGTCTGTCTTCCATCTATCCGACCATCAATTCAACCTTCTGAATATCTGTCCCTGCATCCAATCATCCATTCATAAAGTCGTATGTATGTATGTATGTATGTATGTATGTATGTATGTATGTATGTATGTATGTATGTATGTATGTATGTATGTATGTATGTATGCATGTATGCATGTATGCATGTATGCATGTATGCATGTATGCATGTATGTATGCATGTATGCATGCATGCATGCATGCATGCATGCATGCATGCATGCATGTATGCATGTATGCATGTATGCATGTATGCATGTATGCATGTATGCATGTATGCATGTATGCATGTATGCATGTATGCATGTATGCATGTATGCATGTATGCATGTATGCATGCATGCATGCATGCATGCATGCATGTATGAATGCATGTATGAATGCATGCATGCATGTATGAATGCATGCATGCATGTATGAATGCATGTATGTATCAAGATTTATTGGTTTTGACTAAACAACATGTGCAGCTGAAGCAGCAAGATGCCAAAAAAATTGGTATCTCTTTAGAATCCTAAAAGAGAGAGAAAACTCAGAGGAAATTAACTTTTAGCAATTCTTAAAGCAATAAATGAGTTGTGCATTGATTTGAATCAGCAAATCTTTAACTTTTTTATAGTTAACTTAAGAATTTTTTTGTCCTATTATTAAGAAAAAACAATGAATAAAACCTTCTGTCTCTTTCTTTTCGTTTACAGTCGAATCCTGAGCGCTACTCGAAAGATGCCGTCCAGTGGATGGTGCCATTCTTGCACCGCTGTGAGAGACACAGCGAAGGCGCTGCCAAGTCTCTGCTTACAAACTACCTGGTCAGCCTGGCCCAGCAAGACCTCACTCTCCCTCTCATCATTTTCCAGCACTCTAAACCTGTTGTAAGTATCCCAAAACTCACACATATGCTGTGGTTGATTTATGCCAGGGCCAATACTTTTGGTTGTGTTATAAATCATAAACCACTAGCCATTGGCATGGACAGGCTTCTTGTGTTTTATAGAAGGTCCAAATTATGCACATATGTGCTATAAAGAAAGACTGTTGCTTTAGCTTTAAGGTAAATTAATTATGGATGCACATTGACATGCAGACACCTTTATCATCTTCTTCAGTGCCAGCTGAAGATTATTGGAAACCCAGACCAGCTGATGGAGGTAGCCCTGGAGTGCATCTACAGCTGTGAGAGAGACGACCAGCTCAGCCTCTGTTACGACATTCTGGAGTGTCTTCCCCAGAGGGGCTATGGGTCAGACATACACACATCACCATACACCGTCACCCAAAGTCAGCTGGTCAGATATTTAATGCTCTGAAAATGACAACATTGATCTTCATCTTGATTTTGTTAACCGTGGTTTCAGGATGTTAAAGAAGTCAGTCACTGCCTTGTCCATAAAAATACAATAATCCCAATTCCCACACCATCCCTCCTTTCATTCCAGCCTCCCAGCTCTCCTTGGACCTATAAATAAACCCAAGTACCCCTCTGTTTCTGTTTCCCTTCCCTTTGAGCCTATATTTTCCTCCTCCTTCCCGCTTATAAGTCTAACTTGCACTCCAAAGAGCCATCAGTCAACCCTGCTACAGTCGAATATTATTTCCTACCCTTTCCCATTGCTCAGTCTTTTTCTCTGTATGCCTCTTAAGTTGCGCATTTTATTGCATATGACATGAGGGCCGGCCTGGTGAGTTTCCCATGAGACTGTGTGGGTTTGCAGCACATTTAAAAGTGACTGAGTGGTCTTAAGAGAGAAAATCATTGATAAAGTAGACATGTGGACTTCTTGAATAGCTGAAATCAAATTAAATTGTTCAAAAAATCAGCCTTGATTGTAGAAATAAATTGCCATTGTGACAGTACTCAGGTGGCTGCATAATGGGAATCTGAACTTTCAACAGTTGCACATTTTGCTCTTTTCATCTGTCTCAATTTAGCTCCACTGTGGCACTCCATGCTGTGAGTTTATGCTTTTCTATTGCACACTCGCCACAGGGAATAACTGCACTGAAACAAGAGACACCAGAATTGGTTTGGAGCAGGGGTCTCTTTTAATCAGTGTTTAATATTATGATAATCAGACCAAATTTATTGCATTTATTTTTTATGAAAAGTGACTGCTTTGGCCAGAGGGTTTGTTTTGGTGTTCTATAAATGAATGTAATATTTGGAAAAATCCTTTGGAGAGTTTTGTCAGATTTGTTACAAATATCCACTTTGACCTATTGATGAATAAGAATTATTTGTTATCTAGTAGATTGCCTCACAAAGATCATTACACTCCTTTAAGCTTTCTCACATTATGATACATTAGAGCTAAAAACTGTCATGTTTTTTATTAATAGGTTTTTATTTGAAAGTTTTAAATCAGCAGAGCTGAATACAGATGCACTGCGTCTTCATTCTTTATTAATCCTTAAAACAATAATAATTTCCCCACTTCTTCATAATTATACACTATCTTGTCTTGGTCTGTCACATAAAACGCCAATAAAATGTAATAAAGCTTAGAGAAAACATAATAAGCAGTTTAAAAGGAATTTATAGTTTTAACATTGCAAATGCAATCATTTTAACATTGCAAATGTTACAATTATAGTTTGCTGTCAGTTATCGACTCTCTTACAGCAATGATAACTTGCATAATAACAATGGTGTTAACACTGGAAGCAAAAATGTGCATTTTTAAGTCAAATCCATCTAGTTAAAATGGAAAACTTGGACCATAAATGGTATGAATCACCAACAACTCAATCTAACAGCACTGGCTAAAATTTTGAAGCTCAAACTTCACCAGGATTAGATCACATGATCAATTGTCAGTCTAAATATGATTCAGTATGCCATTTATTTGTATAAATCTCTCCTGAAACACACATCATAGCACTGTCCTATTGACATTGCAACATATTTGTCACCACATCAGCCAAGATGCCTGACTTTGAACCACACTTGGCACAATTCAAATTCCTAGCTGTCTATGAAAAAAAAACAACTAAGTGAATTAAAACCTTGATCTATTTTAGTTTTTCTCTATCAAGTTTTTTTTTTGTCCCCACCAGGGGGTCTTTTTGTGGGCTCTAGTGTCCCTTATATGACAGTAGGCTGACAGGAAAGGGGGAGAGAGAGGGGGGAAGACATACAGCAAATGTCGCCGGGTCCGGGAATCGAACCCGCGACGGCCGCATCGAGGACTCAAGGCCTCCAAATGTGGATCGCGCTACCTCCATGCCACCACAGCACACCCTTTCTCTGTTAAGTTTAACTATTCAGAAAGATGAGCGGTTAGGTGACAAAAGAAGAAGATGCTGTAAAGCAGAGCAGTTTTTAAGCATTTACAGCAATTATATTTAGAGATGTTAATGTTTTATATTACTTCAGCTATACTGGAATTTGACCAGTTGTTGAATAAATATTGATCAGAAATGTTTTGTTATAGTATTGCTATACAATTATTTTAATTCATTTTATAGTACTTTTACAATGGAGAAAATGACTCACCTTCCTTTAGTGATTTGTATTTTGTGGCATTTAGATTAGAAGAAATTGTGAGGCTGGAGTGCATGTGCAACAACCTAAACTTAACTTTTCTCCTGGGAGGGATTTTTCTAACTTATTAAGCTCCCTGCCCTACATAGAATGAGGCACCGTTGTGAACCAAGATAGAAACCGTTACTTAGCTGCTCCAGCTCAGGTTTTCTAATCTGTGACTCTGGCTAATTAAGTCTAAATCTTCTAAGAAGTACATAATTTGCCTTTCCTCTTGGCTAGAGTAAAACGTAGGAATGAACAAGACATTAGTGAATCAGGGACATAAATTGCAGGAAAAGTAGATGTGGAGGGGTAAAAGTCAGAGCTAAGAAGAAGAAAGCAGAGAAATTGGTTAAAATGTGAAGATTTTGTTTGTGTTTGGTGGGGTAGAAAGGCACATTTACACATGGTTTATTTTATCATGGCCAGTACTCTGTAGGGGAACAGGCCAACCTAGTCCAGAATGCTTTGCCTCAAGCTAAAGCATCAATGGGGGATGTATTTTTGGTAGGGAGTCGATGGAGGTTTACAAACCCAAAGTCTACATCTTTATTATGCAATCTACTGTTTATTTTGTGCTCCATTTTACTGACTAAAAACTCTTTTTTTCTGTTTTATTGCTTTACAGACCAGAGACAGACATCACAGGATCACTCCATGACAAGGTGGACAAACTTGAAAAGCATCTAAGGTATATTTGCTCTTTATCTATCACCTCTGTTTTTGTCCACTTTGCAGATATAGGACTGGATTAGTTCAACAGTATCTATCTACAAGCTCTAAAAGTTATATATCATAATTTGAACAGCCTTTTTCTTTCCGCTGTGTTTAATCTTTTAGATCATGGTAGACATATTTCCATGTCTGAAATCAGGAAATATGTAATTATGCAGTAGTGATAAGACAATTTCAAATGTATGCACATTTCAATTCCAATTGTAATTTCTTTTTACATAAATTTTTTTTTGTATATATTTGGGATTTTTAATTTAACAAAGCAGGATTGTCTGTTGTTCTTTCTCCTAATCTTTTCCACAGCTGCTATTTGCTTGTAAGGTGTTTCTGTTCTATCATTAGTGATTTATTACTTGGGAAACTATCATTGTAGACAAATTGATAAATAATTTAGCATTCTGACTTCATAGCAACCACCAAAAAAGAGGAGACACAGATGCACACTCAGCTCACTCACTCACTCCGTATCAAAGGATCATCGACATTCCCAGTGGGTTAAAAACGCCCCAAGCTTTGGATCTATTGCATTTTTATTCTTTTTTTCCCTCCCTGTGGCTCCCATGAATGCACTTGGAAAAACAGTAATGATGAAGGTGAAGATGGGGGATAATGATGAAGCCGGGAAGAGGGCAGGAGCCTGATAGGAATCCTAATAAATAGGCTGATAATAAAGAAGGGAATGAAATAGCTGTGAGAAAGCTAATGTTGAGACTTTATCCTTTACATAGTTTATATGCAAGAATCAACAACCTCAGGGAAACCTGAGGGATCTTGCTGATTGTGTTTATTGCCGTGCCATGCTGACGTTATGTGACTCACACCACAGATGAATCAAGCAGCAAATGCCAAGTGTTTGCCCTCAGAGGACTAGAATAATAAAGGCTGGCTACAGTTGATGCTACTGCCACTAACTTGCACGTTACCCTCACAGAGTTGTAAATTTCAAGCCTTGCTGTTTGTCTTTCACACACATGCATTACAAGTACAAGCCCTCACACATTCACAAGCACCTGTTTGCTATGTTAATGAGCTGCGATGGAGATCGAACATCTGTAGCAGCACGACCCTATTGAGACGGGAAGGGGTGCCACGCTAATCCGTCACCAACACCTGGCCTCTCTCTCGGTCACATAAAACAGCTGTCAGTGTGTGTTGCACACAAACACACACTTACAAATCAGTGCTGTCTCTGTGACATGCTCTTTATTATGTTCTTCTTCTGACTAGAACTGTGCTTTCTCCATCTGCACTGTGTCTTACAAATGACTCTGTGCTGCCAAAATAATGAACAGTTTATATTCTACCCGTCTTCCTGTGGATTGTGCTGGTTTTATTTTGTTGGCTTTGCTCTTTATTTAGTTTGGCTTTTCCAACTGTGACTTCTTCTCATCATTATTGCTTCTTTATTAAGTACACTATAGGAAAATGTTTGTGTGACTTTGTTGTTTGTTAAGGTATTGTAACTCATCTAAAATCCCTTGATTTATTTTTACTCATTAGACTAAAAATGATGGATCTTAAATACACAATGCTTCTAACAGAAATGTGGAGAAACTTGATTTGGTAAGATGTCAATTGCAGATATTATAGTTCATTATTTCTTAGGTGGAAATAAGGTCAACATTGCATCAGGATTTCTACATAGTGTTAAAGTCTGGAAAAGTATAAAATTTATTGTATTTTTCAAATGTTTAAAAGTGTTAAAAATGGGGAAAAAAATTGGTACTTTAGAAAAATTGAGCCTCAAAATGGAACTTGATTTAAAATATGAATTGAAATAAAATATTACACCTCAAAGAGAAAGACATGGTCTTTGGTGCCTTCCTAAAATGCTATCTTTTGAAGGAAGTGATGAGTGACTTTATCTTAAAAAAAGAGATCTATTTCTCTAAGTTTTTGAATGTATAATTTTATAATTTTCTTGTAAACCTGATATTGTCTGCTTGGCAGTGTTGTGGAAGTTTTGGAGAAGCATGGCCTCCAGAAGCCCATCTCATATGTGAAGAACAGCCAGAACAGTAAGGAGGAGGCCCACCAACTGATGGTCAAGCTGTGTCGTCACACCGGCCGCAAGTATGAGCTCAGAATAAAATGTATTCATGAATGTGAAACGGACACAACAAATGTCTGAGTATGTTGAATATTTGTGTGTTGCATTCAGGAACCCTCCAGTCAGTGATTCAGTGTGGAGAGCTCTCCTGCAGGACCTGCTTGATATGCAGCAGAATGTTTACACTTGCCTAAAATCAGAGACATGTTATCAGGTATCAACAAGCAGCAAATTCACAAAAGAATACCCCACTTAGTGCTTGTGCTAAAACTTGTAGTTTAATACCCTAAACACTGAAATTCATTCAACAAAGATGGGTATAATTTCCACATCCCTTCTCCTTATATTTTCTGACTCTGGCAGATTTTTGTTGAGTCCCTGCTGTGCTCAAGCCGTGTGGAGAATGTACGCCTGGCAGGGCAGCTTATGCATTGCTCCATGGTATGTCGAATAAAACTTACTTTGACACGGTCCTGTTACCCCTACTGGGTTCTCCAATCATTAAGCCGCTTTTAATAAATTTCCATACTCATTGATCTCTCTGCATTTTTATTAATGTTTCCAGGTGAGTCAGGATGTTCCCGTTAGCATGTCTTTCCGGGGAAAAGGTTTTGCTCTGAAGGTGGCCTACAACAGCAGCGTGGAGTTGGTTTTGGCTGCTGCCAGGGAGTACTTCAACTCCTCCACAGCACTAACAGATCCCTGCATGGGGCTGGCCAGGTAAGGAAGAGTAGGAGTAGCTGTATTTCCATATAAAATGGCCACTTCAAAAATAACTCTTTAGCCAATTCTTGCTTGGCACAAATTAGACATAATTCAAGTGAAACAATTCAAATTTTGAAGTATGAGTTCGTTTTTAAAGCCATCCATTGTGTTGTCGTAGAGATTCAGAGATGGCAAAAAATATTAAATTAAGCAAATCTCTATATAGTTACCTTAATGTGTCATTAATTATATTAAGTGTAAATAAACAGAAATACTTATTATATAAGATATTAGTGGTTGGATGGTGTAATACATTAATTTATTTGCTCTATGAGACACACTGTCATAATCTTTGGGCAGGGCTAATACTGCTTTAATCAAAAATTACTTTTACTCTGATGTTAACCAATCAAATATTAGTGACAGTTTAATGGGTAAATTTTCACAATAGAGCTTCACAACATCGCAAATGCATATTCTTTTAGATTATTTAGATATTGACACACTTACATTGATATGTAAATGTGTATTATTGGACAAATTGTTGTAGTTACAAAATGTTATTTCCTCTTTTATTTGCAATTGACATATTAAAATATATTTTTGTATTTAATGTTTGTTGTGGTACTTTTGGCTTTTGTTGTGCCATATGAGCAATTTTTTTTCTGTTGTATCCCCTTTTACAAAAAATTAAGCAAAAAAAAAGTCACTGTTGGTGTCTGCTTTCATTTTATCTTCTGTTGTATGCTACATGAAGATTTTGTATTTGTATTTCTTGCTGGCTTCAGATCTTAGAGGGGGGCCGCTGGATGTCTAATCTCACCGTCTGTTCCTAGTGGGGAAGTGGGGCAGTAATTGGGTCGTCATTCATTTATAGTAACTAATACGGAGGCCCCCCTCCACACACTTGGACAGCATCATCTATTGTAACACTCCCACCATGTGAGCTTGTGCGCGTGTGCATATGTGTGTTTGCTGCGTATGAGTAAAAGGGAGAAGAAGCGTATTAACTAATATGTATTACTAGAGAGATCAACCGCCAGTGTTTTTGTGATTATATAAAACGTCGCATAATAGATGCACATTTTGGGAGTTTTGAGACTGACGAAAATCTTTTTAATTACAAAATTAACTGCTTCAGTTTTTTACGGCAAAAATTTGCATTGAGCCACTATGAAGTAGCCTGTAGAAACGCACTTAAATGTAATGTTAATGGAAATTTGCAAAACACCTTTTTGCACTGTTAGCTAGCTATAAAGTATGTAAAAAATAATAAAAAAAGAAAAATTAAGGCCAGACTTAAACTTGTTGGCCTTGTGTGTGTGTGTTTGATGTAGTGAACAAAATCTAAAGATTTTCAAAATTTGAGTACAGTTTGTACATTTACTTCCCTGTATGTTCCTACAGATAAAGAACACAGAAGTCCCCGTTTTCTATCTTGAATTAACTGACAACCTCTAAGACTAGATTTATTTCTGTACCTTGTTTTGTTCTCTTTTATGTTGTTGTTTAATCTTCAGTGTAGAACAGATCTAACAACTTACTGTCTGCTGTGCTTTAGATAAAAGAAAGAGCTGTTAAAATCTACTGCGGAAAAAAAGTCAGACACAATCCAGCAACCATTAAGTTGTTGTCAGCAAAGCATCTCTGTTGGGTTTGAGAAAACTCATCTCTGTTTTTGTTAGGAGGGGAAAAATAAGGAAAACAAACACGCAGGGAAAAAAATATAGGAAAAAAAATGTTGCATTGCCCGTCTTTATTCCATGAAAGGAGATGTCAATATTTTTGCTTCTGCTTCAAAGAGAAATCGAATAGAATTGTTAAGTTAGATATTTTTTAAAAGTTGCACAAAATAATCTGAAAATTATGGTCTATGTGGAACAAACCACTGAGACCTTTTTTTTCTGTTTCTCATTGGCTCTGTCAGTGCACACACTTCCAAATCCTTCACAACCTGAGTACATAATCAACATGTCCTTTTTGAGTTTTTCTTCCACCCATCTGCAGCTCTTCTTCTGTTTCTATCCTTGCCAGGACAAACCTCTTTTTCCTGGCAGAAAAATCCTCATCTTGCTTAAAGAGCAGGTGAAGCTGTGTGGAGAGCTTGTGGAGTGTGCAGTCTACTGAGTACTTGGCTGCAGTATTTTTTCGAATGTTTCAGTCTCATTATGCTTTATTGGTTAAATTATTACACACCTCCGAAAGACAAGCCGATCCTCTCCCATGTACACAAATGTAAGATCTGCATTCTCAGCTTGGGAATGTACGTTAAATTTATAATTTTGCCTTGTTTTTTTCCGTCCCAGACCTTGTTGGTTTATTTATTTGTAAAGTAAACTTGCATCTTGCTCACTTGCTCATTCAGCACACTGTTTTATATTCTAAGTGCTATGCTGCATAATCCTCTTAAGGATAATGAGTGTGGATTGTATTCCAAGAGAAACTCTGCTGTTGTGGATCCTTCAAATTAGTCTAGACTTTGTAAATAAATCCATTTCAGAAACCTCGTCACATTTCTGTTCGCACTGCTGAACTCTGGAAACTTCAGGATTAATAGTATTTAGTGCGAACTGGAATAAAAAAAAATCCATTTAGTCTTAGTTTGTGAGGTTTGAATGAACATAAGTGGTAACCTTGAATAAAAATGTTAAACAGGTTTGAACAGGACATCAACATTTATTTCTTGTGCTGCTGCTGAAGTAATAAGTAATTATTACTATCTCAATGTTATCTTTAACATTTGTCTTATTATCTAGATCTGAAAACAAAAAACTTGGTATAGAATTCCTGGTAAGGAAATTCTTAGATTTTAAGAGCTTTTTATATTGATTTGTATACCATTTTCTGTTCTGGTCTTTACAACGTGACGTGTAATAAGCTGATAATAGTTGGTAAATAATATGTCACAGTGGCCACCCAGTAGACAGTTGCTTGAAACTCAGATCTCACCAATTATGCATCCTTTCCCGATACATTGCGTAGTTTTGGCTGTTAAATGTGTTTCACCTTTTGAACAGTCAGTCCACTGGGTTTAGGACAATGTAAAAAATAAAAAATTAAAAATCTGTAAAAACAACAGAACAAGCAACCATGGACGCAAAAGATCAGAGACGGGAACAAGTTGCTCTAAAATGTGCAAAAACCCCTAGAAAAACAAAGAAAAAAATGTCTGACAATTACAAATCTTGGTTTAATTTCTTCAAAAATGTAAAGTGTCCAAATAACGAGAAGTGTAAGTGAGAATTGTGGTAGGTGTCGCCCATTTAGTTTTGCTACATTGTCATTTTTTTTGGGGTTTTTTTGCAATTGAAAACATTTTGAGGCAGCCAAATATCTTGTTTTTTTTTTCATTCAGCCGACTGCAAGTGCACTGCAACATGTGGAGGAGCAAATCAATCCAGTGATCTGATTTATTATAGGTAACTTCTTTTGTATTGATTGACTGTTCTCTTCCTTAGGGCATGTCTCCAACTGATCACCGATTGTCCTCCAGCCATCCAGGAGGAACTGGACCTCATCAGTGCTCTCAGTCAACTGGAGGACTTCAGCGTTCGCATTCTCCCGCTGCAAGGTGGCACACAATGTGCTTTTCTGTTAAATATCCTCAGAGGCAAACCTGTCTAAAATGTTACTCTTCACCTCCCTAACACAAATGATAAAACCTGTCTCCCACCATGCATCACCTTTCCATATGTTTCTCCTTCTTGTCTCTATATCTAAATATATGGTTGTTTAAGGATCAAGTGTTGAGCAAACATCTGTCTGATGGCCTAATTAGGATCAAAGTTTTATGTCTGTGTGCATCCTCTCTCGTATCGTTTCTGAAATGTCTAGTTCAGGTGCAAACCGGACCGATCTGTATTCATTTCTGCACTCGTTCTTGTGGGAACAGTTGCTTCCAGGCATTTCCTTCTGTTAAATAAAGCAGATGAAGCAGAATGGCAAATTGTCGGGCTTAAAATTCAGCATTCAAGGTTTACAGCTCCAAATTTTTTGACATTTTCTTTACCTGGTTGTTAGTTAAAGCAGGTAAATGAAAACACGGCTCAGTGCGCTGGAGGTTTTTACTTCCAGTTTGTGCAATAAATTATGCGCTTTTTGTTTCCCACAACATCTCTTAAGTTCATCGAGGTTCTCATGCACGTCTTATATTCACATCCAAAGTTCCCATCACAGCAGGAGTTTAAACCTTAACTGGGTCATTGCATCACCTTAATTCTTTTCTTTTAGAGACAGTTTGACGAACTTTTACCGCTGCGCACAGGATCACTGTTCTGGAGCATGACCCAATTCAGCCAATGTTCCCTTTTCAGGCTGGTGGCCTCATGTTCGACTCCAGAGTGCAATACAGAGGAGTTGGTGGATGACTTAATTTCCCCTTTCATACATTTTCATACTTGGGTTTAAAAAATTACCCACATCATCTTTATTGTGTGATTTAAGAAAGTAATGAGGTGGAGTGATGGCCTAGAAGTTTCTAAATTGTTGATATGCTTAAGAGTAAGAAAAAAAAGATGATGTGGATTTGTGAAGTAGGATGCAGTGCCTCCTATTAACCAGATGTTAAAAGTTAATAGTTACCCCTTTGTTACCCAGCTCATTGTACACCAGCATGTCTTACTTTAATGTTTACCTGAACATGTTTGGTGCTACTTGTATGCATGTGTAGTGAAATAAGATTCCCCTGGTTGCTGTTAGTACTGGGAGAACACATTACCAGCTTTCTGTTGCCAAAAAAAAAAAAAAAAAAGACCTCTGATAATGGCTTGAATTTTAATTGGACTGCAGCAGGGAGGGTTTGCACAACTGCGGAAATATTTATGTTTCAAGCTCACAAAATTAGGCTTAGTGATTAGTCGTGATTAATCACAGCGCCAGAGGGTGATTCATCTGATTACTTTTTAATTGATTGACAGCAATAGGGTGAAATGTTCATCTCATTTAGATTTTTGATTTTCATTTGAAATGATGTTTGTTTTTCTTCCACTTCACAATTGTGAACAACATTGTTTTGCTGTGTCGCATAAAATCCCAATAAAAATCATTGGAGCTTGTGGTTGTTGCATGACTAAATGTTCAAGGGAGGTTAATAGATTTGCGAGCCACTGCAGATAGTAAAATGACTCATGCAGATGAGAAGCAGGATGTACGTCTGTGGGGCCATTGCTGATGTTTCTTTCCTATATTTGCAGTCTGTGAACACACAGCTGAAAGCTCCAGACCTGTTAACTGACAAAGAGCTCTGCTTTCAGAGAACTGCTCACACTTTCGGACAATTATGTAATCAAGAGCAACAACTGTTAGCTTTTATTGTCAGAGTGATCGTTATTCTTTTCTTTTTTTTTTTTTTTTTTTTTGTAAATAAGCCAAATTTAAGATGAGATAGTGGAGGTTATCTTATTTGTTTTACAACCAAATGTTGACGTTTTTTTTTTTTAACATTCATTAAAAAAATAAAATAACGTTGAAATGGCGCGTAAGTGCTTTTTTAGGAGTGTAAAACTACTGTTACGGTCACCATCTCATTTTATTTTCCACATCAACTGGAAACTGGAAGACGGACAAAATGCCTTAGCACAACAAAATTCCTGTGAAGAGAAAACTCAGCTTATTGATTTTATTTGACATTAGTGATTGAACTGCATTTTTACTCCTCAGGGCCAAAGCTGTTTTCCCCACTGTACTCTGGTGTCATTTTATTGCCCTCTTTCAAGGACACAGTCCTTTTTTTCTGGATCTCTCTCACTTCCTCTGTCTTTCTCTCTCTCTCTCCCTTTCTCTCCTTTTCTCTCACACACACACACACGCACACGCACACACACTAAAAGAATAGCACATTATTTTTCTTAAAGCGTACAAGCCATATCCTTGCTACAATGCTCTGTAGCAGATAAACGCACACAGGTATGAAGCCGAAGCATTTGAACATATGTAATCCATCTCAAGCTTTTTTTCCCCCTCAGCCTTTCTACAGAGCCTGAGGCAATGCCTCATACACCCTCTCTCTCCTCAGAATTCCCTCTAGGCCTCGCCCAAAGTGATGCCAACTTTTAAAGATCCTCAGAGGGGAGCAAATAATTCACAGGGCCTTGTTGAGTTTTTAAACTTGACATGTTTCAGTGCAGGGTTGAAGAAATGTGGGAATTGTAATTGGGGAATTTGTGCATCATGAATTAAAGTAAAGTTAGTTTTGTACGGAAAACAGTTTCACTAAAAAATGTGCTCTTGTGCAATTTAGATAGTGAAATCACTGTTGATTTACAGTAAAGCTTAAATATAAACATTTTATCTGTTGTAATTTTTAGATCATTATTAAGGAAAGCTACAGTGGAAAAATTATTTTAGAATCCTCAACATTACTTATCTCAACAATGCTTACTCGTAAAAACAAAAGTTGCGAGATAAATGGGGATTACCTTGCAATTCTTTCATTTTGTGTAGAATACAGAACTACAGGTTTTTAACCAACTGAGCATTTTTTTCCTACTGTTATTGCTTATACTTAGACTTAAAATGTCTGACTTTGAAGATCAGACTTCAGAAGTTGCGAATATTGGTCAGGAAAAGCCTGATCAGTGCATCTCTTGCTTATGTATGCATTTGTTTTACTATTAGCTTAAACTTATTTTAATTTTATTAATGCTATTACTGCTGATTTAAAATATATTCTCTATAGATTTTGGCATTTATTATGTTCCACTTTATTTTCCTGACATGGTCATTGCTGCTTCATCATTCATTTCACACAATTTCCTGTTATTGAATCATCCACTGTAACTTTCTCCTGACTGTTGTAATTTGCCACACAAGTGTGACCACCCTTTGTTTCTTTCTCTTCTTTTCTCCCCTCCAGTGCGACTGCGATCAAACCGCTTGTCTCTCATCCAAGAGTGCATCGCCCAATGCTCCACAGCCTACAAACAATCTGCCACGTTGCTCAACCTGGCCTCACTTCTACGAGTGTCAGGTACACACAAAGTCACCTCTTGTGCTTTTGGAGCGCAGTCATGTTGAAAAGGGATGGTCGGGAAACTTTAATGATCAAGACTGTCCTACTGGCTTTTTGTGTGATACTGCGTTTAAGATTAAGTGGGATACGTACAACAGAGTCCGACCTAGATTCACAATGATGCATTCATGGGTGCTTTTAGCAAGGTTGCTGACAGTTCTCACACAGAAGAGGAACAAGACAAGTGTTTTAGGTTTCAAGCAGGTTTGGCTTCAAGCCAAAACCCACATTTCAGTTCACACAAACATTATATTGAATGATCTCTAAATTATTTGGTGCACTTCAACATTTTGCATATTTGCTTGTCAGACACTGAATCGGGACAAGGCCGTTTGGTCTTCATATTAACAATTTCCTCCATCAGAATGACACTTCAGTTAAACCTTTTTTCTTTACTGGTTTATTTAGCAGAAAGTTTACATTTTCTTCCTAGTTTAGCGTGTGTTGAAGGAGATTAATGAAAGTTTTTATTCACTGCCATCCACTAATAACTTCTTCTGAAATTAATTTATTCTCTGATGTTGCTTAAAAATAAAGGTTAAACTTTTGCCTCTCCACTTCTATGCTGCTTTACTATAGCTGTTTTGTGAGGTTCTCAGCAATTTGCTGGAGAACAAAAAAAAAAAAGAACAAAAGCAACGGACACAGCAGAGAGGTCAAAGATGAAGCTGTAGAGGAATTTTAAGCAGGGTTGCAATGTCTCAAGCTTTAGACATCTTGCAGAGTTCAAAACGTCATCTAAAAATATAAACAGTATAGCACAGTTTCAAACCTAAGACAAGGTTGTTCACCTGAACTGAAAAGATGAAAAAATACAGAGCATTAACCAGTGAATTAACCAGAAAGCCCATGGCCACTCTGAAGGAACTCCAGAGATCAACAACTCAGATGGGAGAATACGTTGATAAAACAGTTTGTCTTTCACTCCACAAATCTTGCATTTGTTCAAGGAGGACAAGAAGCCGTTTAAAAAAAAAAGGAAAAAAAGCCAAGTAAAATCTCAGTTATCCATAAGCTGTGAAGGGAACATTATAAGCATGTGGAAGTAGGAGCTCCTGAACAATGAGGCCAAAACTAAATTTTCAGGCCTCCTTTTCTAAAACAGAAATTGCACATGGTGATTGCAGCTTTATAGGATTATCAAGGTAATCCTAATAGATAAGTCTGTTAGAAACTGCAGAAGACTTGACTGGTTTTATTCATAATGACAGTTGTGGAGAAGTGACTTTGATTCATTTTCACCCTGCGTGTATTTGTGTGAATAAATGCTTAAACCTCTGGAACATTCTACATTTTTCATGGTTTTAGAAATGCAAAATTTCTGCTCATTCTTTGTTGGCCTCCTTTCATCATCATGTATTGACATTTTTCAGGTTTTTGCTGTATTTACTCTCTCCACGGGAGAAATCTTTGCATCAGCACTCATCTTGTAATTCCAATAGGGGAATTTCTGTACAGCTCCAAAGTTTAATGTTCTCCATAACATGGAGAACATGTTATGTTCCATAACATGGAGATTAAACATTAAACATTACAAGCTGTCACTCTTTTTGTGTCGCTGTATTTGTCCCTCCAGGTTGCTGTTATTCCAGGGTCTGTGAGTCTGTCCCTCCAGCCTCTTGCTCAGAGTCTTGCCACCAGCCAAAGGAAACCTGCTAACTGTTCTCATGGCATTTCTGTGTCTGTACCCCTCACAGTTTGTCAGCAGGAACCTCTCCCTGTGTGGTTTCAGACTGGAAAAAAGAAGGGAGATGAGAGGAGGAATAAACATTTTTTTAAATAAATAAATGCAGGAGGGAGCCTTTTGAAGGATGCATAGCTCCAGGGCTTTGTGGTGAATATTTAATGCAGGTATCACCAACACACAAGTTAAAAACACTTTAGAGTTGGGTTTCTGCCTCGACAAGGATGCTCTGTAAATCATTCAGTATGTGAGGTAAAAGAATATATGAAAGGATCAGTAATAATTATTGAAATATTCCTTTTTATACTGATGTGTTTCTAATTTTTTTTTCCCCACTTATCCAGATTATCACTTTGGGAGACTGTCTTTGTGTGAGATTTCACAACCTTTTGATTTCAGCATTTGATAGGTCCATCAGGGAGAAGTACACATATCGATCAGATTATCAATATGTCTGATTCAGATGAGCTGAAAATAAATACCAAGAGCTGTGTGGATTTAAAAACAGAACAAGATGATTGTTGGTTTGCTCAGATACAAACATTCCTCTATATTGAGGTCCTGACAGCCTTTTGAAGACACCCTCTCACCATTCACCCAGAAGATATTTGACAAATACATCTCACCCCGTCTCGGTAAACACCACATCTCTAACCATCACTCACACTTCACACACACAGGCAGCACAGCCAAAGACCAGCGCATTTCTTCATGCAGTGTCTGCTCTTTGATCCTCGGAGCGCAGGTTTGTTCAGAAGCTGCGTTTCTGTCCATGTCCCTTTTGATCTCGTTGTCCTCCCCCCCCTTTTGTTTATCAAGCTGACAGGAAAATCAAAGACTGTCCCAATTCTTCACCCAGTTCCCACCTTTATTAAGATATCAGCTTTATTTTATTTTTTTTTTCTGTTTAGTGAGATTATTAAAGTCATGCTGTCTGACTTTAATATTTCAAATGTCCATGTCATCATTTTGGACGAAAAGACATGGCAATGACCACATTTACAAAGACATCAAATAGTATGTGATCTCAGACTTTTCGAGACCATTTTATTGTAACGATTTAATAAGTTTTACTTGGACAGTTGTGACATTTGCAATCAGAAACCCCAGTTTTTTGCAAAACATTTTATGGAAGCATTGCCACTTTTTCTGATTTCTGTCGTTCACTATGAGAAAAAAGGAATTAAAATTTGTTCTCTTTGACATATTACTAAGAACTAATGATGGCATTCTGTCCTTTTAATCTGTTTTGCCAAAGTGGTATTGGCTGTCGTCTCCACTATTAGCATGGGCTGTTTCTAAGAGAGGACAGAAAGCAACATCTGTCTGTCCAGCAGACTTGGATATTTGGACAAACTTACTCTTTCCATATTTTCCTGTCAGGTCCTGGTCCTAAAATAAGAGCCACTAAAGGACACATTACTTGTCCAGATGTGGTGTTGCTAGGTTCCTCAGAGTCATAGAATCAAATTCTTAGAAAGTTGAATTGATTTAATGAAGGACAGAGATAAATCAACTCAAAATTAAAGAGAAATTTCCAAAAAAAAAACACATTTAAATAGCTGTAACTAACTTCAAATATGAAAAATATAGAATATTGTGAAAAAGTTGGTTCTACTGAGGTGTGATGGAAACCCAGTAAAGTGCTTTGATAGCAGCCCAACAATCTATGAATATACTTGGATACAACACTCTGAAATTCTGTTTTGTGGCATACTGTCCTTGTGGAGAGCTTCAGTGACTGTCTTCTGGGCGACTGTCCAGTCAGCAGTCCCCCTCATGATTGTGTAGCCTACTGACCCAGACTGAGGCACCACTTAGAGTTTCAGGAAACCTTCATTTCGCTATGTGTAATAAATCGATAAGAAATGAGTGACAAAAATTTATTGAACTTTGATGGCCTTCTGTTTTTGTATACCTTTATCATTTTATAGTCCCTCTAAGAATAAAATCTATCTTTGAGTGAGAGCATAAGATAATTTACTGTCTATATTTCAAACACAATTGTGGATGAGAAAGGAAATGCAGATTTTTTTCCCCCCTCCTAATTCTGTATTGAATCTAAATGTAGGATTAACAGTAAATTAAGTTTCTAACCTGTCTGAATCAAGTCCTGAAAATTGAGATTTTTAATCAGACAAAATGTTAATAAGTTTTAAGAACAGTTGAAATCCTGCCTATGTGTTGCGTGTTTCTGAACCGGCTCAAGCAAAAACTTTCCCTTTGATGTGTTCAGGAGATGACGACAACCGACGAAAAGGCCAAGTGCTGACCTTGCTGGCGGAGCAAGCCCTCAAATGTCTGGACTTTAAAGCCTCTTACATCCACTGTCAGGACCTCATGGGTGCAGGTTTGTAGTTATAAGAACTGTGAGCCGGTGTGCGTAGTTAAGGTGTGAGGACGGGACATTTCTTTCAAAGAAATTCTATCTGTGTTTAGTTTGAAAAAATATTTCCAAGATAACTCTTTATAAAGATTCAGTCAAATCAATTGAGGTTTTTATAGGTAATTTATTAAATGATCTATAAATATGGTTAATGTTGTAATAATTCGCAACACTAACAGCAGTCAATTTCGTTTTGGAATTTGCAAAAACAGAAATCATTGAGCTGTGGATTAAAGCTCACAGGAATCTCACTGAGCCTCATGAATAATTATAAAATGGCAGTTAATCCAAACAACAAAAATACATTTGAGCAACTTAAAAAAAGTAATACGCTTTGCCCCTCACATTTACGTAACATTTTCTAACACATTTCTTTCTATTTTCTGCGTTGTTGTATTTTATACTAATTGGTAATTTCTGGCTAAGTGACCAAATAATATGTTGCTTCTTCTTACTGACTTTATCACCGGTATCTTTTATTGTTTACTTAAGTGCTTAGCCATTTGAAATAAATGAGTAATTAAATATTTCTTTAAAATTAACACGGAAAATTATATCTGTAGTTCCAAGCTGTTTTTAAGAAATCTATAAATGATGTTCTGAACCTTGTTGTTATAAAACTGTCTGCCAAGTGAATTTTTATATAGTTGTCATATGACCCATAAATGTATCTGAATGGTACTGCCCAACTGAAATGATAGTTTTTCTTGGAATGAAATACTATTTTTATACTTTTCAGTGGATGCACACTGCTTTTTAAAAATGTTTTTAAATACTTTTGGTTACTTTTACACTCTGCGTTTTATGTGTTCTTATCATCTCTAATCAAATTGTGCTTTTAAAAGATATTATATGTAGTGTGTCAATGTGGCAGTGGGGCATCATGACAATCCTCAATTCTCATCATGATTAAATGCACATTCAATCGAGAGAAAATAAGTGTTTTTTATGGATAAAAAACATTAAAACTGAAATCTTAAAATATTAACAAACAACTTTGGAACAAGTTGATTTAAATGATCTTGAATTAATCACTGTTAATTTTTTTTTAATCATAAATAAATCCAAATATTTTCTACTTTACTTTCCATTACTCTAGTATTAGCACAATTAGAGACTTATTACGATACGCAATATTTTGCCAAAAGTACATTGATGTGTTACTGCTTGTTGCTAGAGCAATGGAGTTAAAGCAATGGAGATGTTTTGAGGTTTGCAGTGAAAAATGACAAATAATTCTTCACTGGCAGTAAAATTAAAGGTACTTGATTTATTTTTATGCTCAGGGGGAAAAAAGAATAAGTTTTAGTTTGACCAAATCATAAATAATCTGTTTGGTTCACAGTGAATGTCACTTCTTAGTAGCAATAAAAACTGTAATTTACCGAGACATAGCTCAATTAGGCAAAACAGAGTCTTCTCAGCCTTCTGACTAACGGGAAGATAATGCAGATGTATATATAAAAAAGCATTTTCCAGGAATAGATGATAAAACCAATCACATGCTAAGTGTGTGTTTGAAAGCAGAGCATTTGTATAGTTGTCATTCAAACACCAACACTTTACCTTGACATAGTTCTTATAAGAAGCTTTAGTGAGTAGCACACATACTTTCTTTCAGTTGATTTTCGTCCAGGTGAGATTACTTTTAGACTTAAATAAGTATTTTTGTCCAATTGGACAATTGGTTTGTATAGCTAGGTAAAAGGTTTTTTTTTCTTTTGTCAGTGATTAATTTATATACTTACTGATACTGAATTTGCGTTATATCATACGAAGTTTATCAAAATTTTAATGAAACTATAATATAGTCACCGTCTTACCTTGCTCATTTTTCTTAACTGTGGCTCTCTTCCCCTTTTCCCTCTTATGTTTCCTTAGGTTACAGTCCAGCGTGGGAGGTGTGCAGTTTGCTCGGTCAGAGTGAGGGTTACAGAGACCTGGGAGCGCGACAAGAATTGCTAGCCTTTGCTTTGACGCACTGTCCCCCAGACAACATCCACGCCCTCCTTGCTGCCTCCAGTGACTTGCAAACTCAGGTTCGGACAATATGACCTTTTTCAAGTAAAAACTGGAATTAATTGCTCTTCAGGATGCACAAAATGAGTCTTTTGAGTTTATTCCAGAGCTCTTACCATTGATATCAAAAAAACATTGCAAAAACTAATTTATTTTTTCCTTATTGATTTTATTTTGTAATACTTAAATACCCATCTTCTCAAAAAATAAATGTAATACCCTATAACCATAAAGGTCTCTCATCTTGGAAAATGTTTCCTTTCCAAAATTTTTTATACGACTACCTTTCTGAATTGTTTGTCCTGATTCTATTTTTAGGTTTGTAAAGAAAAGTGCATGCTCAGTTAGGTTTAGGATAGACACCTGTCTTGGCCGTTCAACAGCCTTCACACTCCCAAGAAAGTCTTTCATTGCTGAAGCTGAAAGTACAGATCTGTACACTTCAAACTTCTCCTGTTACTTCAGCCAACACTCACAACGTTGCACAGCAGTGACCCAGTTACATCGGCAGCCATATATTCTCATATTGCCACATTGACTTGACTATATTTGACAGATGATGCGTATGTTTTCTTTCTCTGTGCTCCTTTCATCCAGCTAGACTTTAGTCAATGTGTCAGCTGTCCATAGGATCTTGTTCAAATCTTGGCAGATGTTTCTGCACATGCAAATCAGATCCAGTGTTTCTCCTCTTCACTTTTACTAATAGTTTGACTTCTGATGTATAAATATTGGATGTATTTACATTCAGAAGGAGCAATTTTAGTAAAAAAGCGTGTAAAAAGCGTGTTTGGCTCAGAGAAATTGGAACAAGGTTATTTTCTCTTTTTTTCCACACGTATGTCACAGATGAGGGGTATAGGAGCGAAGACTATAAGATATAATGGATAAAGAATTAAGCTGTGTGCTGAACAGGAAGGCTGATTATAATGAAAAGTGTGGTTATGGTGTGGCCCTGCTCCAGAATCTACGTGAACACATTAACACGACATTTGTCTAGTTGATCATAATTTATCCTCCTTCAACAAGTGCAGCACACGCCTTTCCAAAGATGGGAATCAAGGAACACGTTACACATTTTAATTTTTTCCGCTAAAAAAGAATTCTCACACTTCTTTTTATGATCCTGCTTTTTCTCGCTGCAGCTCAGAAATTGAGATGACAACCAGAATGTTGTTGTGTATACACAAAGACAATAAATCATGTTATTTTAACTACACGTTTCTTTAGTAAATGACTTCTGCTACTTGCTTGTTCTGCAGTTGTTGTACCAGGCTGTTAATTATCAAATGGAACCTGCCAATACAGAGAGTGGACAAGAAGTAGCTAAGGCTGACTATCTCAAGGTTTGTGTCCTTTATTCATTTAACGTGCTTGTCTTACGTGATTATATGATCCTTATCTTAGCTGGTTGTCTGAGTATACCCAGGTATACAGCTGGTATACACATACAAACAGAAGCTTTGGTTCTGTTTATGTGTTTCCCTACTGCTCCATATTTGATGACTTGTAAACTTAATGTTAAGGTCTGCTCAGTTCCCTTGGTTAATTTATGCCCTTTCTTCTTCTCTTCAGCACTCCCTGCTTTATGATGCTTTGAGTGGGTGTTAATGTTTCATGACTTGAATTGCTTTTTCTGTATGGGAGCTCATCTGAAGCTGCCTGTTGTCATTTTATTGTTATATTAATGCCACCAGATCTCACTTGTGTATATTTAAGACCTCTAGATGTCTGTTTGCATTATTACATCTGTGCCTGTATGTATTTGTTTTCTCTTGTTTTTCAATTCCTTGACTCTCAATCCCTTGCCAAAACAAATATAGAGGAAGGATGCAAAATAATTTGGATCCAGCCCACTTGTAGTGTTAGTGGGGTTTTGGGAACATGTGGGCATAACATGGAAATGTGAAACCTGATATAAAATTTGGCTGCATAGGTACAAATACATTCAATCTGAAAAGAAATATATCTTCTTTTAAAGAGGTGTCTTTGTTGCATTATTTTACATTCAATATAGTTTAGAGAAGAGTTTTACTTTTCAATAATGCTGAAAATGTATTTCCAAAACAACCTGACCCCATGTGAAAATGACATTGACAGGCTGTAAGTGTTTTGCAATAAGTGGCAATATGTCTTTTATATCGCCTTTGGAGGAATTTCAGGTTGTTTAATTAAACCGTGCCAGACCGTTTTGAAGAATAGATGGCCTGCTGAAGATCATGACATTCAGGAACAGGACATATGTTGATTTTGAGATATTTTATCTGACTTTATGTTGTCAGATACATTCTATTCAAATAATGTCTATTAATCAGTTTGTCTTGGGACATTTCTATTTTTATGCATTTTTTTTTTTCGGATCAGATTTTCACTTAATTCCAACTCCCACCTTAACAACATGTGACTAAAATCTCAACCCGCTGTGATTTTAGATGTTGTTGCAATCAATAACATTATGTAAAGAAAATCTTGTTCTGTCATGCAGGGTTATTCTTACTTGTTAAGCCTTCACACTGCATTCATTACACTGTTAACCTTTTGAAACATCTTTGGTGTTTCTTGTCACTTCTTGGTTGCAGGCTGGTACATCTAGAGACCTCCTTCATAGGACTACAGCAAAGACCATGGAAGTGTTGACCACCACTGGACTGACAACCAAGGCAGTGCTGACAGCAGTCAGTGACCACCGTTGGTGGAAGGAGTCACTTAATTATCTCCGTCCAATTCAGGTACACACACATTACTAACCTAATGGGCCCGTATCATAAACAGTTTGGAAGTAAAGAAACACCAACGGTGTAAGGAACATGGAGGGCTATTTGATTGCTGAGGTTTCTGTCCTCTCTCCCACTTATTCTATGCTCCTGCTCCCATTCAGACTTCATTAAATACACCAAAAACCAAAGTTCATCTGTTGCATAATTAATTGAAGCTCCTAAATATTTTATCATCTTGTGGTTAGTGGGCTGATAGGTGGTCACCAAGGAAGAGCACGATGCCATCTCACAGGGTGGCTGGGGGAGTACAGTGTCCACATGGCCACTAGTTTCTTAAGAAAGAGAATATGCGAGTATATGAGCTTTGACAGAGCGAGATGACTGTGCTGTGGGCATGTGGTAAAAGTTTAATTATGTTTTGATGGCTCCTCAGGGCCATGGAGCAGGAGCCACCAACCAGGAAGGGGTATATGAAAACGCCAACCTGGAGCGCCAGGGCTGCAGTGCCTTTTATCAGGAGCTCATTGAGGATCCCTATGTAGACCCGGTGAGTGGCTTGGACCTGTATTTACCATGGACCATTATTTTTCTACTGCAGGCCATCTTCTTAAAGTGTAAAAAAGGCCTGAGTAGACTCCTAACTGAGTGTGTTTAATTTGATTTTTTCCCCCTCCTCATGACTTATACATTCCTTCACAAACTGTGTCAAGACAAAATGAATATTGATTTCAGTCTAAGTAATTATAATGCCAAAAGCACTTTAGAAGCACTTGCATCAGGGAAGAAGCATTTTTTAAGATGGGTATTATGTTAGTCAGCAAAATCCAAGATGACTTGAAAATAAAAAAGCTGAAATATATTAACCAAAAGAGGAAAGGTGAGTGGGGAAAAATCCATAAGAACAGAATGTTGAAATAAGGATTTATGGCAGCAGAAAAGTGCAGGAGTAAAAAGTAAAAAAAAAAAAGAATAGATTGACCTTAATACTTAGAAAATAGTCGCCTTGGGTCATCTCTGTGCTTTTTACTCTCAGACACAAATCATATGGATACATAAAGGAGTGGACATAAGGCGAAACAGCAAAGGCCGATACATCTCCTCTCATGACACTTTAATAGGCCTCTCCAAATCCCTTCTTTCACTTCATCTCCACCGTTGATCCATCTTCCATCATCCATCTAACAATAATTGCTCCCTGCATCCATCTCTCTGTGCCTGATCAATAGGATCATTTTTTTAAACATACAAGTTGCATTGAAGGATAAAAGAGATGAGGAAGAGGCTGATTGAAGGAAAAAGAGACAAATGCACCGAGACAGAAAGATGAATGGAGTGTTAAAGACAGACGGGAAATATTCAATGTAGAAGCGAGCTCTGAGGCAAGTGGGAGGAGGAACTTCATTGTTCACAACTGAGACACTTGAGAAACAACTTGCTACATAGCAATCCTATAAAGATATCAGAAGGCCTCTTGGTTGGGAATCTTTGTTTAGCTCTAACATTCATTTGTCTACTTCCATCTTTCATCTGTCTTAACTCCATGTGAATTAAGATACTCAGTCACTTTAATCACATCTCTCTATTTTTTTATCTTCTTTTCTAGTCTACCCACCTGCAAGAATTTACTTGCTATAACCCTATGTACTTCATCACTCTCTCCTCTTCTGTCTCTCAGAGTCAAGATGTTTACTCATCCTACACAGAAATGCCTCAGGAAAACTTTGCTGAGGTTTTGCTGAGGACAGGGAAGTTAGCTGAGGCTAAAACAGAAGGAAAAACCTTATTTCCTGCGACAGAAGGTAAGCATGAATGGAGATAGTGATGGAGATAAAAGGGGTGAAATGGCTGATTTTGTTGTGATAAATTTCTTAACAGATCAAAAATGTTTGGCTATCATTTCTTTCCATTTTCATGTAATTTCTGCCTTAGTTTAGAATATATGTATCTGAGCAGTGACATCATTGTTTGTCCTGCCCAGCAGTTCTTCATTCTGAGTTTAAAGATCTTTTTTATTTTTATGTGTGCATATTTATACTTTCTTTATCTAATTAAGAAGACCTTCAACTTTGAATTGTATAATGGCAAGAAATCTTTGAAGATATTATTATAAATATAATTATTAAATTGTTGTTGATAACTGGCAACAAGTCTTAGAAGTTCCTCTGTAAGACTTTCTGGCCTCTTAAACATCTTTTGTTATAACTCAGCCTCATTAGAGGGTTTTAGAGTATAAACAGCCTACTTCAGATTTGGACTGTGCTTCCTTTTACTTTTGTTGTTTTTGAAGTTTTCAGAGATTTTTTTTGTCTCTGAACTCTCACAGTTTGCAAATTTATAGAACCTTTTAGTATAATATTTTGACACACATCTATATTTCTTTCCAATCACAAAACATTTTTTAAAGTTAAGAATACTTTGAATCTTTATACCCTGGAGGTTTGAATAACTCTTGGCTCAGCTATAGCTTAAGGTATTTTTTTATGAATCTTGATGAGATTAAATTTATATCACATTGGTCTTAAATAGATCCTATATGCAACTTTGTGACATTTGCAAAATCTCTGTTTTTAAGAAGAAGATTTGTAGCTTGTGAATAAACTGAGTCAGTATTGTTTAACTTGGACCATTTCTCAGTGCTTTGTCTCACAATTGAAGGGATGTCATTTGCCTAGAGCACAGTGTTGTCAACTCTTTTCCTTACACCCTGCCCTCCCTCACCTCATCCATCTTAACCACAGAGCCCATGTGTGTCGGAGCTGGGGATAACATGGGAAGAATAGCCTCGTTCTGCTAATTAATGTATCCTCACGCGTCCCACGGCAACGGTAATTAATGACGGATCACTGCAGTGGTACCAGGGAGATAGCATCATGTCAAAACATCAAGGCCACGCTGTGTGATGGATCACAGCTGCTCAACAAAATCAATGCAACAACAAAAGTAGAGAGCACACATGTGTGTGTGAATAGCTATCTCTGGCCAAAGAGCGGCGGTGTGTTGGTATGCATCCACATATCTACCTTGTGCACACACAAACTTCCCCGTAACCAAACTAAGGCTCTCTTATGGTTGCCTCCGCCATTCATATGCGTATCTGCCTCCCTAAAAGTCACCTTCCCTTTGGAGTTGCTTGTGAAGCGCGACGTGTTGTGAAAGAGAAAAGCCACTCCGGACGCCGTCTTCCCCCGATAACGAGCTTCGATTAATGACTGGCGTATCTGTCCGCTGCACCGGCTGTCCTTAAAAACAGACTAGGATATGGCCTTTAAGAAAATAAATACACTGATTTTCCACCTGACCCCTGATAAGGTGGAGGTAATTAATGATGACAAGGGTGAACATTGACTCAGCGGCATTGAGGAGTACAAGTGCTTAATGTGAATAGACACAAAGATGCACAGTTTACATTGAACTACACACTGAGCATTACGTCCTGCCACCGGCTGGCCATAATCACTTGTTTTTCCGCAATATGTGCCACCATCCTGCTGCCTATGTGCCACATTTAGCTGATGTAGAAATCCAAATTGATGTGTGCAACAAACTAGCCTTGTCTTATGCCCGCTCTCCTCCATGAGGTCTCTTTATCAGTGTCCCCCTTCATCTCTCTCTAAAGCAGAAATATCTCTTGCTTTAAAGTCAGGGTTATCTACTTTGAGAGAGAGAGTGTGTGTGTGTGTGGGGGGGGGTTTAAGTGCGTGTTTACCCCTCTGGTAATTCCTGTCCCGATGGTATCTGTAACTTTAGAGAGGCGTGTAATCAGCTCATTCTGAGGTGTAGCTCATTGAAACCCAGGGGGTAGGAAAGGAGGGAAGAGAAAAGTGAGTTAAGGAAGGAGGTGGGCTCACTTCCTAAGAGAGCTGTTATGGCTCTTTAAACGTCCTCCACCCCTGCTCACACACTCACACAGAGAAGTTTCAGCTGAACATGCCAGCCACTGGATGCTTCTGTAGGGGTGCACAGTGGTGTGCATTTTGTTCTTCAGAGCATGCGTCTTCCTTTACCCCTGAACCTGTCTCTCAGCCAGTGTCCATGCTCTGCTTTCTTCTGTCTGTTCCAGTTAGTCTGCTGCTCTTATCACAAGCACAGGCCTCTTCTCCTTTGTGGACTACAAAGTGATTTTGTCTGCTTCCCTCTGCTCACTCCCACTTTTTTCTGTGTGTGTGATTCAGTTAGTGAGTGATTAATTAAGTGTATTTTTGTTCTCAGAGTGGTATGGGTTCATCTGCAGTGGTAAACTTGAAAAGTGCGTGTGATGTGTTTGTTTACTTTCTGATTTCTCTTTGTCTGTTAGCCAGGCAGTGTACAGAAAAGTCAGTCTTTGTTTTCATTTTGACTTTGTGGAGCTGATAAATCCTATTTGCCAGTACTTGTTTGTACCATGTTAAGAGCTTGTAAGTGTTTCACTTCTGATTGAGCACCTGTTTGGTTGAGATCCCAATAAATGCAGTCAGTCAGAATTTGGATTGTCTTATTCAGTGATCGCTGCAGTAACCTTTTGACCAAAAAAGACTTCTGATCAACCTAATTCTGTAAAGATTTTAAACCCTAACCATTTGAAGATCTGATTTAATGATAAAAAATTTTACATTTGCTTCATAAAAGAACCCTTTATGGATTCCTTATGTTTTTTTCTTCATGTTTTAAAGTTTCAGATTATTAGGAAGAAGACAATGGATTACCTAACTATGTAATATGTGTATTCGCCTCGGTTTTGTGTCTTCTAAACATTTTGCATTCGAGAAAATGAGCACCATCCCAAAAGTCGAATGAAGTGTTCATAGTGTGATGTGTTGAAGCCTTTAATGGTTAAATCCAATAGTGATACAGTGGAATGACAGGCCATTACAGCCTGGCAACCTTCCAGTGTGGCTGAATTACAACCTTGCAAAAATGAGTCGGTTAAATTTTCTGCAGAGTGATGTAAATGCTCATTGCTAGTTATTTCAAGTGCATAATTAGCACAATCAGCTAGGTTTTAGGGGCAGTAGGGCAGTTCAGTAGGAGAAAGGAGAGAATCCAAAATGTTAAGGACGTTTCATATTTACACTACAACCTTTCCCTTTTTTAAGAGGGCTAAGTTAGCTGTTCATTTAAAGTCTTTTCTTCTCCTTCTTCCTTTGCATCCCTCCATTCTATTCAGTTTTGCTGCAGCTGGCCAATGATGCATTTCCCAGAGACATGATGCTGGCTTTGTCCTACTTACTGGCCCTGCCTCAGGTATGTGCACACGGTCACACACACAATCTAGTGGCAATGAGCATGCTTTTCTCTTTCTGTGCAGTTCTACTTTTAACATTTCTGTATTACCCATAAAGTGCATCCAGAGTTACAAACATATCTTAATCAATAAAGACTAAAATGCATGTCTGTGCCTTGAAAGTGTTTTTTACCCTTGAATTTCTTTGGTTTTCTTACATTACATCCACAAACTTCAACACATTTTGTTGAAATATTCCAACATAATGTAGCACACTGCTGAAAAATACATGATTTTTGAAGGTTTTTATTTTAAATTAAAGCCTGTTATTAGTGTTGTACATATGTAATTTCTCTTAGTATGGCCCAAGTGTATCTTTACCAGCTTTGCAGATATAAAGGCCACAAGTTTAGCTACAATTTGGCTCAATTTGATTTAGCTAGCTGCTTCTAAAAGAGATGAAAAGACTTGTTTGAAAGAGAGTGCAGTGGTACTGTCATCTCTGAGGTATTTTAAAAGTGGGAATCAGATTATGGGACTAAATTTTATCACGTATAGTTCAAAGTGAATTTTATACATTTTCTATGCATTTTACAGCTATTCTGGTAAAAATACCTAATTCTTTGACTGTTTTTTCCCTCTAACATGTGGTCTCTAATACATGCAGGTGTTGGATGCCAACAAGTGTTTTGAGAAGCAGTGCCACTCTGCTCTGTCACTCCAGCTGGCTGCTTACTACTACTCCCTGCAGATCTATTCCCGCCTCGTGCCCTGCTTCAAGGACAAAAACCACACTCTCTATCAGGTTTGCATGTTCATACGATATTCAGTGACCTCAATGAATGGTGATAAAAGGTGGTGGTATGCTAATCATTTAATGCCAGTAGCTGTATCAAAGTGAACCAGTCTTACATCATCTTAATGTTTTAATGAGGGTTCCTTTCTTATCAAAATGCCATAGTTATAAAGCCTCAAATATCGAAAACACTTGGTCCTTTTAAAGCGTAAGCACTAAAGTTCATTTTGATTTTATAAAGATAGTTGTTGAGAGCCGTGGATTAAAATATGGAACTTGGAAAAAGTATGGATCTATGTCTGAAAGCTAGAGAGATGGATGGATGGATGGTGAATGTATAGCTAGATGGCTGCTGGTGCCTCTGGAACCTCAAGGTGGAGGATCCTCCAGAGGCTTGCGGTGCATGAACCTACTATTCGGCCTCCCCTAACCAGAGCTCACAAGCAGAAACAGTCGCAGTGGGCCCAACTGTACATGAATATTAATTTTCAAACAGACTTTTTCACTGATGACTGCTGTGCAACCCGGGATGGTCCAGATGGATGCAGTAGTGGATTGGTGGTGGATGGCCACCACGTCCCAAAACAGCTGTGATGTCAGCAAGGAGGTGGTGGAGTCATTTTTTGGACTGAAATCATGGGGAGAGAATCATTGGTCGGCCCCTTCAGAGTCCCTGAAGGTGTGAAAATGACCTCAGCAAAGTATATAGACTTTCTGACTGATCACTTTCTTTCATGGTTCAAAAAAAGAGCCGTAACTTCAGTAGCAAAATCATCTTCATGCATGACGATGCACCATCTCATGCTGCAAGGAATACCACTGTGTTATTGGCTGCTGTGGGCATAAAAGGGGAGAAACTCATGGTGTGGTCACCATCCTCCTCTGACCTCAACCCTATTGAGAACCTTTGGAGTTTCCTCAAGCAGAAGATCTGAGGATGGAAAGCAGTTCATATCAAAATAGCAGCTCTGTGAAGGTATTCTGACATCTTGCAGAGAAATTCAAGCAGAAACTTTCCACAAACTCACAAGTTCAATGGATGCAAGAATTGTGCTGTGATATCAAAGAAGGTTCCTATGTTAACATGTAACTCAGTCTCTTAAGATGTTTTTGATTGAAATAGCTTTTGATTTTAGTACATGTGACCAATTAATGCTGCACATTCAAAGAATGACCGTTTGCAGTTCTTTATAATCTATAAAATGTTTAGAAAATCTGCTGTGCATAATAATTTGGAACAGTGCATTTTGAGTTTTTTATTTTTGAAAAAATACTGTTCTCATTGGGAACTTTGTTCAGTATAAAATTTGATTTATACTGTAATAGTTCATGACTTGGGAATTATACAGACCATCATTTCCATTGGTCATTTAAGAAAATCTGAGAAAATATCACTTGCATAATAATTTGGAACACGGTGTGAATGAGTGTCATCCACTAATTTCTGTTTTATTTAGAATTTTTTCTAAATTTGTTTTGTTTCTTATTGTTAGAACTAAATAGTTTTATTTTAATTGGGAAATTGAGAAAAAAAAAGATACATTTCTTTGATTGTTAGACATAAACAAGTCAAGACTGACTGAGATACAAATACGACAGATAAGGACAGGCGAGGATGGAGAAGAGTAGCAGTTGAGTTGTTAGGGGTTGATTGGCACAGAATAAAGGAAGAAATGGCTCTGACCTTTTTCTTGAGTGGTCTGAGGCTCTCATGGGCTTTAGTTCAGGTAGGAAGAGGGAAGTAAAATGTAGAAATAAAAGACAGAAAATAGAAAGAAGAAGGAAAGAGGCCAGCAGAAAAAGTGGATAAGTGTGTCCCAGTTGACATTCAAGGTCAGCATTGTGCACAGAAATGTACGCTTGCACATCCCTACCCACACAAATACACTGGCAGCCAATGCTGCACACACATTTTCACTTTGATGCACACAGTCTTCCTGCATCTTAATGGCAGTAATCACTCCTCAACCTCCTGCCTCAAGTAAAGTTCAACCCCATTAACTTAAAATATATATACAGCCTTTCTCCTTTTCCCTTCTCTGTAGTAGCTGCACTTTCAAATTTTAGCTCTTTCCTTTTGTTTACCATCCGCTTCCCTGTTTGTTGCTTCAGTATAAACAAGCTTGAGTGCTTGTTCTCATTTTGTTTTGAGGTCTTGCTATCCCTCAACTGTTATTGATGAGGTGATGGCAACTTCATTTCAGCGTTTTCACTCAGTTTTATGCTGTTTTCTTGCCTCACAAGTATGTGTTCTCATTACCTTGTCTTAAAAAGTGTTTTAAAACATTGTAACTGCATAAGAACTGTTAAATGAATTACAGTTAATCCTACACTTATTCATATTTGTAGCAGCTTTTTATTTATTATTGTTGTTTTTCAATTTTTACTGCCGTTATTTTGATTAACATGTTTTATTTGCATTATTTATATTTTTTGTTATTACGACTCTTATTTTGAAAGGTTAAATTAGTGGAATCCAGGATGTACCGGTGGTGTTATGTCAGTGGGACTAAGTGAAATTGTAAGAACAACTTAAAAAATCGACATTAAAGCTGACTTTACACCAGCAGTTTAACGAACTCTTTGTCGCCGTTAAGAACAAGAAGAGGTGGAAGTGACATCAATCAAGCAATTTATTTCTGATATGAAATATGATAATCTCTCCAAAGATAATAAAATTATCCTAGAAGATTATATATTTTATTCACATTATATTTAAGAATGACATGCCAGAAATCTTTTATATTTATTTTAAAAACTTTTTGTCTCGTTTCCTTTTATTACTGTCCAGGTTTTTGCATGTTTCCACTGATATTTCTCTGACATATCATTGGTGATGAGCTACAGGTCTTTGTGGTTTAAAGAACTCCTCCCCATCACTCATTTTTAGCACCATATACTCATTCTTTCTGATTTATTCTTCCTGGGCTAGTCAAAAAAGTAGCATAATATATATTCCAGTCAGAAGAGATGTTGGTTTAATTGAAACATTAGGTCTAAAATAATTCTGCCAGAATTCTAAACAATTTTGGACCCAACTTTAGCTGTAAAGTGACGTTATGCCTAATGTACTTGTGTAATGTAAAGACACAGTGTGTACAAATTTATTAGTGTGACCATGTTTTTGTTAAATTAGGTGTTAAATATGAAAACAATATTGTTACAGTCTGAAGGTATTGATGTTGAATCAGTAGTTGCTTTCTTTAGCACTAATGTCATTCCAAAATGTATTTTCTTTATGCTTATCTGCTATTAAAATTAGTTTGATCCTAAACATTTAAGTGTGACATAAAACCAAAATCATAATAAGTCTGTAAAGGTCAAGCATTTTCTTGTTGTTGCTTGCTTGTTAAGAAATTTTTTCTACCTAGATATCACAAAAGTTCTTTTGACACAAAAATGTTTGTAACAAGAAAAAAATGGTGTGCTTCCTTCTACATCTCATGCTTCTTTTTTTTTTTATAAATGTTACTGTAAACAATTTCTGATTTTAGTACCACATAGCTATATTTTTTTTACCCTAACTCTCCATTATAAAAAGCAAAACAAAGAAAAACCTGGATGTTTTTAGGAGAACATCCAGTTTTCTGCCCTGGACAAATTTATGAAAAAAACAAATTTATGAAAAAAACAAAAACAAAAACAAATATATATATATTTTAATAAATTATATTTATTAAAAGAAAAATAATTTGAAGGTAGAGGGAATGAAAGGGGTACAGCTCTTTTGTTGATGTGAAAATGGAGGCTAACATTGGGAACCACTAATACAACACAAAAATGATTCAGTGCATCTAGCCATTAAAAAAAACAGAACAGTATCCTATTGAACAAGCAGTGGGCAGACACCTTTAAGCTTGAAAAATTGTCAATAGTTTTCATGGTGCCTCTTTTTGATTATGTTGCATTTTTGTATTAAGCACTTCTTCACTTCTTTGTTCAGTAACTTTTTTTGTCCCCTACTATCCTGCGTGACTTGTCAAGTCCTAGTCCTCTCTATTCACAATACTATCTAAGCAGTACATGCCTTATACATTGTACTGTTCTCTCAGAAGCTCTCTTGCTTTCTCTTATCTTTAAAGTGTCATGCATTTTACATTTTGTGATATTTAATTTCAGATAAGTATGGCAGGGGGTATTTATGTTTTATGCGCTCTCTACTTTGCATTGCAAATTGGGTTAGCAGAAGGAAAAAATGTGTCACGTAGCCAAATGGTTTCTGATACATGGATGGGCATGAAACATCTGTGTGCATGCTTTTGGATGTGTTCTGTCTAAGTGTTCCTGCAGGCTAACATTTTGGTGTTGATTTCAGTCTAAGATCTGTTTTTCCTGAGACAGCGGCTGATGGATGTCTGTTTTTGTGTGTTGTGGTGTGTCAAGCTGTCTCCGAGTGTTTCCCACTCTCTTCTTGAAGAGCTGTAACACTGTGTGAATGACTCTTGTGCCTTTTCAATTCTCCAGCGTCTATCGCATAATTTCATACCCAGTCAATAAGACACCAAACACTCAAGCTACTGAAATCATCTATTTGCAAATAGGAATAGAGCCCTCCGAGGATTTCCTCGAGGTGTGTTTTTAAAGCTTCAATGAGCAGCATGTTTTCATAGCATTCTGCTGATCTATTAAAGTGATTTTCAGACTGAAGCTCCCAGAAAAGACATAATATTGAAAGCTAGAATGAAGAATGCACTCATTTAAGATGAATTTCCAGTTTTAAATTGTGTATAGTAGCTACATGCAATTACAGAGAATCCACTCTATATGCAGTAACAACACAATAGAGACTTAACTCTCATACATATTCATTATAAATGCTATAGGAAAATGTTTTGTCCTTTTTAGTGAACGTCAGTATCCTGCACCACTATCATTTCAGAATTAAGAGAATCAATCATTCACACTTTTCACTGCAATGTAACCCTCTTCCCGGAGGTCGTGTCTCAACCAGCTTTGTACATCTAGACATTTTTTACTCTTATTCATTTTTGTAACATTGCACAAACTCATTCAAACTAGAAGAGCATTTGTGAACATAAATGCTCTAACCTTGTCACAGGTTCTTAATTAAATTTTGCCTTGCGTTTGTTCTTTTGACTAGCTAGCTCCTTTTGTCTGCTGGAGAAAAGCCAGCTAACATCATCACGCTGCCACAGCCATGTTTCACTGGTGGGTTGATGTCTCCACATTGTTACTTTTTCTCCACACTTGTCATCTGGATTAATTCTAAAATGTTTAATTTTTGTGTTCCTCTTCAAAATAGCACAAGCCATTTCTGGTTTTCTGTCAGTACGGCTGTTTTGTCGTACTTTCAATAAATGTCATACCTCTGAGGTCATGGTCAATAGTTGTCTTATCAACAGATCCTCCCACATGAACTATGAATCTTTGCAGCTACTCTAGAGTTCTTGGCTTCTTTGACAAATGCTCTCTGCCCTTGGGCTGCAAGTTTAGGAGGATGTGCATGTTGTTGATCGGAAGGATTTCTGTTGTGCCATTTTTCTACTTGCAGATGATGGATTGAATAAAGCTGTCAAATGCTTAGAGCTTGAGATCTTATCTTGTAACATAATCCTCCTGTTAACATGCCCGAAACCTTCTTCATGAACAGTCCTTATGATACTGTTTATCCTCTGATGGTCTCCAACAAGCCTCTTATACCTTCACAGGCCAGATTGATTTATACTTTGATAAAATTGCACACAGACAAAGCACAGCAACTTGCTGACTCTGAAGAGAAAAAATCTTCTGTTGATACATTTCGAAGTTATCCAGAGAGTATCAGTGTCAGTAAGACCTTAATGTACTGCTTCTGACACAGTTGGGTGGATTTAATTTAGTCTGTCAATGACCTGGTCACGCTGAGAAATTTTGAGAAAGCTTTGTCGATTTTCCCTGGCTCTGTCTTTGTATGGACTGGTAGATATGTCAAGAACGTCTCTGTAGTTTTAAGTCTATTATATATATATATATATATATACTCAGTTCTTTACATACTTTTATATTCTCTGGGCTTATTACTAGGGGTACTTTCTGGTAATGAAGATTGTTTTTTCCCAGTTAAATTAGGTTTTTTGCATAGGATATACCTTTATTTTTGATAGTATTACACAGGTGAACGTCGTCCTCTAGGACATGCACTGATCATGGAAAGGACCAAATGTCTTTTAAATTTGCTGTTTACTTACTAGGATGCTCAAGTCCAACGATGACAAACTGTTGTCTTTTGTCTAAATTTAAGACATTGTTATAGTCTAAGTCAGGAGTATCAAACTCCAATCCTCGAGGGCCAGTGTCCTGCAGTTTTTAGATCTGCCACAGGTACAAAACACTGGAATGAAATGGCTTAATTACCTCCTGGTGTAGATCAGTTCTCCGGAGCCTTGCTAATGACCTAATTATTCTGTTCACGTGTGCTGCAGCAGAGGCACATCTAAAAGTTGCAGGATACCGGCCCTTGAGGACTGGAGTTTGACATTATCACATGCCTCTAAGTGAATAAGAAGGTGAAATCATCTTTCTCTATTAGTAAATACTGCAAAGCAGTGTATAAACAGAAAAAAAAAATGTTTTCCCTTTCTGTCTGATATTTTTAGAGTGGATGTTTTTTCTTCAAAGTGAAGATTACTGGTCTGAACATTGAACCCTGAGGTACTTGTGTCCCAGTCTTAAGGAGTTCAGGTTAGGTGTATCTGTAAAAGTTTTTTTCTCATTTAGGTTGTGCATTCTCATGGATCTGGTATTTTTGGAGACCATATGACCAACAATTAATTTTTGAGAAGACATATTTCCTTAACTCACGTGCACTTTACTCTCACAAATAACAAACATGACCCAATTTGGTGTTCTGTGTTGCAGTCTTACAGTGCCAACAATTGGTCCGGCATACCCACTATCTCTTTTTCTGTGGTACTGCATACTTTTGTGTGGATGTAGATTTTTTATTAATTGTTTATGAAAATGTACCATGTAGACAAAGCCTTAATGACCACTAGTAGATATGTCATTCACAGAAACATGTTGAAATCTCTCAGATAAATTTGATTTTAAACCAGCCTAGTGCTTTTCTTGTATCTTCGATTAATAGTCTTTCAGAATTTTTGTTTCTCTTTTTTTTCTGGTCATCTATATTACTAAACAGCTGTTGTTAATTACACATAGTATATATGTAGTTTTATTAAAAATAATACCTACAGGTACAAACAGTTTGCATCAAAATTAGTTTGGTACAAATAAATCAGCAATTTCATAATATTGTTTGACTTGACATTTGTTTTCCGTGTTTTTTATACAAAATCGTTTAGTTATGTTAAAGTTAACTTAATATAGAATAAAATCAAACCATTTCCAAGAAAATCTGTCATTCATAATTTATACTAATATAAAACCTCAAACCTGTAACTTGTCTTGTATGTCAAAATTACCTCTGTTTAAGGTTTTTGTGCGTTTCTTTTACACTTAGGCCTCTTTATGGCACTCATCTGATTTTCAGCTTTCAGTTGCCCTTTATTGGCTTTTAAAGCCTATGGATCTTAATTTTCTCATCTGATTATTGTTCTGAGGCATGACTGGGAAACCTGTAGCTTAACGATACACAGACTGAGTTTTCATTACTCCCCAAGGCATAGTGAGCCACTTTCCACTTGTTCACAAGGGAAGTTTTCATTACAGTGGCTAAAGTGCTCATTTGTGAAACAGAGCTGCTTTTTGCCATGACTGTTCTGCATGTGGTGTTTGCAAAATAGTCCTCTTTTTGTTTTGGTTTTGATGAAGATTTACCTGCCATTATATGAATCTCGTTGATAATCTGTTAGTTTGTATTTTCCGCCGCAGTTTTATGAGAATGTTCTTAGATAATTGTAGCTGTGAGTGTAATTCTTCTGTAAGGCAATATGCTGAGTAAAGAGATGGAGATTTTTTATCAACACATTTATCTTTGCCTGCAGCCGCAATTCTTTCACTTATTGGAGTATTGATTTCCATCACTTGCGGTGCGCTGCTGTACATTTAGAGCATACACGTTTGCATTATACACAAACATGCGTGATTCTTGTTTAAAAATGATCGAGCTCTATTCAAATATTAGATTGGTTTTAAGAATTCAAGGGAATTTTTTTTTTGCAGGAACAAAACAAGCTTATAAAATTATCACATGCCATTAAATTTTAGGTTCTTGAGACTTAATGTCAACAGGCAGCTTTAAAATATATAAATTAGTTTGATAAAACCAATTTAATATAAAGAAATATTTTATTGCTGCAATCGTTCTAGGTATTTCTTGAAGTGAAAGTCACAGTGGTATTTAAAATGCTGATTGTCAGAGCTGTCTTTGGAAGTGATGGACCATTGAAACAGTGGTATATTGTTGAATTGACCGGAATAACAATTTAGATCAAGTAACCTCCCATTTACACTGTTGCTTTCTTAATCAACTAACTTTAATTTTCTTGTTTTCCTTGTTTCTACCACTTGTACAAATCATATTTTCAAACTATAATCGTTAGAAGATAATATTTTACTCTTCGGTACCCTGTAATAGGGGACTGGGAAGAGTCCCCTATTAGACAAATGTGCACTCTTAATGCACTGTTGCAGTTGACTGGGATTGTTTGAGACTAAGTAGTTCCTAATTCTTTAATAAAATCCATGGCGTTAACTCTGCTGAATTGCTCCTGCTTGTCCTCCTCGTGTCTTTCTCGTGATCACTCCCCTTCATGGTGTTTTATGACCCACAGTGCAGCTGAGCCTGTTTATGAAGTGATTATTCCTTTACAACCTATGCCTGATTCTCCCCCCTCCCTTTTTTTCCCCCCCGTTCCACTAATTATGTGCAGATACTGGATACTCCATTGCAGTATTAGTACTAATGAGGCCACTGACCATGAAGCTAAGTGTTAAACATGACATACACACAACTCATTAAGATCATTACTACAACTTAGTGATGGCAATTTCTTTCATTTTAACCTTTATATTACTATTCAAACAAAGTTGGTTAAATTTTAACTATGTAATTTGCATTTTTTTTCTCTGTCTGCTCTTGACAATGTGTCTTTTTAATTTACCTTATCTTTCATTAGTTTATAATTCAGGCCTATTGTAATGTATGGTGACTTTGTGACATCCAGAGCTCTTTCTAGGATATCTCTAAAAACTCTCTAGACCATGACACTATTATCAAATTTTTATATACTACTTTGCAATTATGAAACACCTTGGTTTTTGCATCACCTGTAATTAGGTGCTGAGGGCTGATGCTGTTTGGTCTATTTATCTGCTGGCTCAAGTCTCTACTTCAGTTGTCATTTAAATAAATGAAAAATACTGTGATATGTATGAGGTATACTGAAAACCTCACTTTTTGTATAAAGACAAATCCAGAGCAAGTGATGCACCAATCAGAATTTTGTGACTTTTGATCTCCGGTATTTAAAAACGTTTGGCTGATTTTAATTTAGCCTAAATTGAATTCCTCTTTAAGAAGTGTTAAACGTGAGGATATAAAAAATATAGCCGTCCTGCAAAGAATGGTCATTAATATTTTATAGTAAAACCAGAGGAGATATCACATAATAATAATGTAATAGATCAGCTGCTGTAAAACAAGGTTTTAATATTTGAAACAGTGGTAATATGATTACCACATTAACATTTGAAGTGATCCTTAGAAACTATTATTATTAATTAGTAGTGTTGGGGCTCCACTCCAGCGTAGGACTTAGAACAGAAGTGCAACAAAATAACTGGTAAAAACACCAACTCTGAAACCAGAGTGCACAACTTTAATATGGTTTTTTTTCCAGCTTCTGTGTAGTCAATAACTTTCTTCAACTTGTCACCATGATGACTCATTAACACAGGATTGAGAACCAATTGTCCGAAAATATTATTAATCTTTAATCTGTAATTTAATAAGCAAATTGTTTTTAAATATGTGTTGTGTGGACTGTTTGCTCTGTTAACTATAAAGCTAGTTTTAGCTAATTTAAATGATAAATTATAGAATGCCATTAATATTGTGTGCTGAGACATACTAATGACCAGACATTTATCTATTTGGACTGGTGGTGGACACTACAAACCAAATGGCTCTAGATAAGATTTGACCTTCTGTGGCAAGGTAGCATTGCTCATTTTTACCTTGTAACCCCTGCCTTTTACGACCTTTGGCATATTTGAAGTCCCAGCCTTTCAGCTGTTTTCCGACTCCTACTCTGTTCAGATATGTGTTTTTATGTTTTCTGATTAGATTTCCTGCACTCTTTCTTAGGATGAGATTTGTTATTTCTCCTTTGTCTAGACCTTATGCTAAGATTTGCTTGTATAACTGACATTTGCAGGATCCAAAAATTAACTCAGAGTTCCTGGAAAAAGGAAAGTGTTTAGGTTTCTCTGCCCTTGTATTTAGGTTCGCACCACTGTGTGTTAGTAAATAAAAATTTGTTACAATCAAAGCATTTAAATGTGATTTGGAAAAAAACAACAAATGATGACCTTTCCTAGCATCAGTGAAGTGTAATGACTGGAAAAAAAACAAAAAAATTAACCTTCAAGTACATCTCTGGCAGACTCAAGTTTTTATTTTTTACATTTATTGACTCTTTAGCACCTTTGCAAAGACAAAACCATGGAGAAAAGAGCCTGTGGCATCAGCGGAATAGCTAAAGGGCCTTTAGACACTGCTGACATCACAGCAATGCAGCATCACACGCCATCAAATGCAAATGTAATTCCTTCAAGCAGTTTTCACATTCTTCTCCATGAGGATTACATCTGTGTTTAAGATATTTTAAAATTGTATCTAGTTAAAGAAATTGAACAAAAAAGGAGACACAAAAACATAAGATAAAGGTGTTTTTTTAATTTTCTTTCTTTGAAGGTAACCTAAAGGGGAAAAAGGAATGAAAAGGGGATTTTAGGTATTCTGGGGTAATGAGGGAGAGGGGATAAGGAATTTCAGAAATTCAGCAGAAAATAGTGTTCAGAGGAGCAGAGGGCATAATCCAGATCACAAACAGTGCAATGGATGAATGACAGAAAGGAGAGAAAGAAAGATATTGCACTATTTCATCATGAAAGTCTTTTTTTTTCAGTCGCTTACTTCAAACATCAGCGTGTCGATCACTGTTTTGACAGATTTTCTTCTTGTATGTGTTTTTCTCTTTTGTGTCATTCTGCCTAATTTTAGGGGAACTTCAAAATGTACTATTTTGCAAAAAGCTGCTAATATCTAACCACAATGTTTCCACAAAAAATACCACACATAAGTCTTAATAACAAGTTTTAGATATAGATGCGACTTCAGTTTTCGAAGGACAGAAAATAATTTACTTTCAAGAGTCTAGTCATGTCTGCTTTTAAAACTGTTTATGTATTGCAGCCAGAAAGTTAAAAACAATATAACCTATTACTGAAAATATTTACTTCTTACACATAGATTTGTTTTGCAGTTTAAGGTCCACACAGACCTATCATGTCTCTTTGGATCGCTACATAACCACATAATTGTGGAAAACTTATAACTGTAATACAACAAAATAATTTACTGATCTCTGGTTTGAAAAAAAAGCAGCAATTTATTTTTTACTCTCTTTGATCAATAAATGTGACCATTGTGGAATGCAGGAAGTAAATCTGTTGCAGACGCCTTCTTCGTGTGCCTTTCTCAAGTGGCCACATTAATAAGACATGAACTTCAAAAACATTTTATTTAAATTGATGTGCTGTGCAGGGGTGAAAATGTAACTCTGAGCACAAAGGTAGAAGTGATGCAACATGAATGGACCTTTATGACCCCGACATCAGCTAATACAACTGAGACTTCACAAGATCAGTAACTTCAGCCCCTTCTCCTAAAAGGGGTAAGACCCGGAGATTCTTTCGTCTCTCTCCAGATGGGGACAGCAGATGCTGAGAGCATATTCTTAAATTTTATAGAGCACCAAGGAGAGGAAAAGGTTCCACTCCCTGAATATCCCAGAGATACAACCGCTACTCCTGGTTTTCTCTACCCATTTGAAACTGACAACTGCAAGCTAACATTTGAGATATGTAGTAGTAAAGAATAGCTCGAGAACCTCCCCGACAAAAGGTGACAAGCTCAAATGGGGAAGATGATGCCATGAGAATGGCATTCCTACAGGAAGTCATAAAAATCAGCACTGCAGCTGAGCAGCAGAAGAAAATTCACTTCTTGCTCTGTAGGAAAACAACCATACCATGTTGTGTATTTTTGATGAATTATGGAGACAGCAGCAGCAAAACATTATAGAAGCTCAGGTTTAATTTAATTTATTTGTGCTTTAATTTATAAGGAATTGGATGTTGGATCTTATTTACATAATTCTGGTCCCTACTTGGGACTGTTTTATATGAAATCTGACTGATTTAGACCCCTGATCAGTTCAAGACATTTCTGACAAACCTCCTGCTGACAGATGATTACTGTAGTCACTTTACCATGTTTCTTTACAATTAGATTTGAACAGATTGTATAAAATTACTTTGAATTTGATGCTTTGACACTATTATTGTCAAAGCAGGAACAAAATATTCAGAAACGTTGCTCACAAAAACACCAGAACGGTAAAGCATGGTCAACTTGTGAAATGACCAACAATGGAACAAGACAGTCACATAGCTTGTTATACGTCAGTATTTTTCAACAAACTACATAGCTCACTGTACACTGAACTGAAGCCATATTACATATAAACATCATGCTGAAAAATAGTCTGAAGTTCAAATTCAGCTGCGTGTAGGATTAATCCTGCAAACTCCACTGAAGTCATTCTGGAAGCAGAAATGTGATTCAGATACTCTATTGAGAATAGTCTGCAGTCTTAACAATTCTTAATCAAATTTATTTGAGATGTTTATTATCAGATGTCAGCGAATTCCTAGTAAAAACAATAACATTGAGCATTTTCAAGTACCTTCATTGTTGTTAACTGGTTTTATAAGTTGACAAAACTTATAAAACCAGTTTTACACAAGATCAAACCAAATATCTTGTCAGCTCTGGCCTCTTCTTTTTGTAATGTTGCAATAGCCTGGCTGCTGATTTCTAATTGTTCTTCCCTCAATAGTTATGTTGTACAAACTCAACACTGCTCCTGTCTAAATAACAAATTGTGTCTTGAGGGTTGTTCAAGTTTACCCCAATTGTACATAAATTAGCAAGTGCTAATTCCCCCCTTAATTATATGTATGAGATTTTATCTTTCAGTTAACTGCAAAAGAATCTTCTTCATTTAAACATGTTCACTTTAGACCAACGTACAGACAGGTAGTCTTGTTTTTACAGGTATATCCAGGATGTTACCACCACTGACAAAAGCCTTACCTTTACCCTTCTTTTCTCCCGTTGCCCATGTCCTTACTCTTCCACCCCCACTGTTCCTTCCCCCCTCTCATCTTATGACTTTTCCTCCTTCTGACTTATAATCTACACTGACTTCACTTTTATGATTCTTCTCTTTGTAACTTGGCTTCTCACAACCTTTCCTGTCCTCCTTTTGAACTGCGAATCTGCCACCAAGTCTGGCACTAGGCTTACTTTCACACACGTACAGACACGCACACACACACACACGAGATGTGTGAGCAAGGGGATACACAAACACACAGCTGCACATTTCCAGCAGCTATAATTACCTTATGCAAATAAGATCAACAAATAAACCATCTCCTCCTGCCGGGCAGCATGGTATAAGATGCCAACAACTGAAATTTGGGAGCTCATTTAATTAGAATGGAGGTGAAGAAAGAAAGAACATTCACCTAGCCCTCCTGCTGTATTACACTGTCAATTTAAACCTGTCTGTAATATCCCCACCGGCCCAAATCTCCATAGCAATGATAGTACATCTTGCCATAATTTCTTGACATGTAGGAACAAGCTCCACTTTAAATTACCTTATTGAACATGTGCAGGAATAAATCTCCATAAGCATAATTAGAGAAACGTTTATCTATTTCTTCATCTTTTTTTTTTTTCCAGTTTTTGAAAATTACCAAAAATTTATTTTAATAACCTCATTAGAGTGTTTTGCTTAGACCTCTGGAAAACTTCACAGTATGGGGCGTTTCAGGCTCCATGTGTGGCATTGCTAAAGTCAACTCCTAATGTCAGCATTAATTAGGCCAAACGTAACCGTAATGGTGTGCTGCACCTCTTGTCTTAATACCGTAATTGGTTGTAAAAGCAAACCTCACTGAAAGGAAAAAAAACAAAAAACAATTTGTCCTACCTAGTGAAATTCTTTCTAATATGGTTTGTAAGCCTATATACAATTGTATCAGATTAGCATGAACTGTTCTTAAAGGGGATTTAATTTAGCTTTTGTTGAATAATCAATTATGCTTTTTTGTTGTTTGATCCATTTTGAATGAGTTTTATATCCTCTTAAGCTGAGCACGCACTGTAAGGTTTCAAAATCAGCGTAAGACATGCGCATTCCACAATTACTGTGATTAATGTTAATGTTTGATTTCAAAAATCTTTACATGTACTTCTTTCACACTGCACAGAGAAAGTTGTGAAACTTTATGATTTGGTGCCATCCCTGAAACAACCAGTATAGAAATTAGTCCAGCAATGAATGATTTCAATCTATAGCTGTTAAAGAAATTTTGCGTAGTGCTTTTTTTTCCAGAGTATAAGATGCATACTTTGAAAAGAGGGAGAGGAGGTAAATGAGTTGGCTGTGGAAATAGCACAGGACAAAGAGAGTATGTTGGTTGATGAAACTATCACCCCTGAAGATTTTACCCAAGATTTCAACCACACCTTAATGTTTGTCATAGGTCATCTTTGGTCACTAGAACCATAATTTAATAGTACACTTGACATACTGAGCGACCACAGACCACTGAAGGCTGAGTTATTCATCTTTTGTTAGTGTTTTTGTGACTGTCTTGCTTTGATTTAAGGTGGTCTTGAACAGTTTTGAGCCTCTTAGAGTTTTTCTTTCGACTGGCTGGGTATTCCCTCAATTTTAGTGTACTACCTGGCAAATAATGGAGAAATATCTTTGTTGCTATTGTTGCGGTATATTTTTTGTAGGCTGCTTCAATCTGACTTTTTATTCATCAACATTTTATCACCAGTATGGCAATCATGAAAGAGCTTGTAACTTAACTATTTGCAGAGAACTATGTCCTTTAAAAAGTTTCTCTGCAGTGACTTTCAAATTTCTTAAAGTTGAGATGGCTAATAGTTTGTCATTGTAGATTTCTTTTAGTCCTGAAGTGTAATCTTTTCTGCTTTTTTTGTAACTTTCATCACTTTGTAAACAAAATACTTTCAGGGTCAGAACGAATGGCAACAAAGACAATAAATAAAAACCTGCAAAGGTCCAAAAAAAAAAAAATATATATATATATTTAAACATGCACTATTATAGCCTGGCCGTTACCTTCATTGTGCTCCATTTTTTATTTTTTTTTATCTCCCCTCAGTGCTTCATCTGGGCTTTTTCCCATTGAGAATGATTTCTCTGGTAGAATTTCAACTGGGCCATTTAGTGAACAGAAGGCATTGTGAACAATTCACAATGGTTTTCTGCATTGTTTTAGGATTGTAGTTTGTCTATACATGGTTGTAGTTTGGTAATAGCACCGGAGGAAGTGAACAAAGCCATTCAGTCCATGTTTGCTAAGCTTCCAAATATTGAGTAATTAAAATCAGAGAAAGATGAATAAGACATTTTATTGCTATCAAAGATGTCATGGCCCCACTCCCCAGGTGGTTGCTTACAGCGCACGTGATTTCTAGTAAGCTTCATCGAGCTGGTACTTTACACACGTCATGACAATAATATCTCAACAACCGAGAATCCAGACCCTCATTATGAAGCAAAGCGTAGAACAAGGCATTGGTTTGTACCAGGCTAGCAATGTCAAATATATATATATATTTTTTCTTTTTATCTTAAATACGTTCTGAGGTATTCCGTTTTGAAAAGTACTTTGGCTTAAAACTTTAAACCCTCCTGCTACCAACTCCATAGAGAGAATTCCTGTCACTCGTTATCCAGAAACATTAAATCCTTTTCTTCTTTCCACAGGCCGATCCGAAGGAGCTGATTCGACTGGTCACGCAGCATGTCTCCTCATATTCGGCCTGGCCAGAGGAGCTGCAGAAGCTAATCAGCCAGCTGTACGTGTACAATGAGCGCTTGACAGACTTCACTCAGGCTCAGGTGTTGCAGGGCCTGGGCCGGGGAGTGGATGTGCAGCGCTTCAGCTCTGACTTGGAGTACAAGAAAAACACTATTCTCGGCCTCACAGAGTAAGTTTCTTATTTTAAGGAAGTTTTAGTTATTCTTGTTTTTGGAATGTGAAGCTGGCAGCTGGAAAAGTATTTTTAGTAGCTGTATTCTGAATGGAGTTGTACTATGTCCAAAGATGAGATATGCAGTTATATACACTTTTTTCCTTCTGTTCCATTTTGGTTCTATTCACTTCCATTATAACCACATATTTTAAAATGACAATCCTATCCTTAAATCATCAGAGACCCCATTGCTTTATTTTATCAAGTTTCAATGGGTACATGGTTGTAGTACCTTTCAAAATGTGTGGCCATAAAAATAATGAACGTCACAACAATATTATTGGTGTGTTGGAAATGATATAAAGGATTAGTGTGAATGTAATTGAACAAAATGTTTCACCTGTATGTACAACATGTTCCAAATTATTATGCAAATTGGATTTAAGTGTCATAAAGATTACATATTTTGTTGTGCTATTAAATTTATAGATGGTATTGTGTGTCAGGCCTAATTAATTTCAGAGAGCTGGTTGTTTAGTTTGTCTGGTGAGCTCAATTTAAGGAAATCTACTTATGAAGGATGTTCCACATTATAAAGCAGGCCGCAGGTTTCAAGCAATATGGGAAAGAGAAATGATCTCTGCTGAGGAAAATCATCAGATAGTGTAGTTCCGTATGACAAGGTATGAAAACATTAGATATTTAACAAAAACTGAAGAGTTATCGTACTGTGAAGAGATTTGTGGTTGATTCAGAACAAAGCTGAGTTTGTACAGATGAAGGCATAATGAGGAAGGTTTCTGTTAGACAAATTCATCAAATTAAGAGAGCAGCTGTTAAAATGCCCTTACAAAGCAGCAAACAGTTCTTTGAAACTGCTGGTGCCTCTGGAGCCTCAAGGTGGAGGATCCTCCAGAGGCTTGCGGTGCATGAACCTACTATTCGGCCTCCCCTAACCAGAGCTCACAAGCAGAAACATTTGCAGTGGGCCCAACTGTACATGAAGATTAATTTTCAAACAGACTTGTTCACTGATGACTGCTGTGTAACCCTGGATGGTCCAGATGGATGCAGTAGTGGATTGGTGGTGGATGGCCATCACGTCCCAACACAGCTGTGATGTCAGCAAGGAGGTGGTGGAGTCATGCTTTGGGCTGAAATCATGGGAAGAGAATCATTGGTTGGCCCCTTCAGAGTCCCTGAAGGTGTGAAAATGACCTCAGTAAAGTATATAGACTTTCTGACTGATCATGGTTCTAAAGAAGAGCCGAACCTTCAGTAGCAAAATCATCTTCATGCATGACGATGCACCATCTCATGCTGCAAGGAATACCACTGTGTTATTGGCTGCCCTGGGCATAAAAGGGGAGAAACTCATGGTGTGGTCACCATCCTCCTCTGACCTCAACCCTATTGAGAACCTTTGGAGTTTCCTTAAGCAGAAGATCTGAGGGTGGAAAGCAGTTCATATCAAAATAGCAGCTCTGTGAAGGTATTCTGACATCCTGCAGAGAAATTCAAGCAGAAACTTTCCACAAACTCACAAGTTCAATGGATGCAAGAATTGTGCTGTGATATCAAAGAAGGTTCCTATGTTAACATGTAACTCAGTCTCTTAAGATGTTTTTGATTGAAACAGCTTTTGATTATAGTACATGTGACCTCTTAATGCTGCACGTTCAAAGAATGACCGTTTGCAGTTCTTTATAATCTATAAAATGTTTAGAAAATCTGCTGTTCTTAATAATTTGGAACAGTGCATTTTGAGTTTTTTATTTTTGAAAAAATACTGTTCTCATTGGGAACTTTGTTCAGTATAAAATTTGATTTGTACTGTAATAGTTCATGACTTGGAAATTATACAGACCATCATTTGCATTGGTCATTTAAGAAAATCTGAGAAAATATCACTTGCATAATAATTTGGAACACAGTGTATGTGTGTAATTTGAAGAATCAAAGCTAAGTTGCCTTTGTTCATGTTTTCTTTATCAAGAGTGATAATCCCGTTTCCTAGTGGATGAGTGGAATAGCCTGTGTATGAAGGTGCATCTTCTGTTAGACTATTTTGCAGGGTTGACTATTTGATAGCCAGCTGGTAATTTCTCCAGGAGACAGCTATTAGTATAGAACTGATTCCTCAGTGACAGTTTCAGCAGTCTGCAATTCTGATGGTGATGAAGAGAGGCTTAGTGATGAGAATATAAGCAGAAGTCATAACTCAGATGAGGGGCAAGAGGAACTGGTGGAGGAATTTCTGCTTGACAAAGGAGGAACTTTGCAGCCAGGAGGAGGAGCCAATGAGTGATGAGAAATCTCCATGGAGATAAAAACAGCGAAAAACCAGTGATCTTCCACACATGAAAAGGCTCTGTCATACATTTCTTCTCATATCTTGACTCCAGGAGCAGATTACTTCTCACTTGCCAGAATAAGAAGCATTTTGACTGCATTTGGCTTTCTTTCCATGAAGCTATCTTGCATTTCATAATGAGTAAACACATGGAATGATTTGAGGAGGAGCAGCTTTGGTATCTATCTATTGAAAGTACTATATATTTTGGGTTTTCCCCTTCAAAAATCAGTTTCTTTGGACAAAAAATTAATTGAAATTTTCACGCTACTTTAAATGACAAAACAGGCATAAAAACATAGAACATATTAAAAAAATATAGAAACCTCTCTGGATATCTCTGGGCAGGTCTGGAGCTCTAGAAAAGAATTAAAGAAGAAAAAAGTGAAAAATAAATTTAAATATTGAATTTTTGTTGGGACTTTTAAAAGTGTACCATTTTAGGTCATAAATATAAAAAAGTGTTTGTTTTTGGTTTCAGCTCTTATCAAAAAAAGATAAATACTGCATACAAATCAGTGTTGTGATTAAGGTTTGACCTTGTCAAGACCCACATCAAAAAAACTTCCACGTTTTAGTTTAATTTAGCAAAATACTGCATATTGTGTGTTTTCCTTCTTCAAAAAGAATCTGTCTTTTTTTGGACTAAACAGGCATAAAAGTATAGAAAAGATTTAATACAATTACAGTGAAAGAAATAGAATTTCCATAATATTTTTATAAAGTGTACCATTTTGCAACATGAAGGTAAATAGAGCAGCATCGTATTAAAGGTGTCCTGCGGGTTAATCTAGTTTGAAACATTTCTGCAACATATATGTAATAGAAGTAATTAAAAGAAATTGACGTCTCTGCTTTAACAGGATAAAATCTGATTATTGCCATGTCTGTTCTCCTTTTCCATGTTTGTTCTAGGACACTGGATGACGACGTGTACAGGATTGCTTTATCCCTGGCAAAGCGTTACTCCGTCCCTCTGTGGGAGGTCTACATGACACACCTCGAGTTCCTCTTTACAGAAAGCAGGTACATGCACACATACATAATCACATTAGCTCCTTGTGTTTTTTTTTTTTTTTTTTAAAGTTTTCCCTTCCTTTGGTGTTTTATTGTAGTAGATATGCACAAACTAATCATCCAGAGATTAGAATTGTCTAATTGACCTGCTCTGATGGTTGACTGGAAGGTCAAATAATAAAGAAATTGAAGACTTTTTTTTAACCCTTGTTCTTTACATTCATCAAAATCAAGAATCTTTAACCCCCTTTGGTCTATAAAAGCATCAGCCAACAACATGCACTGTGAGTTTTATAAAAATCCCAAAGGTTAGGAACAAACGATGCATAAATGGGGATAATATTGCTTTCTATATGAGTCAGAACCAATAACTTTATCAGAGAAGAACATTTTCTCACTAATGTATTATCCTGAAAGATAAAATAATTGATTGAAATCAAAAATCACTGATCAGGATATCATACTGATATGATGATATATCAGTAAGATATCAGTATTATGATATATCATACAAACTAAACCTACATTAGTTTGTAGGTTTACAGCACTTCTCGGCAGTATTATCATAAAAAATGACCAGATGAAAGAATATTTAGGACTAGTTAAATAACATTGATCTTCCAGATAGCCAATTTGTTTTAAAATTTTGAACCAAATGTGAACTTAACTCATTCTTAGAGACCATGGGTACTTTAAAGAAAGCATTTTATCCAAGTGTAAATGAAACATCTAGAGAATAAGTGACTTTGGATTTATGACAGTATGTGTCAGAAACTATTTACATAATTTATTTGCTCCCTCAATTCATATCTGGTTTATTGGGCTAGCACTGCAGCTATTCTTGTTTCTACAGAATGCCTTTTCAGCAGAGTTTGAGGGTTGCTCGTATTTGGAGGCAAACGTGTGAGCATCTGTGATAAATTCCCACTTGTCACATTCTGATATAGGGAAATGCTTTATGGACTCCGCTTAACAATAAATTACAACATGCACCTTCCTAAACCCTTTTCACAGCTGCTTTATGTGTGTGTGTTTCCACCAAAACCTCAAGATCATGACAAATCTGTGAAGGATATTCATGCTATAATCTCGAGTAGAAGCATCTGCAGTATGCCTATTGATTTAACGGATGGATGGAGGAAGGAAACGGTATACATAGTGCAGTTGGGAGAATTTAAAGGGGAAAGACATATATAGGCCGAAGCTGGAGTGCAAAATGGAGGTTTGACTTATATTGATCCCTAATGGGAAATACATTTTTTGCATTTCACTCATTTGCCTTGTTTAGGGGCTGCCACGATTCACAATTGATTGAATTGAAGTTGAATTCACAGTCCAAAATTTTGGTCAACTCTGGCCCTTTCTGTAGAACAGCAAGCTTTTAACAATAACATGAACAATAATAATTGGCTGGTTCCTTGAAATAAAAATTGCTCTGACACATTCTTTTTTTTTCTGGCACAGTCCTATAGCCCCTCTGTTTGTGTGGTTCTAAGAAAATCAAACAGCTGTGTGGTATAAATTGGAGCAGCTTTATTGAACTTGTTGAAGTTAATTCATAAAGCCTGTTGGGTGCTTTCCGAATGAATAATATTTTTTGTGAATATGTGCCTTTTAATGCGAGAACCTCCTTATTTATGTTTTCTGATGACTCATCATTCCTTCACTACAAATGTATTAAATCAGTTAAATAATTTTCATGCTTAGCAGCTTGTGTTAAACTGTTTGCCTGTAATAACTGAACATGAAGTGATCCTAAAGTCAGGATTTCTTCAGGCCTTTAGCCTGACAGGGATATTTAACATTGTCTTAGTTATTGATTAATACTGCACAAAAATAATATACTTGATTGCTGAAGCTATTGCTGTTTTCTTTTGGTTTGGTTTTATTTTTAGTTGTTTTGGGGTTTTTTTGGCACTAGTGGCCTTTCATGAACAGTACTTTGACAAGGAATAAGAAAGAAGAGAGAAAGGGAAGACAAGCAACAAATGACGAGAGACCAGGAATCAAACCCAGAACAACTGCACCGAGGATTAAACTCTCTTCATAATGTGCACCTGGTCAACCCTTTGAGCTACCCAGGGCTCTTGGTGGCTGTTTTTCCAGAGTATAGACGATATTTATAGAATAAAGTTTGACAGGTCGGATCATTCTAGCAAAGCACCTGAATCCTTTATACATAGGACTCTTCATTTTCTCTTGCTGCACATAACATCACATTTGCCTGTCTGCTGTTTCTGTTTATTTGCATTCTCCAAAGTTGCTGTTTTTTTTTTTGTTTTTTTTTATCAGAACGGCGTCCATTGGACAGTGGGTGTGTGTTTGGTTGTGTCGATGAAAGAGGGGATCTCCCAGGCCTGTATTTACTCAATACTGCTTCTCATGTTGCTGAGAATCTTACAGCATGATGCAGATTGACATCATTTACTGAACATATTCTACGTATTATGGGAAAAAAATGTTTTCTGCATTTTTCCAACAGCATTACAGTACAACCTCCCCTACCTTGTAGAAAGCTCCAGGCATCCTAGACTCTCAGATAGCATCTATTTGAACAATGCCGTGCTGGATAGCTATCACTTCTCATCGAAAGCCTCCCTACAGTTTAATCTGTACTGTCTGATTGGCTCTTCAATTGAATATGCCTCAAAATTTGGGAACATTAGCAATCTCTTTTTGTTTCTTATCTCATGCATCACATCTGAAGCAAACATGTTAATATGGGCCTGGGACGAGCCGGGAGACGAGGGCTGCGAGGAGCGGCGCAGAGATCAAATCAGATTAAATTGGCTCCTTGTTCTGGCTGGCTTTTGAAACAAACAAGAGAAGATTGTAATAACAAGCATCTGATATTACAGCCACATGAGTACCACAAAGATAGAGTGGGGAAATTCTATTGCGTCCTTAGAGAGCAACCAAAAAGGAAGCGGCGGCAGCAACCAAGCCAGCGTGGCGGCGACTAGTAATGAAGCTATCAGAGAGAAATATGTTCTCCACAGAGATGTTAAAATCCACAGAGAAAAATAGAAGAAGTGCTCCCAACTTAAGAAATGTTTTCTTTTTTTTAAATCAAAACTCAGAACCTCTCATCTCACTAAAAGGAGGTTTCAATTTGTATAGTCCTCATTCTCTTTAGAGGTATTAGAAATAACTGATAAAACAACCCTAATTGGGTGCCTGTCTGTGTGAGAGAGACGGAGCACCAGCTATGCTGAGTGTGCTTCCCTTTGTATTAGTTCAGATGATTGCAGCCATATTAGAGTTCCTGTGGTGAACATGATTAGAGTTATTTACATTATTGAGCCTATTGTCAGCGGCTGCATCCGCTGTTGCTCTCTATTTAATTTTTTCATTAGCAGAAGCCTCCCAGCTAAGTGCGACCGAGAGCCCAGGGGAAGCATTGTCCACTTTGATGTTGTCTTGTTCTGACAGATAAACAGAACTCCACTCTTACGAACACGCTCCCAGACAGCCACAGATTGCTCAGAGCCCCTCGGAGACCACCAGCGAGTAGCTTTACATCGCCCTTGCCTTTTTAATCTTTGTAGCGCTTCTTGTTTGACTTTAATTGCATTTCTCTGGGGGGTTTTCTCCATTTCTTTGTGCTGTTCTGCTTCTCTTCATTTTAGTTTGGTTCTCATTCTTTGGACCAGTTGCTGCAGTTGACGTTTTGCTGTATGGCTACACAAACTCAAATTGTGCTCAGATTAATCGAGTCGATGAAACGGCTGCCCCTCAGATTTTTGCCACCATCTGAACTTTCAATATATCCTCGACTTGACTTTCTTCCTATACACTTTTAATTTTGTTTTCATTCTTCCTCTTTGTTTAAGTTTGATCAGTTCAAATTCTTAGGATTGTCAGCTGTAAAGAATATCCTAAAGTTTTTTTTAGGGCTTTATTATTATTTTTTGTAACTTTGTAAAACACAAACTCCACTCCATTTATGGCTTCTGATGAAATCATATTATTCTATGCTAGATTTTTTTTCTTTTCCTGCTGTGTTTAAACAGTTCTCAATCAATCTTGCTTACTTGTCATCTTACTGAACAAATCTTTGGCTTTGAGGCTACAAGCAAATGTTCCTATTTGTTTAACAGATTTTTAAATATGTAAAATATCTTAAAAAAAAGACATGTCAATTTTCCTGAGTGTCTGACACAAAATACGACCAATTCTTGTTTTATCTTATTTACGTGAACTAGCTAACTATTTAACATCTATTTATATTTGCTAGATGCCAAAATGTTTAGGATAATTATTTATAGATCTTTTTCTGAGAAGCTTCATAGATTAATTTCCGTGATGTTTGGTAGAATCGCCTGTGTGACTTGGATATTTTCCACAGTTTCTTAGTTTGCCACATAGCATTCTGTCTTCATCTGTTTTGTTAAGTGCACCAGTCCCTCCTACAGCAAAGCACTCGTATAATCTGATACTGCCATCCCAATATGTTGGGGCGGTGTTCTCAGGATTTCAAGTGTCCATCTTTTTCCTCCAAATAAATTGGTGATACTTGTGGCCATCACAAGTCTTCCTAAATTGTTGAAGAACTTAGTAAGCCTAATGTAAGGTCACTAAGTTCTAAGTTATGAATTTAAAGGAAACAAGATCCTCTATTGATAATCTGGCATTGAGCAAAGAGACATAATTATGATAATTCTATCTGGATAATTTTAGATTTATTTAAACTCAGTGAGGGAAAAGCTATATGTCTTTTTATACTGTGTATGTTAATATCTGGTTCCAAATGCATTTGTGCTGTATTGATTTGATTCTCAGCTGATTTGTTTGCCCCCTGCTTTTTCTCTTCCACTTCAAGTCTTTCCACTGAAGAAATCGAAAGTCGCAGTAACTCCCTCAAACTGTTTGACACTTTGAAAAGTGACCCGGAGGCCTTTTACAACCACATGACCAAATATGTTCTGCCCACTGTGGAGGGAAGTGACCTGGGCCGCCTTCTCTACTACCACTCCTTAATAGACGCTGCAGGCTGTGAGCCTTATGTGACCACCATCATAAAACCAGACTCTCACGTCAAACTGCTGAAGAAGCTTCGTGCCGTTGCCAAAGGTATGTTTTGGGAGGTTTTTTGCATCTATTTGATGATGTGCTGGTGAACTATATAAATTATTCTTTTAACTTTTTCATGTTTTCTTAATTTACAATCGTAGATTTTGTTGCGATTTTGACTGATGAAAAACTTGGTAATCCTGAACACACTTTTTCCACCATGAAACATGCTGGTAGCAACATGCTGTGGGGGATACTTCTCCTCCGTAGGTTAGGGAAGCTCCTCAGAATTGATGGAAAGCTTGGATGTTTTATCAGTATTAAATTTTGAATAATTTAAACAAAAACTGTTCAGACAAATATTAGAGGAGCAGCATTAATAAATGCTAGGCATAAACAAATACATTCTATCTTGTGAATACCGGTGAAATACATTCGAAATGAAGGATTTATGGGAGATTTTCCGCCCCCAAATTGTAAGGATAAAAAAAAAACAACAACACATATTTCACTGTGAAGAAAAGATTAAACATCCCCGATGACAAATCTACAGTGAGAGGTTACATGCATTATCTTTTATCTCCTCCTTGATCTTATTCTGTTCCTTTTATTTCTTCCCGATTGGTTCATGAAACACTTTTCTGCAATGCTGAAACCGAATGCAATCATTTGCCTGTAACTGAAAGAGACACCAACCCACGTTTGTATTATTAGTCAAATAACTGACACCCCGGGAGCCTGCAGTGACACCGTTGAAGTGAGCATTGATCTCAAAGGACATTGAGACCAGACGTCGCCCTCCCAGCTCTTCTGTACCTGATCCCGGTTTTGTAAGTGAAAACGTTGTCAGCTCTTTTGGGAGTTCAGTAAAGGTCAGCTGGGTGTCATCTTGTGTTTTCACGCCTCGCTTCCTCCTTCTGCTTGTGGAAGTGCCACAAATTTTAACAGTGACACATGTCTCTGTTTAAAACATGAACAAAGCAAAAACACACTTGCCTGAGAGATCGACTTTAAGAGTTGGATAATAAACAAGCAACATTTTCACTTAAGGTGTAGGCTCAATGCAGGGGAAGCAAATCAACCAATATGAGAGCAAAACACAAGTGTTGTTACATTTTCCAGATGGATTCAGAGGCATACTTGACTAACTTTTGCTGAAGTGACAGAAATCTTAAGTGTGATTTACAGAGTTTGTGGTATCTGGTAAATGCCTAAAGCACAATATATTAGGTTTACAGTAGGTTTGCTGTGCATAATGTCACTTCTTTTTGGTCTTGCTCTGTTCCTGTTCCCTCAAAGTAAAGTAAAGGATTCTTTTCTACAGAATTGCATTACAAGTTAAATAAAGACTTGCATCAGAATCTTTAGTCTCAGGGCGTGCTATGGTGGCGTAGGGACCCCATAGCACGACCCACGTTTGGAGGCCTTGAGTCCTCGACGCAGCCATCGTAGGTTCGATTCCCGGATCCGTCGACTTTTACTGCATGTCTGCCCCCCTCTGCTTCCCCCTTTCCTGTCAGCCTACTTTCAAATAAGGGACACTAGAGCCCACAAAAGACCCCCTGGAGGGAAAAAAAACAAAAAACAATCTTCAGTCTCATCAGCTGCGCTGTTCAGATATTAAATGGAGTGCTTAATTTTTGGAGTTTGTCAAAAGAAAAAGCTTTAAGACACTTGTTTTCTAGATGCGTTGCAAAAATGGAGTATACATTTTGTAGGGATAGCTATTATTGAAGACTCCAGGATTTATTCAGAGGGACGTGATAACTTTCACGAGGGACACGAGTGTCCTCACATAACCTACCTCTGTAAATGTTTTTGGAGTGATAGTTAACTATCATCCCAATACAGGAATAAGGATGGAGAAATATTTATTAATATCTAGTGGATTTGCTGTGCATGAATGAATAACTTAATTCATGGTAATTCGAATCAGAGAGAGGCCAATATTCTTCTGTAACAATGTGAGAGTGATGCACAGAGGAAAAGAAAGTTCCACAAATGACCCCAAAGGGTGTATTTAATTTTCCACTCATGTCTTTTCGATGGTGACTTAAATGATTCTTTATAAATATAAATTATAAGGAATAATTTGTTGTCCGTCAGTTAGGGTCAATTTTGAAACATTTAAATCTGATAAATACCCTATTTTAATAGATCATATTTTACTAAGGACTAACTTACAAAACACTCCCGGCAAACAAGCTGCATCTAAATATATTTTTTTCTCTGGACCGGAAACATATTTAGCTACACTGACAGTAGTATATACATATTTTACTTCCTTTGCTCTAGAAGTAAAGTACATAAACTCTGGGAGCTGCTGCTGCCAGGAAAAAATACTTCAGCTTGAATTTTTTTCAACATAACATCACCTCCTGATCTCCTGTCTTCATCAAAAATTTAGAACCATAGGACCTCGGGAGGGTCTGAAGGATCTTTTAATTTAAAAAAATAAGCCAACAGTTCAAAGGGACAAGAAATGACAGGACAGGTAGATGGTTCCCTCTACAGAAGCTTCAGCTTTGCTCCAAGTCCTAAAACTTTTTTGTTAGCCCAGAAATTATTTAAAACATAACTACTTTGCAGTGATTTGAATCCCCATTCCCTCAAAGTTTTTCAAAGCTTTGTACCTCACACACACTTGCTAGTCAGAGCTGTACCTTGATACAGGAGGTAAGCTGCAATTTTACACACTCCGTTCAGGGGAGGGATTTACTAATTAATCAGTTTTGCATATGCTGGCGCATGAACTCCAACAGATGCACATTACCACACTCAAAAATCCCAACAAAATCTAGAGCATCCAAATTCATGCAGGCTACTTGTACCTCAGCTGACTTTGTGACATTAACACAGAAGTTTGCATTCCCTGAATCTCTTTCCAACTTCCTCACATACAACTTTAACACAACCCACAAATTCACACGCTGTGTGGGTGAAATTGTCACACAGGCTGTTGTCTCCAGGGCCACTAATTTTCTGTGAACATGATCAAACTTTGACACATACTCACTCAAAATGATTCATAAGTCACATAGGAAACCACATCAGCACCTGCAAAGTTTTGGTTGGATAATCATTTATGCTAACCTTAACTCAAGCTAAGAACTGTGATTATCCTGGCTGAAGATGGTAAAAAAAGTTCTCGTCTGCAGTCATAGGAATCACTTTTCCAGCTTGGTCTGAACGACCACTCATTACAAAAGAAGCTATTACTTCTAAACCACCATTCAAAGGCCAGAATTGAGTTTGTAAATGCATACAGGCAAAAAGCCCATTGTCTGACAAAATTAAGCCAAATTTGATTTGCTGGTTGGTACTATCATGTTTTATAATTATTCTGCAGCAGAATGAACTTATGCACTTACCATAGTAGATGGTATAATAAGAAAAGAACATTATATAGAAATCTTGAAACTAAATGTCAAAATACTTGCTAAGACATTAAAGCTTGTGAACAAATGGGTCTTCCATAATGGAGAATAACCTCAAGCATAAATCCAAATTAAATTAAAAGTGTGAATCATTTTCATGTTTTGGTGTCTCAGTCTCAATCGTTTTTAGAACTTTTGCAGAGAACTGAGGTTGTTTGTATGTACATACCTTGGTCAGTTATAGGAGTTTGGTAAGGAGGTATGGGCCAAAGTTCTAACAAAATATTTTGAGAATTCATGTAGGAGGCCTGAAAAATTTGGACCAAGTCATAAGGTTTAAAATGCAAATATTCAGCTTTTTACCCATAATTTTTTGGTATGCTGTATAACAACTCAAGCATTGTAGGGGCAGCATTATGCTGTGGGACTGCTTCGCTGCTAGTAATATTTAACTGCAAAAAATAGGTTGGATAATGAGGATACAGGACTACCACCAGACTCTCCAACTTCACATATCAGGTCAGCAGCTGAAATTAGATACAGATGTGTGGTCAAACATGAAAATGATTCCACACACTTGTGTCTGCTGGTTTAGTTCCTGGCTTCAGAGTCAGGCAGTGTGCATCTTTATACCATCATCAGACGGTGTACCAGCTGATTGTCTGAGTGGGTTTGTAGGAAGGAAGATGATGACATCCACTATGCAGGAGACTGAAACAGAAGCAGAGAAAAGGTGCATTGAGCAGAGCCAGACGGTGAGAATGAGAAGACATGTGTAAGTACATGTAACTCTCATCTGCGGTTTAGGTGTTCTGTGTAGAGATAATAGTATAAAAAGTGATTGGTGTTCAGCTTTTGTGAATATTTATATGTCCTTGATTTTTATTTATTTTTTTACCAGTATGTCTTTTTTTATATTTTATTTTTCACCTGGCTCAGAATGGGGCATTCTCAGCCATGCGATGAAGCGCTCTCCACAGACAGGAGAGTATTAAATATTTAACATCCAGACAGGCAGCGGTATTGCCACTGTAATGTGTCTGTCTGGTGGCACAGGAGACCTCAAACATTTCAACGGCTCGTTCCCATAAATACAGAGCTGTGCTGCAGTGGTGGACATGATGCAGATGTACTTGTGCATGACCAGGCAACACTGCTTCAACACGCAACTGTCTTTATTATCCAGATCAGCATTTATGTATTTTGGATGTGCGATACCTTCTTAAACATTATTTTCATGTAAGCTTTTCTCATATGATTTATGAGCACATTGACTATTCACACCCCAAGAATTAACACCACGTAAACCTGCACCTACTGTGCAATGAAATGTTGAAACTACGTTATCTACTCATCAAATACAGTTATGAAACCAAAGATTTTGAACTCATTTGTATACTTTTGCTCTTTCTTCCAGCTATACAACACAGTAAACTGAATGTTAATTGAATTTCCATTGTTTCAAGTAAAATGCATTTATATTCAAAGAGGGTTGTGGTTTAACAGATTAACACCTTATCGAAGGTATGCATAATAATTAAGCAGCTTCATTCCCCTTTTTAAATGGAGCCCAGAATGAACATTAGCATATAATAAGCGGTCGTACATTTAAAAAAAAAAAAATGTATTTGACAACTTTAATACTCTATTCATAAAAATGGTCATGGAGAGGGAAAATGTAGAAATTAACAGGAAAAAGAGAAAAAGTTCAACAATAAGCAAGGTGGAACCCATTATCAGTGACAGCCTCTATAAGTACCTCCGCCTACATGGTCTTTCTAGAAGTACCAGGTGTCAAGTGACCAGAGACATGGCCGAGGTAAAAGATGGCAAATAAAAACCTCTTTTGAGTTAAGCAACAAGATTTAGCTAAACATACCGGAGGAAGGATTTTTGCTAAAAATTAAAATAACATATCAAGTGGGAGAGAGTTTTACAGCTGCAGATTGACTGGTTCTGATCAATAAGGCACATTGCTTCAGGGACTGTAGAGGAAAAATAAGTTTTTATTTTGAAAAAAATGGCAATAAAAGCTTGATACATAACTTACCTTTTTTTTTTTTTACTTTTGATAAAACAATGTTTTAAATTGCCCAATTTTATTTATAAAAGTAAGTGTACTCTGTTTGTGTATTTTTATTTACCCTTTATTTATGCAGGGTGTCCTGTTGAGAGCTAATCCAATTTGTATTGTATACATTATCTTTGCAAGGTCTTAAAATGACTTGGATCTAACCAAGATCTAAATGTAGAAAAAATTTAGTTTATGATAAAGAAATGAATCAATCCCCTAAACCATATAAATTACAAAATACGGTGCAAACACAATTAAATGAATCATATTTTGTCGCTTTCCAAATAGGTTCCTCGTAACCCTTTTGAGATGGGTTAAGTGTTTAGTATTTGACAAACTTTTTTTTTTTGTTTACAAATGAGACTATTTTATTTTTTCACCATTGGACTTTCTTTTGAATTACTGCTAACATTTGATGCAAGATTGATATTCAACAAAATACACAAAATATAATTGTGTCAAATATTAAACATGTTAATATATGACAACGTATATTACATGCATATTAAATAATAAAATCTAAGTCAAAGAGGTGTTGGATGTGGAAAGGCATTCAAGTTTTATAATACAAAATATACTTAATGTGTTTTTGTTTTTTTATTTTTATTTTTTTTATCCTTGGTGTTTGCAGGTGTAAACTACAAAAAGCTGACTGATGAATCCTCTGATCCACTGGCCACATTACAGCCGGTCCTGACCAGTCAGAATGTTCTGTCCATCTCTAAACTCTCCAATCGGTTGCCTTTGCCCGGAGGCAGCAAGGCGACGGTCTCCGCCAGCGCAGTTCACTCAGTCTGGCTGCAGAAGTTGTTCTGGAAAGGAGATCCACAGCTGCTAAAACGACCCCCGCACAGTGATCAGGATTACCTGCATGCTTACAACACCTGTGCCAAGTACCTGGACAGACTATTCCCCACAGATGCCATCCGCTTCCTGGACAGTATCACTTTCTCTCCTGACGCAGTCAAAAATGTAAGCAGCATTTTGCCATTTTATTCATACGAATCAATATTTGCCAAACAAAAAGGATGAAAAAAGCAGCACATCAGAGTGTAGAGTAGATCAAACCTTTTTTTTCTCTCTGTAATAGCAGCAGACTGGAATTGATAGCTGGGCATACACGTTTGTAACTGTTGCATTTACGGCCAATGGCTCCTGACCGCCACCCAGACAGGACCCATATTGTGCAGGAGGAAGGATTGTGGGGAGTTTTAGTCACTACATCAACCTGTCATGTTTCTCCCTCCCGACTCTAAATTGTGGAGCTGATCTTCTCCTGTGCCTCCAGCTTCATTTTAAATTGTCAAAAGCCCTCATGCTAATTTCAGACAAGTAATTCTGTTCACATCCAAACTCTGAGGCCTCAAAATTTATACCAGCCCTGATTTATAAAAGAAATTATGAAATTTCCCTGGAAATGTCAGACAGATAATTACAACTCTGTGAGAAATTGTCCTGTGGTAGAATTGAAGGGCCTCAGTGCACCTTATCAATAGTAGCCCACTGTGTCTTTTTTTTCTTCCCGGCACCCTACCAGTTCCCTCTTCAGACCTTTGCTTTTTTTCCCCCCCGTTTTCCCATTATGTCCCGTCTCTTTCTCTGTAACTCTGAGGTTTAATTGATCCCTCTCTACTTCAGAGCCAATTAAACCCCAATTCCCAACAGGCGCAGTTTTCCCTCTGGTCTTTAACATGCAGATTACCGCTCAGAAACACATCACTTTTTTATTCCTTTTCTTCTCGTCATTTTGAGCCCTTCCAGGAAAAACCCAAACCCCTCTCACTGTCAGGACTACAGCTGACCTTTAAGTGCTACTTTGCTCTCTACGGTGAAGCCCAATCAATTTCTGACAAGGCTGAGAGGTGAGATGGGTAACTGAGGTTTGTCATTCTACCCACTGGACAAATTTTATAAAGAGAAACTCCCAGCATTGGCAATCTCCCTTCCTCACTATCGATTTTAGATAAACCTTTTTGGTGTCATACCTGAATTTACAGTTTAATACAGACTGATCTGGCCAGGGGATTCAGTGCAAAAAAAAATCCCAACCTATGTTTGGGTCAGATCGGGCAGCATGTCTTGATCGAATTTAAGATGGTTAAATCAGAACTGAATTAATAAACACAGAACGTTTTATTTTTTCTGTCAAAACAAAGTTAAAGATTCATCAAGTTGAGATATCAAGCTTTTTAGTCAGTTTGTATATTTGTATTTCTATCTATCTGCATGTTTATACATCCTTACATGTAGTCTGTAAAGTTTATGTAACGAAGGAAAGCACATAAGACAATGTTACATAATAAAAGTACAAAAGATTTTTCGGCCAAAGGTTAATTTGCACGTCTCAAGTATTGTACGTTCAACTATTTCAGATAAATATGAAATTTGCATATTTATATATACCGGTAAGTATAATTTTTATATTTATCACACAAATCTTTCTAAAAACAGTTTCAGTTTTGCGGTTTTAATGTGACAAAATGTGAAAAAGTTTAATATTGTGGATTTGAATGTTTTACATGGTCGTCTTTGCTCTAAATCTGAAAGAACATCTTGGGCTGGTGGAGAAAAAAATCCGATGGCTTCCAGATATCTATTATGCTTGAATGAAAAGTGGCAGCTATGAAGCCAGATAATGTTGGTGTATCCACCTCGGTTTGATTGTGTGTGCAGAACATGTCAACGGCTGTCTACTTTCATGTAAGAGGGTAACCCTTCAGCCGAAGGCCCTCTCCTCCCCGCATGAATAGTTAACCTGCTCACACTGAATAAAATCAATCACATTAGCCTGACTTCTATGATGTCTCTTATACACGTTTCTCTTGCTAACCTGCTTCTCCTACGCATTTACACGTCAGGTTCCTGATATTATTTTCATCGAGATCGATTGCATACCTTCAGCATCAGTTATGTTTTGAATTAATAAATATCACCTGTCAATCCTCTCCTTCCTCTCTTTGCCCAATTTGACCTCAATCTTCCCCCCTCATTTGCTTTTCTTATCACGCCTCCCCATCCGCCGTTCTTTGACCTCCCGTGTCCTCTATTCCCCGTCCAGCTGAGCGTCCAAGCAAGGTTGGAGGTGATAAAGCGAGCCTCCAAAGCCCTGCGCCAGCTGGCCGAAAAGAACAGGAAGAAAGGAATTGATAATAGTGGAGAGCATGAAGGTACAGACCCAACAGGAATGACTTCTGATGATGCTCTAGCACACCTGCAGCAGTCCGAGGCCCACCTGGACACTCTGAGTCATGCCTTTATCCTGTCACTCAAAGACAGCCAGCAGGTAGGACACATCTGCCACAGTTCAGCTATGTTTTGTTTTTTTTTGTTTTTTTTGCAGGATGAGAATTTCTCTTTATGCAACACTGTGTCAAAAATATCGACTTAAGAAAAAAAATTAAAGGTTTCAAAAGAAATATGTCTCCTTATATACATTATGCAGATTCTTTATAATTTGCATTTCTGCGAAAAAGCATCTTTACTTTATTGTAATAAAATATTTCTTAAAAGTACCAAGAATAGCATTTCCAAAGGCTCTTTAAATTGTTTTATTTATGTTTACATAGAAAATATTATATTTAAATTTTTATTTGTTTTCAAGAAAATGCACATAATTGTTTCAGCCAAAATGGATTGAAACAGAAATTACTAGTTGTTAAATAAGTAGAGGATTTTTATTTTACCATTTGACAAGCTAAAAAATGGTTTTTAAACTTAAAATAAGAAAAATTCTTAGGAGATGTGACAAATTTGATATCAGGGACTGGTGGATTATGTATCCCGTAGACGCCCAAACCCAGTCTTGGGTGGCTTTCCTCCATATCTTCCCCATATCATGCCTTTCTGCAAACTGTAGGATAAATGTCCAGTAGTCCCACAGAAATCTTTAAAAAAAGGTCTAAAATCAATCATGGGAAAAATTAAACACATCCTATGAAGCTTTAGCTTCAAGCTCACTTCCTTTAGTCCTTTGTGAGACTCGCTCATGGCTCGCTATGGCAACAGTGCCAGAAATGGGTGGTATATTCAAATCCAAGTCTGCAAACAAAAGTAGCACTAAAACAGTTTGGGAGGTTAGGTTTAGAAAAAAAAATTAACATACGTCAAGAGCCAGTTCATTTCCTGATGAACAAAGAGCAAAAAAACTGAAAGTACAAGGCAAATAAACTCTACATTTAAGCCAGTTATATTCAGGCAGCCCTGCCCTTTGCATCGGTATGGCTTACCTCTGCAAAGTTACTCGCCTGTAATACATTGAGTTTATCTTATTATGTGCTGGTATGCAAAGTATTGCAGCGGATGGAAGCAATAGGCATGTTAACCAGACTTCCAGTCTTTTGAGTGTTTGTTTTTGATATTCTGACACACACACACACGCACACACACACACATGCACACGCAAGCAGGCCTTTCTAATTTCCCTACCATGAGATGGCCTTTAGTCCGACCTCCAGATGGTGTTTGTGAGTGTTTATTCTGTATATGTGGTTGCATACGTTGGCTGGTTCTGCTCTGCTAAACTCTTCCAAGGCTCACAGAGGCCGGTCAAGGGTATATTAATGTAAATCTACTGTCTGCTGTTTAAAATGAGCCCCTCCATATGGACATATACATGGCACATGCACCATGCTGTAGCTCATTAAATAAAGTCACTGTGACTTAACCCCGCTGTCGCCTCACTGTGCTCATGCACATGTGTAAACACTAAATGAATGCTTGGCCGGAGAAACAGACCGTTATGATTTGGTGAGTGAGGTGTTGCTATGCGACCATGAGGCTGCACTGAGAACCGGCTTGACCGCCGCAGCATGTAAGTTGGTGATATTTAGCCCCCAATTTATCTGTATTTAAGAGCACAAATCCTCCATAATAGAGGCGAAGGTACAAGCATTACAAGGCAGAGCGTTCGGGCAGAGTCACAGGTGCATGTGTGCAGAACACGTTATCGGACAAGTTATCCCCTTTAATGAAACTTCACCTCTTTTAGTGGGTGAAGCGATTGGATCCTTAGAGGATAAAAAGCATATTAAGGAGTGGGAAAGGCCAGATAGGGAGAGAAAGATGGATATATGGAGCTCTATGGGTTCTTTCAGCTATAAAGAGTTCATTTATCAAAAGGACATGATCCACTGCAACAACAGGTGCACTGACCTGGCATTAGGAGAACAAAATTCATGCTCTGGATTTCATACACACTGCCTTGCAAAAGTAGTTAAACTTTTGTATGCTTGAACTGTTTTCTTGCTTATAGATCAAAACAGAACAATGTTTGACTGTAAAATGTAAGGATAATGGTATATTGATCTAAAGATATTTACAAATAATCTGAGATGTGTGATGTGTATTTCTATTGAACCCCTCTGATGTCCTTAAGTAAAATTCTGTGGTCTGACTGTGTTTAATTAAATCTCTGTATAAGTGTAATTGTTCCATGAAGGACTCAGAGATTTTGTAAGAGAATATTTATGAACAAACAGCACTATGAACACCAGAGAAGTAAGCTGTCGATTCAAGGATCGAGTTGTGGACTTGGAAAATAAATGCATCCCACACTATTCAGATTTTATTCATGAAGCCATAATGTTGAATGTTACATTTATGATGCACATTGTGCTAGTTTATCACATGAAATCACAATAATCTACAGTGGAGATTGTTTCTGTAAACTGGCAAAGTGCTACGAACATTGAGAAAGGTTATAAATTGCTCTCCAGAATAAACATCCCAATCAAAGTCTGTTCTCTGGGTTATTTTACAGAAAAGTTCAATCCTGCTCCATAATTTTCACTCCTCTCAGAGCCTGAGCAAGGACTGATGAATTGAAAGCTTAATGTTATAGCACATTCACTCATCATCATGTCCATTGCACATAATTGCCTTATTACCAAAATCGCTGTATTTTTTCATCAGGCGCTCAGCCTCAGACTACATTGCCATGAACATGAAGGACCACAGTGAAACTGCTGCATATAAAATGTTATCCAATCAGGCACTCCTCATCCTTTAGCTGGCACACCGCTGATGGATATAGTATTATAATTAAGTATCTCATATAAATGATCTCTGTCTCATTTCAACAGAAGGAATAATAATAATATATCAGTATCAAGTCCTTAATATTGTCTCAGTAATACAAAAAGACCCATATTTGATTAAAAAAAACGTACTTGTGTCATGATCAAAGTCCATACCGGATTGTTAAGTGTACATTTTTTTATACAAGCATCTCTAATGGAATACTTTAGAAGAAATTATTTGGTTTATATCTGCAAGATGCACACATATTTTGCAGGCAAAAGCGTTAAATGCAGTTCACATTTTAATATACCCATAATGCAATTCAATAAAATGTTACCATTCAACAGAGTCTTTTTGGTTTTGTTTATCTCTCTCTCTACTGTAGGAACAGCAACAGCGCTACAGTCAACTATATGATTTGTCGCGGTCGGAAAGGTCAAAAATTTGCGAGTTAGCAGTTACAATGGCAACTGACGGACATCCTCTGGAGCAGATTAAAGAGCTTCTGTCTGTAGCTGTTGGACCGCTCGACCTGTCTGTTAAAACTGTGCTTCAGGAGGCTGTGCAGAGGGTCGTGGCAGCACTTAGGTAAGATCACTCACTTTCTCTCTGTTTCTCAGTTCCTCTCACACCAGTATAGTTGTCAAAGCACCAGGAACTCAAGTCAGGAGTCAAAACTGTGCATTAAAATAAAAACGCGTGTATTTGTTATACACATTTACAGGAGTTTGCAAGAGAACATAGGTGAACAAATAGTGAGAAACTTTTAATTAACATAACTTAACATTTTTCTTATTTCACCACAAACAGAATGCTACAGCTGAGACTTTGCTGGCTAAAATGCAAACTTAAATGAATTTTTGAGTTAAGATGGGTTTTTTAGCTAAACCTCGTATCTTTTTGTAAAAATAGACCACATAATTAGGTTTCTTAATTGTTAAAGAAATCTACATGTAGCCAAAATTATTTTTGAGTTTGTTTTTTTTTTTTGTTTGTTTGCTGGCAGAAAGTCATGTGTCTTGTAGTGTTCTTGTCTGCATCTTTTTTTTTTCATTATCATTATTACATTTTGTACAAATGCATGCTAAACAATGACATCATTGTTAAACAACATCATTGCTAAACAATGTCATCATTGTTTATCATGCATTTGCTAAACAATTTTCATACATACTGTCTCACAAGATTATACAATGAAAACAATGATACAAAATATGTCTTAAAATTATATATGAATAAAAAAGAGGCTTAGGATCAGGCCACCTTAACACAACTCACACAACCTGATCTTTCTTGGCACTTATCAGAAAATATTCAGCATATCGGTCCACTCTGGGCTCAGCATGTTGTTGGGAAGAATACTGTCAAAAGAGAAGCCTGAATGTACAGAAGCTGCCTGTGGGAGTTCAGCTCTGAGCACTCGAAAGGAACGGAGAGATGATTCGTGCTGACATGCCTGTGGAGCTGCTAGATTTAAAAGCCTTGCCAAATACGTGGATATTGTGTGACTCAGCGTGCAAAAACTTTATACAGTCATTACTGAGCTTGGTGAAAAACAGAGAATTGAGGAGATTCTGGGTTATTGATATGACCTAAAAGGAAGGAAATTCTACTCATTGTTGTTGCCCTTTCAGCCTTGTGGACCTCTTTAGTTTTACCGACGGAGCCAGATATAATCTGGCCGTTTGATTGGCTTGATAAATGAGCACCAATCACCTTGATTGTAGTCCTGCCTCATTTCCTGCTTTTTATGGCTGCTCAATGGTGCATAATGCAGATTAATGGCACCTGCATTTATACACCAGGGGAAGATGATCGTTCGCATCTGCAGATTCTCATTTGTATTCATGCAGACATGCATGCACTACTTGTAATAAACACACACTCTTTGTCTTGCATGTGTTTTTGTGCTTTTTCTCTGATTCATTGTCTGCCGATAACTAATGCACCCTCGTGTAGATATTCTCCTCTGGATTTCATCCACACTTCTATATATATGCTTGTTGGTTGTATGTATGCTTACGCAGAGCTTCGGTATATGTAATGAGAGGTAGATTTTCTTTGTCGTGTTCATGGCTTTCAAAAATTCGCCTTGTCGGGCTGTCCTGAATGTTTGGCAGTTATGAATGAGCCAGTCTGGTTTTTGGCTCCCCCAAAAAGCTTTCCGGTCTGGTGCAGCAGGCAGAGCCGAGTCTAACACTAATGGCTGTCTTTTGCATCTGTCATAACCACTCCGTTTGTGTGTCTGTGCATGTGTGTTTTCCAAGGAGAAAAATCTAAGTGGGTAAATGCAATAGAGAAACTGCTGTCTCATCCCCTTCATTTGTGGAAGAACATTTGTGTGTTTTGTGGTTTATATATGCCAAGACACAAATTTTTGCATGGATACAGTCCCAGGAATAACACGGGAAAAGAGGCAGATGTCAGAACCACAAAAACAGAAACACTAATGATGTCCCAATTTGTCTTTTACACTGCTAGTTTGTGTTTATAAATCCATTTCATTTACAACTCATTGGAAGTGAGAATTCAAATGATCATTTGAATTAACCAAACTTATTGAGCCTATGTGGTTTCCTCTGCTGCATATTTAAGTTTTTTTCTGGTTAATTTTTTAAAAACAGTGTGTTTTTGTTTTTTTAATTGTCTCAATCAAGTGCGTGTTGTGACTTGACTTTACCAAAAATTGTATTATGATCCGGCATTGTTTTAACTTAGAATTTTGATTTTATTTTTGTTTCAGTGGAGACCAAACTGCCCTGACAAATTACCCTCAACCCCTCAGGGTCCTGGAGGGGTTGGTGGCATCTGTGCACAACAATGTGCAAAGCGGGTAGGTCTCACTTGTCCACTCAAGCCTATTGAAAGTTTAATCTTACCTCTTGAGAACTTGTGATCCTCGAGAAGTAAATATATCCTTTTGAACTGTAAGGTTGTGTGTATCTTGAAAACGGGTCATAAGACAAAGCACATCAGCAAATCCACATCAGAATGGCATAAAAATAGAAATAATCAGGATTTCTGAGACCCACTTGATCCATACTCTAATCTGAATGCAATATTGTTGTTAATTAAGTTCAGGCATTGACAGGAATTTCAATCAGTTGTAGATTTCTACACTTACACTGCAAAACTTTTTTTTTGTGTGTGTTCAATAATTAGATTTTGACTGGTCTGGCAAAAGTTCAAATTTTGTCCAGGCCAGAAAAGCGGCCTTATTTATTATCAATTCAGGTTTTATCCTTTTTTTTTTTTCTTAAATGTCACTCACATCTAGCTTTTAGGCTGTTTATCACTGTGAAGTAATTTTGTGCAGGCCTTTCCTATTTTTTATTTATTTTATGTTTTTTGGGAAACACAGAAGCCCAACTTGTTGATCTCTTCTGAGAGTAACCCACACACACATCCTCTGCCAGTCTGAGCTTTCCTTATCGCTCTTGGCCTGTCTGACTGCTGTCTCTCTGCCCTTCTTCCATCAGTGACAGCACTGTGACTTCAGATGACCTCTTGGCTTGGCTGCGTCCGTTCTGCGGTGACGCATCCCTCCCGGTGAGGCCTCGCATCGACGTGCTGCAGATCCTGGAAAGTAACTTCAGTCTGATAGACCATGACGTCCGTCTTCTGCTGCTCTACAGGACTCAGGCTGTGCTCAAAGACAGAGAGGTGATGCAAACACACATGCTTGTAATGGCAATCACTTACCCATTGCGCATGGAGAGTTGATTTGTAGCACTTGAGAAATGACTTTTATTCCCAGCATTATTTAAAAACAACAAAAAAAACACTAAAATATAATTAATTTGCAGGAGATTATAGAGGCTTGGTTATATTTCTTTTGAGGATGTACTTGAAATTAAAGAGCGAAAAGAAGAATTAATTTGGAGAATTAGAAAACAGAAGAAAGGGTGGACCAAGAAATCACTCACTTCTGTGTGAAATGTTGTAATTGAGCAAAGTGATTTGCTCCTAAATTTTGCATACTTTGCTTCCACAGAGCCAGACCTTCTTATAACACTTTAAAGTTCCCTTTAATCAGTAGTTTTTGATTCTTTCTGAAGTGTTTCTTTTTTTTTTTACATTTTGGTCCTTATGTCTGCCTAACAACACACATGCTTTACACATTTTATCAGGGTCATATGGTTTGTTTCACTAAATGCTTTCAGATAACAACTAGTGAGGGAAAAAATATGTTTGTCTTATCATTCATGTTCTTTAGACCAGCACATAAATTAAAACCTCTGTAAGAGTATGTAAACTTATGAGCACAACTGCATAAAATTACTTTACATGGCAGGTACAAATTGACATATGGATGTGAAACATTTGTCACCTTAAAAGAAGGAACATCCAGCTGTAATCTAATCATGAAAAATATGTTTTAATGCCATGTCAAGATTTACTCTTTCTACATCAGATCAGTCTTTGATTATGTTGTTTATGTTCAGACATAATGATTATTTATCACTTTAGGAGCCCTGGATGGAACAGGGAAAATTAACTATGTGGAAATTGTGGGAAACTGAAAAGGGCTAAAAAAAAAAAAAAGAAGCCAAAGAAATTTTTTTCTTACTTTAAGATGAAAATGTGTGGTATTTAATTATGTTTGCAGATATGATTGTCATGTGCAATCCACTTTGATTTGATTGTGACAAAACAAAAGCTTTCAATAAAAACAAGGAATTTAGTTTTTATTTAAAGATGCAAAATTGGCTGTACATTCATCTCTGTATTCATTTCGTAATTCTCAGGCTGTTGGCTCACGTCTATTCATCTCGCCTCAGCACATCTGATTCTACCTCCACCTTTTCCCCTCCCTTGTGTAACCAGCTTTTGAGTGGCTAGTCATTATGTTATCTCACTGACTAATTCATGGTCGAATCTGGTTAATTAATGTGCAAAGTCATGAGCGCGGCCGCAGGCCATTGTGTGCTCAGGTAGACAGGTGTGTGGGCCCGGACTCTTTAACTAATTGGGTGAACTCCTGACATTTGGCAGGCTTTGATGAAATACTCACACTTAGGCAGACACACATGCACTCTTAAAGGAGAGTACATCCAAGGGATCTGTTAATTAATCTTGTAAAAGACATCTTGCAGTAAGGGCAAGTCTCAATTCAAATGAAGTGATGCCATGTCTCTCTTCCCCTCGGCAACCCAATGCTTTAGCAGGATTCTTATAGTGGGGCTCTGATGTAACTTTCATTAGTCTAAATTTTGGTTGGTTTTAAATATTTCTCATGTTCACAGCTCAGCTGCCACCCAAATCTAATTCATGCAGGAGCACATTCACTCACACTTACTATTTTATTCATTAAATTTTTTCTTTTAATATGAGCAACTTTTCATTGTGTCAACGGCTCAGCTGAAAGCCGCAGAAGATTAATCATCCAGGCTCCTGCCACCCATAAGCAGAGTTGCCACTGATGGCAGCCAGTTGCCCTGAAGCCGCGCTACAGATTCAGTCAGTACTGACCCCATCGTGTCTTGCTGCAGCCAGAAGACAAAGAGGCCGAGGAGCAGAAAGAAATTGCTTTAGGAGAAAAAAAAGCCAAATGAGTAGAGAAATGACAAGAGAAAAAACAGACAGGATGGGAGTTGATATTATTCTTCTTCAGAACCCTTGGGTCCTATACTAATCAGCACAGCTTCCTTCTAACGATGTCTCACAGGTTACCTCAGAGACAAAGGCCTATTCAATTTATTCAGTTGTCTGTACTGCTCACCTGCAGCGCAGGTGCAAACAAACAAGCTGTGATGGCTGCTGTATTTTTTATGAAAGCTATTAGATATTAATGTTTTGACCTACAATAAAATGCAGGAGTAAAATAGAAACACCTGCTTAGTCACAACATGCTTGCAGATGATAACAAAGTCAAGGTTTTATTTTCTTGATTTTGTTCAAAAATGCAGCAATTTGTACTTCTGAATTGGCTAACCGAAGAGCACTGGCAAAGACAATATCACCTCGCTGTTGTATTACTTTTCTTCATGCTTCAAACAAGGAGGGTAGATTTTCCTATTATTGGAATATCATGCATCTCTTTATCCCTGGCAAAGTTGTAGTCGGTTGAAAAAAAAAAAAAAGCTAATTGTTCTTAAGAAATGGATGCAGGGATGACAGCGCAAATCTTGACCTGGCCATAGTGCTTTTGCATTACATAATGTTAAATATATATAAAAAGAAACAAAGCTTGTTTCTTTAAAGTTAGAGTATCATGTCCTTTGGCTGCTGGAAACCAAACCAAAACACGTAATGAAATTTTCACTTCATATAATGAGGCAATTGGCAGAAACTTTTATAAACAGCTACTGCATTAGTGGTGTTATAATGTAAAACCAACCCTTTCAGCTTTATATAATGTTCTACTGTTGTTCTCTGATTGGACCTGTTTTTTTATCTCAAGAAATAAAAACAGTTATAGCAAAATCTAATATTATTTTATGTGACTGAGGTGAGACACTCATTCATGCTTATCAAAGAACCAGGGTTATATTCAGAACCTTAAATTTTCTTTCATAGCATTTATTTTGTGTCTCGCTATTGGGAGAAATGACTACTGGATTGGCAGACATGCCTGTTTTAATGACAACTTTTCCCAGAGGCTAATCAGTAAGGGTTCGCACAAAGAGAGCCTGCACTTATTACTGAATGTGCCAAAACGGCAGCAGTCACATCAAACTTGTAAATTTTAGCAAACGTGTTGTAGGCAGCCCAGCATGCAGGTGCACGCCTCCTGAATAGAGATTCCTTTAAAAAAAGGCTCAATAGGATGCAAGCCCCCTGGTGAGTGTGAATGAAGACCCGGCGGGGGCTGAAATCCGTTGCTAGATTATGCCAGAGTTGTATCTTCCACAATCCAGTGTGAAAGATGCTGATTTGATACAGGCTTTCCTGTATGTGGTTTTGCCCAAGACACAAATAATTCTTTGGTATTCCTAAAACCTTGCATGCTGTCCAAATCAGCAGCGGACTCACTGAACACAAATTATGTGGATGCCTTTGCTCCTCTGAGGCAAATGGAGGCAAGTAAAAAGAAATCAGTTGTATTGGAGAGCATGAACCCAACATTTTTGGAACAAAACCTGGGTGAGGTTGCAGGATGGCCTTTATGTTGTTAGGGGAAAAATTAATACAGCCTCGAAACACAGAAAGGGCATGAATTCCACTAACTCGCTTAGCTGAGGTCAAAGCAAGCAGTAAGGTTGTTTTAAAAGATAATAATCTAAGCTCAGCTTCTCCCAGAGGTTCAAAGGGAGAAACAGATTGAACAGTGGGATGGTCCTACGATAGACCTCAGCACTTTGCCTCTCCTCACATAGACATCACTGGTGCCAACCATTCAAGGATAGCGCCTCATCAAATTTAAGCTTTTGATGAGGCCATGCAGGGGGCATTTCCCATTTCCAAAATGAATGCTATGAAAGAAAACCCAGGACAGTTGCATGAAAATATGGAAGCTGTCTGGGAAACATTTTTAAGCACCAGATGACAAAACAATATAATGTTTTGACATCATGTTATAAAATATGATTAATGTATGTTTTATAATTGAATAAACATCATAAAACATGCAAGTCCAAACAAATGTCTCATTAGTTTAAACATTTTAGAGTTAAGGTTTTAAAATGAGGTCAAATTGCACCTGGTATAGTTACATCAATTGAAACAGATTTTCTCCTCTGAAACGTAACTGAAATAAATGTAGTTCCAAATAAAGTTCCCTTCCTTGTCTTAAGCACAGTTCCTTTGATAACACAACCAGATTTTTGATCACTTTCTATTTGGGACCCTGACTCCCGCAGGTCCTAGTGGGACCTTGCAATGAGGAGTTGTTGATGCTTAAAATGTTTTCCATCTTTTGATAGAATGAGTTGCAGTTAAATCCACTCAAGTTTATTTGTGTAGCATTAAATGACAAGAAAGTTAACACACAGCCATAAACAAAATAAGAGAAGAGGTCTAAATAAGTTTGAATAATCATCAAACATCAGCAATGCTTCAGATCCTCACTGTCTGCTTGGCCTCTAATAAGTTTTGTTTTCACCTCGGTTTCTGTTTCTAAATTCAGTTTCTAAATTCCTCTTGTATATTCTGTAGGTGGCTGTGTAAATGACACATTTTTGTCCATTGGACATACACTATATATAGAAATGAGCAATGTATATATAGATTTTACGCGTGTTAAATGACTTCAAAAAGGACTGGATGTAATATTTGGTGTGTTGTTATACTCCTAGTGTCATTCATTTCTACTCAGCTTGCCAGTAATAGTATGAACTTTGTATTTACAGTACATACAATTACAAAATGACCTTTTTGCCCCACTGTCTGAAATTAAGACAGACAGTTGGATAAACACATACTGCCCTTGGTGCCCACATTTGTAGATGTAGCCCAAAATGTTAAATCTAATTGATAGCAATAAGTATGTTGTGATGATGGAAAAGATAAAAATGGAGTCAATAAAAGTAGTTTTACTGTAAATATTGTCATTCCAATATCAGCTGTGTCAGTGGAAACACCTGCCACATGATTCAAAGTCAAAGCCTCACAAAAACCCAGTGATATATAAGATGGAATAGGAAAGATACAGAGTGGGGGGTTTGAGATTTACGTATGTATGTATGTTAAGTGTGTGTCTATATATACCTATGTATGTATGTATCAGTATACTGAAATAATATTAAAATAAAAGGCAGAGCCACTCACTATTCCCATCCATCATTCTTTCTCCCTCATTTAGCATCCCATCACACTACTTAACTGGAGAGACATCTAAAAGGGAAGGTATTAATGAGCCCAATTGAAATGCTGACATTTAGCCAGTTTGGAGGAGAAATGGAGTGATATGGAAAAAGAGGTATCGAGGGTATGAGGGGTGACAGTGGGAATAGATTTTGTGACTTAATTTTGAATGATTAGTCATAACAGCAGGGCATCCAAATGCCACCACTGTCAAGATTGGAGGGTCTGTTATGTCTGAGTGCAAGTCTTTGGGAATATTGTGGCCTTTACATCAATGACCACAGTCTATGAAGCATAATTTCTCTCTAACATAACACCCCCCCCCCCAAAAAAAAAAAAAAAAAAACAGATGACGTCAAGGCAAATGCTGCCATATTTGTCAAAACTTGTTATTGCGATGCTATTTCTACTTGGTGTTAAAGGTGAAAGTAATTACCATGTTAAATCCCTACACAGTTCTCTCACTAACTACCACATTAGGCCTTAAACAGTTAATAGGAAATCTGCAGAGAGCAGGGAAGTAAATTGAGCCAGGTCACTGCATCAAGGCCTTCACACCTGTGTTTACTTTAGGTGTTACTTGGCCTAGAGAGGGATTACAGAGAGAATCACCAGCAGGTGCTCATGCGTGATTGGGTGCATGAAATGTCATCATCTAAGCTCCTCATCGCCCCAATCATTGATTCATGCTACAAGGCCTTTTCGCCCCTGTCATGGATCATTTGCTGTGACACACCATTTTGGTGCTGAGCTGTTTGGCCTTGCTGTGCGGTGTGTATGTAATATAGATGAACTGAGCTTAGCAGAACACACTGTGTAGCTGCTTTCTGCTGGCCTTCTGGTCTGCAGGTAAACAGCCTCAAGAGCTTCCATATCAAACCTGTCCTCAAATTTGAACTTGCTTTGTGAACAGTATTGTATTTAACCTTTTTTTTTTTTTTTTGCTTTAGTTTTAAATGGCCTTTTTAAATTGGTGTTACTCTTTAATTTACTTTTCATTCTGTAGCTTTTACCCTGAGGCAGTGAAGCTTAAGGATACCTTTCCTAGGACTCTGCCATCCTGCTTTGGGTTGGTGCTTGCTTTACCTTCATATAAGTAGCAGTTGAATGGGCAGACCATTTAATCAACAAGTTATTATATCAATCAGTCCAATTTTATTTGCATAACACATTTCAGTAGCAAGGCATTTCAAAGTGCTTTACATCACATCAGACACAGAAACACAATGCAACATAGAATCAGCAATCAAAACATGACAGTAAGTCAAGTTCCATCAATAAATTTGTAATTGATTGCGTTTCAAATGCAATCCTAAACAGGTGAGTTTTTAGTCGAGATTTACAGGAAGTCAGTGTTTCAACTGTTTTACAGTTTTCTGGAAGTTTGTTCCAAATCTGTGGTGCATAGAAGCTGAATATTATACATATGAACTGATTCACCAAATTTCAGATGAGATGTTCAATGGTTGTCAAAAGTATTCACAGCTCTAAATCTTTCACTTTTAAAACTAAAGTGTAGCTTGTATTTATATTGAGACCCAATGAGTCAATACTTTGTAGATGCAACTTTCACTACAATTGCAGCAGAACACCTTTGTGATGTCTCCCCCTTAGCCTTGGTACAGACTTAGAAGATGCTGCTCCAAAATTAGTAGATTTATGCTCAATTTAAATTTGTATTTGTCCATATGGACAATTCTTAAAGGTTTTATGGTTATATAAGACAATAATGAGCTTTCTGGTCTTAGTATTTAAAAAAGTATGTTTGGGTAAACCTTTCAAACAAAGATCATGGTGTCCACTGTTGATCATGGCTTTGGTAGCATCAATTTCTGGATTTATTTTGCAACCAGTGACAGCAAAATCACTGGTATTTTGCTACCAGAGGCCATGTACGTCTCTTCGGATTTACATGGCCATCGGAAGAGAAATAATTAGTAAATTTGCAATTTCATAGTATATTTTCAATGATGATTTTATCTTGTGTTCAATAGAAAATGTTGGGTTATGATTTTTGTGGTTTTATTTTGACACCATTCGAAGTGGGCCACAGATATCTTACTCGTTTATCAGATCTACAATAATATATTCCCTTCTTTTAAATTAAACTATTGCTATGCTGAGTAGGTAAGAAGACAATAATTCAAAAATAATTTTCTTGTTTGTTTTAAGTGGGAAATTTTTTTTTTTATACACACTGAGTACCTTCAACTTTTGGCGTTTTGCTTCAGATTTTGGAAAAAAAATCAAACATGAACTCCTGTCCATGTTGGAAAACCCATAGGTGCTTCTCCCACATGTTTTCCTTTACTTTCATTCTTGTGCAGACATTTCTTTCTCTAGAAGAACCCATTTCTGTCAAAATTTCAGACACTTTTAAACTTTTCCTTAGAAAGACTTACTATAGGTATAAATCAAATCTCTAATGCTGTCAGGAAGTTACAAATATGAACCAGAGCCTGTCAGTTGCTAATAACATTTTGCTGCTGTCATTTGTTCCATTATAACATAACAACACTTTTGTAGTTCTCTACCATGGCATGATTATTTAAAAATAATCTTCACATTGGAAAGAAGATTGAAGTGCCCATCAATATTTTACAATGTATGCAAGTCAAAATGGGGTCTAAGTGTGAAGGCTCATGTTTTTACTTTAATGACTGTAAATATTTAGGGTGTGTTTCCAAGAGGATGTGACATGTGCTTCTAGGTACTGTTTGTTCTTGCTTGAAACTATTTCCCCTCCTGCCATTTTACAAGACTCCATCTGTTGTATATTTAAAGATTGATTGTGTGCGACTCTGTTGTGCTAAGATGAGCAGTTTTGCAAGATAAAACGAAGAAGAGGAACTCTGGCATAGAAAAGGACCTTTTCAGCCTTGTATTTTTGGCCCCCTCTCTTCTGTCTGTTTTTGCACATTGGAATCATGTATGAGTTTGATTCTCTGTTTGCCTTGAGAACCAGACCATGCTGTGACATCTAGATCAAAAACGTGTGGCATCATCAGGAGAAACGATGTTTCTTATTGGATACATTTCTAATTTGTAAATTGATGTGAAATGAATGCCAGATTTCTGTGGTAACTCAATGTAGTCACTGGGTTAGAGGTTGGGTAAATGAGCCCTATCCAGAATCCAGAAGTGGAAACATAATTTCGCCATAAAGCACCCTTGACCCGGTGCTCCTTTACAAGTTTTTCAGTCAAGAAATTAATCCCACTAGTTGTCAGTGGGATTCATTTCTTGACTAAAAAAGAAAAAAAACAAAACTTTTTTCCTTCATTAAAGTCTATTAAAAAGCATATCGAACTGTGACTTTTGTGTACCATTAACCCCCTATGTTCCAATATGACAGGCATAAAAAGTGCACTTTAAACGTTGTGTGTATTTTCCGATTCCTTTGTTCGACTTATGTGCTTTACATTTGGACAACATCTTTTAGAACAAAAAGGTGTTCCACGTAAAAATAAAAGACATTTTGAAAGTTGAGGGGTACTTAGAGAGGAGTATCTGGAAAGAAGAGCAACAAAAGTGAATGAGCCTGGACTTGGGGGAAAGGATTATACATGAGTGCAGAGAAAGACAGGGGAGAGTCTTCCTTTCCAAGTGGATAAATAATAAATGCGATGAGCTTATGGCCACAGTCTAATGCAACAGATCAGGGGTCATTGTCGTGATAGCCAAGCCTCGGCTGTGTTACCACGTGTTTTGGCAGCTTTTATCTATCCCCCGCGGCTCTTTGAGAAAACTTTATTTATGCTCTGTTTTTAACTTGGAAGCCTGGTGAGGGAAGCAAAACACTTTGTCATCTCGGTGGGATCACAGATGATTCAGTCACCCAAAAAGAAGAAGAAAGCAGAGGGGAGGCTGCACAATAAAATAAACAAGTAAAGACAGGATGTGGAGAGAGAGACAGACAAGAGGAAAAATGAGGAGAAAATAGCCGGAGGATGGTTGAAGTTATAGGAGTGGGCAGCACAGTGCCAGATCGGGTTGGAGAAAGATGAAGAAATCTCAGATGAAGGAAGAGGGGATAAGGATGTTTTTTTTTGTTCATAATCTTTTCTGGCAAGTTCTTTATCCTTTATTGCACCAGGTAAAGCTCTCTTTTTATGAGTCTGTCTAAGCTCTATCCGCACTTGTAAATAGCTTAAATTGGTCTCATAAACAAAGCCCTGCACTGATTTCATAGAACCAACGATTGCATGAATAATACACATTGGCTTGTAAAATGATTCATATCTCTAGAACTTCCTCACAGCCTGTCATGTTGCAGCTACAACCTTCAATGTATTATATTGGCAATTTTATTGATATATCACGAAACACGTAATTGTGAGGTAAAGATAAAAATAAGCTTGGTTTTATCCCTTTTTGTTATTTTACTACAAAAAAATCTATTTGTAGGCCATGTATTGGTAGCACCTTAATGGCAATGCATGCAGCTCTTCCCCAGTCTCAAGTCTTTGGCAGCCACTCATTGGCTTCCTTTCAGCTCCATCCGTCTTCCCATCAAATCAAGAGCACCATCTTCCACGTTTGCTGTGTCCCATACATGACGTTTGGCAAACTTTAAATGAAACTTCTTGTGGCTTTCTTTTAATATTGCCTTTCTTCTCACCACTCTTCCACAAATGCTAGATTTGTAGAGGGCACAAAGGATTCTTGCAACTAATGCCCTTTTTCCACCCGCTCTACTTCAATAGCCCGGGTCGGCTCGGCTCTATTTTGGAGTGACCCTGTTGTCCCCAGCCCGACTCGGTTCTGTAGCAGGGTGACGCCTCCTGGCGGTTGGGAGTGGGGAGGTATAGCTCCAGATCTCTCCTCTAGTTACTGTTGTCCTGTTGGCTGCTCCTTTCATTAACGCTCTCCATACCGGTTTAAGTAGACTATGTCTATTTAAACTCGCAAACTTCAGTGTTCTTCACAGAAGAGCTTAAATTAAATTACACACAGTGTGATTTAGTAATTAGGTGATTTCTGAAGGCATTTGGTTGCTTGCTTAAATTATGAAAACCATCATTTCATTCCCTTCCACTTGTAACTATCTGATACATTGTGTGGATTTTTAACAACAAATACCTACCAAAACACCAAGATTTTCTGGTTGTAATGCAATAAAATGTAGCAAAATTTAATGAATTTATACTACATTATATGTAGTATAATAATACCATTATACTACATATAATGGTATTATTTTGAGAGTCCAAGCTGTAATGCTGTGTGTTAGCAGCAAGTCACATATTTTTACATTTTCAAAGTCTTCCTTGATTATTCATCCAACACATATGAGGATTTATTATTTGAGAAAAGCTGCCATTCTGCCACAAATGGATTTAATATTGAAACATATTGCTTAAAAGGAAGCCGATAAATCAAATTCATACAATTTTTATTCACACAGGCTTTTTATGTTGAGCTGCTCTCTGTTTTACAAACTTTCTTGTTCATTCTTGCACTCTGTGTTGTTGCTTTCTTACCACTCCCCTTCTGTGTTCTGTCATCCAAGCTCTTCCCATCTTTTCTTTCTTTCTTGAGGCATGCACCATTATGTATACTCTTGTGTCGTGTTATACAAGGCAGATCCTCCCCAGACAACAGTGAGAGCAAAAAGAAATATAACGAATCGAGGGAGGGAATAGGAAGCTGTATTTGTTTGTCATTGCACTTATCCTGTCATGTCGTACCCTGCTTACATTGGAGTGTCTCTGTGTTTGTTTTTCCCCACAGGTGCACGTGTCTTTATCTTTGTACATATGCTTTTTCTGCATGTTTTATGTGTTTCACTTTCAAATCGTAATAAACCTTTTGCTTCCCTCTTGCCCTCGGGGTATTGCCATTTTTGGTGTTTGTTTTTCTTTGCGTTCATTTTTGTCTAAAAACTGAAGTCTCTCATCCCCGTCTCTTCCTTCCAGCTTCGCTAATTTTCACCCTCTCCCTCTCTTTGTGAAGAGTGTGACCTCTGCAACTTTATTCTGCCCGTCGCTGGGGACATTAGCCAGCGCAGGTCAATGAATATTGATGAGCTCACTCAGAGCCCACTCAGTAAAGGCCAGACGCAGAGATGTCTACGTCCTCCGGCTTCACTGCCGCTCCCAGTCCGATACACTGACAAGTGCGTTCTCTCCTCTCTCCCTTCCCTTTAGTTCCTCTGCCACTCAGGTCAAGGACTGGCATAATTGCCAAGTTGCTGAGAAAATTATCAGGCAGTTTTGTTGACGGGGGCAAAGGTTCACTTCTGTTTCACTACAGGCTTATAAGAATTCAGAAAGAAGAGTGCATCTTTGACTTGAGTTTGATTTTAACAGCACTGCTTTTGTTATGAGATGCTTTGATGTGATGGGTGTAAATAGAGATAAATGAGCCTAAATAGAGATAAATGATTTCCTGGTTCAACCTTGTTCCTGCCATGCGAATAGAAGATCTGAGATAAACCTCTGTTATATCTGCTATAAATGATGGTTTATATTCAGTTAAAATACAAGGTTTTTGCTATTTGCAGCTTTTTCTCACTAGTATTTTAGAATATTTATTCATGCAACATCTATGTATGAATTAATTTTTTTTTAAAGAAAGTGCTTTGAATTGACATTTGTTGTGAATTGCCGCTATATAAATAAACTGAATTGAACATCTTTCTGCGCTGTTGCACACCAAAGGACCTAAGCTTTCTTGATAAATACAGTCTCCCCAGTCACTTCTTGTGGACTGCATCACTGTTCTGTCTCCAGCCCAGTCAGCTGTCCTGGACAACTGACCCAAGAGTGCAATAAATATTGGTGTATATGTGTCAGTGAAGCTTAAGAGGGAGGGAGGACTATTTCAGAAATGTACCTAGGTTCCTGAAAAGCTTCCTGCAGTGAAAACGCACCATATTTCTATAATTTATATTAGACTGCAATAAACAGGTACTGAAGTATTTTTCTTATTAATGTTTGGGTCAGGGAAGATGACCAGAAAGAACATATGGCGTGTGATGTTTTTTTTGTTTGTTTGGGTTTTTTTTCTTTTTCCTGCTGGTCTTTCAGTCTTTATGGGAAAATGTCTGCACTGAAAATTGCTGTGGAATGCATCTACTGCTTCCTGACCTTCTTCTGAAGTTGGCTCCCCCTCATAAATTTACATAATAGTTTTAAATATTTTATTAGGTCTTTCTAAACTCTGTTTAGGCTTCTGAGATGTGCTTTAGGTGCGCAGGTAATAAAATACAGACAGAAGTCGCAGCTTGATGAATGGCAGAAAATATGTGGAAGTTGCAAAAGGTAAAATGCCTGATCTTATTGATGTAGAAATGTTTGCATACAGTGCTTACTTGTGACTGTGTCAGATTTTTTGTTCCACATATGGCACTAGATATTTTATTTTATTAATTGTGATGGATATAGATTGTCAGAATCAGTGAAGTTTCCAGTAAAGGAGTGCTTCCAAACATTAAGCTTTTGGAAGCTTAATGTTGTTTTGCAATTTGGTCCAGACTGATTCAGTCCTTGGCAGTTGTTGTAACCATCATAGGTTAATTTAAAGGAAAACACTCCAAATTTAGTACAGTCAGAAAAGGCTTTCAGCCACTTTAGACAGCATCCATGTAAGAAGAACAGACTTATTTTTCTGCTTTAGTAGATGACCTTAAAACACCTCATGAGGGATGGAGGAAAAGCTAGAGAAACTGTCAGACAAAGATTTGTATCACTATAAGATTCTCACTGTAGAATGTACCTTAATACTAACTCATGGCTTTACAATAAGACATATAGCATTATCCCATTGCTTTGTTTAGTGCTGCTGAATTGATTTGATTACTACATGGCATGTTGTAGTCTTTGTTTCATTACTCTATGCTTCATAAAACCAGAGAGGACCAAAGGCATTCTAACACTTAGTTTGGAATCTCGGTCTTCTAATTATTGGAACGATACGTTGAAACATTTATGATTATTGAAATCATAACTTGTTAGGTTTTTGGTTTGCCATCTCTTTGATGGCCTCTCTTTAAAGTGCACTTTGTGGCCTAGACTCTTTCATATAATAGTGCAAAGACCAAAATGCCTTTTAGTTATTTGTATGTTGGAACCCATGTCTTTTTTTTTTCTTTCATTTGTTTGTTTTGGGTTTTTTTTCGCATTCTTTTGTTTGGGTTTAAGGCTTAAATTAATAAATTTTGTGTTCTGACATTTATCAATATCTATTAGAAAAGCCACAGTTCCCCTGGCAGGACAGATACTAACAATGAAAAGAAAGAGAAAACTGAGCAAACACCAAATTGGGAAGAGTTTAATTAACCAGTCTTAAAAGTTTAAACATGTCAATCAAAAATTTACACTATGCGTCAACTTTAACGTTAAGCTTTTACTTTTAGCATATTTTAATGAGCTTATGGCCTGCAAATTTGGCACCGATTAAGGGAATACAAATTCCTGTCTCTCAGCCAATTTCCAGCTACTTTAGCTTTGTCTCTTCTGAATGTAATGGCAAACCATCAGTGACAGCAGGATTTAAAAGTAAATAAATAGATTATTTACAAAGAACTGTCCCCATAGATCATAAATATGTTCCTTACATCTGTTTAAGCTTTCAAAGCAGGTTCTTACTCATGATGCTTACCCATCCAGACACAGACTATTGTTGGTATTCATTCCCCTAGTGTGTGTCAAGAATTATCTACAGTTTTACCTTCATGTGTCACATGTACATGAAAGCTGTTCAAATTTAAAAGTGCTTAGCTGAGCTCATTGAAGTTTCAGTATTCCTCCTGAGAGAGCCTACTTTTCAAGAAAACACTGAGATTTGGGCAAATTATTTCTCTGCATTTTATTAAAGTTCTCGCATTCACTTGATTCTTTCAAAGTCTGTGTAAAACTGTTTACCTACATCAATTATCCTCAATATGCCTTGGTAGTTGTGTGCATTTCCTCTAAATAAACTAATAATCTCCTTACATGTTAAAGGAGTTGAAGCAAGTGTATTAATCTTTAATCCATTAGACTTCAAGCAATTCGATAATAATGAAAATGTTGTTTCCTATGGCCTTGTTAAATGTAATTAAATGAATATGAAATATCAGGCTAGATGTGTTTGTGTGAGATCTCACCTTCTATCTGTATGCCCATCTATCTCACACCTACCCATAGTGACACTAAAATTACTTTATAAAACATGTAATTCTTGTGTAACTCTTCCTCCACATCTGTATGAGCACATTTACTGTGTCTTTGTATGTAATAATAAACAACAAACTAGGTCAATTGATTTTTTTTCCCACATGCACAAAGAGATTGTGTTAAAGGTCTGTGCCCTTGCTTTTGAGAATTAACCATTCTTACAGTAATCATATTTAACGCTCCAGCTTTTGTGTCTAGTTTCTTTTTTATAGCATTGTGTTGTTCTAGAAAAAGATGCCAAAGATCAATGAAGTGGCTACTGGAAACTGTTTTTCAATATTTTTTATTTTACTTCACCAATTTTCTGTGCGCTTAAGGCATTTTTCTGCCCACCTTTGGCTCTCCTTGTTCCTTTTCATTCTTCTGCTGAAAGCAAGGTTAACTTTAGTCATAGTGCAAAAGCATGAAGTAGTAGATTTAATTTACAAGCGCCGTTTTCAGGGTCAGCACAGTAAATATTATGTGTTTCATCCTTTTCGTTCAACTTTCCTTTCATGTCTGTCTCCATGCTTTGTTTGTTAACCTTCAGTTTAGCTGAAGTTTGTTAGTTTAAAATGTAATGTTGTGTTTCCCTGTCTGAGCAAGCATGTTTTTTTTTTTTTTATATGTGTTTGGTATCACAATATTTTAGCAATATTATATCTGAATGAACCGGAGAATTTTTTGAGAAATGAGAACAAATTGTTTAAACTATTTGGAGAGCACTATTCAAAGAAAATATATGAGTACAACCGATTCATCTTAAGACATAATCTTAAAAGGTTATGGAATCAAATATTGTTGCTTTTCCAAAATTCAACAAAGTTTTTGGAAGCACCAAATATCAAGATCTGGTTACACATGTAGACTAAGTTATAATTTTTGTTTCAACTGGCAAATCAAGGTGCCGTTTTATTGAAGGCATGAAAGAACATTATAAAAAATATAACCAACAGTGGCTTTTATATTATTTTTGGAATATAAGAAGTTGGATCCAGACACTATTCTCAAGTGTAGAATAATGAAAAGCAAGCCATACCATCATAATACTTTTGCTGCAGGCAATCATGACAATAGAAATTTATTTTATGGCAACTGGTGGCTGAGGAAGTAGCCAGGATGGACAGAAATATGAAGGTGGAAAATTATACATTAATCTTGAACATCAATATTTTTCTGAGCTCAGACTGAAGCAACAATTAAATTTTTCAGAAACTGACCCGAGTTGGTAAAAAATTGCAAACTGAATACCAAAATGTGGCAAGCTTGTTGGTCCTTTTAAAGACTTGGACATTTCATTGCTGCCTAAAAATTATAACAATATGTAAAACAAAACAACATTGGTCATTGCATAGATTTGACTGTGGAATGAAAATGAATAGATAATATAATGACTAGAATACATGTATGTGGTGGTTTGGTGTACAAATAAACTGAATGATTAAAAATACACCTGTGGGAAGATCTAATTTCCACTTCAACTTCATGTGTAATTATAATAATATCAGCTGCCAGTTCCTGCCCCACATCCCTTGTTCTTTTTGCCCTGCTGCACTATATTCATTGTGCATCGCAAAAAAACTGTTGAATTTAATCACCAGGCACAGGTAATTGCAGTCCTCACTTATTAAGAGAATATAAGCCTCATTTCTATGCGGTAAATGGGAGTGAATCAATTACCAGTCGACAGTAGGTCAGATCTGTTGTGTGTGTGTGAACTTTTATAAGAATGTTGTATTCATCTTTGTCCATGCAAAATAATTTAGCCATTAATAGTTTAATGTATCTGTAGTTGCAACAAAAACTACTGTTGCAAAGAATTTATAACTTAATGTTCTAGAAAGTAATCCTAATGTTATCCATGTTCTTAAACTTTCAAAGAGAAGGAATAAGCATGGCTGTAAAAGTTATAAAATGCTTCTGCGATAAAAGGAGGTGTTCATAAAGCAGAAAGGCGCTAACACTGATTAACATACTCTGGTTTGCAGATGACATTCACTGATGGATTTGATAGCCTTAGATTAGGGCTTTTCGCAGGTAATTAAAATTCTGTTTCTGTTTCTCATTTGACCTCCATTTTTGAAGGGTCTCAAATTTAAGCTCTGCTCGTTTATTCCCCTGCCCAACTTTATGAGGGAAATTACTCCAACACAAGATATGGATCTGTTGAGCAGCAACTTAGTTTTGCAAAGATTTCTTACTAGTAAAAAGAGAAATAAATATGGAAGCATAAATCATTTATAATAACCCCCCCCCAAAAAACAGTTTTCTCTCCAGATATAAAACTACTGCACGATTCACAAAGCAATGTGCAATAAATACATTAAGAAGCGAACCTGACCATCAAGTAAAGCAAAATGGGAGCAAAATTGCATAGTCAGAAACACATTCAGAAGTGGTCCAAGATAAAGTTTTAACTCTATTATCATTATTATGATGCTTGTCCTTATTGGTGAATACCACATTTTGGTTTACAGAAGCATAGTTCAAAAACCCCGAGAACAACTTCTGATTCAAAAGTTAATAACATAGCATTTCTAAGTCAGCGTTTGTTTCTAGAGTTGTGTAGCCCCAGTTGGCAACTTGGTCGAGTAGCTTTGTCATATTCGTTTTTATCCGTTTAAAACCATTCTTCTCCATCTCTCCAGTTAAAACTTTACTTTTTGGGGAATTTTTCCTTCTCATTTTGGATTGTGGGCAGCTGATTTTTGAATCCTGTTTTTGCTTTTGGACTGTGGTTATGGTGCATAACCATAGCAACGAGACAGTTTTATTTTTCTTTTAACAACCTGGAGCAGCACATCAACATCTCAAAAGCTCAAACACCTGTACCTGTATTATTGAATCATATGTGTAAAATCCTAAATCTGTAACCTGGTTTTGCCCTCTGGGTGTTTTTCCTCTCCTCACTTTCCACTTTTTTACCTCCAGGTCCAGGTAGAGGATGTGGAGGATGAAGACAAACGGTATGCCCTTTTCCAGGAGATGTTGGATGGAGCGCAGAAGTGGGAGGACTTTCAGTTGCTCATGCTTCTCCTGCAAGCATGGCCACCCATGATGAAAGATGAAGTGTAAGTTTTCTTTTGTAGCATCTGCAGCTTTCCTCAATGGCATCAACAAATAAGACCAATGCTAAATGCATTATTGTGTGCCCAGATGATAAAAGTGAATGTTTGGTTTTCAGAAACCATTACAACATCCAACATTGTAACTTTGGTGAGAATAATGGCCATGACTTCAAAAACATTGGAAGATGAAGTAACATTATTCCTTTGTTTTAGTGGCACTGCTCAAGGGGTTTTAAACTGTGACTTATTAAAGTTAATCTGTAAATGTGGCCAAAAATACTACCCAAAACAATAGAGGAAGCCAACCTGATCTGATAAATCTCATTTTCCAGTGAATGTAAGATGTTTATCTGGGGAGGATGCACTTGGGGATGAAGACCATCTGGCAGAGGCAGCATGTTCTCTGGCTGGGATTTTGATATAACACTTTATCACATTGGGGCATTTCTGGGCACAGCTTCACACTGCCACAAAATGTTTGAATAAAGTTTCAGCCAGAAGAGTTTCTTTTCAGGTCAGGCAAATAAAAGAGGGTAGTGTATTTCTCATACAGGTTAAAATATTTCATTTTTCATTTCAGGATGTTTAGAAAAGGTTTTATATGCACTGTTATAGTTCTTCTTACCTACAGCTTGCTATATTCATCCATAGAGGGACTTACTTTGACTTTTAAATTGTAGACATTTTTGTGTTTCCAGGCCATTTTCCCAACTGTGCTTTTTAAAAGTTTAAAAACTATTTACAATAAGCTGAGTGATAGATGAGAACTGACATTTTGAGTTGTGATTGACATGCATTCTTATAGAGCTGTACAGGCGCTATGGGTGACTGCAGCACAGAAAAAAAAAAGAACTGTTGTCTACTAGTGGCAATATTTTGACAAATATTAGGTAACACAGCCGTGTCTTTAATTTTGCAATAAAAACTGAAAAATGTTTACAGTAATTGTTTATACTTTGATGTCACTCAGAAAAAAGGCTCAATGTATGGGAAGGATCATTTTTCCAGGGAAACAAACCTTCATCAGATTTTTAGTTTTTCTTATCGTTTCCCCAATAGATTTAGACAACTGCATGTGTCTTTTTCAGAAATGGCACCAAGTCTTTGTGAAATTTGAAGAAGTAAGGCAAAATAGTTTTTAGGTAAGATGCATATTTAGAGTACATAAGCCATCAGGTGTTTTAGTATTTTACTCGATTCAGTTTAAAGATTATAAAAGAAAGGCACACGTTGACATTTTTAATGGGCTGCTTTCACACAATTCGTTTTCCTTTCACTGAGAGTCGGTTCTGTAATTTGTGTCTTTAATTATTCACAGACACATTGGGAACATCTGAGCCTTAGCAAAAGTTGGCTCTAATATTGATAAATCCCTGATGATGAGATTACTTCTCTCCTGCTCTGTTGTTCTTGGTAAACAGCGGGGTGTGTTCCAACGAACACAGGGACAACGCATAGTTAAGACGTCAATATGGAGTGTCGCTCAAAAGGCTTCAATCTGCAGCTTAAGTTAGATATTTCCACATGTTGTGTTATTTGCATCTACCTGAAGATCAAAATATGAACCTGTCAGCAGTCACTGTGGGGTTTAATATCTGTAGAGTTATTAGACTCTCACTTGAGCTGAGATTTCTGAAAATCTGCCAACATTTCATTCAGCCTATTCTGACATTCAGAGAAACTTTGCTGAGTAAGTTCAACTTGCTGTTATCTTCAATCATTGTTGTAGATGCCTGAAAGAACAGTATATACACCTCAGTTTTCTTTTCAGTAGCTTCTTATGCCTTGTGTACTTTTTTATTATTTGAACACATCAGCGACACAGAAAACAACAAATTGGATTGTCTTCTCTTGGTAACTATTTACACACTAAAAAGTGATGTCAGTGTAGCCTGACAGTGTGTGTTCAAAGATTTGAAAAAGGTGGGATTTGACTGATTAACAGTCAAAGCCAGTGGTTTGATATCTGGTTCATTGTGACATGTGTGGAAGCTTTTGTTTTTTGAGGGGGTTTTTACATTCAGACATTTAACATTTACATTACACTGCGCTGCAGGGATGAATCTGTACAGGTCTTAATAACTTTTTATGATCAGCCGTCAGTTTTCAGCACAGCAAGTCCTGTCTCTAATACACTCCAGTTGATAAAGGCGGCAGAAGGTCCTGTGGATGGGGCCATAAGGTTTGACAGTGGAGGCCCATATACGCTGTAATTCCTTCACCAGAGCTGCAGGTGAACCCCCTGATTTCCTGAAAGGGTAGTAGGTCACTTAAAAAGCTCATACTGTGGAAATAGCCCATTAGATGGAGAATCAATTCCTCCTAGCACTCAGGAATGGAGACAAATTGTTCTGCCCGACTCCAGCTTCTGTGCTGAGCTTTTTACAAAAGAAGTTGGAGAGATAGGATTAGCTTTAGACAACACAGCTGCACTCTGCCTTTGACTGGAAGTCCTCTGACTTTTAGCGCGTCATAACCGTCAGACTGCTGAGGCTGTCATGATTGCTTCTTCTAACCTCAGTTTTGTCGCTGCCCTGTCAGATGTAAATAAAACATCAAGCTGATTGTGTGTTTAAGAATTCATTTAAAAACCAGAGATGCTTTCACACAGAATGAAACATGGTGTGTGTGTGGTTAGAGTCAGGATTTTGTTCAGTGCGACTACAGAAGACTGTTGTTTGGATGCTGAATTAAGAGAGGAGCTTATCGTTTGGTTTGTCCACATTCTTTGAGTCATGATTCAAAACATGGATTGAGGCTGGCTGTGACTCACATTGCGCCTTGTGACAGATTTGGCAAGAGCACAGACACTCGCAGTGTCATGCTGCAGCATCCTTCTCCTGTCTGTTATTTTAAAGCTCAGAGTGTTGTGTGGCAGCACCATGAGTGGATTCTGTTTGTTCCCATGGCCGCAGCATCTCAGGGCATGAAACTCAAGTTCTTGGATGGAGAGATGTCTTTTTTTTTTTTTTTTTTACACTAAATGATGCTCTCAAAAGCCCTACTTGTCTTTGTCATCATAGCCCACACTTGTTTATGCATGGTTGTACTCTATGCTTTTTAAGGAAAAAAATTAAGCAGACAGATCTGATAATGGATTTTAACCCTTGAAGAATTTAATTTTCCATCAAACACTGATAAAGCACTTCATTAAACAATAAAGTTGGTGCAACAATTTGCTAACCATTTATATTGGTAGATTTTAATAAATATCTTTGAGTAGAAATAAGCAAAGTTTATTTATTTAAAGACATAGCAGGATTACTTCTACTGCAAACCTGCAATTTCAATAGGTCATTCAAAGATTTTTAAGGAAAGACAATGATACTTGGGGACATAAAATTTGTTAAACAATTCTGAAGGTTAGTCATCACATAAAGATAAACAATTCATATCAAATGCGTAATAAAAAATAAATAATGCTTTACTTTATCTTGATTTAAAGGAGCCAAAAGTTGCTACTTATATCTGTTTTTCAAGGAGTTGTTCCCAGTCCTGAGCATGATAACTAAAGGATATTTCCTTTCATTCAGTTGTGATCCTGAGACCAGAGAGTATTTCAAGTCTCTAAGTGGTTTTAATATCTGGCCAACAAGTCTGAAATCTGTAAAGGACTCCCTATCTCATTTCAGATTTTTTGTCTTTTGCTCTCTGTTCAATAAATAATGCACCGCTTGTCATGCTAATCACCTCCAAAATCTTCAGCTGTGCCAACATTCCCAAACCACTGAAGGTGTCTGTACAGTTTTGACTAGGTAACGTTTTGTTTCCCATATATCACATAAATATTTAAAAGCCTCAGAGCCTCTTAATTTTTTTTCTTTGTAATTCTCTTTCTGTGGCTTGAATTAGATGCAACAAGACTTTTGTTTTGCATCATCCAACTACACTCACCAACATTTCATTCACTCAGCAAAATTAGGTTTATGTGACTTTCATCTAACATCATGTCATCAGAATTTAAATACCTGTCTCCGAAAATTGACTACTGCTATTATATGTTTTTTTTCCCCCCCTCTGACTGAAGCTTGTGTATCCTGTATCTGTTGGCCTTGGTGGGAGCTAATCTGTTACTCTGGAGGCATTATTGAAGGTCGTAAAAAGCTCATAAGAGCATGTCAACATACTGATCCCTGTCAGTGCTGGCAGCTGTCCTCTGGTGTGTAAACACACAGGAGAAGGATGATGCTGAGTGTAGGTGTTTAATATTAACCGCAGGGAGTGGGGGGTTTAGTCAAGCATTGTCTTCATAATATCATGGCCAGAATTCATTTGTTTATTTACAAACCTCCTGATCATTCTAGCTGCTTTTATGCCTGTCTTTTATTTTTATGCTGCTTTTATTCATTTTTTTTTTCATTAAGTATAATGTATGCCATATGGTGCTCAAACTGTAGTCATCTGTTTTAATCCGGTCTTTGTCTAGCAGGATTATCATCTGATGTCATAGCACTACAAAGAAAAGAATGAATAGTGTTGCAGTTCACTGGTTTGAGGTAGTGAGATATTGGTTTAGCTTTACAACACAATATGTGATAGCCCTAAGGTTAGAAACACAATAACATCAAGCAGCAGCTTTACAGAAAATGCAGCAAAATGAAAAGCCATCAACATACTTTTTCACAAAACTCATTATTTCATAGAGGGCAATCAAAACCAAAAACACTGGATCACTGCTGGTGATTGTACATACAGTATGAGCTGAAGTAATAAGTGCTTACGATATTTAGGTTTTGTCAGTCCACAAAGAGACACTAATTTTAGATTTTAAAAATGTAATTAACAAAAAATCTTAAAATTGTGTTTATTCATTTTCAATTGTTAAAATAGATGTCCTCTACTTATTATTATTATTTTTTATTATTATTCAAAAGTGGTATACTCAAATCTGTTTTGTTTTTCCTTGTCCTTTTCTAAGAAGAAAACTCAAAACCTATTTTCTCCTGTAATGGGCTTTTTGAAAATGTTTTTTTTTTTTCTTTTCTAGTTATGTCCTGTTAGGACTGGAATTTTAACTGCTATTTGAACTGCAGTGAAATATGCTTTTCATTTATACACCTGCCTTTTTAATCAAGCTTTTAAATTATCGGAATATTGTTTATAGAAAACACAAACTTGTGGGTATAATACTGCACACAATACATTCATGTGCTTCTTTTTCTCTGCAGAGCCCAGTCAGAGCGTAACCCTTGGGTGATGCTGACCTCAGCTCTGCTGACCCGCTGCCAGGCCTCAGAGGGCACATTAGACTTAGGTCAGGAGTTGGTCTCCATGGTGAGGTCTCTTTACAAGACCAAACACAAGCTCCCTGTACAGGTAACTGGCAAAAATGGTGCAGTAGTTTTTTTGGGAGTTTTTGTTTATGGTTTCTATTTTCCTATAGTTGCTCAAACTGACAGTAGCAGCAGATAATGTTGAAGGAAATTGCATAACAATGTCATATGAATTCCTGCAGCAAAGTAATATGGAAATGCACTGTAGTGTCATGTACACCCGTGTTGAGACCTCTGCTTTTATAAGACCTAATCAAAGAAGTAATCAATCTTTTTTTGCATTAATTTTGCAATCGTAAGTTTCTTTGTATTTTACTAGGATTCTGTATGTCATATGAACATAATGTAGTGCATAATTAGAAACTGGAAGGAATAGTACACTTCCAGCTAAGCTGCAGATTTCTGTCGCTCCTCCAGACTTATACAATTTCAGTTTACAATTATGCACATCTTTTGATCTGGTCTTTCACATAAAATCCTATTAAAACAGATTAAAATTTGTGGTTGTAACATGAATAACTGTGTAAATGTTCAAGGACTGTACAATAACATAAAATATATCATTTTCAACTCTCCAAGATAAATCATTACATAATGTTTTTCTTTTTCTCTTTTGTCCTGTAAAATTATAAATCCAGGACCTGATCTCTTGAAATGCTTGTCACCCCTGCAACATAGTGAAGCATAATGAATGTGGCTTCAGCACATTTTCAATGTCCTTTTTTATCTCAGGGTTACCTTAAGCTTGTTTAAATTCAGGCAAACTATGCTGCAATACCTGCATTTTAGCCCATATCTTAATGCAGGGGCCTAAAGCTATTAGACGTACAATGTTTTAGCATCAGCTCTGTGATTTTGCAAAGCATATATTCACCAGAAGCCCTTGACATCCGACATTCCCTAATGCTATTCATACCCTGCTGAGCACTATGCAAGTATCAAGCCAATCATTCAGCCGGTCATTCTGTATGTCTAAGGCCAGCTGACTGTGATATTAGTTTAGCGCTAATGCTATTCAGTGTGAATAGGCTAGTGTCAGCCTGGCTGTCTGATATTACTGTGGGAAGGAGGGGTGGGAGGTGCAGATGGAGGCCTTTTACTCTGTTCTGAACAGCTTTAATTTGAATCTGCTGAAATGAAACTGCCGAAGCATGAGGGAGTCAGATTGCATTGTGTTATCCATACATTACAGGATGGAACTGCAACAGGAGCCAGTGTCTGCAGCGCACATCTGTTTGTGTGTAAACCTTTATCACTGTACAGTATAAGCTCACTGATTAACCTTCACTGTTTCTCCTCTTTTCTTTCCCATCGTTTGTCCTCTTTTTCTCACTTTTATGCTGTTGTTTTACCAAACTCATCTCGCTCATCACCCTCTCTTTCTGTCCATTCATTCGTCCTCTTTCTGTCCTGCATCAGTGTATCCGACAAATAGCACACCTGCTGCTCCAAAACCAGCCGAGCCTCCAGCAGTCCGCACTGAAACTGATGGCTGAGAGTGGTGATGAGCAGCTGCTGCAGCTGACTCTGGATCAGATCAACAGCATGAGTGCAGTAAGTGCCACTGTAAAAATAAATAAACAAATCTGTAGCATCCCATGTTCAAGTTCAGACTGAGCTGGCTGCACTGCATAGAGAGTAGTCTTGAATGCATTTTTGATAAGTATTCAATTAATTATGCACTTTGAAAATGGCACTCTTTTACAGCTTCACTAAACCCAAGATGGTGTTTCAGATTATTTGGTTCCCTCAACCATCTGTCAGAGCCCAGATGTTTTTGGTTTGTAGCCTTGTAAAAAATGCAGAAAAAATTCATGTGCTGTGTTAAAACGGAGACTGAAACTGACAAAAAAAAATCCCAATTTTATTACATAATACCTAAAATGAATTTGTCAGTTATCCCGTTAGTTACTCAATTACTGTAGTTTTTTGTACAATAATATATTCTTTTGAAAAATAATTTAAAGGTTCTCTACAGTTAGATATGAGAATTATATTATGAGCTTAATATAATTTTGGTTTATGCTTGACCGATTCTTTTTTGAAAACATTTTTCACACCTTGATGAAAAAAGTTGGTTGGCCCACACATAGTCATTCTGCAATGATTTGGTCAATTTAATCCACATATTGGGTGCTATTATAAAATCCTGACTAATTATAGCCTCTTGGGAAGCATTTGTCAGATTTGTTTAATTTAGTGTTGCACCAAAAAAAAAAACAGAAAGAAAACTACCAGGAAAAGTCATTGATCATTATCTTCACCTTCCTTCTGCGCACTAAAAACACTAAAGTTGTCTTTTTCAATCTCAGAACTGAATAGCCTCACACACACTTCCTCTATCTCTGAGACAATTTTGCTTTTGAGCTTCTGCTGTCCTCTTCATCAGCATTTCCAAACCAGTTGGTAAAAGTCATATATCAGTCGCATCGCAGTGCCAAAAGCATGTGTAAAGGTATTATAGTCCAGAAATTATGGAATAGATACTGAGAGGTCCACTTTGAAAGCACAGTCAATATAATTCCAAGATGTATGCTGTTTTTCTTTATTTGAAGGCTGAGCCTTTTGAACAGTCTTCATACACCACCGTTGTGCATGAGCAAAATAAAATATTGATTATTTCTTACAGAAATAAAGTTGTAAGGTTCCAGATGGGCAGATTTTTGCAGCTGGATCAATATTTGGGCTTCACCCTGTCAACAGTGGCCTCACATCCAGTTCAGTTTCACTTCTTACAAGCACACAACTCTGACTAAGAAGCAGACAGTAGAAACAATTTCAGATCTCATCCTGAGGAGTCCCAAAAAAAAAAAAAGCCTCTTTAAAGCATCCTCGGGATACATTCCAATTCTTAACAGTCTAAACATTTATATAAAGGAGTTTTCCTCCATTTGCCTATGTTTTACATTTTGAGAATCCATGCTCAGATAACGATGCAATCTTTTAAGAACGTGTCGGCTCCTCTCTACAGTTCCTCCAATCAGATAAGCAGTTGTCATAAAGAAGGCCTCTTAGACTCTGTGGACCCTCGCTTTATTCCTACATCAGATAAGAGAAAGCCTTAAAATTAACTGACTAAGCCTGTATTAAATGAAAAGATCAAGCTCCTATTTCATTAGACCTGCTTTTACCCCACAGTGACATAAGACAAGAACTGAGGGACCTATAGCGGAGGGAGTAGTGAGAGAAACAATACGAGTTCAGAAAAAAATCTGGGAGTGAGAATAAGGACTGGCGACGGAAGGGAGGTGTTGAGATATGTGTAATAAATTGTTAAGCTTAAGTCACACTTATTACCACTCATTGTTCTTGCAGAGTCATTTTATGGCTATTGGTTTTCGTTAGCCAATAGCAGCACTAAGAAAGAGCCTGATTATCATTTACACAGTGGTGTTTGTTTCTGACTTGCGGCACGCTGTATTATGAAAAAGTGTGTGCGCCTACATATTTTTGTTTATGCTATTATGTCATACTTAAATGTTTCAAATCATTAAACTCATTTTTATATGTGACAAACATCACCTGAGTTAATTGAAAAAGCAGTTTTTAAATGCCAGTTTTGGTTACAATGGAGGAAAAAAAAAACGGTATCCAAAACTAACTGGATGTATTTGAATTACCTCCTTCCAGAAAACCACAGTGAGATCCGTTATCATGGTGAGATAATGGAACAATGGTGAGCCTCCAAGAGTTCACCAAGAACTCATCCTGAGGTCATAAAAAGATTGCTGTAATTTGCCTCCACATAAGGCTGTGGTTCAAAATTCAGCAATTCAGTCTGGACAAAATATCATCGGTTGAAGAAATTCAATGCTTGTCTTCCATTTTCCAAAATAAAACATATTGGCACCCTATTAAAATATTCTCTGAACTAATGAGACAAAAGTTAACCATTTGATTCCTCATACATTGTAAGACAGACAAAACCTTTCAGAAAAACATTATTATCCTGCCCCTTCGGCATAATTGTGATAAAATGATTTTCTGGGGCAGCTTTGGGACACCTTTGCTGCCTTAGGACATGATTTATTTGTATGATGGAAACATCACCTCGAGCGGAGAAGCACCAGCCAGTTTACCTCTGAATGCCTAAAAATAATCACAAAAACTAGACTCGTGTTGTGTAGTAGAAGTCTAGTTCTGCCTATGAATAGCTTTAAGTAATTGCTTAGGGAAATTATTAATAAAACTATTCATTTGGATCAAAGTTTCTAGTTAAGTGAAAATGTCTAATTTCTAGTTGTTGCAAATGCTGATGGCGTAGGTTTAACAGGCAGTTACTTTTTCAGGTTGGTTTGATGAGCTTTCTTCCTTTTTTATTAAATGAAGTATTCAGTTAAAAACCGCATTATATTTCAATACAGGTTATCTTGTGACATAAAAGCAAAATCAGAATCAATCTGTAAGGAATTGCAGATTTTGTCTACCGTCATTGCACGTGTTTATTCCAGTGTTTTCTATACATGGTAGAAAAAATATTTCTCAATGTTTCTTTGTAAATAAAGATTTTAAAAAGTATCATAAATGAAGGGTAAGAGCAAATCTGAATGTATCAGGCAGATTTATTTACCTAGTTTGGTGCCAGGTAGCTCATTGCCCAAAATGTAATTACACAGGTTTTCCTGGCAGAAACAGAGTGTAGGAAACAGTAGATTCTCCATTTGGATAAATGTGCGTATGGCAAAAGAAGTAGCTCGATAAAAATATGCCAAGTTTGATTATTCTGAATTTGCTGAAGAAAATGTTAGAAAGGTGGAACTCAAGGTGATAAAGCCATGGCTGCAGAACCAAATATTTTTTTTGGCACCTAGACTGACCCTGAGTTTAGGATATACTGACTTACCGCAGGTTTTGATTCAAATTTAATTCAAAATTCAAAAATGCTTTTATTCCCAAAGGAAATTCAGTGTTGCTGTAACTCATATCATTCAAGGTTCATTAAAGAGTTGTTGTAGATGCTGATTACTGTGGAGAAGAAGGATCTTCTGTTGCAGTCTGTCTTAGTGAATTTGAAGAACCCTCCAACTGAGGTCACGCTGCTTTCCTTAGCAACAATGTAACTGAAGACCTCACATCCCTTGTTGGCAACAGCTGAGGGTGGAATAAAAACGGTTTCCAAAATAATACTGGTGGAAAGTCTTGGTAAACAATATGAATGGAAACTTACTACCAAGACATCAATGACTGGACTGCAGAGAAGACACTTCACAGTAACATGTCCTGGATGATAACATCTGTTGCTCACAAGCAATGCTAATCAAGTTCTTTCCTTTTCCTGCTACTTTTTAAATTTCTTTTTGCTCATGTAGTCAGAAAGCCTGACAGAAAGATGTTAGAATATAGAATATAATCCCTTACTCTAACATCTAGAGTAGGGGATATGATCCCCTAAGTAGGGCACTCCTGGTCCTCGAGGGCCGGTGTCCTGCAACTCTTAGATGTCTCCCTGGTCCAACACACCTGAATCCAACAGCTGAATCACCTCCCAAGTGCAGTCAGGTTCTCCAGAGTCCTGCAAATGACCTCATTATTTGACTCAGGGGTGCTGAAGTAGAGATACATCTACTTCAACACAGGCACTCGAGGCTGGCCCTCGAGGACAAGAAGTGCCCACCCCTGCCCTAGAGTATAGGAGATATACTCTAGATATACTCTAGGGCGTCATGCATTTTACTACATTTTTTAGCATTATTTAGCTATCAAAAACATTTGTGAGATAAATGATGTGATGATGATAAAAATCTGTTTGTGATTTACTTTTTATTTTCTATTTTTATCTGACTTGCTTACTTGCCATTTTTCCATTTTTATTTTGCTGTAATTCAAGCTCACAGGGGAGGACACTTCTCTGGGGTGTTTTATCAGATCTACAAATAGCCTTAGCTTGTCAACGGCCACTGTGCAGCAGCCATTAGCAGATCAGTATCTCAGGATCAGACGTGATTGATTTTTGACTCAGTCTGGTCAGTTAGAAATGTAGCAAGAGGCTCTACCACAGATGCTTACCTGTTAATTGACCATTTTTACCTTTCGGTTAGTTCAAGGGTTTCATTAAGGATTGCTCTTTTGCTAAATTTGTTTCACTTTATTATAGCATTCAGAATCACAACATGAAAGGTTTCCTAAATGTCAGTCATAATTTATTAAGACATTAACAAGTCTGAAGTTGTGTCTGGCTGCAGTGCACAATGGATTTATCAGCATAGCACTTGTTCCTAACTGCATGAAAACCACATGCAGCTAGGAGTGACTGGCAGCCTTTATCTTCAAGCACATTTTTTCCTGCCTCTGTTCAGTGTCTGATGTCAGCAGTTACAATTTTCCTCACCATTAATTTGTTGAATACTGATATGTTCCCCAGATTGTGATTAAATAACATTTTTATGAAGATTATTTTTTAATTATAATGGCATTTCAGAAAAGTGGCTTGGCATGTGTGTAAATTTAGCTTTGGGTTTACATTACGTTTGATGGTGCTGTGTAATGGCTAAATAGCTTTGCTGTACCATGTAAGGGGACAACACAGTAGCTGCTCAAGAAATTAGGAAGGGAAGAGACGACTGGGATTATGACATGATGTTTTCTAAAGGGAGACAAAGAGGTAGTAGAGCAAGTAATGAGAATTGGAGTGGATTCTTAATGCAGAAAAATGCAGTGTTCTCCTTTATTTCTCTTGTTTGGCAGCAAAAGCTTTCACAGCTTTCAGAACAGTGTGGCATAGTGTCTTGTTTTCTGCTCTCCTTCCCCTGCTCATTTTAGAGATGATTTATAGCTGTGGAGGAGAAAAGTAGAACTCCTGAAGAGGAAGCAAGTCTAGCCTAATGGGAAACTAATCTAAAGGTTTGATGAGAGTCATCCTGCTAGTGTGAAGGAGTTCCAACATTATATAACACTTTGACGAATGTTCTATTTCCAGTTCCATTCTTCGTCTACCATTACATTTATATCTGTTTTCGTTTGGCATTGCTTAAGGTGGTCATTTTTGTATTGTAGTAATGGAGTTTACAATAAAAGTAACAAATTCCCCAGCCTTACATTCTAAAAATACCAACAGTCTATCACACAAAAATAAAATCAAATAAAACAAAACCAAACCTGCCTTAAAAGGTCATTCTTATTCCACTTTACCCTGGTAAACTTAGCTAGTCTGATAAACAGTAGAAGACTGAATCATCTAGTTAATAGTAAAAATACTGTTTAGTTCAAACTTTAGCGTTCTGGTTAGATAGGTTGCGAAATTTGTTTGCGAATTTAGATTTTTTTTTTTTTTTACCCCCCTCCAGGGGGTCTTTTTTGGGCTCTAGTGTCCCTTGTATGACAGTAGGCTGACAGGAAAGGGGGCCGGAGAGGGGGGAAGACATGCGGCAAATGTCGTCGGGTCCGGGAATCGAACCCGCGACGGCCGCGTCGAGGACTCAGGGCCTCCAAGTGTGGGTCGCGCTACCCCCTACGCCACCACAGCACACCCACAAATTTAGATCTTTTGATCAGATTTTGAGTTACTGTCTCTGAGCATCACATTGTTTTTTTGTTTTCTTTTTCCTTACAAATATATTTTCAATTCAATAACTTCTTCTGTTGGAGGACCACTTAATGCATTTAACAAACACTCACGGACCACCTAACTTGAAATTGCCCCGCAATAATAACAGTATGTAATATATAATATACAAATGAAAATTCTAGTCTCTTACAAGAGTAATTTGTTCCATTACTCTTGTAACAATTAATTTGTGTTACAAGAGTAATGTGGACTTTTAATTATTCTCTTGATCTTTTTTTAAGCTGCTAATATTTATTTTCTGGGTATACATTCCAGTTGAATATTTTAACAGTGCCTCTGCAGTGAACGCATTTAGGATGAAGAGTGAGGCTGCCAGTGAAACCTCACACAGCCATGATGACTAAGGCTGCTAGAGTTCAACAATTTCCTCAAATTCAATAGAGAAACTCGGCAGCATGAAGATAAACACATCATTTAATCTATTGCAACAAGAATGCTCCCTGGGCCTACTTATGTTTCCATCACTGACTGGCCTGTTGTGACTTAGGGAACGGTCAATTCACAGCTTAATTGCCTCTTCTCCTCCCTTGTCTGCTCCCGTTTTGCTTTTCTCACTTGCTTTTTAATGTGCACCTCATGTCAGACTTTGTTGTCAAGCTAACAAAAAGGTCTGTCCAAAGAACTAGAAAGTCTATTCTCCTCCTGCTTACTGAAGTAAAGACCACAGACTTGTGCATGCATGTGTTTGACTGAGTGATTATGTGTCTAATTGCTTGTTTAAATGAGCTTATTTACAGCTTTGGTCCCATATTGGACCTATTAAGCTAGTTCTGTTTGCTTAAGACTCAACGGGTGGATCCCTGAATGTGTATGCTTGTGTTTGTTCAGCTGCGTCACAACCTGCTCGTTTTTATTTTTTGGGGGGGCTGTGCAACCTCTTCTTCTGTCACTTTTAATCACGTTTTGCTGTAAGCAAGATGGTGTTTGGTGTTTGTGTGCGTGTGCGCGCTTCAATTTGATGTAGCGCTAAAGCCCAGGGACAGGCAGAGTGAAGGGAAGGGAAGCAGAGCGTGAGGAGGGACAGAAAAGGATGAGAGGAGGAGAAAAGGAGATGGTTATGTGTTGTCTGGCATTCCAAAGGAGCTTTATGATTTAAATGATAAAAGAAGGCTTGGACATGCATAATGTATTAAGCATTGTACGTGTTCGGTACTCCCAATTAAGCTCTCAGCTGGATTTAGCTCAAGGAGGTAGAGAGCCAACCAAGAGGTATACAGGAAATGAGTGTCGCACTGAGCGTGAATTGAAAACAGGCATGCAAAATACTGACCAGGCAATTCAGGTCCTATTTAGAGACTACTGAAAATAAACAGGAGACAACCTTGGCTGTCTGATGAGAAGCGGTGGCTGAAAACAAGAGCGATTGGGAGGGGGATTGGTCGCCTTATAGCTGTAGTTTGATGTGTCAGTTGTCTTGTCACACTGATTGTTTGTTCACTCAAAGTGAACACCGTCTGTGAGTAAAAGAAAATTCACAGGAGATAGAAAATGCTTCTTGTTTTTCAACTCTTTGAAGAAACACGCTGCGTGCTGTTGGAGGCCTTTGAGGAGATTTGGAAGGTCTTACGACCTGCCAAGCACACCTGTGCACCAAACATGTGCAGCTCAGGGAAGGTTCTCAAGGTTGTTGACACCTGACAAGGAAAGAAGGGCATGATGGATGTATTCCCTTCTCAATTAGATTTAGTCTCTATTGATTTGTTCATCAAGCGCAGAGTTGAAAAACTTCTGTGGAAAAACAGGAAGAGACCAGAAAACCCTCTTCAGATATGTAGCTCCAGTTTCAAGTTAAAGAGTGATGCAAGAGTCATCCTTTAGATATCACAGCTCAACAGGATGATTAATTCCAACATTCTTGCTGCTAAGGACTCTGTGAATATTGTACGACTGAATATCATTTTCTGACATTATGAAAGTGGCTTGTTGGTACTTAATTTCAAGTCACCAAGGATTGGGGTTAAAATAGTTCTTTATAAAATGTAAAACTCCATTAGGAAGCTACTTACCAAGTGAATCTCTCATTCCTTTTACATAAACCAGAATTACTTCTTGGTATGGAAAACTCTGAAAAAGTATGGAATTTGATTTCAGGTCTTAAGTTTGAAAAATTATATATATACTGTATGTTTGTGTAAACATTTCTTATTCCACACAACATTCTCTATCCCATTTACTAAATGTCACACAATTTCTATTTTTTCCTCCCTACCTTTTGCCGTCCTTTTATTCTTTGTGTCTTATTCTCGTCTCCTTTCCCTCCTTGTCGTATGGACTAAGGCTTCAGGAAATTGTCTGTACAAGTATACAGACATTGCAGGAAAAAAATTACAATAATTTGTGTCTTGCAGTATGTTCTATAACTGTTTGTTGTCGAGCTTGTAATGATGGCAAATTGCTATTCTTCAAGTTTAACAGGAAAGATGAACAGCTATTTTAAATGAAATATTGAAGACACTGCTAACTAGACAAGATAATAACGGTAGCAAGAAATATTTATAAAAAGAACCTATTTTTTCACATTATTTGCTTGGACTAATTGTAATGTTTCAGTTAAAGAGGCCTCAGGAAAACACAAATTGGTGTTTGCAGTGCCAGATACCCATAGTAGTCTGCTTTCCCCCTACATAACAAAGAAAATGTGTTTGCTTATTTTCTGTGAGAAGAAGCTCATCACAGGAAAGAGTCGAGGAGTAAAAGCACATACATCTGAAGCCATTAATATTAAACCAACTAAATGTCTGGCTGTAGAGCAAACCGAAATTTAGACTTGTAGAAATTTTTTAACATAACACTTCAAATTTTTTAGAAGTATCCTAATTTATCCTTTCAATTAAATTTTTTTTATTTAATTAAATTTTTAAACTTAAAGATTGAAAATGAACCGCACTTCGCCTTACACATTAATGTAACTCTCTTTAAAAAAAGGGAAAACTTAATTTGAATCTAAATAATTTATTTTCTCCATTTTTGTGACATGTGGATTTAAATGTGTAACAGATTATGCGTCAATGCGCACAAAATGCATGTTAATTTGGCCACTTTTCCAAAGAAAAACAAACAAAACAAAAAAAAACAGATTTGGATCAGCAAATGAACTCCAACCAGTCAAGTTTGAGGAATCTTAAGTTGGACAAGATGTAGAAAATCACAGGTGTACATGAAATATCTGTGCAAAGCTGTGCATAACAGTGGAGATGGCTTTGGGACTGCTGGAGGACATCGCCAACGGAAGGACTCAAAGGAAGCGCATGTTCAGAGATCAGACTGATTTGCTGCCACACGATGACGAGTTGCTTATTAGCCTCTTCTGATAACCCAGGGAAATAATCCTGGAGCTTTGTGTGGAACTGCCCACAGCGTTACACTGTAGAAAATTGAAAGGAGCTGTGTGTTACCGATTCTGGTTCAATTTCTCATTATACTCGGAGTCTTTGCAAACGAGCGTTTCAGCGGGAATTGGCTGACAAGTCAGGAATGTCAGTCCTCCCTCAGCCATGGGTGCCATGCCAGCTATTTGGGACGGCCTCATCTCTATGTTGTTCAGATACATAAGTTTCCCTACACTGCTGCTGAATAGGCAGAAATTAAATTGCGGTTTGCAGCAAGGGGCCAAGTTCCTTGATTGAAGCTGTTGACTCCACTGATGTTGCTATAAGGTGAATTAATGCATCTTCTGAAAAGAAACCAAGTTACTTCTGTTAATCTACAACTTCTATATGATGGTCAAATGTATCTAACAAATGGTTTTCCTGCTTCAACATATGATTCCTTCTTACTGAGAAACAATTGATTTCCCCCACTCACTCCGAAGAACTCTCATCAGTTTTTAAATCCTGGCTGAAAACCTATCTGTTCAAACAAGCATTTTCACTTTTATTGATCAACACTTCCCATCAACTCTAGGTTTTCTCTGTCATTTTAAATGATTAAAGATGCTCCACATGCCTGCTGCTGCTGCTGTTATATTTTTTTCATAGAGTTCTTAGAAATATAATTTGACTAAAATTGGTGTAGACGGGTCAAAGCTTAGTAGAAACCAAAGATCAGAAATCTGCCAAAAATAATTCCGATCGCTGCATCTCTAATTTACACTAAACAACCCTGCATCCACAAAATATCTACCGTCCTCTACTGACACACGGCTTCTCAATTATGTGACTACCTTCCCCGATTGCCGACACAGAGGATTATCAGCACTAGGTCATTTTCAACCTCTCATTCTGCCTCTGTAATTTCACACATGACACCAATAGACAGGAAAGCCTGTGAGGCCAGATGCAAGAGGTGATGTGTGAAAAGGGCACAAGTTCACTCAAAGAAAAAAGCCATTGTTGTGGAAGGTCAGGTGAAATTAACTGGCAGTCATACTTTTTGTTTCCAGTGCATTAAAGCCTGAGTGTAAATGGACCACTGGTGTCAGCAAATTGCCACCCTGACTTGAGTAAAATCACACAGGCTTATTTGTTCAAATTATTGTGTGGAGCTACATAATAGCAAAATAATTGTCCAATTAGGCACTTTGTTTGTGCTCTGGTGAATCTTTTCCTATGTTTGAACAAAGTAAAAGTGTGTTAGTTATAGTTTGTTGAAGGTAAATTAAATGTTTTTCATCTTACCAAAGAGTTTGTATTCACAATGCTATTTTGCAGATAGCTTATGTGTCTGAACAACTGCAATCCTGTTTAAATTATAAATGTTTTCAAGTAAGTTCATAGTGAATGTTGGCGTCACTCCCTTAAATTATTCCACAAATATTTCGACTAAGACATCAAAGGTAGCAAAAAGTAGACCAAGGAGGACTGATAGGAGGCAGTGATCCTAATAACGTAAAAAGAAAAACATTATAGTGCAGCTGAAATGTTCACAAATATAAAAAGAAGAAAAATGTGTTGTAATGATTCTTGCAACAAAGCGCTGAATGGTTCAAGTTTTTCTGTCCTAGAAAAACTGCATCATAATATTCTGACTACAGCCTCCAAGTTGAAATGTTTTTTACTTCACTGGTGGTTCCTGTATATAGAATTTAGCTGTAGCATTTTGGGGCAAAGCGAACCTCGTCATTACCCTCAGCAGTCTGATGCTGTATACTTATCCAGAAGGTGAAAATGCTGGATTAACACTCGTGCCTGAAATGTGACAGAGCTTTTCATGCTGCTAGAAGGACACAAAGTTATCTGTGCTGCTCTAATATCAAGATTCCACTCCAGTCCTCCATTTCTCACATACTTCTTCACATCTATTTTCAGCTCAGCTGTCAATCCGGCTGGCTCTAAGACTCAAATCGGCTGTCTCTCTTGACACCGTCAAACTGTAATAGCCTGGGAGGTATAGGGATGTGTGGGGGTGTATGTGTGGTGTGTGTTAGTGAACATACTGTTTGAAGCCCCTACTTCCTTTCTGCTCTGCAGGTCTGTTGAGCTCTTCCATAATAAACAGAAGTAGGAGAAAGACAGAATTTTATTAGTATTTATTTCTGCATTGGTCACAGTTTCCTCTGACCAATCCATACTTCCACCCCTCTCTTCCATTCCAAATGTTTGTTTTGTGCGGCCAGTGCTGACTGTATGTGATAATTCTCCTGTGTGCTGGAACTCTAATTTGTTCCCTTCCCGGCTCTGCAGGTGTAATGTCTCAAACACCGGCAGCCCTGGTACCCTCATCTCTCCTCTCTGATGGCTAATGTTGAGTCACTTTACAATCAGATTCATAAAACAGAAGCTGCAGTGCTTCTGGTTTATGTGTGGGTCAGCAGCAGGTTAGCTTCATAATTTGGGCCGCCGTCTGCTCAGACTGCTTCTTGAATGTTTGCATGCAGACTCTTCACATTGCAGAGCAGTGAAATGCGTGTTTTATTTAGGTTTTTAATCTTTTAGGTTTGATTTATTAACAGTTGGAAAATTTTATATCTAAGTCTATAACTACTAAATGTAATTAATGGCAAAGCTTCAAGCTTTGTATTGCAAAGTAAATCATTCTTTCAACCTTTCTTAGAATGGACATCAAGCAGATGACTCATAAACACAGTCATGTCCCAAAATGTGGGTGAATTTTGCACTTCTTTGAACTGCTACCAACTGCAGACAGGTGCATTTATTGACTTTTCATAAACAATAACCCCAACTTCACTTCTAATTGTCGTCTTTCAAATAAGTGGATCGTCTTGAAATCTGTTTAAGATATTTATATTTTTCTTATTTGTCGTTTATTTATTTTTGCATTTTCTGTGCTTGGCATATTAAGTTTCTTTGTTGCCTTGAGATCTGAAAAATTCTGGACATTGATAATTGTTTTAATGGTCTTGATAACTTTAGATAATAGGAGATATAGTAAAATTTTTTATTTTTTTTGCAGACTTTGGAACACGTTTTTGACATTTTAGAAATAAATAGTCCAGACATGTACCTTTTTCCTCTTTAAATAAATTTAATGTCATTTCCTTATAAACTGGAGGCAAAGCAGACTCTTTTTTTTAGGAATTTATAATAGAGGGCAAATATTACAAATCAAATAAGATTTTAAATTGGTTTTCATGATCTTAATAGCACTTAAAGTTTTTAACAGCTTGAGGCAGTAAGTTGTTTGGGAGTCTGGTGGTCCTGATTTGAGGCTGTGACACAGTTTGCCTGACGGCAGGCAGTTCAGAAAGTTAATGGAGAAGAGATTAAGTTTCTGAAACAGGGTTGAGACTCTACTGACCCTTTCAGCTTCCCTCACTGCTCTCCGCAGGTCGGCCATATTGTAGCAGATCGACACGTTGTAGATCTGCTACAATATCTACTACGTCTACAAGCTTTTCTCCACTTGCATGGAGAAAAGCTTGTTTCGGATTTATCAGAAAGTTCTGTCTCTGCTGCTCTAATCTTAATACATTTTGAAAAAAATAATTACTTTTCCGGATAATCATAAAAGGTTTTGGAATAGGTCAACATACAGAGGATCTTCACATATGTCTTGTTATATTTGGAGATGGGGGGAACTCTGTTGAGGCAGCAAAATGGAAAAAAAGGTCTGATCCAAAGTGTGAAAGTCTTTTTGAAAAGCTTCACTTTGGCTCTGGTGTGCAGCTCCTGGACACTTAAAAATGTATGCACCAGCTGCTTTGACTGCATGTCTTCCCTACTGCTCTTTGGCTCATCCCTTTTATCTTTATCAGATGTTTCCCACACTGCCACTTCTCTCATGTCTTTCATTCTCTTAATTGTCATTATGTTGAAATGACCTCATAGCCCATCTCCGTTCCCCCTCCCCGGCTTGTCATGATTCATCCAGTCGTTTCTCTCAATGGAAGGCCCAGAAATTAAATTATTACTCATGCATGACATAAAGAACTATATCTCCATAAGCGTTATCCGTCAGCTCTGCCTTCCCTCAGTCCCAAAGTAACCATGCACTTTTGGTATACTTGAACTGAAAATGCAGATAAACCTTGAATATTAATGCTCCTTTGGAGATCTTTTAACACTGCAGCAAAACTTTATCAGTATTTCCACCAGGGCTCTGTCATCATCAATGACAGCAGCTAAATGTTTGTGAAGTCTCTTGTGAAATGCTCAGACCCCATCATGCCATCCTTTTAAAACTCTCTTGTGTCTTTTTTTTTTAAAAAAACACCTCTCCTCAAAGCGAGAGGTAGAAAAAAAAAAGGACAAGTGGCTCACACAGAGATGAGAGATTTTAGAGGTGAAAGGGTGTGGGGGGGCAGAAACTCATCCGGCTTCGCTCACCATCTCCACAAAAGCAGGATAAGACATGGGGCCAACATTTATAATTGATCTGCTTCAGCTCCAAAAATACCTGGTCTAGGACTGGCTGTTGTCTCCACGTGTAAAGTTGGCCAAAGCGAATTGGAGCTTAATAATGGAGAAAGCAAACAGGTGAAAGGTCACAGAGGAGAAGGGCTGACTCACAGTGAGAGGCAGAGACGGCCTCTCAACCCTCGGCACTCAGCCTTGATTTTTCATGCCCTGTTCACCACTCACTGCAGCATTTAGTGGGTGGAATTTGCATGTAATTGACTGATGTAAGGAGGCAGATGATGTGATTAAAATATTACATAGAGGTCTGTTTGTGTGTTTACAGTTATACTTCTGGGAGCTTATACTGTTCCTCTTGAAAACACAAGCGACTGCAGAGACTGAAGAGATGTGCGTGCGTGTGCGTGTGTGTGAAGGCTCATCCCAGGGGGAGTGGTGGTCATCGTCAGGGTCAATATAAGATCTGATGTGACACTGTCACCCCATCAGGTTTCATCAAGCATGGGACAATGTAATCACTCACAACTCTCACATTCTGCTGCTGATGCAGAATTTTTTTCTGTTTCACCAACATTTTTTTTTTTTTTATACCTTCCAGAAGGTATGACAGAAGTATCCATACTGTTGAACTGTATAACAGTTTTTTTAAGCGAATGTCAAGTGTATTTATGAAACATTTTCAACTACTCACACCAGACAAAGTGTCTTATGATCTAAGAGAGCTTTATAACCTGTACACCTCTCACTGCAGCACTGAATTTTATGTGACAGACAAAAATAATACAGCACATAATTGTGAAGTGGAAGAACAGTTTTTCTACGAATAAAAATCTAGAAAGTGTGGTGGAAATTTTTTTTATTCCTTCCAACTAAAGAAATATTTTTTTAGAATCACTTTTACTGTAGCTGCAAATCATTTGTGCTCAGTCAGATTGAATAGAGTATGCCTAGCTTCTGGCCAATAAACAGAAGATGGGAACAGAATAAGTCCTGATTCTTATAAGTTTTACTTTGTAGTTTGATGGCCATCTCTTTGTTGGCTTGCAGATGTACCATGTGCATTGAAATTTCAGATGATGGATTGAATAATGCTCAGTGAGATGTATAAAGCTTGGAATATTGTTTTACAGCCAAACCTTGCTCTTCTCGCAGCTTTCTCCCTCATCCTCACTGTGTCCCTGGATCTTTCTGATGCTGTTGGTTATTATTGTTGTCCAAGGACATTTTCGCATGTAAAGTTCATTTACTGTGGTCCAAATCAACTGTTGAGTTTAACTTGTAAGTTTTTCTGTTAGTTTGGTTTCTTTTCACAATGTAAAGTTCATTTACTGTGGTCCAAATCAACTGTTGAGTTTAACTTGTAAGTTTTTCTGTTAGTTTGGTTTCTTTTCACACAGATAACAGTCATAAGAGAGCAGTCACTCTATTTATTGGTTGGAGGGGCCGAGGCGGGACTACCAAATGTAAAAACAGGAAGCGGCTGTTGTGCACTTAATTTTGAGAGGACCTCCTAAAAGTAGCATTAGGATTTATGTTTTATGGAAAGGCATGCAGCCTTTATTAGTTTGTTTACTCTATTGAATCTTTCATTGCAATCCATATCTGGCTACTGGAAGGCGCTTGGCTCAGATTTGCAGCGTACATCCTGAAGGTCGGTTGCACTGAGGTCAGATCACGTTCCTACCATAAACAAACACTTTTAGTTTGTTTAAAACCATGCCAAAACCAATTCCTCTAAACGGTCCCAATGGGGTTGTTTTGGGCCACGCCGTGTGATTGCTGTGTTTAGTTCTTCACAAACAAACTACAGGACATTTGTATTTATTTTGACACTTTTTACTAATTAGGTATTTTCTGATGACAATTTGTTGTAGTAGATTAAAAATCGACAGACTAGTATTTGTCTTGGTTTATCACATAAATAAATATCAATAAGATACATTAACGCTTGACTATATTTTAAAAAATCTATACAGTCAGCCCCATTAAGTAAAGTAATGGGGTCTGAATGCACCTTTTTAGTATATCCTTTGTATCACTTAGCTTGTATCACATGTATGTTTACACTTGTTCGACCCTGTCTGTTTTCCCTGCAGGAGACTGCCTCCTCCTGCGACTCAGAGCTGCTTTCGTTGCTCCTGGACGCGGACCTCTTGGTGGGCTGCGTCTCCTCGGCCTTGTACCCCCTGCTCAGCTCCCACATGCTGTCCCACCAGCAGGAGGGAGGCTGGGACGTGGAAAAAGCTGCTGTGGACCTGAAGGCGATGGGCCATGGGCCAGAGGCAGGCTCCCTACTGCTTTCTCACAGAGGAACTCACAGGGCCCAGTTCACCTTCAACTCTGCTTTGTCCGTGCTCAAGAAGTGGCTGTGAGGAAGATGCCACGCAGCGGGATGAAGAGGATGCTTTTGACCACTAAGGTATACGTAGAGAGTGTAGAAGTACTAGCAAGCCATATATCTGTATTTAGTTCTCTAATTTCGTTGAGGGATCATCAATAGAAAACTATTTCAACAGCATGAGATGTGATTGCTTTAATATTGAAACATTGGTTCAACTAGAAAGGCACACAGACGTATACAGCCCCGTTCTCAGCTGTCATTCAGTCACGACTGAGCGTTCAGACGGAGGGACTAATCAGAAACCGCACAAGCTCCTCGCATTTATACGTGCGTAACGTCTCCTATTGTGTGATAAAGTAATTGAGCGGTAGCTGGGAGCGGTGGGTGGATATTAGCCTATTGTTCCATGACAGGTTTGCCTCTTTAACGTCACGCCGTTAAACACCCTGCCTCTGCTCCGTTGTTTTCTCCCTAATAATAACTAATTAATTTCCTCTAAACAAATTAGCCCCACGGCTGCCCTATGTTGTGTGTGTGCGCGCATGTGTGTTTTTAGGAATAAACATGTATGTGGGTGTATGACAGTGCTGTCAGCATGATTTGTTCTGGCTAAATCAATACAAGATGATTGTGGTTTTCATGCAGTCCCACTTATCAGATCTGAAATAAAGGAACATGTAACGATAATGAGGCTTTGTGTTTTCATTCTGTGCATCTGTTTCTTTGTTGAAAAGAAAATTCTACAGATCATGAGGTCTCAGCGTTGTTGAAGAAAATCTTTCTTAACCTTTCTCAACTTCACTGTTCCCTTAAATAGAAGGTCATTGCAAAACTGTTACTCTTCCCAAATGAATACATTCAAAACATTTGCATCATAATTGCAGCAATTTCACATTGTTATGGGGATAATTACAGCCCTCTGACCCAAACATTGATGATGTATTTATCATGGCCCTTGAATGCACTTTTATGTTGTGTGGCGCAATTATTTTAAAGCAGTTTGGTGAAGTGTTTACACTGGTCAGCACTTACGGTGTTGTGGGGGAAGCAGCCAGGTATTGTTCTCTGGGGAAACTGATTTCGTCCACAGCGTTCAAATCTTTTCTTTTCTCAACATGGATAATTGCTCAAAGGAAAAAAGAAAATTATTTTTTTATGCAAGGCTAATTACAAAGCAAAGTAAATTACACCAAAATGTTTAACTTGTCAAATCGGCGGAGGTGTACTTTTTTAGAGCCTGTTCCTTTCAAGCACTGGCAGGTAGCTTTGTCCATTGTGTTCCCAAAATGAAAGAATAAACCGCTTAATCAAAGAAAAACTTTTGCAGTTTGGGAGTGAGGAATATTTTTTCACATTTATGATTTGATTTCTCTTCCCTGCCTCTTTGTCTGCAGCACTTCTACTTCAGCTTTACAAATATTTGGCTCCTAATAAATTTCTTTTTTGTCATGCTGTTTCCAAAAACACTTATAAACTGAATAAAAAAGAATCACTTTTCAAATGAGATTGCATTTATAAAAGAAAACGTGATCTAAACCAACCTGGTTTTAAGTGGAAAAATAATTGCCTCCTAATGTTTTGGACCTGATGACTTTGTAGCATCAAGAATTAACTTCAACAGAGTCCACATGACGTCTGATGAACTTTTTGGAAGGCGTGGGTTACAGTACATCTGTTGTAAAACAGTTTCAGAAAAACAAGATGGCAGCAACATGGTAGTTGTAGAGTGTGACCACCCAGGTCTGCTGTATTGCATCACCACCGAGAAGACTTGACATTACTGATCTAAATCAATTTTATGACATCAGTTTTGGGAACATTTGGATTCTGGGGCTATCACCTTTTCACTTAGAGATGGATCGGTTTGTATAAACAGTCATCGTTTGGAAACTTCATTTTGATTATTCAATGTTATCTCTGTCTAGTCTTGATATTTGTTTGGCGATATGGAAGATTTAAGTGTGACAGAAAGCAAAAAAAAAACACTGAAGCATTCTGTAAGTGGGTAAATACCATCTCACAACACTGAACAAGATGCTCAAAATGCAGATATCCATTCAAATTTTTTATCGTCTAAACTGGGGGTGTCCACCTCCACACCTCAAGCTCCAGTGTCCTGCGTGCTTTAGATGTCTCACTGATTAAAATGGTGTTATCTTCCCAGCATGTCATCAAGCTGTGCACAGGCCTACTAATGAGCCATTATTTGCTTCAGGTGTGGTGAAGCACAGAAAGATCTAAAGCGTGCAAGAACCGGTTCGTGAGAACTTGTGTTAAACACAATTGGATGCGATCAAGTCTGGTCCATAAATTATTTTCCACCTAGTTATCAATAATTTATAACCTATGCACACTTTGATACAGTAAACCTTTGTTGCACACCTCTGTTGATGTCAGCCCTTTGACCAATCAGAGCCCTTCCTTACAACGCGTGAAACAGAGATGCTGAAACACAGCGGTGACTCAACTTGACATTGATTACTCCTGCACCCTCTGCCTGATTAGCTCAGTGTGATGTGAGAAATGCAACTTAGACTCCCGTTAGTCCCTTTCAGTGGGGATGCACCATGTTGATGCAATGTGTTAACTGTGGAAATAATCACTCATTGTTCCAGTGGCAGTAAAACAAAGATGGTCTTTTAAAGCTCCAGAAGGTAATATTTATAAATATATATAAAAAAAAATACTACTGACTGAGCCCAAAGACAATCCTCCAGATTTGGAAAGGCATTGGCATCCTCAACCTTCTGAAGGTTCAGCTTCCTGTAATCGATACACAAATGTATATGAACCGCAACAACAGATGAAGACAATGTTGACTCCGATTCATCCCTTCAGTGTTGTTGGACAAATTGAACTTGTTTTTAGTACTTATTTGTTCTAATGGGAAAAAACATATTTCAAATGTCAGAAATCGCCTCCACAAATGTTTAAATGAATATTTGCTTAACATAATTTTTATTGTTCATTGCATGAAAGGGAAAAGATTTTGGAGTGAACAAGAGCAATGTTTTTGTTACAATAGTTATTCTTTTTATTTCTGCTTGACAGTTTATGTTAAATTAAGTTTCCTGCTTATTATTTAAAAAATAGCCGGGTCGGTAAAAGCAATTTGACTTCAAGGGCTGATGAGCAGCACACTGCTTTTTGATCATGCTTTGGAATGGCTCTGAAATTTGTTAAAATTTGGTTTTAATGAAAAACAAGCATTATTATTATTATTTTTTTAATTAGGAGGGATCTATTAAAAATCTGTTTTGAAGAATTTGAGTTTTGCATTAAATTAACAGTTTTTGGAGCTCTGACACTGGGTTACTGCCATAATGTTTTTTTGAAATGGAAAAGAAACCTTTTTATGATGCGTTTCAAAGGTTGTGAGTGGAAGCAAAATGCATTAGAAAGTGAATTTTAAATTGCATCCTAACATTTGTAGAGAGCGATTTTGATTTGGAGCTGGAAAAATGTCACTGTAATGGATCAAAACTCTCATTGAGGTTGTTTATTATATATGCACTCTGAGTACTGGACCAACAACAGCTCCAAAACTATTAGGAGAACAAAATAGTCCCCCCAGAAAAATTGGTTTCGGAATTTAGGAATATTTAAATTTTATTCCTCCTGTCATAAAAGAAGAAAAATATTTTCTACAAAGAGACAAACATGCAGAAAGCACACAATCTGGAGAAAGTTATAACCTTTTGACACCAAATGGAATATCGAAACTCATGCCAAATTGTGTCTTTATTCTAATTTAATTAAATTGGATAGACGGTGTCAAACATCCATTTAGCTTTTCACACATAATTGTATCAATCTCCATATTGATGCTCTTTCACTCTTATCAAAGGTAGAAAACTGACACACCTAAACATTGGAAGGAACAATAGCTTCTCAACTTTTAATATATAAAGTTTTAATTGAGAAGGTTCTATGCTAATGTCTGATTTATACCTAATTTAATGCTCCAGGTATTTAGAGCTACCTTTAATTACTCTGAATAAACGCTGAATGGGCAGTTTAGGCCCTTTAACACCACATGTGTCATTTTTCATGTACATGTTTATATCTGTGGTGAAACAGTGTGCATTGTTTGTGATATTTGAAGCATTCAGTTATGTTTATTAGGTTAGTGCAACAATAAACTTTTAGCCAAATTCTTTAATTCATATTAAGCTTTAAATTCCATAATGAACACTGAAATGCATTTCTAACTTAATTTCAACATGTGTTAATTAGAACTTAATATTTATTTATTTCTAAGGTTAATTGCCAGCTCATAATTTACGAATGTCATGTAACAATACCTATATTTATATTGTCAGTTGGATTTTTTTATGTATCTAAACTTAATTTAGACTCAATTTCAATACTATTATCTTATTATTGTGGTTTGTAGTTAAAACTGTTTAAAGCTGTTTAAATGTCAAATCATTACACCAATGGATAAACTCTATTATGATTTATGTGCTACATTTCTGACGTAACATTTTTTTTTTTTTTTTTTTTTACCAACTCATAATTAGCTTAATTCCTACTTGAATGTTTCATTTAACATTCCCCTTTTTGCACGGTGATGTTTCCCCGTCTAACTTGTCCGCTGTTTCTACAAAACTTTCAGGGCAGCCAAAACAACAATATGTATGATTTCATAATGTATTCAGCAGTAATTCACTTAGACGGGCACCATTTAAAACTGCTGCCGCTTGTATCCTCGACAGGCAAGAAATTGAATAAAGGGACGTGGCTCGGAGGTATTTACCCTGTCAGCAGTGCTGCTGTATTTCAAACTCGTTCAGAGGAGAAGGGGTGGCCGGGTGGTCTATATATCAAACAAGGGAGTAATGAATCTCTTACCTGCAGAGGAGATGGAGGAAAATGAGACGATCCGTGTGTCACTTACAGGTCATGTGAATATATGTGGCCAGACGCAAAGCTATAACCCTCGTTCCTCAGCTCTGTCTGCATTACAGAGACGTCTGTGGCTCACCAGGAGAATTAATGTTTAACCCTACTCTCACAGGGTTCTGCTCCTGCTTTCAGGGTTGTGCCATTTATTTCTTTTCTACACTACTACACCACACTGACTGTATAAAGATGCCTGGGCTTTGTGCAGTGGGAGCCCATTCTGCTGCTACGTATAATAACCTTTCACAATGAATTGAAATGGTCTCAGATGGTAATTGAAGCCAGATGGTTTGTACCCTTGAGTGATGAAAGGTGGCTTCTTCTGGTGATGAATGGCATAAAAATCAACTCATTTGAAGGGGTGGGGTTAATAAGATGACACAATGCCTGGTTGTAATCAGTATTAACTGGTGAATCCTTCAGTAATCAAGGTAATCAAATCAACACAGGCAGGAGAAGAACATACAGTATGCACTGAACAGTATGATTCGAATATCCAGAAACACCTAAAGATATGAATGAAGTCCTGGATGAGTTTAAACCTTAAAATAGTGTGGGGGGCAGAGGGGTGGGGGGTTAGTTTATGTTTGTAGAACTATTTATACACAAGGTAATTCAGTCATTTACAGTTAATAGAAAAAAAACCCTGAAGTTTTTGCACAAATGAGAGCTTAATGTTAAACACTTAGAAGAATTGCAACAAAAAAAAAAGAAGTAGATAACAAAAATTTCAAGTGCAAACTCCAACCCAAATTTAAACTGAAGTTTTAAAGTTGTTTTGTTTTTTTGTCCCAGGAACCTGTTTGAGTGCATGTCATGAACTATGTGGTCTTTTACACATCACTACACGTTTGTTATAGAGCCAACAGACTGAAATGGTTATTAGAAATCTTTGTCCTCATTATTGTACAAAATTATTGATAAAGAGACATACGGGTTCAACAACAAATATGTTTATTATTTTTAATCTGTTATTTAGGTTATTGAATCATGAAATCGGTGCAAAGTGCTATTACTGTATACCCATTCAGCATTCTAGTGTTTTAGGAACCCCTGATCATTCATGTCTTCTTTAGAAATGTGGACATTGACATTAGCATAGTCTGTGCTAACAGCAAGATGCTCTGAATTGAGATGACATTTTAGTCTTGAATAGCTTCAACAATAGACCAACTCTTTTCACACAACAAGTCTTTTCCACCATCCCAACAGAACATTACAATCTTAAGGTACAAAAAAAGTAATTTATATCATTTTATATTTGGGATATATGATTTAAATGTTGGGATGGACATGTCAGTCGCAATATATATTTTCTTCTGTACAGCTTCCTGTGGTGTTAACTGTTTGCAGCATGCTGTGTCCGCCATGCTATTTAACAAAAGCTCTGATCCCGCAGTATAACCATCACAGCTTGGTCCCTGTCAGAGCCTATCAGATCCCCACACTCAAACTGAATACTACTGAAATATAGGCCTGAAGACGTTAATACTCACATGAAGCCTAATTCATCTCAGCTTTCATGTACTTCAGAGTATGATGTGGTCTTTCAGATACTTGTCTTCAGTCAGTTTCTTGCCAGAGCATTAATGAACTTGTCTCATTGTGTCACGTTGCTGCCAAAGAGGACAAAACATTTCAGTCTATGGATGCACAAAGCCATTCTATAAATAATGGACTCACATCTATCACATTAAATTAAAATACGTTGCAGTTTGAGATTGAGACCTGAAAAAATAAAAAAAATATTTCGAGGATTTGAATTCTTTTACAAGGCCTCACAAAAATTGTTTTCTTTTTTAGTTGATTTCAATTCATAATTCTTCTGGGGAATTCTTGAAGGATTGTGCAACAAGCACGCATCTGTGTGTGTGTGTGTTTTATGTTTGCCGAGCCCGCCTTCAAAACAGCCCCCATTCATTATGAGCTCTAACATGCTGTGAATCTTGTTGAAAATGAAAACCACATCTTATGCATAAATATCATTTTACCAAAGAGCCGTAGCTAACAAAGCTGGCGAAGATTAAAGGGATCCTGTTTTTCCCTCTTCATGTTCTCTTTCTGCTTGTGCCAGCCCTCATAATTACCTGAAATACGGTGTAATCTCACTTTCATTAACTTTTACTTTCTCAGCATTCACGTTGGACCTCTTATCTAACACAGTTCACTGCCACATGAAAAATGCACAACATGCACAGAAAGACAGACGGCTGAAAATGGCCACATCCGTGTTAGTGGCTTGTTACTCTACCCATGACACTGAAAGGCACTGCAACCACCTCACACAACGGCAGAATCCATTAGAGGTAATGATGACAGCGACAGCGTTTTTGATCCCACCTCCCGATCGCAGCTTTTGTTGTGAACTCCCTTTCTTTTTTGTGAACAATTCAAGACTCTTTATCCTCGATGAAAAAAAGAAGCAGGGCTGTTTTATAGTCTGTTTTTGCTTCTGGGTCTGAATAGACTCCATAAAACTGCGCAAAATGTTGTTGTTAAAGTCTACCTCCCTACTGAGGTTTGGTAAACACAGTGTCACCACCTGTCAAGTGTCAGCGCTTTTCTTTTCATTTTTCAGACAGACCTCGAGGTGCAGCCGGTCTGAGCCATCATCGCAATCTTTCCAGGAGGTGAGAGAAAAGGGTAGCGAAAGAGGGGGGAGCGGGGAAGGAATTGGTGTACCCCCTCTGGAGGTGAGGCTGAATGAGACACAATCTCGCGGGCTACCGAGGGGAAGTTATTTCTGTGAAACAAAGCATTTGCTCGTGTCTGCCGAGTCTGCAGGAGGGATGGGGAAAAAGAAAAGTGACTCTGCATTCCAGGAAATCCCTCACAAGTCTCCACGTCTGTCAGCACGCCGAATCCTGGGGAAAATATTCCCTCTTTAATACCATGTTTGTTTCCTAAACTGCCCTGTTCTTTCCGCTGCGTCTTTTCGGCACATCTTTGACCCGCAACCTTGCAACTTAGAGGAGCGGCTTTATCTCTCTGTATTTATAGTACACTGTGCTGCACCCACACATGCAAATTACGCCTTTTTAACAGACAGGCTGCTTTTGCTCTCTTTAAAAGAGCAAAGCTTACTTATGCATAAATCTGAACAAAGAGGGAGGCCACGCGAGCAGGGAAGACACAAAATTATTAAAGGTGAAAAGCAGCGAGGGTTAAAAGCACACAGGATAAATACATACTGCTGCAGGACTCGCATTACCTCTGTAACAGAGACCTTAGTGAAATGGAAAAAGGAAGGCAGTTTTTTTTATTGATAAAATATTCATATTCAAACCTTTTCACATTATAACCACACACTTATATTCTGCTGGATTTTTTTCTGAAACATAAACAAAAAGCAGTGCATGATTTTAAAGTAGAAGAAAAATTATGCATTTTTTAATTATGTAAAGAGAAGTGTAAGGAGTGATGAGAAGAAAGCCGACAGATATTCAGTTTGCATTATTTTATATCCTATGCAGTGGTCACAGCAGACATCTGACCGATGGTGCTTGGGTTAGGTGGGGCCACAGCGTAATTTTTAACATAGATGGAAAAAGCTGTCCACATTTCCCTGAACACACGACCCCGACTGTAAAACATTGTGATGGCAGCACGTGCAATGGCAACGCCAGGGCTATATTAATCTATCTGTAAATCTAAAACTTCTAGCTAAAAATAAATAAATAAGTAAATAATAAAAATAATAATAATAATAATAATAATAATAATAATAATAATAATAATAATAATAATAATAATAATAATGTGATCTATACCAGAGAATAGTTTAAATCAAAGCACATCCTTGACTTAAAATGGCCCAGTCAAAGTCCAGACCTTAATCCATAGAAAAAACTCTAACAATACTTAATGGTTTATGCTCAGAGATGCTCTCCACTCAGTCTGAATGAACTTGAGCTGGTAGAGTTTCTAGGTGTGAAATAAACCCTCAAACGACTTGAGGCAATATTTGCAGTGGAAGACTGTCCTTCAGCAGGTATTAAGCAACCAACTGCAGCCCGTGAAATAAGTTTGTTTGGACACAATTCAACAGTGGTACAATTATTGCCCACAACCATTCCTTAATCAGATCTATTTGCTTATCATTGTTGCTGTTTCTGTTAAATTGCCACTATTTTATAATTGACTGGTAGAAATCTGTCTAAAAGTGTGCCGAGATAACCTGTTAGCCAAAGCCAAATAGGAAAGTGTTCATATTCCTTTAATAATAGTCGGAAGTGAATGTGTGTCACAGCCAATTATCAGTAGTGTTTGGATACTGCCTTGTTTTTGCTGAGAAAGAGCACCCATGGATTTCTGTCCTTTAAGTAACCGCAAGTGAAAAAGCATTTGAACAGACATGTTGCTGATGTTTCCATCTTAGTTTGGCTACATGTGGAGCCTTGTTTCCTTTGAGGAACTCTTTGATAGAGAACAACCGATGTCTGGATTCTGTCAAAGAAAAACTCTATGTCGCTGTTCTCTGTGTTGTGTGAGCATTTTAACCCTCAGACAGATGCAGGCATGTTGCTGTTCTTCATGCTGTCAGTCAGTCAGTCTTTATTAATGGAGCACTTTACACACACAAAGTGCTGTACAGGTTCAGAAAACGAAACACGATCGGACACAAATGGACCCTTTGGCACTATTGATCACACCGTTCTGCTGGGTAAAGTGGGAAAGTCTGGAATCATTTGCAATTTAGAGACTGAAACACTCCACACAATCAAACAGAATCAAGTTAAAATTAGAAAAGTAATTAAACTTTATCAGAACTTGTATTTTTATTTTTCATTGAAACAATTAGAAGATGTTGTATATTCCAAATATTATTAATGGAGTTCGATTTGTTTCTCTCTGTAGAAACGCTAATGTGCGCTAAGGGCTGAATTTATTACTGTTTTCCTTTGCGTTCTGATCTTTGTTAATATCACAGATCCATTACAGTTATTACAAAACTCAGTGAAAAAAAAAATGCAGAAATGGAACTCACTTCACATCGATTTATTTAGTTTAAAAGCATTTGGTGTGATTTACAAAATTTTTTTCTTTATTTTTAAATACTGCAAGCCATTTAACTGCATGAGTAGTGCAGTGATCTTTTAATTAATTCTGATTAATTAACTGAACAGTGCTTGTAGAAAAGTGCATTTGTGTAATCTCAGCCAATTCAAACTTAACAATGGTCCTGCAGTTTTAGCAAAAAAAAAAATCTTCAATAAAGATTTTCACTCTTTAACAGTTCACATATGACTGAGCCAGATGGTTTTGTTGCTTAAAATAACAAATGTATTCTGCAGCTAATCACCCGGGAACACAGGTACTGAAGGAAATGTTCTGTTATTCCCAGCAATTATTTTTGCCATTTACCAAGAGTCTTTCTGGTCTTGCAACTGTCACAGATCTCTTCACGTAGCTTTGGATTGTGCTTTTAAAAATATCCCAAACTTTGATATCGGAACTAGTATTTGTGCAAACAAGAAAATGTAGAATACTGATGGTGATTAGACAGAATTATTTTTACCCCATGCTCAGAGACTGTTGCTGTACATAAGCTCTCAATAATGTATTTGCATCATTCTTTTCTATAAAGTGTTACAATAATGCAACTACAAAAAAATAACAAAAAATTCAAGACATTTTTAAAACAAGACATTTTAAGTTTTAATTTTTTATCTAAACAGGAAAAGAACTGCATACAGGTTCAAAGATACTCATAATACCCAATAACATGGGAGCAAAAGTCAGTTTGCAAGTTTAGCAAAACCAATTCTTTTGATAAAGAAGGTTCATAATTGAGATCGAATATCTGCTCACCCTTCTTGTCTTTTAAAAGATGGACTATCCAGTTTCACTATGATTGTTCTACGGTTGATTTAAGAAGCCTGGTTTTAACCCCTTTTGTCTCTAAAACATAATCTGATGTATAATTAGGATCACTGTGCTCTTGGAACATCCAATTGTGTCCAAGTTTTAACGACATAGATGGTCATTCTCGAAAAGATAGATACATCAGCATTATACAGCTGAAGAGCTAAGCTTTATTTTAACATATTAGAGCTTGTTTGCAGCAGAACAGTGGGAGAGAAACAATTATAGTTCCTTCTTAACACTTCCTCTTTAACTGGTAAACCTGTTCTCACATGCTTTGCAGCTTCACCAGCTGCCATATGGCTCCACGGCTCTCAGGTAGCTCAGCTGCTTAGCAGATAGGAGCTTGTGGAGCTGGTTTAACACCTGGCGCACAGCACTGCAGACGGAGGTGCACAACAGGGGATTCACAATGGCAGAAAGATTGTTTGTGAGCATTGAAGGACAGGGCTGAAGTAAGCAGCAAAACAGGGAAAAGGAGGTTGAGGGAGAAAAGAGAAGAGTGCTGATCTGCCAAATCAATATGAGCAGCAAGGGAGATGTTTTTATTTATTTATCCAGCGCTGCTGTAGAAGCAAATGTGTCAGTCTTCTTTTGTTTGTTGGTTGGTTTGTTTTCAAGAGAATAGTGGATGTATAGTGGAGTATGTAATATAAAGCAAAGAGAAAAGCAGATGGATTTCAACTCTATGTAAAGCATGAAATCAAGTGAAGCAGAGGTTTGTGTGCCTCTATAAAGGATCTACACCTACTGGCTTGCATCTGTGTGTGGGGGCGTGTGCGTGTCTGTGCGTGCGTGCGTGTGCGTGTGTGTGTGTGCATCATTTATTCTCTATTCTCTTGCAATCAGAGATTCATTGATGTTAGTCTCCTCAGTTGAATGAAGAAAATTACCTGGTTCACCATTTTCTCTGGTGTCATCTTTTAGCCTTGGCAAACCTCCGCACCTGACCGCCTCTGCCAAGGGGAGAGGACAGAAGGAACGGACTACATCTTAGACGTTGCAGAATGAATGCAAAGAAAAGATTTTGCAGCTTTGGAGGAGGACCAAAAAATAATCTAGCATGAAGCAAGCTAAACATATCAAGGTTACTTCTGTTTTTTGTTGCTAGTTTAAAAGTAAATATTTTTGAAGCATAGTAATTAAGTTGAGCTTTCATTTAGCTACTAAATATTTACTCAAACAAGAAACAAGGTGAATCCATGGAGGCTTTTAATAGCTTGTTGTAATTTTGTAAGCCTTACAGAATGGATTAGTTACAGAGAAGAAATTTATAATCTACTTGCCACTAAGATGACAGCTATCAAATAATCTCAATCATTATTTCTGAGAGTAAATTCTTGTGTAGAAGATCAATTTAGGTGGTTCAAAGACTGCTGTTGCTTTGAAAGTAAAATTACATCAGCCTTGGCAACTTTTGGCCCCTTCTGGACAAGACTACAAATGACTAAAAGACTAAAAATTGTCTAATTGCTCCTTTGATATCTAGGCTAATCTTGTAAGATGCTGATTCAATAACTAAAATGTTACAACATGTGTTTTTAGCTGTTAGAAACTGTGACTTACTGTGACTGAGTAACCAAGGCCCTCTTACTCTCTCTGTAAATTAGAAACACTCAAAGGAAAAAGAAAATGTTGTGCTTTGACATGTTTAAAGCAAAAAGTAAATAAAAAGAAAAACTTTCAACACAGAATGTGCATGACAAAGCAATCAGCCCAACACTTTACTGTTTCAAGGCACGCTACCAAAAATGTCACTATAATTCAGTATGACAACTGTCAGTTCAGTTTATTAATGAACTGAATTACTTGAGATAATTGTATTTTTTGGTGTTTTTTTTTTTTCTCGATGAGAAAAATGCGCAGCAATTAAAACGGCCACATATCATATCCAAGCTTCATTTTGGTATGGAAATCTGTCAGCTAACGCTTAATAGGCTCAGAGTGCACTGTATGTAAATGTACTAAAATCCTGATCACTCACTTTGCTAAGATTAAATGAATGATGAGGACATGAAACAACAGTTGGTTTGTTGTACCACATGGATGCCTTCATGGACTCAGTTGTCCTACAAGCTTACAGCAGTTTTCTTTAAATTACACTGCTTACAGACTAAAAACATCATAAAACTTCTGGAGTCTTGATAGAGATAAGCCTAGTTGAATGAACTTTTTTACATCTAGGAAGCAGTCTTTCATCTTCCCAGAACTTCTCAAAACTAAAGAAGCACAAATATGTTTTCATTATTTTTTGAAAACATAATGTGCTTTCTGATAACCTACCGTACTGTAGCCATACTTGCCACTATTAAGCAGACTAACATCTCTGTACAAACACTTTTTCAAACAATTAATGCCAGATTCACCAGAAACCAAAGAGCCATCAGGTGTTTTTTGTTTCCAGTGTAACAAAAACACCTGCTTTTTGCTTCAGTGTATTCATGCCAGAGGTATGAACACACTGAAGCAATCAGTCTCCATAGAAATAGTGAAGGAGGAGCAGGGGGGAGCAGAGGAGTTTAGTTTTGAGAGTGTCACTTACAGGCTTTGATGATGATAAGGGCTGCTGCTGGTTGTAAACAACCTCAGAGAGAATTGGGCACTCTGGAGGAATCAAGTTGTGCTCTCTTATATCTCTTTTGCTCTGACTAATTTCCTCCTCCTCTTTCATGCATAGTGTGCCCCAGACAACTTGAGCCTGAATTTCTATCCGCTTTCTCCTCAATTCTTGCCCCAAAATACACATGAACACACAGCAATCACCTCTGCACAGCTGTAGGTCTCTGACTGGCCTTGTGTTGATTTGTGTGGATTGCGGTAACCATAGTGACGCTCAGGCAAAGAGAGAGGTTAAAAGAACATGTATATTGGGCAAGAAGCACAAAAGGATGAGATAGCGCCCTAAAAAGGAAAAGATGTGAGGCTGATCTAGAGCAAGACAACCAGAAGTGATAAATTAAGAAAATCTTTGCTGTGATGTGAGCGCAAAGTGAGACAAATGTGCATATGTGTGTGTGTGTGTGAGAGAGAGAAAATGACAACTGAGGGAGTTACAATGTATTAATGGTGGTGAAAGATGAGACAGAATAACTGACAGGGAGAAAAGAGAGCATGTTTTGTTAAAAACCTAGCTAAAAGGAGCATCAGAAGTCCTTAGAGAGCAAAAACCAGACATCAGGGCTTTTGGCTGAGGCGCTGAAAAAGATCTTAGAGTTTATGTTTGTGTTGTGGCGTTTCCCTGTGTGCATGACAAAGTGGGTGAATCAAGGTCTGGGTTTTTGTTTAAGGCCCTTACTGCAAATAACAATTTTAACTGACGTTTTTTCTTTTCGAAAAAAATATATCCATATTCAGATGTTAACGTCAACATCAGTCAATATACCAAAGGAATCACTGGTGAACAAATAGAATCGTTCTTTTAGAGTCTTTTTTAATGATTTTATTATTTTTTTGGCTCTACAGGCTTTTATTTGAGGGAAGGAGGTTATGAGAGAGAGGGAGAAGATTTTCGATAAATGTCAACAGGCCAGGTGTCAACATCTCCCAGATTCTATCAAATTTGTATTGAAACACTGTTAGTGGTGGTGCTGTAGCTAACAGGAAGAGAGGCCCCTATATCATATAATATTTAAGACCCCTCATCAACTTGGGACAGCCCTGCATGTCGAGGTAGAGCCTTTGCAATGCACACCTCTCCTTGATTCGAGAGGCAACCAGGGAGATTTATTTCATATGGTACTAGTAGGGGCAAGGCTTTACTCTTTCATGACTGTTCAGTTTTTAATAAGCGCCACAGGAGCTATTTGTTTTTATAGGCCGGACTTTGTGGAACCGATCTCCGCTCTTCATTGTCATCCAGCTGGCTCTGTAGCACCCATTCATGTGCTTTTCAGGTCCACAACACAGACGTACACTGAGCTGATCTATGAAGTAGAGAAAACAAGAGTATGCTGCATGACTCTGGGACAGGTAGGACAGCTTCTCCATCGGACCACTAACCCATCAGCCCATCGGGGAAATCCCCGGTAGTCCCATATGCAAGTCCGACCCTGGTGAGATGCTTCCCTAATAACAAATCCTGGATCACCAGGGACATGATGAGGAGGGAGTGAGAGAGGGAATTATAGAGGAACATACAAAAGCAGCTGAAAGTACAAATTAGAAACAGCATTGAAAAGTACAAAAGAGAGAAGCTGGAGAGGAACTGCAGAGGAACAATATCAGAGAGGTGCATTCAAGGATGAAGAAGGTCATGTGCTTCAAGCAAAAGGAGGACTAGATAGATGGAAGTCTGGACGAGGCTGAGCACATCCAGTTCAAGAACAAGCTCAGCATCGTCCTCTCCTGACCCCAGCCAGACAGACATCCCACCTCTGTGCTTTGCTCATTGCCGTGGAGTTGAAGACACGGTCATACAACCGCCTCAACAAACGTGCAGTCATCTGGAAAAGCAGGTGGAACAGTGAGGGTCATATTCTTTGATTTCTCCAACGCATTTAATACAGTTCAGCCTGATTTGTTTTGAAAAAAAACAAACAACGGAGATAATTGGCTTCAGGAGAAACAGGTTTAGATCAAACACTATTTCAATAATTGGAAAATGATGGTGAGGAATATGAGCACTTTAGTGTTCACCTAGACTGAACCGGAGACACGACAGTGAACCCATCTACAAGACACAGACCTTGCTTTTCTTTTTTCGCTCTTTGGTTTGTTGTTTTGTATTATTTCTTTCTTTGAATTGCCTTGTTGCTGAAAATGTGCTATAAATAAAATGACCTTACCTTACCTTACCTTACATCAGATCTCTTCTTTCCACAGCTGTTAGCATTTACAAGAACTCCTTGAAGAAACTTGAATAATATGAGTTACACCATTTAATTTCCATGTGGTATAAATAAAGTATTTTTAAGCAGGAATTTTTAAATTCAAACTATTTTTCTCATTTTGTTTGTTTTTATAATACCTCTGGTTGTTTTTGTTTTTTTTTAACCACCTTAATAGATCTTAATAAGATATTCATCTGATGGTAGAATGTGCTTTTGAGATCAGGCAGCCACACAACAATAACTCTTTGTGAGCAGGGCTGTAGGGGTGCTTATGAATCTACGTGACTGAATTATGGTTTTGCTGTAATGCATTCCTTCTGCATTGTGGACAATACGATCCCTTCATATGGTATGTATTTTGGTAATATTAAAAAGTATTCCTTATCATGGATAACATTTTATTCCTACAGTTTTCGGGATGTAGTGACAATTTAAATAAATTGTCATAGGCAGAAAGTCAAAGCCCCTGGGTGTTCATAATAAGAACAAGGAGTCACTGCAGAGGTAAAGAGATTACATTGCTAGCTTAAAGTTCAGAAGCAGTTCTTTTTCATCAAGGACTCTTATGGGAAACTGTGAACCGTTGTCTGTACTCATCGACTTCCTTAAGAAGTTTTGATTTGTATGAACAGCTGAGCACGGTTTGCTAGGAGATCAATGTCCATTAGTGCATGCTCAGCTGTCAGCTGTCAGCTTGTTTTCTCAGCGTCTCCTGCAGTGTTGATGTTGATTTGTTTTGCCTGTGACTTCTCAGCAGTCTTCCATCTCTTTTTGAGCACCATCTCCCTGTATTTTTGTCCATGTCAGAGTCTGGGTCACTGTGACCGCTTTGCTTCTCTCGTCAGCGATGTCAGTGTACACAGTCCGACTATACTGGCTGGCTGACTAGGCATGTCTGTTTGATGCTAGATTTCTGGGCATTGCTCCAGGCAGTTAAGTTGTCACAAATGTCACTGTCACTGTCATTTGGTCATTTCTAGTGACTCTAATCCCTCAGCACTGTTCAAGTCTCATAGAAGATGCTGACTTCAGTCACTTCATGTCTTTATTAATTTCTTAGTATTTTTTTTTTCTTTTTAATCTGAAGACTCACTCTTTTCATCATTGATCAGCTAATACTAGCCACTGAATGAAGCAAAAAAACAAATTTACAAAACAAAACAAACTTTTGTCATGACTGTGCATCTACTACAGAGAAAGTCTTATCCAATGGTTGCTTGTCAAATAAAATATGTGGCTAAAGTTTTGTTAAAACCTTCTCATTTTTGTCTAATGAAACAGTACTTCATTCTTCTCCAACTTATTATGTGTTGCTTCTCAGCAAATTATGAAACCAACTGGATAAAAATGCAGAACCTAATATGAAAATGACAATTATAAGCTGACAAGGTTTTTTAAAATCAAACAAAATCCATCAATTTTACCTATTCCTCAGAATACACTGTAGACATGGGATAAATTATTAATTCTTTCTTGACAAATTCTCAATTAAAAGCAAATGAAGAAAAAATATATATTAATCTTGACTGCACTCCCTTAAATTAAAAGAGAAAAGTTTTCAGGAGAGTAGAAAAACTACTTTTTCTGGTAATTTCTTGTTTCATTTGACCTGAGTGACTAGAGTTTTCTATTTTCACGGTCTATGAATCACATAATTTTTATCTTTCCCTCAAGTAATACATATATATATATATATATATATATATATATATATATATATATATATATATATATATATATATGTGTGTGTGTGTGTGTGTATGTATTTTGTATTTTGTGTGTTACAACTGTAAATATACCTTGTTTGTGAAGATTAATGTGAAAAGTCTCAGGCTCCAGTGCAGCTGCTGATTAACTACATTTTCTTTGCGCCCACACTCCTTGCTCCTCCGCCTCCTGTGGTTCACATCCTTGTTTGCAGGTTGATTTATAAGGCAATCCCTCTGTAAATCAATTCATGTTCACATTTCAAACATAGTCTTAGCCACCTGTCAGTCAGTCAGACGGCTAAAACCGCTTCGGTTTCCAGGAGAGACGCAGCCAATCAAATGGTGTTAATCCCAAATGATTAATATATTGTGGGATTGAAACTTAATTCCCCCTACCAATTTTCACAAATGCAATTCGGTATTGGTGTGAAATGGTAATATGCAGATTCACAGCAGGAGAAAACACAGAGAGGAGAAAAAAAAGTGACTTTGGTTTGTTTTGTTCTTTCCGAATAATGTGTTGATTGAGTTTGAACACTCTAATTAAGTTCAGCCAGATTAATGCAGCTCTCTCCTTTTCCTAATTAAACTGACATCTGTGTACTCGAGAAAACATATTTTTCCTCTAATGGTGAAGCCCTTTCCAACAGCTCGCTAATGGATGACGCAGCGACCTGCAAGTGGATGAATTTAGATGGACCGTCTCTTCTTTGTACTTCTATTTGCAAGCAGTAAACAGGGCCTGCCTGAGGATTATTGGTCTGATTACAGCCTGATTGAGACGAGGCCTGCCAGTTTGTATACAATCAGCACTGCAGTGGACACAATAATACAAAACCTTTCTACCAATTTGTTAACCCTATTCCATTGCCATAGTGACTAAGGACATAAACAAGTGAGGTTGTTTCATATTGTTCAGGAATAATTTGTGTGATTACAGAAAAAGGAAAGCTCAGAAAAAGTAAACATCAATTCAGGAACTAAAAGGCATTATATAGTACTTATCACTGTGTCAGAGCAATTAGATTATCGGGTCAAATGAATTAATTCACACTTAGAACGTCAATTTCTGTGCCCATTTTATCCTTTGAAGACAGTAAATGCTGTTATTTGGCCAGTAGAACAATTTCTGGTTTTAGTTAGGCTCTGTTGCTTAGTCTCAGTTCATCAGATGCAACAATCAGAAACTGTAGATGCATGTAAGTGTTGCAGAGAAGTTACATTTTAATGTTCACAATTCCATCTGGTTTATAATCTTATTACAAAAAACCCCACAAACACATAAATAAACAAAAAAGCTTTTAAACCTAAACAAATTTTCAGCACAATATAAGAAGCAGAAAGAATTTCAAGATTCAGAATTTGTAAAAAAAAAAAAAAAAAAAGCAAACACATCAAAAAATACTAATATTCGTTAAATACTACAGTTAAACACAATATTCACTCACTACTGGTTGACTGCAAAAAAATGTGCGAGCAGAAAGAAGCAACATTTTTCCAACTTAGACATAAATTATCTTAAAAATTAGCAGTGAACAAACATTTAGATTACATTACATGGAATAAAACTCCAAGAATTCTCAACTTAAGAGGTTCTCATGCAGATCTAAAAAGAATTTGGTCTAAAATGAAATAATTCTGAACCATAAATCTTAACCTAAATTAAAGTGAGAAAAGAAGATGAAAGAAAAGGAAATCAAAAGTCCAGGGCTATCTTTGTGACCACCGGTAGATCAGAGTACTTCACTTGAGGTTGGTGAGTTCATTAACACAAGCTTAGCAGAAGCATTGAAATCCGGGGCAGACTATTTATGATGGAGTTTATTGACCAATCAGAAGCAGACTTGAGGAAAATGTGCCATTTGATTCTCAATCACAGACAAGTATATTTGGGGATTTTTCTGTCTGTGTCTTGTAAAGAAAATTTTCTTTGGACATTAGAACGCACTATTACCTCCATAAATACTAAAAGCAACACAAATAAATCACTTCAGCCATTGAAAATTGGTTGAAATTATCATGGCAGATAATTTCAGATTCAATTGTCACTTAATTGAAAAAACAAAAACTTTAAACACTACTAATATCAGACTATTAGTTGATGTAATGAGTTAATGTGTTTTATTTATATTACCGGTAGTTCTTATTTTATGCATTTTGGTTTTAACACTACATAGAAACTGATGTGCTCCATGTTTTGCTTCTCTGGAACATATTTTACTGCTCTACATGTTAATGTATACTCTTTTTAAGAACAGTGCTGTTTTAAAGGTGCTATCATCTGCTTTTATTTTTGAAAGGTTTCTTGCAAGATCATAATAGTGAGCACCTTTACGAAATAAATCAATTAGTAACTAAAAAACGGTTTCTGTCTTTTCTGTGGGGAGGTATAAACAGCATTAATGCAAACAGTGGTAATCATCAATAAATATTTGAATTACTTCAAAGCTTTTTTCTGGCTTTCTAAGTTAAAACAGTTATAATTTTCTAAATTAATTAAGGTTTTACCTGGCTACGCATCTGTTATAGAGTGCTCGACTTGGACGGGGATTTTCTTGAACTAGTTGTGCAGCTTAAAGCTCACCTCAGGGGCTTGCAGGCTTTGTTTCAATGTTAGAGGAGAAGAAGAAGTTGGTGTGCTGGATCTAAATGGAAGAGAATCAAGGGTATCAAAGAAACAATAAATAAGCAATGTTTTCAAAGTGAAATGCCACCATTTCCTGAAATACAACAAAAAAAAGCATCTGTATGTGATTTAAGACAATATACCTAAGTATGTGCTTTTCAGAGCATCTGTGTGGGCGTGTTCGAACCTTTCCAAGCAGATTCTTTAAACAAATGTACTCTCAAGTCTCGACTGCCGGAAAGGATGATGACTGTAATCAAGCCGTTGCCGTTCCATCAGTGGGGCTCTAAAGCAGCACTGACATTTCCAAAGGTGTGCGCTAGAAGGAATATTAAAACTCTGTGTCACGCCAACTCTTTTAATGGCTTGCCTTTGTGCCTTAAAAGCTGCTTGACATTTTCTGCTAGAGGTCCTGAGAGATTTAGTGCAGCTTTTAAAGTTTTTTTTTTTTTTTTTTTTTTAAGTTTAATTCATTGTTTTGTATTTTTCTCAGCTCTGTGTAATTTATTCCTTGAAAGTTTTTGCTACAGTTGGGCAGATGTTGTGAAATGAACGCCTTCTGAGTCGGACAAATGTGTAATTTTTTTGTACTGAAGATAATGAAGTGAGAAGAATTGAGGATAGGAAGATTATTTTTCTAATGCTGTTTTCTTCTAATGAGGTATGTGCTAAAATTTAATAGGTACAATAGAAATGCCAGCTGTACCCGACCCTGACCAGAATAAATCAGAGGTAGCTGCTCTGTCTCTTGTCAAATTAAAAATCTCATGGTAATTTCAGTTGATAGAACATCTGGTCACTCTTTGCTCCTCATTAAAGTTTTTCTTTCTTTTCTTTGTAGAGTAGCTGTTGTCCTCCTCTGTCCTTACTCCTTTTTCTCGCTCGCTAAGGATCATCCAGGCACCAGAGACATGCTCAGAATCGATTGTCTGATTAATAGTGGAGACAAACACAATTAAAAATTGATTTGTGGCTCATTATTGACCAAATGTAAATAATTAACCAAGGTCTCATTGTCTGCATGCAGGAGTCTGTTTTTGTGTGCAGCTATGGGATTCTGGGGTTAAGAAGTTTTTCTTCATTCACATTTTTTCTATAGGCCAATGTTGATAACTGTGGAATCGACAGCACAAATACACACATCTGCACACAAAATAATGTGAATCTTTTGTTCAGAGCCACATCCATTATCCTTCCAAACAGCTGGGCACAATGGCGATGGAGGGTGGGGTGGCGGCTAATAGATGGGGTAAAAGGTGTGCCATGTTTTTGGAGAGGTAAACCAAAAAAAAAAAAACAACATAACCAGATGATTTCATGATGATGATTGTATTAATGGAATACAATCATCATTTCTTTAATACAATCGTTAAAGGAATGATTGTATTATCCCTTTAATGATTGCATAAAGGCGCTTTGCCTTTATGGGCTTTGCTGTCATAAAGGCAAAGCGCATTAATGACAGATACTTGCAGCCCATTATAAAGAATGCAAATCGCAAGAATGCATAAATACAAAGGTCTATTTAACCTTTATTTACCAATGATTTACCATCACTGAGGTTGAGAATCTCTTTTTGAATGAATGATTAAATGGTAGTTCAAAACAACATGAATGCCTTGAACATTTTCACATAGCACAGTTAAGTGCTGTGTTGTAGGGATATTTTTATTTGTTAGATGAGGACTGATGAAGCACCAGTGTTGAAACATACAAACAGCAGATTGCATTAAAATGAGAACACGTAAGGTACGCAATGAAAGAAAATATACTGATGCACACTAACGGAGTGAAAAGAAATTCATGAGTGAAACTCAATTAAGATCCCTCTGAGAAGTGTTGCAATGGACTGAAAGATACCGAATCCAGCTGCTGTCTAAATTCTGGCATCTGTGTTGGAGCCAGTTAGCAGATGGCTGATGGAGTCTTCAGCCACATTTCGGACAACCAGGAAGACGTGGAGGAGGGAAGCAGACGTGCTGTAAACAGATTCAAAGGTAAAATGACAGAACAGGGAGGCATGTGTGAGAACAGGGACCGGGCGCTGGTAGTTGGAAAAGCCTGGAAAAGAACATCACTGGAGAGCAGCTGTGTAACTACATGGAAATGATGTGAGTTTGACAGTTTGAGTAAACCCGAGTTAAAGCAACCCTGGGAATGATTTACTGTTTTGATTATTTACCGGTGCACAATAAAAAGGGCAATATTATTTCTTCAACCTAAAGGCTTGCTGTCAGACATTTTGACCAAACAAATACACAAAATATTAGCTTGGTGGGGTTTCCTTTAACTGTGCAAACAACATGACACAATGTTACTGATCTCTTCCACAGAGTGAGATAAGAAATTAAAAGATGGCAATTTTTATGTTGATTAATAATATCGATATGACTGGGTTCCTTAATCACTTTATGTGACACTAGACAACAAGTTTGCTATAGGGGACCTGTGTTCTTGCAGCAACATGGCTTCCTGTCTTGGGTGTATCTGAAATCTTACTAGGCACCTCCATCTCCTGCAGCCACATCAGAATAATGTGGGCATAGACAATGGATAACTGGATAAAATCATTAATTAACTCAAATATTGCTGAAATATTAGAGATAAAATATATATAAAAAAAATTATTAATCTGAAATTGTAAAATGTAAATTTAGCTTGATGATGACGCTTTCTCCAAGAAAGCATCATCCTGTAGCTTATTTACTGAGCAAAAATCACGGTTCACTGACCATACTGCAATATTGTGATAGCAGGATTTGTTTTGTATGCACAAAATGGGAATACTAATTTGTGCTCATTATGCTGAGGATGTTTTTGACAAAAAATGTGCTGAACTCTTTAAACTGCTTGACGAAAGACAGTCAAATTTAGGACTTTCATTAACACACTGGAAACCAAATTATATATTATTTTTATTGGAACTTTAGTCATCCAGAAAAAAAAAGAAGTTTTTTTCTTGCTTATTTAGGAGACCAAATGTTATTGTACTATGCTTGATTCTACTAAAATTGTCCAGGTTATTTAGTTGACCATCAGTAAAGTTAGCAGATATAGTGTAGATTCAGCTTTACACAGTAAGGAAGAACAAATGTAGTACAAAAACCCATATCCTCATCAGAGACCAAAGGCAGTTTTACTGCTTTTTTTTTTTTTTTTTGAAAAAAAGCAGTAAAATGAGGTTGATGAGAAAAATTCCTAACACAATGGATTTGTGAATCCAAACAAGATGCATGTATAACAAGAATGGAGGTAAGAAAAAATGGGAGATGGATACAGCGGGTAAAGTGTGCATGACTCTCTCTATATATTTATCCTGTCTTGTGATTGTGAGCCACCAAATCAGCCTCTTCAGGATAGCAAGCTGTTCAGATTCACACCTAAAGTCACATTTCACAGATTCTACTTTATATTCATTGTCTGACACAAAGTTTTTGAAGGGGGGATTTATAAAGCTTTGTTTCTGTAACTGTTTTTTCATCGAAACCTTTGATATTTATAAGATACTGTGATTTAATTTACGGGATTTGCTAACTGCGTCAGTTTTTCTCTAGTGCAGAATAAACATTTCTAGCCTATCGGTTGGGCACTGAGCTAAGTATAGAGGAATCTTATGTTTAGACACATAAATTATATTTTAAAGCTGCAAGCCTTTCGTTTTACGTGATTGTGATTACATTAACACAATCAAATGTCTTCTCTAGTATCACAGCAGTATTACAATAATAATATGTGTCAGACAAGCTTTACAATCAACAGTAACCCTGTACAGATTTTTGAATATTTGGCAATGAAAATCATTCTTATCTGGCAACATGGACACTTATTTTGCTTTAAGCAATGCATACTGAATTAACTGGCAGACAACCAGCACTGCAAACTCGAACAAAGCAAAAAACCCAAGGCAGCATTAGAAACCAGAGTGCTTGCTGCCAGCTCAATGCAGTCTGTCTAGACATGGAGACGGCTTCTTGGAAGCTTTCCTACTTTTAACGGTGCTGCTCTCAGATCTGCACAGTGCTCTCAATACATAAAAGCAGGAAAATATGAAAAAAATCTAAGCAAATTACAGATGGTAATTTAGTTTAAACATTTTGATAGACAATGAAAGAGTCTCTATTAGGACCTACAATATGTGGAAACTCAATGAATGCACCATTCCAGACCTTAAATGCCCAAACTTTCCAACAAGTTAACTTTACTGTGTTGATTTCAATACACTTGTCTTCAATTGTACTATTTTGCAACAGAACGGGAATACTATGACACAAGATTGACTGAAATCCTCTGACTTTTGTGGAGTTCTGGCAAAAAGCAGTTCAGAATGTGATCAAACTTATTCCAAGTTTTAAAGAGATATTTGGATTCCTCGAAGTGACGTTTTCCTATTTGTTACCACAATGATCCAGTACTTACATATAGTAGCTCTCTTGCAATAAACAACGGGTAAAACCATTGAGGACAGTGTTCACCAATTTTCACGGGTGCTAACCCACCACACTGAACTCCAGTTAAAATAATATCTTGTTGAACATTGTTGGACAATGTCTCCTACCACATCCAGAGAACTGCTGCTGACCTACAGAGGTGGACAAACAAGCTTTATAACAGATCCTATGTATGTATGACTTTTTTTGAGAAAAATTAGAAAAACTGTTATTTGACAGTTTATCTCATGTCATTTGCAATTGTTTTGAGATTTGCTTGCAGTTATTTGTACATCCTTGTTTGCATTTAAAAAAATAATTTGCTGTCTTGTTTTATGCACAAACATTTCCCCCTTTAAATTAACCTATTGATTTGCAAATTTACTTAAATCAAAGCATGCTATTTTTAATAATTGGTTAGTGTTTTATTTCTTATGTTACAAATTCATCCTTACTGTATACTCTCTTATTCTTATTTTCATTTATTTACCTTTGTGTTAAAATACATGCTTTCAGATATTGTTAGATTGCTTCTGCTACACAAGAAGTTCCCCACTTTTCCTATTGCTTCTCAGCAAGAATATTCTGACTTGGAAAACCTTGTGTGTTTCAGTATTAGTCTGTGGAGTTTTGGTGGAGAACTTCAGTGGCCCTGTGTTATAAGCGTTTCCCTGACTGTTTGCCTCTGAAATCTCTTAACAAACATTTCCAACATAAACCCACAAATAGAAGGCCTCTCCGAACTGCCTGCAGCCATTCAGAAATCACAAGTGGAGATGACGTTGTCCAGCACAGTTGGACATTGCAACATCTGCCCTTTCACAAAACAAGTGGAGAGATCAAAAAGTCACCTTAATCTTGCATTTAAGTGTTTGGTGTAGGCGCTTTGTGTTGGCCTGTGATTTACTGGCAACCTTTGCAGTCTGATTTCTGCCCAAGTGGACATACTGAGAGCTGGAGAAAAGCACCGGCCTCACCAAATTAGGGATTTAAACAGTATGGAAAAAAAATCACTTAATGAAGGAGAACTGAGGGTGTAATTCCTAACAACTAATATTATTCTTTTCACTTTGTATCGTGGATTCAATGGTTATTTGTTCAAGTAATGTTCTTTAATGCTCCCAAACTGAATCCTTTGTTATATATTGTCATCTTGTGTACATTCATTTAAAGTTTTATCGCAGCAACGCTCATGACTAATCAATTTCCACCCTGGCAAGCCCAAATCTGTTGTTTGATGCAAATGCCCCAGTCAAATGTTGGTTAGAAAACTGGTTTATTTTCTAAACGAGCCAGTTTAGAAAACAAACCAGTTGACTTGATCACAGAAAAAGCCCAGGAATCTTCAAGGGTTGGATAATCTGGTGGAACTGAAGAAGTGTTTCATTGTGTTCCTTGGTGATTGTCATATAAACAATCTAAAAAAGCAAAGAAACTTTTACATGAACACTTGAGAACACTGACTTTGATGTCTTTAAATAATTTTGCAACTGATTTGTTGGCATGATTATCGTCATTGTTCATTCAGAAAACCCATTTGTGCCCAGAGATGACATCTCCAGACATGGCTACTTTTTTTTCCTATGACGCTCTTTTCTCATACTGTCATCTTGTTTGTGAAGGGCACCAGTCCCTCCTCCAACAAAACTCCCAAACAGCAACCTCATTTGTCGCAGTTGGCAAAGTTTTCTTAAGCTTCTCAGATTTTCATTCAAATGAAACAATGGTCATCATAGCCAAAGGTTTTAATTTTAGTTTACTCAGACAACTGGACAAACCTGAAATAAAGAACATGCGTGCATCTGTAAGTTGTAATCTGTCTTTCTATGTTGCATTCAGAGTAACCGATTCTTTCCTCCCTGAGGGGCCTTTACGTGAATTTTGCTACAGGAATGTTTTCACTATGGATAATGATACCCTCGAAGTATCTTCAATCAGAATTCAATCAATCCAGTATTTTTCAGTTAGATTTGTTCCGGGGGTGATTTCACACCGAAGCATCTTCTTCAGTGTATCTCTCCTTCCTGAAATGTAAGATGGCTAGTTTTTTTTTTTTTTTTTGTGGTTTCTAAAGAACTTTTTCTCACATTATTAGACTCAAAAGAATCCTTTTGATGATCCTAACTGGCATAATGCAGATATTATTGAGAGAAAGTGAGAGAAATGTATGTTTGTTAGTTTTTTTTTACATTACATTTAGTACCGGTTTTGGAATATTCAGATACTAAAAAAAATATTTTGCTTTAACTTAATTCATAACTTGACAATTCTTAACAATTTATATCATAACTTAACAATTCTTTTTTTGTCAGGTTCCTATTAATTTACACTAATACTTTTTCTTGACAGCCCCAAAATGCTCTGTGGTGTCACAATGTAAGGTTGCAACTTTAGAGCCAAACTCATCCTAATTCTGAACACGTGGGAACTTTCTCAATGGGGAGTTACGCTGCTACTGTGATCTTGTCAGGTTTAAAGAGAACCATCCTTGTGAAGCACTAAAATACTATTGATCCCAAATCAATGTCTCTCGCCACCCAATTGATTTCACTTCTTTCTGAAACTCTCTACTGCGCTAATTTTATTATTTTAACTTAGCTTTACATTCAACTCAAAAATCTAATTCTAGGGAACCTCGGAACTAAATATTTGCGGGAAAAGTCCAGGATAAGTTAGCTGATATCCTTTGATTTTTCTACACATCCTCTAAAGAAATCCAGACTTCATCCATCTATCTCTCTTCACTGTCGCCTCTGACATTTTCCACAACTAAGCACCCCACCTCCTCACAATTACACATCATTGTGTTGTCAATGCCTCCATTGCCCTATTTGGTTCAAATGGAGGAGAGGGTTTGACAGTTTGTCAGGCCAGAGAAGATAAGATGGCCATTTAGCAGACAGTTGCTCGCCTATCTTCTGTGTAGATTTAATTATACTGTTAGCTGCCCTCCCAGGGAAAGCTTTGAAGTCACTTATGTCAGGAGAGCAGAGAGACTAATGTGATCTGCTTTAGTGTTGGAGCTTGAGGAAGAATTTTCATGCAGTACAGGGTTGTAGCTTTGCTCTTGAAATGAATATGGGATGTTCTGTGACTGTGCTATTGTGCAGAAATAACTTAGATCTTGATATAATATGAATGCACCACATTACAAGCCCTGTCAGAGGCAGCTGCGAGTGAGACCACTTCAGAGGGTGTATGCAAACGTCCCATCAGGACAGTGGAGTCTGTAAAACAGAAGCTACGGATATAGCTGGAGGCAAAAGAAAAGACACACTCGTAAAATTTCATGATACAATGTAGAGCAGGTGGGAGTGTCCTGTAATAAGCCGGGAGACTTTTCTTCAAAACCAAGAATTCATGAAGACATCCAGCTCAGAGAATAAGTCTATGAGTCAATAAGTTAATACAAATGTTGAAGGAATTTTATTGGAAGGATTAGCGCTTGTACTCTTTGGTGTAGCAACTTTTTTTTAATTACAAGTGAGAGAAGAAATACAAACGTTGTGCACTAATTTACATATCCATGTATAAGACTACAGTAAAGGTTGCTATTATAAGCTGGTAGAGTTGCTTTGGACATAAAGTTAATTTTAAAATTTAATTATTCCCTCTTTCAACAGCAGAGATGTTCTTTGTACACTGTGGCTTCCTATCAGTTTTCTCTTATTAGTCTTTCCTCTCTCCTCCCTTGTATCTGTTGTTTCATTAAACCCTATCTATTGTTGGATTTGCTCTTTTGGGGCTTCGTCCTTTTTCTTCCTCTATCAGTTGTTGGCCAGGTGGCGAGTCTCTGAAAGCTGTCTGATTTATAGCAGTGTAAACCGCCATGCTAGACAGGAGTCCTCCTTTCAATATTCAGTATGCGTGCAGGCGTGGGTGGGAGTGTGTGTGTGTGTGTGTGCGTGGCATTGTATTTGCCATTGTAAGGACCATTTTCCTAACACATAGGCTACTATGTAGGGATGTTCTGGTAATGGTTAGGTTTAGGGTCAAGGTCAGGGTTAGAGTATTGAATTGAGTAAAAAAGGAATGGAAGTCAATGCAAAGTCGTCGTGAAGATAGAAGTGGTGGGCATGTGTGAGTGTGTGTGTACGTTTGTGAAATAAAATTGTGTTTTAGTACCCAAAAAAGCACAAAGATGACCAAAAAGATGGCTGTTTGTGTTATCAATAATGAATTAATGTTGTTGTTTTCCGGAATGCTCCCTGTTTAAAGTCTGATAAAAATGTTTTCTTAGTTTCATTCATTAGCTTTTTTTTCCACATATTACAATTTAGACTTTAAGCTTTAGATTGGAAAATTAGTCCCTCCATTGGTTTTGAACAGGCAAAGCTTATTTTGCTCAACATACGTAAATCAGTATCTTGAGCAATCATTATAAAAACATCATGTGAACAAAAACATCTGGAACCAAGGCTTAGATAGAAGCCTTGAATTCAAGGCAACTGTCCTTGGCTACTACACAAGGCTTAGATAGTAGCCTTAAATTCAAGGCTAAGCCTTGGATCCAAGAGCTTCCTGTCACAACTTTGCGCACAACTTTTATGAAAATGACAAATGAAGACAAGGTGCAATAGGAAATTAACCCTTAAAGGGGCAGTGTTATGTAAAAAGTTACTTTTTCTGAACTTTATATCACATTACAATATTATTTCCTCATCAAAAACATACCCGGAGTGTTGCTTTTATCCTTTCAGGCATGTTTGAGAAATCCTTGAATCTCCCCTGATAGACAGTCAGAGATGCCTAAACGCTTGCTCTCACAAAAGCTCCTCCTTGGCACGCCCCCCTCCCACCCTGACCCCCACCTGCACCTCCTCTACTCAACTAGACCAGAGTAGAGGCAGCAGCAAGTACCAGGTGGAACAATGAGTCTTTTGAGCTCATCAAGGGAACTACTTCTCAGTGCAATGCTGACAAGAATGGTTGTAAACGCCATAATGGAGGTGCGTTTTTGTGATGACATGCTGAAGGCGGAGTGTTAGAAAGAGCAGAAACTTCTTAAAGAGGCAGAGGCCAATTTCAAGACATCAAACTGCAAAGTCAAATTTCTTTCTAGTTATGTTTGTTTTTATAACAATTGATAACAACTGAAGGTTACTTCAGTTAAAGTTAGAGTTACTTTAAGTTAAAGTTACATGACTGTAACTAAAGTTACAAAAGAAATATATTAATATTTAAGCCGAGCAGCTGAGGAGAGTTAGTTTCCAAATGCTGCTTTTCCAACTTTCTGTAAATGTATTCTTTGTTGCTTCTGTTTAATTCCAATGGCTGCAACTTGCCAATACCCTTTGTCCTATGCTAATAGAGATAGAGATGTTTTTGATACCAACACAGTACAGTGTAGCTTTCCTAAAAACTAAGATTTGATACTTATGACATCAGAGCAGGGGGATTTTTAATGCTCGAAAGACGACCAATATGATACACTGAAAATGTTTTCACTGTAAAAACAGAGTTTTTGTTCTCTACTTTTTGAGATGTGATTTAACTAGCTTTAACATTAATTAGCAATCATTATAAAAACATCATGTGTACTTGATGAGTATGTGTGGGAGAATGTGTAACAGCAGCAATTATTTGTAGTTTATTTCTAAAATTTGACGAGTATGCAAAATAATAATGTAAGACATAATAAGCTACAAGTGAACATGGCCTTCAGCATGTTCAAGTAAATTGATACAATATGTTATGGGAAAATGTTTTCTGTAAGTGAACAGCAGAATACAATGTTAAACAAATAGAAGGAGACTGTCAGGTACCCACAACAAATAATATAGCTAAACTAGGAGAAACAAGCTATGAAGAAAATAAGAATACAAACAGTAAAATAAATTAAACATATAAGTATTTGGAAGAGATAAAATATCACCATTCTACAATGTTTATTTTTAAATAAATAGAAAAGTAAAGATACTTACAGTACAGTGGCATAAAATATGCAGCAACTGGAATTAGCCATGAAGAAGGAACTTTGTGCTTACATAAACAAAAATTCTCTTTCTGCTTTTTATGAAAATGACAAATGCAAAGCTTTCAAAGCAATTAATTTCAATTTTATGAGAGTGCAGCTTGATGCACATGTTTGGGCTGAATGGACAAGACTTAAAAGCCTCATACCAAAAATATTTTGCAATGTGGTTATGGTTCTATTGCAAGCCTTTAATCTCATTCAAGGTCTGGCAACAAGTACATTAATAAGGTAAGGTTTAAAGTATAAGCTAACCTATGCAGCTTATAATATTTATTTTAGTTCATTAATTTTCAGATTAACGTGTAATATTGCGTGGAAAAAAAGTAAATGAATCAATTATAAGAAGAAGGAAAAGCCTTGAAACAAAAAGCCAAAACCTATGAAAATGAGATTGCATGTGTCTAACCAGTGTCAGACCAAAGTTGTACAGGGCCTTATGCTGAATTTCATTTGCGGCCCATTTCAAGATAAGACCACTATCCTCCAGCAACAACAGCATCAGAATCTCTTTTATATTGATCATGGTTTAGTGTCTCTGCATTCTGCATTCACTATAGATGATTTCAAAGTTATCTATTGAGTCAACAGTGAATTCTTTAAGGGGAGAAATTCAAGTTTGTGAAATGAGATTCTGTTGACAGATCATGAGCAATTTCAGGGATGCACTAAGCAACTCTTCAGATTTCTATCTGGTTTAAACAGATTAGATTTTCTTACAGGCTGATGGTATCCAGAAAAGGACAAAAGAGAAAAATGTGTGTCTACCAGCTCAAAACAACGTCAGTCTCATAAGTTTCATTGTGATTAATACTAATGTTATATAATGAGCCATTAACAGCTGCATCAGATCTTTACAGCTATTATATTTTTCAACCATTCCTGTGACATTTCAAGCATTTTGAGGCCCATGCTTAAGCCTTGGACCATCTCTGTCAACAGTGCAAGTAAATTCACTGAAAATAGCTCTTCTGATACCACAGTTAAGTATCCAGTCATCTTATTCGTTCTGAACATAAGCTCATACATGTGAGTGAAATGCAAGCTTATGTAGCTGATTAAAGTGGAAGTATATCTGTTCTGAAAAGTCTTCCTGCTGAAGCATGTACCGTAGTTATAGACAAGTCTTTAATGTTTCAGACGGTTTGATGTGATCATTAGTAGAACATCACAGACAGAAATTTTTGTCGTTACAAAGAATACAAGATATGTGTCTGGAGAACAAGGATACCGGAATAATGTCTTTGGATACTTACAGAGGATATGGCATAACCAAAATACACATATTATTCCAGGCACGATTACAAATAGTTAGTTTAAAAATATTTTAATTTTTCATATTTTATTATCTTCAGAATTTTATTCTTTAACAGTATTTATGCAATTTTTAGCAACCAATGATGGCACCATTATGACACTACAATGGTTCAATTTTCCTAAGAGGTGGACGTTTTTGCTTTGTGTTGATGTTTTAGAGCTTTTCTGTAAACTGCCTTTTTTCTTTTTGTTCTCGCTACAATTCCGCAGGCACAGATCACGGATCCTGGGGTAGGAATCTGCATGCACAAATTATGAGTCAAAACATGGTTCATAAACCAAGAGCAAAGATTTACTTTTAGTCTTTTTGCACCCCTTAGTTGACCATAGGGGGTCTCAGTAGGAGGTCATGCAGTGAAATAAAAGGAAGAAGGAGAGGGAGGAGAGTCTCACATTGTTTTTGATATCTGTGTGCACCAGGGATGTTTTAATTCTGTGACTACAAGTTACAGTATGTGACTTTTTGTCAGTTTTGTTTGGATCTACAACCATTTTTTACAGAACATATTCCGTGTGCATAATGTTCAATAACGGATATTTGCTTGTTTACACTGTTTATTGAAGTTCTTTCTATCCTCTTCTCTCTTGTGCTTCATATGACTTGTTGAAATAATAGCTTCCTTTCTCTTCAGCTAATTTGGGGGAAAGTTTTGCAGGGGGCTTTATTATTTTGGTAATTTCTTCCAGCCTCTTTTTTAGATTTTCCTGCACATCCAGAACATTGCATCATTTCCTGGGAGTCTTAGCAAGAGAATTTTGAACACAAATTGGGATGCAAGTGTTCCAGGTCTTGGCTGTACGTATATCTAACTGCCTGTCTTCCCTGAGCGTCTGCCTGCCTGTCAGCTGATTGGCCTCTTGTCTCCTCTCTGTTTCCAACATTTTCTTGCTGAAATATAAAGGCAGCAAAAAGGTGCTTGGTTGCTAAGGTAACCAATCTCCCAGTGATTTCAGGATCTTTGGAAAGTGTGTTCAAGAAGCCAGTTTGAAGTTGGGTTTTTTTATTATTATTATTATTAGAGAGAGAGAAACTAAAGTAAAATATTAGGTGGACAAGAATTTTAATAATGGAATTCCAATTATCCAAAAATTAATAGTGGATTTTCTGAAAACTAGAATTTTGCAACAAAATAAAACAATATTAAGTAGCAAAAGAGAAGGCTTAAATTATAAAATTCTGCTGTTAATTGTTCTTAACTTAAAGGTTTCTATGCTGTTCATTAACTAGCACTTTACTGATTAATGATTAAATACAGATTTTGTTTACCATTTAAAGATGTAAAGCTCACCAGTTGGATTCAGTTGCTAAGCTCCCCTCAAAAACCTATAATGGATAAAAATCTGTCAAAACCAACTAAACACAATCATGTTCAGTACAAACACTATGCAGTCTAGCGGTTTTAAGCATTTGTAGTAGTAGAGTATGTAATTCAGTGTATCCATATCATGACACATGATTGCATGAGATATATTATGAAGAGTTAAATTTCCATTTTTCCTTTTAAAAAAAAATCTCAAATTCAGGATTTTGGTAATTCTGCATGTCATCAAAATGATGGTGTTGGCCTTGAAAACCAATTTCCTTCCTCCAGAAACCTTGACCTACTGTGATGCTTACACTCCAAATGATGTGAAAAGTGATCCTAGCAAGTTTTTATTTTCTGAATGACATTCTCCAAAGCATCATGAGCAAAGACAATGACTTGCTGAGCATCTCAACCGACATTAAATCAAATCGTCTTGTTAAATCTGAGACGTCACATTTCCACCGTTAATCGCATATAATCACATGCCAAGTTAATACCAAGAACCAAACTTATTACTGCAGAGAATGGTTAGAGGTTAATTGGTTTGTTAATTGTTTCTCAGTGGCAAACTGATTGTTTTGTTTTCATTCTTTTTTTTTCAAGCAACCTTCATTCACTCACTTCCTCTTAAGTCTGGTAAAAATCTCATCCAATAATTCACTGAAGCAATTAAATTCCTGCAGTTGGCCCGGTCTGGTTGGGAATAGTGCTCCATCACGTCACAGTGAGGTAGCTGCAGTGGCTCCCCGTGACTTATTGCCTTGTTCCAACATTCATTAAAGATAAAACCCCTGTGTTGGCTCAGATTCTCATGGTTAGGAAACTGGCAAAATACCAAATTATAAAGATCTTCATATTTTATTAGAGTTTGTTGAATAAAATAGCGGCATTAAAACACTGTTTAGCTTGGAGGTAACCCTTCCAGTCCAAATAAAAAAAAAATGGTGTGTGTTTTGTGCTCATTATTAAACATAAGTTCTTAGAAGATGTCTTAGTTTAGTTTTGCTGCATGTAGCTGTGTAACATCATAATGTTGAGCTTTCAGATTTTTCTCTTGGTTATTTTTTATGCTTTCGTTTGGTTCCATTGAAAATATATACAACAAAGGCTATTAATAATTTGAAGCTATCAAAAGTATCTTTGCTAAGTGGATCCCAAATTCTCTTTTTTTTCTTCCTCTTGCTGAATCATAGTTTTACACAAAAACACCATCATGTGTGACAGTGAATTACTTGCATACTGACTTATGTGTGTGTGCATGCCAGTGTGTGTGGTTCTGTGCATCCATATCCCATCTCTGGGAATACAGGCTGCTCTATTTTTGTGCTTCACATTTCTCATCAATATTTCACTCTTTCCTTGACTCATTCTCTCTCTCTCTTCTCTCAGAATAAGGTGTTATTTATGCTCCACCAAACACCATTGATGGACTGGCTGGCTGGCTGGAATCCCACTGGGACCGTATGAGTTGCGTCTGGCACTACAGAGAAACTGCTACTGCCAGATGGCTGCAAACAATCTTTTTACTGTTTTTTGTAACCTGTATTTACACACACTTGGTTGACATAGTCCAGCACATGCTTACATACTTTTCAACTATTCACAGAGGACTTGTCCAGCACAACTAATGCTTGACACCAGGTCATTTAGCAAATTCCTGGCAGCAGCCAGAGTCAAGGGCAGGTCAAGCTATTCTAACACTTGATTGTAGTTTTGTCCATTTCCCCTGCCTCAAATCATATGTCCCTGCTGTGTCAGTTCGAGCTGTCTCGTCAACACTAATGTCACTGCAGAGAAAAAAAGGAGACACAGGGGGTCAAATGGGCAAAGACCTCATGTGTTGCACTATAATTGCCGCATACTTTCACACTGATGAGTTAGACAGTAGAAATCTACCAGAAACTTCAAACCTTTCACCCCATAACAGAAAGTTATCACTTTATGTGATATGGAAGAATTACATTTTTCCATTTATTTTTAGCTTTCTGGCGGACACATTAAGATTCAATGTTACCACTGAATGGTGATTAAAACTGTTCATTTTCCTCCCACCTTGACAAAAACCTTAAAATGTTAAAGTTTGGTTTCCCCAGACATTTAAAATACAAGGTGTCGGGTAATTATACACAAACATAGATATCTTAATATTTAAAATGGGACAAGTGAATTGTGTGGCAAATATAAAAAATATCATAAGGATATTATTAAGCAGTAAGAAGAAGTAACACCTGAGATACGTAAGTGGTTTGTTCATATAGTTTAGTGTTTGTGATTTATTGTTGTAATAAATAAAAAGAAAAACATTTTAAAACCTACCACTTTCGTCTTTTATTTAGCCAAAATTTTGTGACTGTGATTTATGTAATACTATTATCATAGGATCAAGAAATGGTTATGTTTCTGTTGTGAGAAAACAAAAGATATTTTCTGAAGATAAAAATCTACTTTATGTTGAGAACTTTGCCTTTTGATTCTTTTTTGGGGATGAAAATTGTACTGAAATAACCCTTTTTGTGTTATTCACTTAAATTAGATAATGGAATTTTTCCATTTCATTTCATTATTTAATTAATTGTAACGGTTGTTTCATTACATGCCATTTGCTAGTTGGAACACGAGAAATTTGAGAAAGATTTAACGTATTAATACTTTATGAGGAAAGAAATATTAATAAATATCGCAGCCCTACTGCTGAATGACTGCTTAAGGCTCCGAAGGTTTGATCTTCAATCTAATAGAAAACTTGTGGCAAAAATAAAATATTGATGTTTACAGATGTCCTCTATCCAATCTGACTTCCTTGAAATACTGTGCAACAAATGAGCATAAAATATGAAAAGCTGCTAGAGAGATACTTGAGGCTGTAATTACAGTAAAAGGCGGTTCTTCAAAGGGCTGAACAAGTTTCAGTGTTTCAGTTTGTTGAGTTGGTTTACTTCAACAAACTAATTCCCTAATCTTGAAGATTTTGGTAGATTCTGACCATCTAATAAATTCTGTCACATCAAATCAAGCATACAGCATTTATTGGACAAACTACAAGTCATAATTACATGTCATCACTCACAGAACATATAACTTTGCCACATATCAATCATCTATCAACTGCTACCCAATTATTAAACAGCCAGCAGCCCACTTACAGGAAACCCCACCGGATAGTTTAACCATTAAGCCACCTTTGAACATTTGGTGAAACTCCGGCCATGTGTGCATGCCTTAATGTTTCTTTTTTTCCCTTATTGTGTATAAGAATAGAGGGATGATTATAGGGGCATTAGCCCCTCTGCGTGTTTTTATTAGGTCACACATGAGGAGCTTTATTTCATCAGAGCTGGCAACCTCCCTAGGAGTCATTTCTTTTTGCAATTTTCTGCTCGGTTTCATGTTCCATTACCGGTAGATTATGCTTTTTCTCTGTCTTGCACATTCTCCCATTCATGGATGAGCTGGAGCACAAACACATTTGCAACACTTCCTCACATCTACGGCTGCACACACATATTGTGAAAGCCTGTGATCCCGTGCACATATTGTTATTAAACTGCTACTTGCTGAATGGTGGATAGTGGCGCTTGCCTGGAGGACAGGACAGTAGTTAAACCAGCACTGATTTACTTTCTGTACAATGGAAGTAAAATCAATTTCAAAACCCATTACCTGTGTGGGTGATTTAAAGGCAATCTGAGAAAGCAAAAGTGTTTTATTACCTATTTCATCAATTTCCCTTTGTGTTTATTTGTGTGGGTGTTTTTTTGTTTGTTTCTGAAGCAGTGCATATATTTTATTAAGTGCTTACTAAAAGATAAAGTAATTGAAAAAAGGGGTTCCACATGGTAGATGACAACTCAAAATTATTTGATATGTACGCTGTGTCCAAAGATAACATTGAGGCTCACTGTAGATCAAATGGCACATGCTGCATGCTGCAGCAGTTTAGTTTGTTTGCTCTTAGCTGCCTTAACAACAGTGATGAAATTCTGTTCCGCTATTGTCACTGACTAAAATTATTCACATCTCCTTCTGCCTCACCTGAACTTTCATTTACCTTTTTTTTTGTTTTTACATCTGTACTTTCAATTTGGTCAAACTGTTATAGAGGGAATTCATACGGAAATGATAGATTTATTAATGTTAATGTTCTTGATGCGATAGAGGCGTATCGGGATAGCGAGATTAACCAAGGTTTAAATTGTCAAATTATCCTTTAAAATAAATGTTTGCTGCATTAGCAGCTTATTTGAGTATGTACGTGAGGTGAGTAGACGTCTGAGTAGCATCATTTAAATGTCAAATTGTTCAAAAAGCTAGTTCTCTAAAAATCCATTTGTAGGGATTATACTACTTTGAATTTGGCAGATAAACTGTTCCTTAGTATTTCATAACTACTCAAAGTCAAAGACTTGTGATCACTGACACCCAATTCTTAAAAAAAAAAAGATAGCTGAAGAAAATATCACAATCTTTGGGACTTTTTTGGAGTTAGGAGGTTGTGTTGTATCTTAAATCTTTCTTTTATTCTTGTGGTGGTTTTTGTATTTCATAAATTCCTCCAAAAAATATGAAATAGGTGGTCCTGTGCCTGAACCACCTGCATCCCTCAGTCTTAAAATTTTCCTTTTTGATGAAGCATATAGGTAAAGAAGCGTAGGTTATCTCTGTAATTATATTCCTGTAAGTTTACGCTCCTAGCCTCTCATCCTCACTACAATCTGCAATCTCCTCCTCTCTACCATCACATCTTTTCCTATTGTTTCAACATTTACCTTTATATTTTCTGTCTGGTTTTTTTTCCTGCCTAGTTGTGACACCTACCACAGGGGGCATTGACTGAGATGATGCTACAGACAACTTCCTGTTCTCCTTCTATAGGTGATGATGATAATGATGATGATGATGATGATGATGAATACTTTATTAATACCCAAGGGCAAATTCAAGGTCCCAGCAACTCAAGACATTACACACAACATACACTACAATTCACACAATATACCACAAAAACACTAAATCACCAAATTAACACAGCACAATGTCCTTGGCCCTGTTTAATCTGTCTCTCCTAGATAAAACTATTGGAAAGGCTTTAAATGTTGTGAACTCTCTGACCTCTCTTTCCTATGGCCTTTAGAACTGGCCCAGAGGTTATGATGCTGTATTTCTTTCCCAGACAAATCCACTAAAGGAGCTATGCCTGCCATTTATTTTTTACTTTTCCTTAACATAGAAAGTACTCCTAGATCAATGCTGCTCTATCATTTTGTGCATGTGCCCTGGGTATTCAAACCCCCAGTTGGTGAATGCCCATCTGCCACTGTGGCAGATGGGCATTCACACTGAGCCAGGTTCTGGTGGAGGTTTCTTCCTGTAAATGGTAAAATGGTAAATGTCCTGTCCTTGTATAGCACTTTATCAAGTGCAGAGGATCCCAGAGCGCTTCATATTACATTCCGTCATGAATCCATTCACACACTGATGGTGGCAAACTACTGGATTGTAGCTTGCCACTATCCAGTAGCAGTCTGGCGGAGGCAAAGCTGCCATGCACCGGCGCCACCAAACCACCACCAGTAAACGAGATGAGTGAAGCGTCTTGCCAATGGACACATTGACATCCAAAAACATGGTGGTCAAGTCAGCTGGTCTTTCTAAATTGTCCAGGGGTTTTTAATTGTGCCATTAAACACACATGTAGATTTACACAACAGACTCTCTATAGTAAAAAAGCTTTTCACTCTTCCTGGTGGTAGAAATTTGATTTGATTCAGTGTAAAGTATCTGTCTAAAATTTCACAGATGAAGTGAAGTGTGATTTGGGGAAACTTCCCCCTCCTCTTACTATTCCCATCTGTACTTTGGATACTCCCTGGCCACAAATCCCAATTTCACCCCTGGTTTGCTGCATGGCTTTAAGGCAGAGTGTTGGTGATAGCCCAGTTTGTCCAATGTCATACTCCAAAACGGAATATCGCCAGAATTATTGGTTGGAGTTTTTTGTGAATTTTCTATCCAAAAGTTGTTGATCCATTGAGGTAGAATCTTTTTAACATTTTCTCTAGTAATCTGGTTCACAGCTATAATTTTGAGAAAACCAGTAAAGGCTGTTTGTTACATTTAGGAGAGAAATCCAGGTCTGTGTGTGTGTTGTTTTTTTTTTCTGTTTCATATAGGGCAACCCTGAGAAATGTTTTTAAGAGTCAATTTGAATTAAAGTACCAAAGTCAGGCAAAAATAATGTTTTTTAGTTTTTCTAGAAAAATAAGAGCTTTTCTGATTTGTCACATTCCTCTGAGGCTACAAATGTTTTAACACATAGTCAGAAGAAACATCATTAAACCGATGCCATAGTTGATATCAAAGAAATGTGTGATATTTCCTTTGTTGTTCCAACAGTGCTTCTTAACAAAGAAAACCCAGTATGTACCGGTATGTATGTCAAGAACATATACAAATCTGTGGATGTTACCAAAAGAATCTTTAAAAAAATGCAGAAAAAGTCATGAAAATTATCCAAATATTTCTTGTTTCTATTCTTTATCTTATTCCCAATGAAAAATGAGAAACATAGTCAAAAACTGTATTGGTCCAGGCTTCTATAATCTTTCTATCATCACAGTGTTTTTTTTTTTTTTTTGTGACACATTCCATCATTCATCCATTCACATACACACATTCACACACTGATGGTGGCAAGTTCCTGAATTGTAGAGGCACACACATTTAAAGGTAACCATTTCAAATTAAAAACCCAAATTTCATAACGTTAAGTTAACCAATGTAAATCTTATTAATAAAGACAAAGCAGTTTACATAATCATTATTTATGGCTTTAACACCCATAAAAAGCCTGTTTATTTGCCCTTAAATGATATCACATTTTTAAGGAAAATGCATTTGTCAGTTGTTGCCATGAAAAATCCCCTCCTTTGGTGGAGATGGTGTTTTGGCGTGGGGCAATCTCGTCCACCGTGGAAAAACAAGGCATGTCATCATGGGAAGCAAACTCAGTGAAGAAAGAACCCAAGATAAAATTCTACAATATGTGGCAATCCCATATGGGTAGACTACAATAAGAGTCTGCTAAAACATCTGTTCATTAACAGAATTGTTAAGTCACTACATAGCAAATCATCTCACTTCTCGAAACATCCAAATCCAATCCAATAAAGAACACCAGAAGCAAGACACAGGAAGATGTAATTTTATAATTTGTAGATTTGTTCTAAATAAGTAATTTAGAACAATATATATATATATTGTTATTGTTATATATATATATATATAACAAAAAAAGCTGGGTTTCCTGAGGAAAGAAGTTTATTTTCTGTCTTGTTTGGTTCCCAGAAGTCAGAAGATTGTAATGTTAAGCGAGATCAATATGAAACCTTTTTCTTTCAGTTTTTGTATTACTTGCTGCAGCCGTTGCTGTTGGCAAGTTTCACAGTGATACGTGTTAAAAGCATCTTTGTGTGTTATTTGTCTTCCTCCATGTTTAATGTTGTGTGAAGTCGAATGGGATCCACCTTAACTGTCAATGTCAAATGTGTCTGTATAAGACATTTAAAAAAACACAGCAGTTGACCAAAGTACTCCACAAGTGATTCAGGCAAAAGAAAATACAGAAGAAAATGAAACATATATTCATCCAGCCATTGTTTATAAGAATATCAAAATCCAAAGAAAATAAATGAGTTATTAACAGACATTTAAAATAATCATGTTAGAGGGGTGTGATAGAACGCCACAGTAATTCTCTTTGTTCAAGACTGAATTTTTCATTCTGTTCATTTAACCCTAAGAAACATTATGCACTTCTGGGTTTTACAAGTAAAGGTATATAGTATAGACCTGAAGGTTAAAGTCCTAATGATTTAAATGGTGTCCAGGATGTGTGTAGTCTGCAGAGATGTTAGCTGGATCCCTGGATGGAGGGCAGGTCAGCCTTGATGAGGACCATATCAGGTCCTGAGTGGTTCCTAGGAACTGGAAGGATCCACAGGATACACACTGTTTTTGAGGATGATGAGCCGAGGGAGTGTGGGGTTGCTGTCTGGAATGCCACTGTCATCTCCACTGTCTGGGAGAGAACCACAGCTCCAGGTTGACTTTGTATGGTTGTGGAACTTTTTTTTTTTTTTTTCATACGAAGTCTTTAGCTTGTGCACCTGGAATACGACTGTATGTGTCAAGTCAGGTCTTCAGAAATTGAAGGAGCCTTGCATCTTCTTCTGTGATCTTTAGTGCAAGCAGGGGATCTATGGATAGGAAGTGGTGGTGCATGGGCTGTTTTTGTCTCAGAATGAGATGTGGATGAGTTGGTAGGAGGTGTGAGTGAGTTGTATCAAAACAGAGAATGAACACGCTGACATTAACTTACCACTTCAGAAAACTGCTTCATAAATATTGTCGCTTTTAGCACAATTTGAGTTTACCAAGGCTGCATGTGTTGCGTGGGTCGCCTCACTAGCAAAAGGTGCTAATTCCAGAACAGGGAAAATATTCACTGCGTTCACTTCAGGCATCTGTGAAACTGAAGTGATAAAATCAATCGCATTTTGGTTTATATGGTAACTTCATCTGTGAAGGACATCAGATAAATAGATTACACTAATAAAGCTTAGACTTGCCTCCATAACAGAGGCTACACATGAAAACCTACATGATCTTAAGTTCATGATGCCGTTTTTATAAACTCTTTCTACACCTGGTGAAAATGGAAAATCACATGAAGTTTCCAAAGAGGTTAGTATGAGAGACTGAAATCTGTACAAGAAGACAGAAGGTTCTGGAGGTGAGTAATTGAGTAGGAATCAAGTTTTCTTAGACATGTTACTGGAATCATTATTGTGTTTTTTTCTTGGTATGAATAAAAGTAAGAGGGAAATAACAAGCACTCTATTATAGTTATTACCTTCCTGACTGTAGCTCATTAGTATCATTAATTTCATATCAAAGTCTCTCAGGAAGCTTGTCTCTGTGTTTGTGGAGACTGCCCAACACTGATAATTTCATTAAACCCCATTAAACAGCATCAGCACAGACAGATCAGAGTGAGTGCTATTAGTTACACTAAGCTCAGCCTGTTCATCTACCAGCCTATTGTCACTCAATGATTAGCAGGAGTGTTGTCATTGTTGCTAATAAGAATATCATGTATCTGCCTTGCATTATTAAGTTGTGGTCTTGTCTTTAGTTACTGTAAACTAGTAACTTTGAAGCATCCCTTTCTCTTCTGTCCTATAGCCGTTCTCACTGGTTCACTGAGTTGGAATGCACTGTCCATATGACAGAACGGACAGTCATACATGTGGAGGAGAGCAGGGAAAACATGGTTACATTCAACTAACTCCACAGCACATTTACTGTTCAAGATAAACTTGTTAAAGGCCTATCAATTGTGTTAGAGCAGGAAAGTTTAAAAGATTGGGTCCCGAGGACAGAAAAAAAATGCTGGTTTATTGAGAAAAGGGGTAACTAGCTGAACAAAATTTGTTGTGTGAAGCTTGCAGCAAAGTTCTCTTCTCCTAAAACACCTCATTTCCTCAGACAACACTAAATTATTTTCAGAGTACAGTTTGTCCTGTTAGAAAAGACAAAGCCAATTTCATTGTGTCCCCTTCCCTTGGGAACGATATAAAAAACCTTTTCCAAGTGTATCTCGTCAAATCTGTACATTCATCAACAGTTTGCTTAATCCTTTAATCCTTTTTGGTTGAAAGTAAATCATGCTTTCTGCCCCATTCTCAATATCTACTACAAATGAATACAGATTAATTCATAGTTGCAATGCTTTGAAAAAGCATTTGCCCCCTCAAAGATTTTATTTTTTATTTTTTTGTCACCTTAATGTCATCAGACACATTTTAATATCAGACAAAAATAACCCTTCATAAATGAAATTGGTTTTATTAATTAAAGAAAGCTACTTAAACCAAACTAGTCCTACAGAGATAAGTAACCAGTTATGTTGTTAAATTATTAATAAACTGTGATTAACCACATTTTTGGAGAGCTGAGTTCAATTTCAGTAGTCACACTAAAGGCCTGATTCCTGCTGCAAAATCCCAGAGCTACTGAAACAGATCCTGTCAACATGAAGTAAATTAAACAGATTCCAAGGAGCAATGCACAGAAACATCATACACAGATCTAGTCAGTCTTTCACATCAATCAGTCAGCAAAGTGTAACAGTGCTGACTGATAGATGCCAGCGAATCACAGTGAGAACCATTTTCCACAAATAGGGGAAACATGAATCGGGAAGAACCTTCCCAGGAGTTGCTGCTCTACCAAAACGTCAAGAACTGATGTCTCATTCAGAAATTCACAAAGAACCCAGAACAGAATCTAACGCAGTGCAAGGCTCACTTGCCTCATTTAAGGTTCATTATTCAACAACATGAATGAGAGGACAGCAGTGGGGAAGTTGTAACTACAGAAACACTGCTGACCAGAAATAAAATAAATCCTTGTCTCATATTTTCTAAACACATTTTAATGGTCCTCAAGATATAAAGCAATCTGAGGATTAACTAGACAAAAGCTTAACAGCTTGGAAGGTGTTTATCTGATTACATCCAGCGTAAAAGTAAAGAAAAAAAGAACAAAACAACTAATTGTGACAATCAAAGATGACCGCAATAGTGCGAAAGTCTGGGGCCAATTGACCTTTAACTTAACCACGGCTGAATAATAATAATTCTGAAAGGAAGGGTGGCAATAACTGGAAAGACTCATTTTCAGTTATTGCCAATACTGGAAGGAGATGAAGTTGCCAAGGGTGGCAAATACTTTCTTACATAGAGTGAAGTTGGTTTCAGGATCTTTTTCAGTAATACAGGAGGTTCTATTAGTCTGACAATAAGATCAGGAATAAAAACAAAAAAAAGTGAAAATAAGAAATGTGGGATGACTTTACTTTTTTGTCAATGTTGCACGTTCCAGCTTGCTTTTGCCTGTTTTGTAGTTCAATTTACACACAAATTACAAACGAAAAGCATCAAAAGCTAGAGGTTGTAAAGAACCGAGACAAATGGGATTCATTTGTATTAATTACCCTGATACATTTGAATGAGCTGTGGTTGTAAACATGGAAGCATGCTGTGCATCTGCATGAACTTTATGATTACCCAGCAGTTTCTTACCTCTTCAGTAGTCTGATCAGACGTCACATTGTGTGTGAAACGACTCCGTGCTTGTTCTCAAACTGCGCTCTCTTTTTGTGCATTATTCAACAGAGTGTCGCTTCAGAAGGTGTGCACACATCGACGTTTGGGTGTAAAAGAGGAACTTTATGAAACGGTGCAAACGTGACTACTTTAGGAAGGAAACAGAGGATTATAAAATGGTGAAAGGGTGACATTTGGCAGTGAAAAGGTTGTGAAACTGCCCATAATGACATTTACAGTAACCTTTTGCTGTGCCTTTTTAAAGAGGGATTAAACCACAGAGACGGAAAGATGGGGCTATGTTAGGCCTTTCATTAATCAAACTGTGATTGCACTGGGCCAAAGCCTCAGGGCAATTTCTCTTCTCATGTGTTAAGAAGTTAGCAGGAGGGTGAAAACCACACAAATGAAGCTGTAAGGTTTGTGCAATGTATTGCAGACTGTAATATTTGTCCTTTCACCACTCACGTCAGGGTCAAGTGCTTCGGCAGAGCTGCGAAAGATTTAAGCCAGATAAAACAGCAAATCTCTGACACGTTCCTAAAACAAATAATTTTGTAAAATAAATTGTTTTTCATGAATTTTGAATCAGCATCAAGTAGCTCATTATTATACACAGATATGCTTTGAACAGCCATGGTTATGTAATTACAGAAAAATGAACTAGTACTGCAATAATTTGAATATGTTGCAAACCGCTTTGTAAGAAATTTCCATTTTGTGAGTGCATGAAAAGCTTTTGCCTTCTAAAGAAGGGGAAATGCTGGCTAGCGTAAAATATTCTCACTCTTGATAGCACCGTAAATGCAATCAAATATCTAAATCGGACGTGACTATCTAAATGCAATCTTAAATTTACGTTTTGTGGCAGAAGAAGTAAATGTGACTGAACGTTTGTAAAAGCAGTAGTCAGAATGAGTAAATGGTAAACTGTTATTGACTGCATTCGGTTGACATTTAGCAGTCGGTGCCTTTTCACAGACATGGGGGTGAAAGCTAAGGACAGAGCGATGCAGCTGCGGCAGAGAAAATATCCTGAGGCTGTTCAGTCCCTTAACTCTCTGAAGCAGCCAAAGATTGGAACACCTGCCCTTAGAATAGAACGTGTATTGGCTGTGGGAAGTGTTTTATCACCCAAATGTGTTTTCTCCACTCGTGCTTTGAAATTTATGAAAACACATTGCCTTGCAAAGGATCTTAACACTTCAACAGCTAATTTGCAGAAAAAAAAATGGTGAAAAACAATCAGTGAATAATAAGAAAAAGTACATATTTTTAGGTTTTATTTTATGCTGCAGGTATAAATTATGATAAATTAAAATCTTCCTGAAATTTAAAAGCAATAAAAGTATTTGTCTTTTAATAACCTAGTTTTCTTACTTTCAAAAAAGCTTTATTAAATGTTCCACAGTTACAAAAACTTTTGAAATTCACTACATCTTATCTATTTTGACATATTTTAAAATCTTAAACTCGTTGCAACATAATGTGTGCGACACATGTAATAAAAACTTTTAATATGATTTCAAAAAATGTATTTCTATAGTGAACAGTTTTAGATTAACAACAACTGACTTTTTTTTACAACTTCTTTTGGACAAATATGCGTGGAGGTTAATGCACTTTTAGATTGTATTTTATAAAAGATTAAAAACCTTCAAAAATGCAATCAATAAACTTTTTTTTTAAAATATGAAGTTATATTTCCTTTCTAAAAATTGTACAAGCAAATAAATGTTCTCTGTTGACCCAAAATGTTGTCCTTGTCTCATCGTTGATGTGACCTTTCAATCTGACTGGAGCAAAGCAGCGTTAACGCAGCGCAGTGTTTATTTGCATACAGTTGACCCACCTGCTAGTGAAAGACGGGCGAGGCGCAGTTTGAATACTGGTCTTTTTCAGTGGAACAACCTGTTTTCGTCAAGAGCTGGAGGCATGTTTTAATCTCTCAGTTTCAAGCTAACTGAATGTCTGTTAGAAACAGCAGAGTTTTTTGTTTTTGTTTTTGTTTTTATGCCAGTGTGAAAACAACAAAAACTATGATTTTTATAAACCACACATTTTACTCGCTCTTACTCAATAAACATTTCTCTGTAAATGTTTTCTCTGTAAATTAACCTTTTCTTGCCTGTGTTGAGGTCATTGTTTCTAATCTAATCATAGGTTTTGATACTTTTTTTTTCAAATGCAGTAAAGGCCGTTTTCCACACCCACATGTTATTTGTGCTAGTAACTTATTACAGTACATGATAAGACCAGCAAAGCCAAAGCCAAAGAAACATTGGACTCTGATGACTCATGTTGTTTGTGCAGATATTTTCAAATGTTGCCAGAATTAAGGGTTTTCTGGTGAAATACAACAAAGAGAACTTTTTCATGCTTTAAATTGCAGTAAGTTGGATCAAAGTACTTTTCTTTGCAGGAAATCTCAATCAGGCAGCTCAAGTTCATTAAAAATGCAGCTGGTTAATTCCCAACAAACACCAGGAAACTGATCTCATTACACCAGCATTTAAATCTGTGCTCCAACACCCTGATTGCAAAAGGTTAGATTTTAACATCTTGTTAATGATCTCATAAATTCTGAATCCTGGATATTAATGTAGTTTAGAGCTTCTTATCAGATGAATTATCCAGAACCAGCCTGAGGCAAAGCTAATCATTTCGGGACCCCAAACCATCAAAGGCCTTCAAGTTTAAGATTATAGAGCTAAAATTTTAAATTGGTTAATATGAATACTACTAAGTTTAACTTGATGGATAGATTCAAAGATTTCAAATGGTTTCAAATTTAAACTTAAGATTTACAGAAATTATCCAGTTTACTTTGTAAAAGTGCAAAGAATAATCATTATTTTATGATGTCTCAATCTGACGCTTACAAGTTTTAATCTCTTCTTTGTGTTTGAGCTTGGTTTGTTCACAAATACATCTCAGCAAACATTACTTTTTGTTATTGCTTTGAAGCTCAGCTTATTAAACTTACTCTCATCTCCCAGATTTCACCAAATCTGTATTAAAATATACTGTGGTAAAAGTAGCAATAAAGAGATATCGGTCATAAAGGGATGAACAGAGTCAGCAATAAAATGGCTTTTGTGATTACAAAGATAATATCAACTGCATCATAGCACAACCACTAAAAAGTCTGAAGCTTTGAAAAAACGACAGGATGGATCCATGTTTTAATGCTTTTTAACAGCAAATTCAGACCCTATCATCTAAATATTGCAGCTGAAGTTTAGAACTGTGGGATTGGGGAACAGATTTAATGAGTTCATTGTCTAATTTAGTGCAAAATTAAAAAGGTGATGGAGAAATTCTTAACCTCAAATCCAGTTCTGCTTTAGGCCCCTCAACCTTGGACCAGCCCTGCCCCTCACAGTCGGCCTTCTATCACATGAAGAAGGACCATTGTTGCAGCAAAATCTAGAGAAACTCATCTATGCGCCTATCTTTAGTTGCATGGAATGTTGCATGGAATGCATGCAATGTCTTCACAGGTCTGCCAAAAAAAATAAAAAATAAAAATTCAATCAGACAGCTGCAGCTGATTCAGGACGCTGCTGCTTACTTTCTCATTAAAACCAGGAAGATAGAGCACATCACCCCGATTTAAAAGTCCTTACATTGGCTCCTTGTAGCTTAGAGAACAAACTTTAAAATGCGTCTATTAGTTTATAAATTATGGAGTGCTTTAGCACCAAAATACACTAAACCTATAACCTGATGTTATTGTCATATTGGCCTCCCAACCACTCAGGTCTTCTCTTTTGAGCAGCATCCACAGAACTAGAACCAAACATGGAGAACCAGTTCTCATACTTCAGTAATCTAGAAAAGAACTTACAGAAAACTACAAAACTGCGAAACCACTGAGTTCCATTAAATCAATGAAAACCTACCTGTTTAGAACTACCATCGATTAATCTCGGCAAATATGAAACATTTTAATCTGCAGTAGCTTGTTCGTTTTTTTTTTTGTTTTTTTTCTAATCATGTAAAGCGCTTTGAATTGCCGGGTTGCTGAAAATGTGCTATACAAATAAAATTGCCTTTCCTTGCCTTAGCAGTGAAACCAACTCCCGGAAAGCCTGAGATGGGCAGAGACTGTTGTCTCCTTCATATGAGGCCTGATTGCTGCAAAAAGCGCCAAAGATGATTTTATTACGTGATTTTAATGTTATTCTTTTTATATTATCATTCTTTTAATGTTTTGTGTCTTTAAGGTATTTACTTTCCTCCTCTTGTTTCTTTTCCTTTATGCCACTTTGAACAAACTTTTTATGAGTGCAGCTAAAATAATCTCGCCTTACCTTAACATCCCATCCCTCACTTTGGGAACCATTGCTGTAAAAACACCTACGATGCAGAATACACAGACCTTTTATGAGTTTACTTTCTCTTTGGCAGCAATGATGCTTTGAGAGCACAGATAACAGGCTTTAATGGGGATGTCATTCAATTTACAAATGTGGTGCAGTGTGCGATCAGATTTAAATGCCAACGTGTAGGTGTGGGTTCAAATGCAGATATACTCCAGGTGATGGATTGAAGCACTTCACAACAGTTGTTTAGAGGTATAAACTGCTGTCACCAACATTTTAGCAGCATGCAACCCATTTGCAACTGCCTCATTTTTACCACCAGCTGTGCTGTTGTGGAATAACACCCATCGTTGAGAATAAAGACTGAAAAAAGTACTCCACTGGGAGGGCCCTGTATCTAGATTAGAGGGAGATCCCCTTAAAGGTATCATGCAGGGACACTATCCTCTCATGTTTCCTCCTCCCCACAACATCTCCTCTGAGACAACTGATTTAGCTGGCAGCAGGCTAGATCCTCTTTGTCCAGATACACACAGAAAACAATTCTCTGGGTAAATTAAACACCACAGTGCCAAAGGAACAATAGCTGGTCCCCAAAGGAAACACTGCCACGTGTGGGTGTGTGTGAGAGAGAGATTTGAATGTTATATGTCTTACACGAGTGGTTGTTAAGGCTGACAGCTACAGTAGCTTTTGGCTGTAAAGCATTTGTGCAGTGACACTCAGAAGCATGCAGAGAGAGCTTGGTGGATGTACTGTACGCCAGAGTCTGGAGTTTCCCTAGTAACAGCGGCTACTTCCACACTGTTGCTGATAGAAACAAAGACGAATGTCGTTGCGGCTACATAGCACATGCACGCAGCATATGGCTCGTGAATGTACACAAACAGCAAGTCGCCACTGCTTGTTAAAACAACCTCACAGTCACAGCTTTACTAAGCAGCTTTTTCACTATAATTCACCAGTACATGTACGTATATATGGAACTGAATCTAATGCATCCACATACAAACCGTGTCTCCTCAAGCTGACTTTGTGGTGTGCACACAAATACACATGTTCCTCTTTCTCTGAGTCCTATTAGTCACACACCACAAACAGCAAAGTAACATTGGCTGCCCCAGTACCCTGATTTATCAAGCTCACAAGGGAAGTCTGACATGCTCTCCTTTTTTCACTTTCTCTCGAACACATAAACATGAATGCTAAGGAAAAAAATAAAAAAATAAAATAAAATCACTCACCTGAGGCAACCTCAGCCTGTTCAACATGTACTGAACAGGCAGAACAGTCATCACTAGGGAATATGGCAAGAGCAAAGGACTAAAGCAGCAGCAAAAGGGTGGATTTCATGTTTGGCAACAACAAATCAAGTTTGTAAAGAAGAACTAAATTAAAATCTCCATTGTTATAGTTCACATATGAATTATATTTTTATATATGTGGATGTATTTTTGTCGGTGCTGCATAAACAAAACCAGCTTCATAAGTATAGGATAGAAGTAACGGACGATTATAGGAATAAAGATAATAAATGATAATTATGTGTCCATGTGCTTAGTGGGAGGTCAATGAAAACAGTGGCAGTTCATGCCTGAATGCCAGCCTAGGTAATATGCTCCTTCTGCTCTAAGCATTGGTGACATTATATTATGTTTATTGGTCATTTCAAAACTGGGTGTTACGTTATGTAAAACACTTTGAACTACCTTACCGCTGAAATGTGCTAAATAAACTGGGCTCTACCCTGAAGGGATTTTCTTGTGCTTATTGGGAAATCAAGTCAATAGGAATGGCATAGAAGTCATTTGCTATGTGCTGACACTGAAGTTGATATTGATTCACAGTTGCAATAATTTGGGGCAAAATTAAATGGGTATGGGGGTTTTTCAAAGGCAGGTTGCTGTTACTGCCCACAAGCTGCCTCGCCTATCTTGACTTAAAACAAACCGTCTGCAGCTCTTTCATCAACAACCCAAAATATTTGAATGTGAGGACTCAATTAAACCAGCTCTGCTGTTTCATACAATCTTTTACAGATGTTCTAATGTCTGCCACAGGCTCAACAAATGCACACATCGTGGCAAGGCACTTTCAAATAGGTGTTCCCTTGCTCTTTCGATTCATATTAAAGAATAACTTAAGCATCATAAGAACAAATATGAGTGTCTGATGAGGTGATTAATCCAAGCCTAAAAAAGACAGGAAAACAAAGCCATTTTCCTACCGTCATAGAAGCCGATCAATATAAATAAGCAGTTGTGTTACTTAAAGATAAAGACTGACATTTTGTGCATTCTGGTGATATCAAATATGTGCACTGGGATGCATGGGAGGCTGCAAAAATCCTAATTAAGACAGATCAGAGCATGAGTTATGAAATGCCTTTAAATAATTGATGGCAAGCAGTCAGCATAAGCTGCAAGATTACTGATTTATGTTTTCTGCTTAATGCAGATTACTACAAAGATGTGTGAAGTGTGTTTGGTTTGAGAGAGGTCAGGAGGTATCCGAGCATGAATATTTCATAGCTTTGTGTGAGCACAAACGAGAGTAACACTGTTGATGTGGGAGTGTGAGTGTGCAGCCAAACAAGACCTAATAGACCAGGTCAATTTTCTTTTCATATTTCAACCTTCATTTATTTGAACCAAAAAAAGAGATAAATCCACTAAACTTAAATACAAAAATAAGGGACTCAAATTTTAAAACCAATGTATGAATACAATTTACACATACATCCAGTGCTGTGAGCGAGATGACAGCATTGTGGAGAGAACAATATGGCAAAAAGAGGAGCTTGGTCAAGCCAAGACGCTTTGTGTAGGCAACTGTTGCAACCAGCTCAGGCTTTCAGAGGTCTATGAATCATTAAGTGGCTGGAGTCCGTGTCGTTGGGTCTGTTCTGGTCGTAAAGCTAACAGTAAAAAAATAGAAGGGAGACCTCCGAGAGACATCCCCAGATCCCATCTACACTCATCCCCTCCCTCTGCTCTGCTGCTGCAGAGAAGAAAGGAGCCGAATCCACTTTTTTTTCTTTTTCCCCGGAAATCAAAGAAATCAAACCGAGTCGTGTGCGCCGTGTAAAGGTGATTTTGCTTGTTCTGTATTAATGGGGTTGATTAGAAATCGTGTGCGCCACTCAGCACGCGTCCTAACCATGCGGGGCGTTGTCTGTTTATATGGCCGCGCTCCCTCGTTTCTCAGTACTCTCCATTTTATTGAGAAATCCACAGTGCATCGGGGTCCGTACTAAACGACGGTCCCAAAACAACAGGTCCTTTTTCATTTGTACGCTTCTGGCGGGACTTAATTGTATGGGTATGTGTGAGGGTCCTGTTAACGTGTGCGCCAGTAAAGCGTGCGTCCATGCGCCTCGGTGACTGGAGGTGGAGGATATCAAACGGAATTCCTGATCAGTCCTTGTCTCCGGTCACCAAAGAGAGCTCTTTAAGAATTCCACTGGCGTCCACTCTCCGCCGCTCGCGGATCATGTCCTCCAGACTCCGAAAGACCAGAGTGTGCACCCCGCTGCCGGACAGGTGCACTTTGAGGAAATACTGCTGCTCCGCAGAGTGCGCCTCCCCGCCTCCTTTGAATTCCCGTTTCCCGAAGCGGCACCAGGCAGCGAAACTTTCAGAGTTGGTCCAACAAATCTCCTCGCTCCTCAGCCCTAGGTGTCCCGAAGCGTTCTGCATCACCAGGTCTGGAGGAAGCGGTCGGAATCGGTACCGATTGTTGACTATTCTTCCGTGCCGACCGTTGCTGATCTCCAGCAGACTGTCCCTGCGGATTTCGCCCTTGTGCAGGTGAATAACTTGGTCGTCACGCTGGTAAATGACCCAGTGGGGGGCTTGCGCGGTGGCGACCAGCTCCAGCAGATCCCCCGGCTTGCACATAGTCAGCAAAGTTTTGGCCGAGTACACGTTCAGGTCCTCGTTTTCCCGCAGCTTGGAGAAGATGCATTCCTGGGAGCAGAACGCCGAGTACTCCACCTCACTGACCGAGAAGGGTCCCTCCTCGGCCGGGCTGTGGTCCTTGGTGAAGCCGCAGTCGGACGGAGTGCGGTCGTCCACCTCCTCCTCTTCGTCAGAGAAGAAGTAGGCGACGCCGACCCGAAGCTCGTCCTTCTCCAGCCCGGACGGATCCCCCGTGGGCAGCTCGCTGTAGTTGAGGTGGGTGATCCGATCCAGTTGGTTTCCCATCAATGACCCGGCAAGGCAGAGGCATGGACTGCGGTGTCTGTGAGTGAAATTGACAACATGGAAAGCATGAAAACACCACCTTTCACAAAACAATGGCTTTACGCACAAAATCGATTGCAGCTATTCTAAGAAAACACCCCAAACGAGCAAGGATCAGTGCGCACGGGGGTAAAAGGTGTCATATTACTGAGTCAATCAATGATCCACAACCCCTTGCTCCCTCACACTCAGTCGTAAATCACTACATCCGATGGAATGTAAGAAAACCAAACAAACAGGCAGCTGCAGCATAAAAACTATGATCCACTTTAAATAAAGGCCAACCTTTACGCACAGCAATAAACGTAGAAAACAGGATAAAACAGGATACCTGTGCGCTCCCGAGGGCGAATGATTAGATATATTTATGATCCATGAGTACAGAGGGCTGCTCAGTCCTCTGCTCTCCTTCTGTCTCTTTCTTTCCCCTCTTTCTTCTCTCGCTTCTCCTTCAGTGTTTGCAGCACGCACCGGGCGCTCCGGCTGCAGTGCGAAGCTCGTACTTCACATCTTTCTGGCACCAACTCAATTTAAGTACCACGGAGAGCTCCGCCTCCTCCGACGCGCTCCGCCCTCAGTGGACCTCGTTCACGGTGTCCTGTTACCTCTGGACCAATAAGAGCCCTCCGAGAGTCTGCCAGTCAGTCATCAGACCCAATCAGGTGGGCTCAGAGGCGGCTGGCGGCGATAGACGGCTGTTACTGTGGTGTGGTGTTTTTGTTTTCAGTCAGCTGTGCTATTCTTCATGATCAACAGAGTCCCCGCGCAACGTCAGTGAGGACTCCCGTTCAGACGAGATACGATGCAACATAATCTCACAATAAGCAGATAAAACAGCACTTGGTAAATATAGTGTGCTGCAAAATATTGACCTGCTAAACTTTTTTTTAAAATAGATATTTCTTACAAGTTACAACAAGAAACTTCCAAAATTTAATTTAGAGTTTTTCTTGGGATCGATCAACGCAAAGTAGATTTTGATTGTAAAGTAAAAGAAAAACATACATGGTTTAAGACTTTTTTTATGTCTGCACAGAGACATAAGAGCTGATGAGAAGATGGAGTGAGCAAAATAAACGGATATCCTGGAGGAAAACCTGTGATAGACAAAAAAAATTAATTAACAAAGAAGAAAATGGCAACAGAGATATACCCTGAAAGAGTTTTGGAGCTGCAGTTGCAGTAAGTGTGTCTTTGGAAAGAAATATAAAATGTATGCTAATGCAAAAATTCCTTTTATACACTTATGCACAACTTTGTGTTGGTATATCAAATAAAATCCCAATGAAATACGTGTAAGTTTGTGTTTGTAGCATGGTGAAATTTCAAATGTTAAACCGAATAAGTGGTTAGCAAGCAGCCCTGTACCTGCCAGCATTTTTGTGACACACGAGCAGCTTCCATCTTCTACTTCCCATGAGTGGCCTGTAAATATTTTTTTCACAAGGCAGCAGACTCACTGACATCTGTCGCCATGCGAGGGTTGTGTTGCTGGTGTAGGGAGGGGCCCTGCAGGTGTGTTTCTGACAGCAAGAAAGAAAGAAAACAAAGGACTCCGCAGGATGTCCTTTGTTCAAAAATCTGTGATATTACTCTCCACTGATGTTGTGCCTGAGAACCAAAATAAAGTTGAAATGAAGTGTGCATCACATTGCAGTGTGTGACTCACTTTTGCATGCATAATATATTGAGTACTTTTTTTTTTTGCAAGATAAATGTGAGTTCACTTATGCCATCTTCTCTGAAATGATGTCTTTCTTTTCATCACTACTGCCCACAGCAGATAGCCATCTTAGCATTTATATTAGACCCCTCTCCATGAAGATAATATTTCCTCTTCACACCCCAGTCTTCAAAATCTGTTAATCTTTTTTCTTCTTCTTCTTCTTCTGGCAGCATCTGGAGAGCTGTGAGGAGTTGCTGCTGTCTTTTTTTTTTCTTCCTCTCCCAGATGGTTGGAGATAGCAGCTTTCAGCTGCCCCTGGTCTTTGTTTCCATCAATGACAAGCAGAGCAAGCAGGAATCTTTTTCCACTAAGTGAGATATGATTGTGCTTGCACATGTGCCCACGCAGACCAAAAGGACAAAGTCAGATTTCCATGGGGCCGTTTGCATGTCCTCCTTTTTGTTTACAGCTGCAAACCTGAGAGCAGGAGTGCATGTATGTGACCGATTGCCTTTTTACAACCATAAAAGCAGGGCTGTGTGATTCATTTATGATGTATGATGCCCTTTGTGTGTATCAGTGCACTTTAACTCCGACTGAGAGTGAGAGAAACACACTGGGTAGTAAATAAGATTTTTCATGGCAGCCCCACACGCATTGTGTCAGTAATGGCTTTGGCTACAGCTCTTCCTCTGTGCTCCTGCCACCTGTAATCTACAATGAACAGAAATTAGTTACCTTTGAGGATACTAACTTCCCTGGACACACACAAATATACACTCTTTCTACTCAACTTATTCCCTTTTAGTTCTACTGCAGTTTCTTTTCAGTGTTTCCTCACACACTTAGCTAATCATATTGGGTGTAATAAGGCAGGTTGCAGACAGTGGTGGAATAACTACTGAGACAGAGTGATATTTCACAACACCAATAATTGGATATGTCTTTATTCCCTAATTACTAACTAAATCATCCACTCTACTGTGCAATGCAAATAAAACTGTCTGACACACACATCCATACAATCAGTCAGTTATTTACAGATTTATATCCTAACAGATTAACATTTATGTCTGTTAATCTGACAGAAATGTCAGATTAACAGACATTTCTGTTAAAAATGTTTATTAGCCAATAAGTTGGCTAATAAACATTTTAAAATGCATGTCATGTCTGTCTTTTCTTTTGTTCTTGCAGCTTAACAGCAACCTCTCATACTGCAGAATCTATCTATCTATCTATCTATCTATCTATCTATCTATCTATCTATCTATCTATCTATCTATCTATCTATCTATCTATCTATCTATCTATCTATCTATCTATCTATCTATCTATCTATCTATCTATCTATCTATCTATCTATCTATCTATCTATTCATCTATCTATCTATCTATCTATCTATCTATCTATCTATCTATCTATCTATCTATCTATCTATCTATCTATCTATCTATCTATCTATCTATCTATCTATCTATCTATCTATCTATCTATCTATCTATCTATCTATCTATCTATACTCAACATTTCATTTTAAGAATGCTTCCCAGTCCAATCAAAATTGTGGTACTTGATCTTCACAGTAAATGTTTGGTCGCCCTTAGCATACTATCCTGAAAGTTGGTGGTGACAGCATTATGCTGTGGGGATACTTTTTTCTGAGTTTGATCAGAGATGATGGTGCATAAATGCTGTTAGTGGCCGTAAAATGAGTCAGTCAGAGCTACGTTGGAGTAAATTTTCTTGAGAATATCCATGTGGTAGAATGACCTAATCAAAGTAAAAAAATACTGAATATATTGCATGAGTTCAAATTGAAATGTTTATCCATTCTAACAGAGTTTGAGTACATCTTTGAAGAAGGATGTTCAACAACTTTGGTCTCAAGGTGTATAAAATTTTGTGATAACCGTTAAACATTATTCGTTTTCCTACCACTTCAGATTGTATTGTTCTGTCACATTAATCTCAATGAAAAGTTGGTTTGTGGTTCTAACAAGGGAGAATGTAAAAAGTTCATGAAAAGAACAGTGAATAGGCACAGTATCGGTGTGAACTTTGAGAGAATATAGCACAGTGCATAGCTATAAACCCTTGGGGCACAAGCACATGTATTTTCTTTGCTTTGGTGTAAAATAGAGCACAGAAGACAGATTTTCTGCTCTTTGTGTGTACCTGTTTTGTGTTTGAGCTCCCTCCACTGAAGAACACATGGAATGCAAATCTCTGAGAGCTGCATAATCTCATTGTTGTAAAAATGTTTTATGCAAGTGGAAATTTTAGGCTATTATCATAAGAAAAAGACTCGGTTTCCTCTGGGTTTCCTCTATAGAACCCCCATAGGTAACACGAAATTCCACTGTAAGCTCTTTTTTGTGATACTCTATTGATCCCGGCAGGAAAAAATAATCCTCCTGCTTGTATCTTTTTGCGTGGAGGTCAAAGAGCAGGGTCAGCCGCCAAGCAGTGTCAGACAGAAATATTACTGCACTTGGCCACAGTGATTTCAGAGCTGTTGGAGCCGATTGCTCGGTGTATAGAGTGACTCTGTGATCTATTTGGTGAGGATCCAAACATAACAGTCAGCAGAACAGCCTGGCTATGTGCCAACAAAACAATACAGCAGCATCAAATATTGCTCTGCGTTTTTCCTCTGTGACATGGACTATTATGTAAATGCTAGAGGACCAGTGTAACATTTTGGCTGACGGTTGCTGTAAGTTATGTTTTGCCCTGTGGATCTGCATGTAATAATTCAGGAAACAGAGTTCTACTTGTTGAAACGTGAATTGGAATTATAATGAAGTGATTAGTTTTTACACTGATTAAAAACAAAATTTTCGTAGATTATCAATTTTTGATTTCAATTTTAGCCAGTGCCGTTTTTTTTTTTTTTTTTTTTTATTGAAATGTCGCTCATTAAAGGAAGAAAGTCTCTGAGTTGGGAACAGTGGGGTCACTACTGATAAATACAAGCTTTCAGACATGACCTGGTAGGTCGGTCTGGTAGTCAAACCTCTCTCTGCAGAGCAGAAGATGAAAGTGGCTAATTTTTAAACGTTTGCTGAAGTAGAAAAGGTCAGAGAATGAGATTGACTTCACATAAATCACCAATCTTCCAAAATTGAGGAAATCGGCGCGAAATCGGCTCGATTTTGTGTTGGTGGTAAAAATATTGTAGAGGATTTAAAAAGGTAGTAAAAAGTAGTAAATTCAGCTCTGGGATTCTTGTATAAACTCTGTTATGATATTGAGGTTAAACTCCAACCTTGATAATAAAGTGAGAACAGAAACAAACACAGAGGGGAACCAGCAGCTAATGTGCAGACACCATCATGTGATTAAACAACATAAACAGTGAAAGCAAAGCTGTTAAACAGAAGTGATCATTTATTTCTAATGTATTTCACCGTTGCATAAACATAGGTAGATTCATTCACATGTATTTGTGGAAAGTCAGTCTGCTTACTCATTTTACACACAGGCTTGCATATTTTAACAGAACACATCATTTGTTTGTTAGTCTTACGGTGTTCTTTTTTTTATTTTTATTGCCATCTTAATTTTCCAACAATATGCCAAAAGATTTCCTTTTTGTTTTGTTTGACTTTCATAAAACGTTGAACATTGGCCCAAATTACAGCATAAACAACTAGATCAATACAATTCCTGATGGAAATCAATCGAGCCTCCCCAGCATATGAATCGTGCTATAAACAGAAAATGCTACGCATCGTGTCCAAGCATCTGTTTTTCCAAGCATGAGAATGAGGGACATTTAGAAATGCTGTGTCTCACTCCGAGTTAAAATTGCCAATGGGGTTGGTCCAGGGTTTGGAGATGGTAAAAACTTGTCACCATAAATTTGATGTTTTGGATCATAACAGCTTTAGCAGACACTTGCAGCAACACGTTTCCATTCAAGTCTGTTTACTGGCCTGGTTTACATCCAACCTGCCACATATGGCATCAATCTGTCCCTCGTGAGTCTGCAGGGGAAGACATTTGGAATAGTTTGGTTGTGAAACAATTCTGTAGCCAGTCTGAAGGATTGAATTGGCAAAAAAGTGTTTTGTGTAAGATTGGTTCCAGAAATCTTCCACCATGTTTCTCCAAACAAAACCAATACTTCTGCCATGATTTATTGCTTCCTTTGTTTTACCCTGGCTGTTTGTGTACAATGATTACCGCATGAAATATGTCTGGGGTTCCTGTGTTTTGCATCATGAATCTTGTGCTCATTCCATGATTTAAAATTTTCCCCAATTTTACAACAGTGTTATTTTTACACGACTTGTCTTGATTTTTCTGATACCTCTTGAGTTGGATGTCTATTGAAGTTTGTCTATGCTTGAGTCCCGTGTTTCGTTCCAGCTTTGTGTCCCACTGAAAGGCAGTGTCTTCAATCAGGTCTTATCAGCCTTCCTCAGACTGTGGGTTGTGACTCATTCAGAAAGCCGTCATTTGACACATGTGAAGCCCATCGACGTGGCCCTGAATGCTAAGCTTTACTGATTCAACTCTGCTCCACCTTTTAGGCAGTTCTTTTTTATAAAAAGAGTTGTTTCATTTGAGAAACTCTCCACGCATAAAAGTAGAAATGCTCCATTATGTCTTTTTGTAATAAAGCCAGTAAAACTATCACTACATATACGGCAGTCATAAACATTTCTGCAAAAATCGAGTGAGTTAACAGAAGATTGTGGCTCAACAACCTGCATTACGATATTATTTATTTGTATGTCTGCTTTTTAAGACTAGCTTCAGAAAAGCCTCTGGACTACTTTATGCGATTGTTGACAGAAGGGAACGATGGATCACAAAATGACTATTGACTCTCTAAAGACTCTCCGTAATGGGATAAACAAAAACATATAGGATTAAACATATAAAAAGTAGAAATTGAAAATTTTCATCTGAATTTTGTTATATTATCTTTAGAATTATTTATAGAACAGTGACAAAGTCATATCTTCCAACAGATACAGGATATCAAACAGCACTTGTCACTTTTTCTTATGCTAATCAGCAAACATTTAATATGTTAAATATTTTTAATATATTAAAGCTGCACCAGAATGATATAACTCCCTGCTGGTAACTCTCAGCGGTTTCACATGTCTTTATTGTGCACACATCTTTCTGTGAAGGTGTGTGAATATCTGACACACTGCAACAGAGAGAATTCTGTGTTGTCATGTGAAGTAAAGCTTACAGCAAGAAATGCATTTCATATATCTGAAGCACTTGTTTTGTTTAAATGAAAAATCAGATGAATGCCAAGATGCCTGAGAAAACTGAAACATCTTAAACATAAGAAAATGTCTAAAGAGGAATGACTGTCAATAAAACCAGATTAAAATGATTAATCTAAAAACTGAACTCAAATATCTTTCTCGCAAAAATTTTACATTTTGTAATTTCCTTAACTTTGTTTTATTACACTCATTCATTCATAGACTTACCAATTTCATCCAAAATACATAATTTTCCTCTGAAGAGGTTCAGCTTAAATCAATATTCAACAACAGTAGACACCTGGCTCTCAGAGTGAGGAATTTAATGCATACATATCACAGGAGGTATTGATGTGAAGTGCTTTGGCATTTTGCCCTCATGAGCTGAAATGAATATAACTAACCCTTCTCCTCCCTCCCGTGTCTGTGCCTGGTCTGGTCCATTGGTATGCGGCGTGATGTTGGCTGATGTTTTCAGGCGAGAGATAAAGCTGTAATCAGTGCCAATGAAGCAGCTCTTGTCCCATAGCACAAATGTGCCAACATCAGCAACACCAGTCGGCCATGCGTAGCAGCACGTGTATGTGAATGTCTGTGCTTTTCATTGCTGTGAGAAGGGGAGTAGCATCAGGAGAGGCAAACAGAGGTCATTTTCTTGAATACAATTTTTTTTTTATGACTTCCTTTGCTCTTGTACTCTGTACACGCTGTGAAATACATTTGCAACCTTTGGAAAGCAACAGTTACTTTTCTTTGGTTCCGCCTCTGCCTAGTCTATTATTTGAAGAGACGTGTATTCTTACCAGTCAAACATAAATTTAACATGTGTACAACTTGAACACACTGGCTTAAAATGCAAGGTCCTGATGCAACAGCTGTGAAATGTTTTCCAGTAATAAAAAAAATATATAATAACATTGAATGAACTACTTCTATTTTAACAATAAAGAGGGAAAGTATTCAATTAATGCTCTAGTACAAAAAGCATAGCCAAAACATCAGAACTGTACAAAATTAAAATGTGGTCATATCACATAACTGTGATATGAATTAGAAGATGAAAGATGAACCTTGAACTTAGAGAGCCAAATCGCTCTTGAGCCCCACGCCGCACCATCAAAAGCCCTAGCAGAGCAGCTAATTGCTTTGAGAATGACAGGGAGCGGCTTCCAGCTGGCAGCTCCTGCGTGTAGCAGTGTGTGTAAGCAAACCTCACCCTGATAAGTAAAGGTTAAAACAATTAACGCTTTGAGAACAATGGCCTTAGCCATGATTATCCTCCTTTGCCGTTTTAACCAATGCATGTTTGCCTGTTTAAGAAAAGCTCATTTTAGCTTTACAATTTGGTCTTAACAGCTACCACTTGCTCAATCTTTGAAAAAAGAAAAACAAACTACATTTTAAATATTGAAGAAAAAAATATATTTATGATAGAACCAATCTATGTTGACATCAGGTAGAGAAGAATACTTAAAAATAAATATGTACTGCAGTGTAAGTTTTATATCAGAGATGAGCAGGCCGGATCCTTCCTGCCCAGTTTTTGTTTCTCCACATATAGAATGTAGAGCTCAGAGAAAGAGATTGGGAAAACACTGTTTTCTGTTATTAACAGCATATACTATCTATTTTTACTGTAAATACGCTGTCATCGTTTTGAAACAAGGACACTAGGGTGTTAAAAACCTTATCTTTTCTCAGGTTAACTTCATTTATTTGAGTGCTGTTTGTTCTCTTGTTCAGATTCTGCCTCTCCTGTGCGAGGCTGCTTATTTCCCACAGGGAGAAATTTTTGTGGCCAGCAGTTCTCTGCAGGAGATGCAGCCCTTTTTCCAGAAATGTACGAGCAGTGGTGATAAGATAGATGACTGATGTCACCTGACACTAATTCTCTCTTGACGTACTTTCCCAAATTTCTGTATTTTTAAGGCTGTGATGCTTGTCACACGTCTCAAGACAAATGCTACCACACCTTCAAAATAGCTCTTTTGGTTTTAAAATGTCACTTTGTTTTCTGAAAATTGCTTTACTGCCAGATTCAGCCATTCACGTTGCTACACGCTTGCAAGAACAAATTTCACCTTGCTGAATCTGGCCTTGAAAATGTTTCATTTCTTTGCAGAATGCGCAGAAGCCTTCACATGTCATCTTTTCCACCTGAGTATGACTGAATATATCAGTGATTTTCAAGAGACGGGGTAGATTCAACATTTGACTATCTCCTATGTAGTCTGGACTTGGTATTCTAAACTTCTGTCAAATAGCCTTGTTGAACTTTACCACCTACGGCTGCTGCCTTGACCTGATTATTGCGTGGGGGTGTGTATACATGATGAGTGAAAAGAATGACAAAGACGAACATGCAGCATGTTAGAGGTTTAAATCATGGTATTATAATCTGCTAAAGGTAAGTTCCTAGCATCCCTAGAGAACATGCACACATATAGCCATATCCTGAGCTCATATCTTTGAGCTTTGACACAGCAGCACTCGATGATAAATTAAATGCAGGCCAATGTTGGGGAATTACCTGTATAACGCTGTGGCAAAGTTAAGATAGGTTATGATTCAATCTCAGACCCACGGCCCCCATATCGGCCCAGTAATATGTCATGAGGCTCACACTAATGAAATTCCAGTTTCACAGCTAATGAGGTGGTAAATTTAGGAGCCAAACCTGTGTTGGCTCAAGGTTTCTCCAGTCTTTATGTGTTTCTGCACACCTTTATATTTTGCATTTAGTGCTCAGTTTGGACTCCAAGAAAAAGAGATGATATACCATCTGTTTTTTTTTTTTAAAGAAAAAAAGAAATACCCCAGAAGTGAGCTTCCTTTTTAAGTCTTAATTGTGATTTGATAACACGTTGACACAAATAAGACACAGTGAAACTCATGCAGCGAATCCCAAAAGTGTACATGTCCATATTTAAAACCAAGACTGTTGTGAGCTAAAGTATTGATACCATAAAGAATAATTTCAAACTTTTTCCATTAGTGACACAACATTCAGTTTGTACAACACAACATATTGTACATGATCTTAACATATGATGTTATGTCTTTCAGCATTCCATGTTTTGATTAGACAATCTGTACCCATTCTACTTTGCAGAAATTACCTAAATCTATTAGACTGTAAGGGTATCCCTTGTCTTCAGGTGGCTCTACAGATATTGTACTTTTGTGTTGAATGTCTGTTTTATAATGTATTTACCACCAATGGAAAAAACAAAAACAAAAACAAAAAACATCTTCACTTTTCTGCCAAATTTAGTTTTTTGAACAATAGCAATATTTATTGTTAATCTGTTGCTAAGAGATGAGTGTGTTTTCTGGTAACGGAGTTCCACGAAGCAAACATTTGATTTTTGCTTTTGCAAAATTGACCAATTGTATATTTCTCGTCTCTAAGCAGATAAGTAGTATTTCAAAAGAGCTTATGTTTTATGAACAATAATTCATTTGGTGTTAAGAGACGAGCGCGTTTTGTGAAATTAAATAAATTGAAATATACCTTGGTTAAAAGCTAAATTTAAGTTTACTTTATGTAATTTTCAGTTAAAAGAATGATAGAATAACTTGTCAGAATTTTGCTTTGTTTATTAAAAGAGGAGGTTTTATGTATTATTCGGTTGTTGTAAATTTAGAAACACCTTACTAGTAGGGTGTTGTCAAACATGTGGAAACATCTGAGTGTTATAAAATGCAACAAAATCATTAGAATGGTACAAGAGTGTAAATATGGTTTCATTATGTCTTCAAAATGCAATTTAGGTCAAAATATTCCATTTATTTCCATGATTACATGTTTCTAAAACATGACATTATCTGGGTTAAACAAGGAGAAAATTCTTTGTTGTCTGATTACAACTAAAATATCAATTTAGTATCAATATATTCCTTGGTAAATGTTTTTCTTTTTCAGCTGTCTTGAGAAGTTAAGCCAAGGCAGTGCAGTGTATGTGAAATGAATTTTTTCCAAGCTTTGCACACATGCACAGGGAAGATCAGGGGTTTGGAAAAGCTTCAAATTTGTTTGACTCTGACCTGAGCTGCTTTGACCTCTGTGGGTCGAATTGACCTTTGATACTGGAAGACTGCATAGAAGATAAAACGGATTAAGGTTAGGTCAGGTTACTTGGATTTTTAAACTTCAGACAAGCAGAAAAGAAAGTGTAGGGAGCACCCAAGACTCAGGCAAACAGAAACAGCAGCATATTACAAAAAAGCAGTAAATCTTCCAAAGTCTGCCAACCACTTCTAACAGACTTGACATTGGAGTTACTGCAGGGCCATGGAGTTCAATAACATCACAAGGTTTTAAGTTCAAGTTTTCAAAATTGCTTCCACCAGCTTAGGTCAGTTCAGGACCCCATTTTCTTCTCCATAATGTGGCAGTAAGCGTCACTTCCTTCATTGTTTTTCATGTTAATGGAAAAGACAGGCACATGTTCCTGTCAAATCGCAAAGTTTAATAACTGCTGCCATTATAGCCTATGATGTTTCACTACAGCTTTTATGTAAGCCTAAACACACACACAAAACTCACTGGGGGTGGGAGTAATAAACCGATCTCAAACTGGTGGGATCAGATGTGGACAAGAGCAGCAGGTGGGGGTTCAGAAACCTAATGCTGCTGATTCAAAATGGAGAGCACAGCATCGCTGTCGCAGCTCTCACTTCCTTTAGTAATCAAATTGGTTATTTATTTTTCTCCCTTTGTTTTGTTTCTAGATCAGGCGAGCAGGAAACTGAACAAAATGGGGCATAAAAATGTTCACTATTCAACTATAGGGAGAAAATTATCAAATTGAAGCAAAAACAAAAACAAAAAACATCCTAATTGTTCCTCGATTTAGGGGAACATTCAGCTTCTGTTACATAATGGGCTGCAAAAGAGCCAGCAAGCAATTAGTGCAGCTGCTCCTTTGTGTTCTGCTGTTTTTGCTAATTAGAAAGTCAAAAAAGGTGCTGGTCAGAGAATATGCTGAAAAGAACTTGTTCTCTACGGCTACAAGGCAGAGGGATGTTTCATCCTCTACCTTCCTGAAAGGTGCTGATAACCTGCCTACCTGGTCTCATCCGTGCATTTTCATTTCTACTGCAACTGCAAGAATGCATTTGTTGGTCAAAGCTTGAAATTAAATTATGAGGAAGTCACAAGGTGTGGAGATGTCTTATGACTCTCTCAACTACATTTATTTTCACACGGCCTGGTTAAGATGCATAAAAATCTTCCGAATAAAATCTTCTTTCCATGTAGTACCTTAATCTCATGTAACTTTTTTGTTTGTTTTTTTAAAACAACCTTTAACTTGAAGAAAAATGAATCTATCTTAAGAACAAACACACTCACTGTAATTAGATACACAATAAATCTTACAAAACAGCAGTGACATTTTTGTAGTAGTAGTAGTACTGGGATAATCAACCTGATAAAAAAAAATAGAAGAAGAAATTCAATCGTATAAAGGTTTGGCAAAATGTTTTGTTGAAATTTAACTGAAAATATTCTTTATACTCCAAAATATCTTGATATACATTTAACAGAAGCAGAGCAATAGAAAGAAAATACTTTTCAGAAAGTGGACATTGTGTGACATGTGTCCACTTGACAATGTTTTAAATCCCATTTTATAAATTCAGACAATAAATCAACGAAGTACTGATAAAATTTCTAAAATGTAAAACAATATAAGGTCGTATCTATACAGTTAGTAATGTGACTAAAGTAACAGATACTAACTAGTAATTGTGTTTTGTCTGTGTCTAATCAAGTGCAAACTAAAAAATTCGCAAGCATAAAAGAAATTTCCCAAGAGAAGGAACTGGTGGAAATCTTTTACTCAGGGAATGAATATGTTTAATGTCTCATATTCAAGCATATCTTGGTGAATAAAACAGAATTGTTTAATGTGAGACCAGTGTAATGTGATTGCTTGAATGAAATTAAGTTTAAGCCTAATGTTGCTTTGAGCCACAGTTATCAGCACACATAATTGCAGATTTATTTAAGAAAAATATGTAAGAGATTCTAGAGAATTTTTGTGTATTTAAAATGCAATGACCTGCAGGAGGATGAGTTCTTATTCTGCATGTTTAACCTTTACATCATGAAAGGGGAACACACGACACAATCCCTGCAGTAAATCCCCAAACTTTTCTTTAACAACATGCCAAAAATGATTCAAAAGGGCTACTTCACCTTCCAATGTAATTTGCAGTGAAATATGGGGCAAAACACCAGGAAAAATGACTCCTCAGTCAGTTGGAGGTCAGACATAAAGTGCCTCCACATTTTTATTGTAGACACAGGTTGTGTCACATCAGCCATTAAAACGCTGAAGGCTACATGCAGACTCCCAACATGCCCACACACACATTGTGGAAGACTCTTGTACAGGTTTACCAATATTTTTATGACAAGTTTTTTTCTCCATAATTGTGTCTGTGATGTTTTCCTCAATATGAAGTCTTGAGTGGTCTCCTGTCTTCCTCGTGCCCTTGTCAGATAAAAGAACACATTTTTGTCTCTGCTTTCCTTCTTTCTCTCTTTTGGGGTTCATCCCCTTTCCGAGTCAAATCCCAATTTTCTCTCCACCATTCCAAGCTCTGCTTTTACTCAGTTTTACTCTGAACAGCCCTTCTACATTTACTGCTGCCACCAATTCACATCTTCCTTTCCTTTTCTTTTTCATTTCTCTCTCTGCCTGGTTCCTGCTGGTGAATGCCGTCTCTCAATGACATTTCTAATAAACTTGTGATATACCATGTGCTTTGAATTTAAAAAAGTCAGCCATTTTCTGCAGCTGGGAGAGCTTTAGTCTGACTGTACTTTCCCTTTTTCTTTTCCCCTTACGCTTCCAATATTTACTAACTTCACTGACAAATCTCTGCTTTTCTTTTTTAAAATAACTCATTAGCGATTTCACACAAAATCCCCCAAGTTCTCAATTATTTCCTTTTGCCGTCAAGTCTTTTTTTTTTTTGCATACCTTCTCTTTCCCTCTGTTTGAGGCAGCCTTTGTTGAATGTGTGAAAGGGGGGAAGCTGGCAGACTATGAATTCAATCAAGAAAATAAATGAGCTCAGAGAAACCAGATTTACCCAGACAATAAATATTATAAAATATCTTTTTTGGGGTAGCTTGAGCAGTTCGTCAAGTTATAGACATTTATTGAAATCATATTAGAGCACCTCATGGATGAGCAGATGCCATTTGCACTCATCCAACTAAGTCAAAAAAGAGCTGAATCACTCTTAGCAAAACATAAGTGTACATTTTCTTCATTCATCCATCCATCCATCCATCCATTTTCTGTTCACCCTTGTCCCTAATGGGGTCGGGAGGGTTGCTGGTGTCTATCTCCAGCTACGTTCTGGGCGAGAGGCGGGGTTCACCCTGGACAGGTCGCCAGTCTGTCGCAGGGCAACATAGAGACATACAGGACACACAACCATTCACACACTCACACTCACACCTAGGGAGAATTTAGAGAGACCATTTAACCTGACAGTCATGTTTTTGGACTGTGGGAGGAAGCCGGTGAACCCGGAGAGAACCCACCATGCACAGGGGGAACATGCAAACTCCATGCAGAAATCCTTCTTGCTGCAAGGCAACAGCTCTACCAACTGCGCCACTGTGCAGCCCCTACGTTTTCTTTTCTTTCTCAATATTTTCAAAAATATTGAGAAAGAATATTTTTTTCCTCAATATATTTTTTAATCTTTCTGTATGTGGAATAAATCTCGTTGAGGAACCAATTCTCATTTTCAAGAGAGCAACCATATTCTCTGACTTGTGACAGGTGAACATTAGAAGTGAGAAATGAAGGAAAAGAAATGTTTTAAGTCGAACTGTCTGCGCCCATTATGTATTGATAAACTCACTGTTGTAAAGAATGTATTTTAAGGCTTTTAAAGGGATAAACATTCTTAAATCTAATCAATCAATATTTTGGACTTCTAAAAATATTGTCTTTGAGCCATTATGTTTTTTTTGTCTGATTCTGTTTGGGTGATTATTTCTTTGTATTGCCAAGAAACAGATCTTCTTAGCAATAAAGGTTACATCTGTGGAAATCCTGTCAATGTCTGCATTGACAGTGCCACATGTCAAAGGAAAGTGCATTTTTAGGATGAGCATCAGAACTAAATATATGCCTAAAATCCTTTAGTGAATGTAAGAGTCAACGGTGTTCATTCTCAGAAGGAGGAGGCTTGTCATCCTTGGTGGGAGGCTCAATGCAGAGTCAAACAGTATCAATCCCACCTCTCCTCTCTTAGGGGTGGAACTGCACCACCCCAGGATGTCAAAGCTCTGCACTTAACATTTGTGGGAGTTGCCTGAGTGATCACGTTCTGCAGCCACTGCTGGTTAAGTAATGGGATGTCATCCCAAAGTACTGCATATGGAAAAAGTCTGAGGTTTGTGTGGTCGTGTGTGTGTGTGTCTACCAAGCACTTCTGAGGACTATTTGTTAAATGAATAAACGGCTATTGTGCCAACACATTGCATGTGCTTACAATGTGTAAAGTTTGCGGTGGCAAATCTTGCCATGGGGTGGATCTGTTTCATCTTCTATTTGCTTTAGTATTTTTTGTTCTGGTACAACTTATTTTTTCCTTGTTGTAGATAGAAAATAGAGTCCATCACTTTTGTAAAGACATTTATGAATGTATTATTCAGAGGAGGTCTAGTGGTTGTCTGCTGAGGAGGAAATTAAAACTTTACATTATGGATTTAGGAGATCAATCTGTATGTAAGTTTATGTGATCAGGTTTTCCCCCCATTCCACTGTAGTGCCATGTGCGTAAGTATCTTTTACTTTTTGTACATTTGCATTATGTCTTCCAGTGTTTTTTTGTTTGTTTTTGTTTGTTTTATTTTTTATTTTTTCAATTAACTACTGCCTGGCTTAACTCTATAGTTTGTCTGAATGCCTTAGTAAATTAAATTTGTATTCTTTGCTTTTACTTTGGAGTTCAGCTTTGAACACAAGCCGAGTTGGACATTGAAAGCTGTTTGAATATTGCAACATCTCATTAAGCTTTCAATAAGTCTGGATTGTTAAAATTATTTTATGTAGCTTTGATCCAGAAACTACTGACTGCTTTCACTTCCTTATCTTCTGCATGTGTTTGCAGCCTCGTTACATCTTCTATCTACAATTCCGTGCTTTGCGGTTGCACGTTTCGTTTTTCTTTTTGAAGTTTGGAAACATCTTTGAATTTCTCTGCATGAACACTCGTGTTTTTCAGGGAATTTCAAATGTTTTATGTCCCTCCACATGTGCTGTCCCTCTGAGCCTCAGCTTTCATTCTTACTGTGATTTTTCTTTGGCGTGTGGCGCCTGTCTTGTCTTGTACTGTTTTGCTGTCGGTTCACACAGCCTGTGGCCTGTGCTACTGTATGCATATGCAATTTCATTACTGATGCCTCTAGCTGACAACAATTTCAGCCGTGTAGGATCATCTGCTCCTCTCTAATATCCCAGGAGATATTGTCTTTTGTGGTGTTTGTGGTGGGGAATGCATGAATATATGTGCGCTTATGCCTTGTTGTGTATGTGACAAAAGCCAGTGGAATAAAAGTTGTGCTTGTACCTTCTGTAATGAAACACATACAGCTTTTTTTTTTCATGGCTGTGTTTATGGATTTCTATGATTACGTGTCAGAAGAACTTATAAAATTTTTAGATGTGAGTTTCTTAGTCTTATTCAGATTTCTACTGCAATGTCAGAAAAATGAGTCCTGCACAGAATAGAAAGTTGTATTAATAAAAAAAAAGGGTTTTTTTTGTAAATTAAAACACTCTCATGTGAAATGGAGGGCATGGATATAAAACAAGTGTGGGTGAAAAAAATAACACATGTAAGCCCTTAATTGTAACGTGTAGTTGAGATATATAGGAGCTTTCTGTTGCATCTCAAATTGCGAATTCACCCCTACAGGTAAAAATGGCTGTGGTCATAACAGTGGTGAAGATGGTCAAATCAGCGGAGCACACTTGAAAACAACATCAGAACTTGCAGGAATGTTTAAGGGACAACAGAGTAAACTACAATGAAATGAAAGAGAGCATATGGAAATCTCCAAAAAGCAAAACAACTCAGAAAATATGGTCATCAGTTTGAAACCATGTCCAGTATAAACACACACATGTAAGCAAGGCATGCAAATAAAAAAAACAGCAACCATGCTATAAATAATTGTGTTAGTTCTAATAGACAGAGAGACAGATGGAGGCTGTAGTTACATCCTTGGGTTGATGGTTGGTCTATTACTTCCAGCATTTTCCAACTGCAGCAAATATCACCACAGCTCCTACTACTCCCTAGGTAAAGATAGGCTACTCGACACTGCTGCTATTTTACCATAAATTAGAGATGATTTTTTTTTTTTTAACAGTGTAGCAATCAACAGACAAAACCTTGCATGAAAGCTCCTTATGTAAGTGTGAATTGTGGTAGTGCTACAAGCAACAAGTAGGAAAACAAGATAAACAGCCTTTATAATTATATATCCTATTAATGAAACAAACAAACAAACAAAACAGAACAGAACAGGACAACCGGATGTATAGTCTGTATGTTCAGATTGTTTTACTTTGAACACAAACTTCCCTTCCATGGGTGATTGGCCTCAAATAAGGAAAAGTGTGCAAAAATGAAATTTGTGGGCAAGGTTTGACAGTGAGACACTGAATTAACGTCATTAATTGAGGGACGTCCTAATCTCCTTGGGCAGGTCTTTACTCGTCAGGCAATATAAAGTCCAGACAGAGAGCAAAATTAGACTCAAAAATTATACTTGTTGGCAGCAGCGTACATTTGCATTTAAATATGTTTGACCTCCCTAGCAGCAAAGGTTCTGCTTCGTCAGAAGAGTTGGCAGTAATTACGCCCAATTACATGAATCTTTTTCCCTTTACTTTTAATTTCTGGGTTGCTCATGCGTGATGAAGAGGACTTGTCACTTAACAGCAGCAAATTATAGAGTATCCTGGTGAACAGAACATCTTTCTTCAATTTTCACATCAGGTATGGTAGCATACTCAACGGAAACTTCGGTTTAGGCTGATGAATCACAAGAAAATGGGTTGGCGTGTGTGTTTCCTGCAAAGGAGTTTTAGAGAATCTACTTTTATTATAATTAAATAAAACCCTATTATTGTTCATTTGGTTTGTATGTTTGTGTCTTCTTTTAACTTTTGTTAAAATAATGTCAAGTTATTGTTGAATTACTCATATGAATTGTAAGGTTTTCTAATGTACCTAATATTTGAACATTTCAAGCTATTGTTGAGAAATGAAATAAAATAATTTCTCTTAAAATCGCAAGTGCAGATTTCCAAAAAAAAGAATGACATTTTGTGCCTAACATTTTAATGCTTGTTTTCTCCCATGCCTTGACTCACAAATCCCAAGTTTTTTTGTTGTTGTTGTTTGTTTTGTTTTGGTTTGTCTCTGTTCAGTGATCCACACTGTTTTGGTTCAAATGGTTTAATTAAAACACTGCATTTGTTACATTTTGAGTCAAATACCTGAATCAAAATTAAATTGTTTGATATTTTAAAAATAATAGACTAGAACCTGTTCCAACATACTGCCTGCATATTGCCTTTTGTGTGTGATTACAGCTTTGGTTGGTGCCTTTTTTGTGTTTATATGTAATTGTGTTTGAGAATGTTGGAGCCACACACAGTAAAGCAGGAGAGATAGCAGATCTTCCCATTTCCTCATGTAAACAGAATCTGGGTCGGATTTATGACGGCTTTCCGGAAACTTTGGCATCGAAAGCTGATATCACAAATAATCTCTCTACTTCACACACATAGAAGAAGATTTACACAGACACACACTTGTAATCAGCGAATTAGCTTTTGTATTTTTTATGTGCATCTGGCAGATAGTCAGAAGTAGCACTTTTGTTTTACTTGCAGGCATTTGTGCACATGTAAGTCACGTGTGCATTTTTTTTAATAGGCCACTAGCTCTTGCAGCGATTGGCAGTAATTATGAGTTTATTATTTACACATGAATGAGCAAAAACAGCTGAGCACAGAGGAAAGAAGATTCTAATGGGAGAGAAGAAGCTCAGATTGTTTACATTTGACAGAAGCTTTGTTATTTAAAAATGATCTTTATGTAGTCACAGGAGGAGGGAGTGCAAATAAAAAAAGAACAGACCAGCAAAAGGTTCAGAAAATGTCTTTGCTTAAAAGTACAAATGTCCTGATCATGATTAATGTTCCAGATGTGGAATACCGTCCAGTCTCAGTCTGGTGCTACAATACTGCAGATTGAGGAAAAAAGAAAAAAGAAACAATACCATTTATATGTTTTTAAACTTGTTGGCTGTATCATAATGCATTTCTTCAGTTTTTCAACTTGCATACCAATTATGATCCACATTCTTCAGTCTCTGCTTCCTCAAAGAAATAGATGTTTTGACAGACATACAGAGATGTAAAAAGATCCAAAGAGTTGCATCAACAATCACCTTTATAACACAAGCATAATAAATACAAAAAGATTTAAAATATTTCCTGTCCATCGTTGAATTTCTCAACCAGTGAGAATTGCTTCATATTAGAAAACTGGAAGAAAAAGAACCTGGACAAAACATTTCCTAGAAACATTATGATTAAGTAAGAAGACATGGTAAAAAAGTGTTCCTGAAATAATATTTATGCAATTCCAGTGTTGCTTTTAGTATTAAGTTGGATGTTTGTATTTTTTTAATTCACAGGTGATTAAGATAACGTGATTTGTCACTAAAAAGTAAAATAACTGCTAAGTTCAAACAGGGGAGACATGATGCATTTGTTGGTAGGTAGCCTGTCTAATACAGATTTTTATTTATTTATTTATTTATTTGTTTGTTTCTTTCTTTTATTATTTTTCCTTACTTTCCTTCTGCCTGTCTTTCTTTCTTTCTTTCTTTCTTTCTTTCTTTCTTTCTTTCTTTCTTTCTTTCTTTCTTTCTTTCTTTCTTTCTTTCTTTCTTTCTTTCTTTCTTTCTTTCTTTCTTTCTTTCTTTCTTTCTTTCTTTCTTTCTTTCTTTCCTTCTTTTGTTCAAATAACCACAGATTTGTTACAAAATTGTTTACTGAAAGCACTGCTGTGAATTTATTTTTTGGAAAAATAAATAAAAATAAAACCAGTGGGAATAACAGTTGCTTTTTTGGGGACATAGGTTGTACAAATTGTCTCCAGCAGCTCTGTATCTTGTAGGTCACGAAGGGCTCTTGTTTTGTTATGCAGGGTTGTTTTGTTGCTTTGTATGTCGAACGTTGCACTCAAAGATATCTTTGCATATAACACCACAGTCTGTACAGAGGCACAATAAAGTTAAACTCTTTTCTGATTCTTCAAATTATTAATGTGAAGCAGAGGTGAAAGTTTGTTTTGCAAGAGCAGTAACTTCCAAACTTGCCTTTCACGCTGTTGGTCACTGAACTTTTCTCTTACTTGGCCTCATTAAACCTCTGCTTCTCAGGACAGTCTGGTTATAGGCACACCACGTTTGACTGACAGCCCCCTTTTCCCCTTTTTGACACATTTGGTGGGGTGGAACAAATTAGATGCTTATCATTTCATTGGTACATGCTGCATGGATAATTCCCAGCGTAGCCCCATCTGGTTGGCCTGAGCAGAAGTGTAATCAGCCAGAGTCCTGGTTGGTTTTAAATTCAACCTTCCAAACTCTGGATGATTATTAGATTTCTGAATTTTTTTCAAGTCATTATCCTATTGAACAAATTGTTTGGTTTGGTACTGAACTACAGTGCAGAAGCTGCTTTTAAAGTCATGGCCGTCAGTCTTTCTCATGCAAATGTGGTGTTATTTAAATGGTGTGTTATACATATTCAGTAAATTTGAATAATATTAAAAAAATAAGAAATGATGCCATGGAAGATGTCAGTCAGACATCGAGTATTTATTCTTCTCAAGTCGGCATGTACTGAGAAGGGACAACAGCAACACGTCTCGTTAAAAAAGAACAAAGTATCAAAAATAATAAAAATCAATGGAGCACACTTGAAAAATAAATGACACATCTCACTGCTGTTTCAGGGCCAGACTACCACAAATCAACAGTGCTCCGCGCATCGAAACAAAAGAAAGCATATGGAAATCTGCAAACTGCAAAATAACTAACAAAAACACGACCATCCGTTTGAAACCATATCCAATGAAAACACACATGCAAACACGACATACAAACATTTTCTAACTACTGCAACCATCATTACAGTCCCTACCACCACTGCCAAATGTAATAGCCTGCTATTGCAATTAGTTGGTCAGATTTTGATATAAAATCTCCTTCTAAAAGTGCAAATTGTGATAAGGAGAAGTACAAGTAAGAGGAGTAATCTTGTAATCTTGGAAACAAGAAATAATAATAATAATTAAACAGAAAAATGTGTTATCAAAAAATGGGAATCAATTATATTTCCCTAAAAAAAACTTGGAGGATAGAAGAAAACAGGTTGACTGATGTTTTATCTTCTATCTTATGTTTAAGAACACTTTTTACAAATAGAGGTATCAGCTTTGATGCAGCCACCCTCTATTGATGTTTCACTACATCTGAAAAGAACAACTAATACCTATTCTATATTTCGTTTTATGTGGTGGCCACATACACTTCAAATATTCCTGTTTGTTTTTACTTCTATTAGAAGAACTAAAGTTTTCATGCTGTCTGGTTTACTGGACTTTAATTAAATTATTTACAAACAAATATAACAAAACAATTTCATTCAAAAAAAAAAAAGAAAAGAAAAATATGTGCATAAAACTGCTTCTACTTTCTGTATAACTGGGTGATCGACACTCTTTATAATAACTTCATCCATTTAATCATACAGTTTTGCTCCACAGGAGACACCAAAAGAGTTCTGACTTAAATGTAAAACTTTGCTCTGAATCCCTATAATCTTTTGTATTGAATATAAACTGTCTTCTGACCTTTTACTCTTTCCATATTTTGCTTGAGATGGTGGTCTCCTGTAAAATAATATTACAAGTGTCCCTGAACCTCTTCTTAACTTTAATTTAGATCAGATTTTCAGGTAGCTACAATATTTCCTCTTTCTGATAATGTTATGATGGGTTTTGGTCGTGTTACCTCTTCATCTACTACAGGGTATGTTATGTTCGCCTTGCATTAATTTGGTCAGCAATTCATTTCTTCTTTTAGCATTAAAAGTCATTTAAAAAGTAAAAGTAGATTGTCAGCTTGTGTACAGATACTGTAAGGGAATGATTAAAATAAAGCAAAATAAATGAAAAAAATGAACTATTAATTTTTCTTTACTTAACATACAACTGGATTAAATCATATGTGATAGTTGACATGGTTAAGTTAATTTCACTGTAATTCACATGGGCTCACTTTGATTAACAGTAAGCCCAACTGCTAATCCAACAAACTTCATTGGATAGACACCAAATGTCTAAAGACGACTGTCATGCTGCTTCAGCTCATTCAAAATGCAGGATATTGTTTCATCGTTTGGGATAAGGAAAGGAAGAACAAAATGTGATGCAGTCACTCTCCTCACTCTAAAAGTCCTTCAGAGAGCTCTCATGCAGGTAAGATGCTGACTGCTGATAACTTCTTGTCAGAACCCTGTAACAAAGAAAAGTAAATGATAAAGCAAACTGTGAAAGGCGATGATGAGCAAGTCCTAAAGTTATATAGCATCCATAGGTAGACATACCACAAACAAGTTTCTCTCCAAGATAAGTGCCACTCTGATTTCTTGGAAAGATGAAAATCTTCAGTGTTGTGTTGCACACAAACACCACCATCCATATTTTGTATGGCGGACTACGCGGAGGGGGGAAATATCTCTTTTTATGAATTGTTCCTACTCCCTTTGTATTTGATTTACACTCTCCTGAGAGGCCATCATACAGAACAAAGCACTGAGCTGTACACTATGTATACTATTAATAAATGGAGAGTCAGTGGGAAAAAGCCCGCCTGACGCTGCGTGCAATGTGTTGCAGATATCGATAAACTGAAGGCTGAGGTTGGAGGAAAAATAACTCTTGCCTGGAGAGATACAGTAGTGTGTTTATGTGCAGTAAATATTTTTATACTGAGTACATATACATCATAATCCTATCTGAAAACCCAGTCTTTCCCAGTTTGCTTCCAATGCAGGATTTCATGCTTTTATAAATGATACTTGAAACCAAGACACATGTGAAATGGTTGTTTGAAGATTCCTACAAAAGCCCACTCCTCCCCCCCCCCAGAAAACTGAAAAGCTTCACCTACTCACCCCAAATCGCACAGGCTCCATGAGAGAAATACAACAGCAAGTTGCTCATGAGGAGATAAAGGGATGCACGGAGGATGGCATGATGAAGATAATACAGATATGTTCGCTGAGATTGAAAAAGAAGAGCGGAGAAATAGTCAGATGTGGGAAAAAGGTTACAGAGGTGGCAGCTACATCCAGGGGGATGAAAATTAAAATGAGGATTAGAAAGGCAGGAAGGGCAAAAAGACCGACTGAGAGGAGGATTGGTGTCACCACAGTGCCCTCACCTTCATTCTTTCTGTGTCAAGTAATATTTCTTTCTTCCCCTTTCCCTTCTTCCTTTGCAGCAGAAAAAACCCGCAGCCTGTTTGTCGGTTGTGCCCTGAGCTCCTGATGCTCATCCTACTGAAGCGTTACATTAACAGAGGACTCTTCTCTGTGTTTGCCTGCGTGTGCGAGGGCATGTGTGTGTGTGCATGTGTATGCTCCAGAGTTTGATGGGATTTTAGTCGGAAGGGAGATTTTTCCCTCATGGACACAAATCTGGGAACTGCTTTCAGTTAAACCAAAGCCTTATTTTAACCATCCAAGTGGAAACAGAACCCCTGACTTATAGCCAGCAGTCTGTGGGAAGCAGGTGACACATTGTTCAACTTTCTTTTTCACTGGGCCCCATTTTAATGTTATGTTCCTTGTGGTCGGTCACTCTGACTGCTTCCCATGCATGAAAAGTTTTTCCTGCTTTACTGGTTTGTGTATAACTCTTTATTACCCACATTTGTCTCTGGAACATTTTTGTATTGATGTTTTTCTTTGCTTGGATAAGCAGTAATCCTCAAGACAAACCAAAGCCTAATCCTTACAAGGTAGGAATCCAGGCTTGTCAAAGAAACAAGATGTGAATTGAGGATTTTTGTAAGGCGGAGACAGGCATGAAATAGCGATGGTTATAAAAGAGCATCCCAAAAATACTTAGGAAGTGAAGTTTTGTGTTGTGCCCAAAATCTTGCAAAATAGGCCAACTCAAAACTCATGAATTTCACAATGAGTTAGAATAAAAAACACAAAACTAAAATCAGCAACAAGTGAGAGAAGAGGCACCATTTTTTAAAGGCAACACTAGTAACTGCAGTACAGTGGATTCCTGTCTATTCACAGTATATGTGGATTTGTTTTCTGTAGAGCATATCTAAAATACTCAAAAGCAAACACGTCTTGTGAAGCTTAAATACATATAGGTCCAATGATAATTTACATGCTATTGGATGGCATTTTCAATGCTGCCAATCGAGGAGCGTCATTAATTTTCCTTGGAACTGATTGGCTGTAGATGCTAGATTCTGTGATGGTCCTAAAACAGTTTTTACTGTGTTCATTAATTCATATCAAAGTATATTTTGTTTTTGAGCTATTGAGATATAGAGTTATATGTTTTTAGAAGTGGGCCCAACTTGGCGTGAATATCAGCAATTTCCAGGCTTTGAAATTCCACCCTTCTAAAGTTTCTCCCTTGGATTATTTTTTTGAAAATAATCCAAGAGAAATTTTATTTTCAAAAAAAAATTTCAAAAAGTGTTGAAATAAAAAAATTTTCACTCACATTTGTTTATATGTATTTTTAGGACCTTACCAACATGTGCATGCTTCAGGAGGCAATGAATATTTGTTTGCTGCATTATGTGTTTTTGAGTGGGAAAGAGGGGCTGCTCATGCCACCCCCCTCCGGGGTGCCACAGTGGGCGGTTGCCTACGTCTCCCATATCAGAAACTGACACTAGATGTCTTGAATTCATTTAAGCAGAATGGTGTTAGCATCTAGGTCACAAAAGTCTAAATCATATTTGAACATCAAGGACAGATGAAATCAATCCACAGGAAAGGCAATTAAATTATATTAACCTCCAAATTTTGCATCAAAGCAGGCCTTTGCAATCGCATTCTCACATAAATTGATATTGAAATTGCTATTGGACATATTATGCAGCGATAAGCACAACATTTATACTAACAACAATGCGGTGAACTGCTGCATGATCAAAGGCAGGGTTGTTCATCTCTTTCTGTTAGTGTTGTTATGTTCCAATGATTGGGGGAGTGCGGGGACAACAGCAATAAGAGAATGAATGAGAACTAGAGATACTGTATCATCGCCCTCTTGGTGGTTTTCCCAGCAGAGGATTATACAGTATAACTGTATTTTTTCCCAGGTACTAAAGATTAGCTGGTGTTTTGGTTTATTCCAGGATAAAAACAATATTCTTGTGAGTTCTTTATCAACAGTTCAGGATCACTGTTGAAAAACCCATATGCACCATCCTGCCACCGAGCCTTTCAGATCTGGTAGAATATGTGCTGAGTCTCATAAATCCCATAAGAATGATAGAAGCTGCCCCGATCCACTCCTTCACCACAGCATCTTAAAATATATGGGGGGTTTTTGTGATGTATTATAGAACAAAGCGATTTTGTGAGTTAAAGTTTCAGAGCATTTTTTAATATCTGTAATGTCGGTCAATATACATTCAACATGACATTATCATATACCAGTTTTCAGGGTAGATTATCATCTACCCTGTTCTAAAGCCTTTACATTAGGCTGTCAGTTTTAAATGATACCATATGTGTGTTTCATGTGTCCAGAGAGACGAAGGACAGATGATTGATAAATACATCCTGGGTTGCAGGAATATTTCTTGTTGCAATTAGAAAAATAAAACAGAGCAGCAGCGATTAAAATGACATAACAATGATGCAATGTTCAAAAAGTAATTGCTTGTAGTTTTGTGCTAATGAGTATCAGTATTAGTTTGTCTTACAACAGAATTTTAAACTCGGGAATTGGATGTTTTTCCTTAAAGTGATCCTTGGAATCCTGCAATGACAGTGGGGAGTAAAAAGTTTTAGATTGCCCATTGATTTTGTAAGTTTGATGATTTCAGTGTTCTTAACCAGTAATTACTATATCAAGATCAAATCTGCATGCCCTTCCCTCTCCAAACAACAGAACCACACATGAACAGAAGTTCTGCTGTGGTTCACAAAATGTCAGCAGGTCCTACAACATGAAAATGAGTCACTTGGTCAGAATGGACACTTACTGACTTTCTAACGGTCAGATGCAGATATTTTTTCATTTCAATTGTTGATTCTTGCTTTTGTTCTCCTTTTCTGCATATTTTTTATCTGATTTTATTCTGGAAAAATTTTTTATATTTTTGCTGCCTTAGTTTTCGCAATTTTGCCCTAATTGCTTGCCTGATTTTTGTCAACAGTAATATTAATTTTGAGGAATACATTTCAGTAACATTTGAAGAGGTAAAAGGGAAATAAAATTAGGTTGTTACACATTTCAGTAGTGCTTACCAGGTCGTTGTCGCATGGAGGGGTGGATTTCTGTGGGTGAACGGGCAAAGGTGTAGTGGGAGGTTTGTAGTAATTGACAAATAACTAATGAGTGGTACATGACTGTTGATTAATATCTTGAGTACTTGTCCATCCCTGAAATAAAAACTGCCTCTTGCATTGACATCTCTGGCTCCATCACTCTGATCATTGTGTTTTCTTAAAGTTGTATACTTGTTCCTTGCTAATCATGATGTAAAAACACAACTGTGAGTTTGCGCTTCAGGGGGGACCTGAAAACCCAGTAACACTGTTCATAATACCACAGTAAACAATATTAATAACATAAATTATGAATCAATGTGTAGGGTCAAAGTTACAAAACTTGAAGGCTGGTGCAGAGAGAACAACATAGACTTCCAAAGGTCACAATCCTTTAAAAAATTCTCACATCTTTGTCAGCAGTTTTTAACTCAACAAAATAAATTGAAGGCTCATGCTCAGACATCAGTACTGATAGATATGAGTGTCTGCTCCCAGGTTTACTCTGTTACCTCTCACATTTCTTGACTAACAGCTCAGATGTTCTCTTTACTTTTCAAGATAAATGATTTTGTGTCGGCTAATGTGCTCAAGAAGAGTGAAGGTTTTGCGGTGCTTTAAAACTGGAGGCAGTTACAAAGATAGTCAGTCAAACTTTAATTTATTGGTCTCAAGTTTAGAGGAGAAAGAAAAGTGTGACTGAGAGCTGCTTTATTGAGAATTTGTCCAAATTAAAATACTGATCTGTGATCAAAAGGAACAGGAGAATCAAGATTTATGTCTATTTTTTTTTTTTTTTGCTTTATTTAAGACGAAATGAACAAAATTGACAACTTGATAAATGAATAAGACATAATTCATGCTTAAATCTATCTTAATCACTGTTACTCAAACAGGTAAATGGTTTTTTCATGGTTTATGAATAAAGTATTTTCTTTTATTATCTTGAGAACCAGACAGTAAGGCAGGATTTCCTAACAAACAACATTTTAATGTCGCTGAAGCATGTCTCCGAGTAACAGATAGTTCAATAAGTGTAGAGGTGGCGAGAAATAGGTAAAAGCATAAAGAAAAGCTTTGTGTGAATGTATTCAATTAAAAAAGCAGAAAATGGGAGATTCTATTACAGATGCAAGAGCTTTTCCCATTTTCGTATCGTTGGGAATCACACCCTGAGGTGTACTGGGAGTGAATCATCAGCAAGTGATCAGTGTGTATGATGTGGTGTGCAGGTTTCCCAATCGAGGATGGTGTGGTTTTTGAAAAGTGTTAGATCCTTCTTTATTGGCTGCTCACCAACACAGGCTCTCCCTGTATCCCTGCGTTCCTCCTCCCTCAAATGGCGACAGATCCGAGCGGCACGGCTAATCCCGGCATACTTGTGCAGCTTGTTGGATCATGACTCTCTGTGGCACTAAGACCCTGAGATGAGAAAATGAGTGGAAAAGACCCCCTCCTCCCCACACACACACACACACACACTCTTACTCTTACCCTTCAGATGCAACAGAGAGCTAATATTGCTTCCTGGGCTTTGTTCTTTTGTGTCTGAATGAGAGCATTCATGGAATCTGTGGGAGCTCCTTTGATTCTGAGAAGCAGTTTATTGACTCTTATTCTCTCAAAGGTCTTTGTTTTTATGCTTTAAATGAGAAGAAGGAAAAGTCCAGTGTAAATGATTTCTACTCTTAATGTTTCAGCAACAAAAACAACCTTTAGTCTTACAGTTTATGTTTGAAGGTTTTGCCTTTTTTAAAATTCAGACAGGTCACACACAATTTTTTTTTTCTTTAGATTTACTCCATGACAATCTCTCTATTTGTCATGTGGGTCACCTGCAGGTTTCGTTTTTTCAAATGGGCAGAGAATAAAAGAAAGGAAGAGAGAGAGAGTGAGAGAGAGAGAGAGAGAGAGACCCCTCCTACGGTGCAATCCTAATTAATTTTTCATATTAGTTACTTTTTAAATATAACTCTCGCCAATAGGCCCTAGGCTGTCCTTTGAATGCGTGCATTAATGCTTCTCTTTTTTTTCTTTTTTTTTGGTCTACCTCACCACTGGCTACGATTTAATGGCATCTTCCTCTGCACATTGTCCAGAGTTTGTCTTTTTTGCCTTCTTCCCTTTCTTTTATTAGCAAGCCTTAATTAGCCGCATTATTGAGCCCCCGTCTCTCTATTCCTCCACGTCTGCTCACCCTTCCCGTCTCAGTTATTTTACACCCTAAAGACAGTGTCTGTTGCTCTTTTCCATTTCTGTTCCCTTCACAACTTATTTTTTTGTTCTCTCAGCCTCTAGTCACTCATAAGAAATGACACGTCCTCGCCCTGGGCCATTAGAGTTGGACAAGTGTGTCTTTGTGCGTGTTTATCCATGCCTATGGGCTAGGCTGGGTGTGTGTGCATGTTGTTTCACATTCACGTGTCCTGTCTTCTCTTTATAGCATACTGGATTGGGAAGCTAGAGAAATGAATAAAAAATAAAGGTTCATCTCAGCACACACGTGCAGACAAAAAACAACAAGTTGAGCAGATGCACTGGGAGATATTGACATCTGGCTCTTGTTCTCATTGTGCAGGTTTTCCTGAGACTGCACCTTTTTGCTCACCTCTAATTTAGACAAGGAAGGGTGTGGAGTGTGAGACGGCGTGTGGGCGTGGGTTTGTGTGTGTGTCTTTGGTTAAGCAGCTGGAGATTAGTGGAGGTAATGGCACCATATTGTGGTTGGAGAGAAAATAAAGCTATAAAGCATATGTAATATCTGCCTTGGAATGGAGCAATGGCGAAATGTGGATGTGAATGCGCGTGGGAGAAATGTGCTTTAGTGTGTGTTCCTGCCGTCCGTCTATACATATGAGTCAGTCATCACCTGCTAAGCAACCCTTTATCATCCCCTTCACAGTAATCACGGTGAGAATGGGAACAAACAGGGTCCCAGGTCACTCTGCTCTGACTTGATTAGGATCATTTTGGATGATAAACCAACCATACACACACAGATGTAGCCACATGCATGCAAGCTGATTGCATCTTCTGAAAAAAAAACAATCACACTCCACAGCTGAGTCGCTCTCTGCCCATGGTAGAATAGCAGGAAAATTACAACAGGCCAGTCTGTAATCTCATGCTTCACAAAAGGCTTTGGGTCTAATTTGAAATAATTCAAATTTAGAGTGAGCGTTGTGGACAGCGTGTATTTTCTAACCAAGCTATTGTGCCTGGAGAACACTCCAATCATCAAGATTTGAGTGAAGTGTGTTTGTCCCCGCGCAGAACTTTAGAGACAAGGCTCTTGCAGCCCACACAAATGGGCCCCTCGGCTAAGATGGCGGCTCCTTGAGGCAGTCTGAATTTCAGGAGAGGAGAGCATTTTATTACCTTTGGAGTTCACATGAGCAGGACAGGAATGTCTGAGGCCAAACGTCACAGTTACCTGAAATACTGTGGTCCTTTTGAAGGTGAGTTGAAAACAGGTGTTATAGGTTAGTACTATATATGTGATCTACCTTTTTATTTTATCATCAAAATATGTTGTTTTTATGTCTGATTCAGTCTGAGACAGTCTATTGCACATTTAATTCTACCATAAATTAATGGGTGCCTTTGAACAGAAGCATATTGTACTTTTTGCCTTTTAATTGTAGCATGGGAACTTTTTCCTTAAAGATTCACATGCAGCTGTTTAAGACAGCTGCACTGAACAATGTACAAATAAAAAAATATGTATAAGGCTAAACTGATACTAAGAGCATTTTTGTAAAGAATCCAAATTTATTAAGTGTCTTAGGTATTTTTAGGTATTTGTGTTAGAAGAGTTATGAGAATAAATATTTCACAAGGATGATTTCTGGACTTCTGAACACTTATCTGAAATTATTTTGATGCTATGAGTGGGTTTCATTTCCCATAATTATTGTGAGTAGTGGGTATCATTTAGTTGTCTTTTCTTATTAGCACTGCATTACAAAAGACTAAAATCATCTAGATTTGCAAACTTCCAAGAGCTTCTGTCTTAAAAGAGGTTCTTACACTTGCTGTTTAATTAAATTAATATGATACACACAGCACTTAGAGGGCAGTTATTTTTTCTTTGTGGAAATTACAATAAAAGACTATTTTGGTCTCAGCTAGATATTGAGATGAGTGGAACAAAAACCCTCACACTGGACTTTATCAGTGCAATATTTGTAATAATTTAATCTCTGGTTACTGTACACAGACACACATGCATGCTGTGAAAACTTCAGTGCAATAGATAGACATGCAAAGACAGAGAGTATGGCAGTATTATTATTCAAAGTGGTTTCTCTTGGCCCTTATCTTAAATAAACAGCCATGGGATAGTTTCAGAAGAGGTTTTGTGTGGATTTACTTTGAGGGTCCTCTTTCAGCATCATTATTTTCTCCAATGGGACAGAAAGCCCAGAATTGAATAAAAAAAGGCTTATATCAGCTTAAAACTTCAGTAGATTGAAAACCAAAAGGCTGAAAAAGTATTGGAAACACCCAGTGAGACCCTTGGTTAATGTTCTTTCCCCTCTATTGAAACAGTTGAGCTTTCTGACTCACTTTATTCCTTCTCTTGTTTATTACGTTCTCGCTGAGCACAAACATACTTGAAATTTAAACATGTTTTTTCATCCTTTTTTTCTCTCTTCCCTTTTCACACTCTCCTCCAAATTTAAAATCTGAAATTCAACACATCCCTTGATTCCCCTTTCCAACACAAGCATGCATTGACTCACACACTCATCCCTGGCCAAAAATGTTGGCCATTTTGACCCACTTCCATACAATACCCACCACAACTCGGGTTTTGCTCTTTCTCTCACACAGAACTGAGGCTGTCTATGCAGATAGAGTTCAGTTGTGAGAAGAAAACACTCTTGGGGTGAATCAGTGCTCCCTTAAGTGAGAATGTTTGAGAGTTAACCTACTTAGTGAGCACAGTGAAAAGAAAAAAAATGAAATATTAAGTCACTTCTAGGGATTATTGCTTTTACAGGGAAGGTATCACTTCATTTAAATTTGCTTGGGGGGTTGGGGGGGGTCACAGTTATATGAGGAAACATAAAGATCACTTTGCTTCTTTTGCCAAATATCAGGCTACATGGAAACTCCAGGTTTCTATGCAGAAGCAATCCAGGGCTGAATTCAAAACAGAAAAAGTTTTTTTTTTTTTCTCATGCAAATTAAAGCACAATAATAGGCAGGCCGACACATCAGCAGGTTTGAAATGTCCTATTTAAGACACGGCTTTATGTAGGTCCCAAGAAGGCAGAGAATCACCTTGGAATTACAGTAGTATGCATAATTTAAACCTGAATTGGATAATTCAATACTGAATGCAGATAATTTAACAAGTAAATTTTGGATTCTTAGTGTTCCCAAAAATATATATATGTATGTTTATTGTACACATCACCACATCTCTGTGTGGTTGGTCTAATGGTTACAAAGTATTTCCCAGGTTTGGCTTCATTATTTTAATAGAAAGATTTATCTTGCGATTAGCTAGCAGGAGTTTGATTAGATTATTAAGTCTTTGCACCGATAAACAGTATGTTGGATGATCCCATTTATTTGCTGCCCCATAGCTGAATATGTTAAATTATTCATAGTTTTGCATGGCTCAAACAAAAAAGCACAGTTAGTCATCCAATCTAACAAACATTTTCCGCCTGTGTTGAAGCAAATTGTGACCCTCAAACACTGAAAACTCAAAGCGCGTGCAGCTCAGCTTTTGGCAGGTTACTCTTTTAGTCTAAAGGTGTCTTTAAAATGTAAATGCTTGTTTGTACAGAGACCCACTTAAGTGGCTCATCGCACAGAGTAAAAATGGGCCCACTTCCCCCACCTTGCACTCTGTCAATGTACCTGGCAACATACCCGCTAGTGTAATTTACATTTCAAAGTAAGACACGTTTGCACAAACAGATATCACCACACAAATTTGCCATCTGGTTTTTCTGGTTTCTCCCACACCCACGCTTTGGTTTCCACTTTAGAGTAGGATAAGGCTATTCAAAAGCTTTAGCTAATGCATGTTGAAACACAGCAGTAGGAGTGAATTTTTCTAAATGTGTTACTTTAAATGTGTGAGTCACAACCCGTAGCTACATTTACGCACTTGTTAGAGCATCTGTGTAGACCGGCAGCCCCATAAACATCCAGCAGTATGTTGCAAGTTTTTTTTTTCAGTGTGTTCTGAATATGCATGTGGGTGTTGCTTAGGCCGCTGCGCGTGTGCTGGCTTCTGGTAGAGGCTGAAGCATTGAGCAGGCCTTATCTGTGGTGTTCAGAGAGGTACTGGAGCCCTGGCAGGAGATAGAGCTCCCCTCCAGAAGCATGGATGCCGTTAAATAGACTTCCGACACACACAACTGCAGCTCTGGCTCCGAATGCATCGTAATATACTGAGAGACATGGTATAAATATCAAGAAACAAATGTCAGTGTATCAGAGGGGGAGCAAATTAGTTTGTTCTTGCAACATGTCTTGTGAGATATATATTGCTCTTTCATTATAAGCATGAATGTCAAGACGTGTGTTATTCTGTCACTTCTTTTTATTTTTATTTTTTGTAAAAAATGGCAGCTTATCCAATGCCATAAAAACCAAAGAATGTTTGGCTGATATTGGCTAAAGTATTTTTGACAAAAAAATATAATAATAATTATTATTTAATTATTGAATATAGTTTTTACTTCATATTTCAATATAGATTTTATATAGTTTATATATATATATATATATATATATATATATATATATATATATATATATATATATATATATATAACTTCAGTTATGAAATCTAAAATCTGTTGAAATATAAAATAAAAACTATTTTACATTAGCCACTAGGTAATGTAACCTAATGGCTATATAAGTTTTCTGCTGGCATCCTTTGGCTATCAAGAGACATAGGTCATAGGTTAATATGATGAAGTGTAGCTTTCACTCGATTAAAATGTTGGAGCAGATGAGCCATGGTTTATAAAAGTTTTGGCTAATGACTACTAACCTCATCCATCAAAGGAGAAAGTGTGAGTTGAAGAGAGAAAGTTGAGTTTACTTAACATTGCTTTGGAAATTTGAGAAAGAGAGATTAAAAGTTGAAAAAAAGAGACACGTGGATGACGGTGGTGTTTAGTTGCTAATGGCTGACTCTCACTGACCTCTCACTCTGTTTGCACTCCATCTCCTTTTTGTTTTCATGTGCAGCCTCACACAATACACACAGTTCACATCGTGGCTACTTTTCTTCCATTTCTTCATGGGGAGATTAGAGTGAGGGAAACGAGCTGTGAATGCATTAGTGTCATCATCATCATCAGGGGACATGGGAATTCATTTGTCATCATTCTGCGACAGCTAGACCAATTCAGCACAGGCAAAGCTATTACTCTTTATTATACAGCGCACACACATGCACACGCACCCAGTGGGATGGGTAATGATGAGGTGCGTCAATGACCACACTCTAAAATTATAGATATTGTTTTTTTTTCATCCCTGTCTGGTAGTCGATTTCCCTCCCAAAATTCAAGTTGATTACCCAGAAGCCCTAAAATCTCTATTTTCTTCAAGGAATGAAATTATCTTCTCCTCACAATATCAAGTCTACACAGTTACTGTTATAAGGTGGATGTTGGAAAATCTACACACACCCATGAACACCCAAGGATGACGACAAGGGTGAAATAAGATAGAAAAGCAATGAGGAGAAGATGAGAGTGTGAGGATGGCAGAGTAAGAAGAGATATTTCAGCAACCATTGGGATCAATATTTCTCCATTCTTGGTTCTATTGGAGCAGCTCAGAAACAATCTTCTGTTAGGCCTCACTTAGGCTGAAAAAGAAATCATTTTACTCACACTTCATTTTCACTCTCACACAAAGGTCATGACTGATTAAATTGTTGCCACTGGTTAAAGTGATTGCTACAAATATCTGTAGGGAACGATATTTTCTCATGGAATGAGTGTTTATGTGTCTATATATACATCTATTATATTTGCAGTAGACACCAGGCGTGTGACATCACCACAGATACCTTTACACCTTTATTGCACCCACTAAGTGTGAAAACACACCAGCATTCACAGGTGAACTGACACGTCACTTTAAACTTTATGACAGACAATTTATGCTTAGGTGTTTCTACTTCAAGCAGTGACTGCAGAATGATTCAACTATTTTCTTCAAGGAATTGCCATTCCTTGAAGAAAAGGAATATGGAAGAAACGGGTGTAATTGAGTGATAACCCCTCATCACTCAATTATTCATGTAAAGACCGATAAATGTGTATGCCCTCTTAAACTGTAGATGGTCCAGCTGAGTCGTTGAAATGTCTTTAGGAGGAATTTTGTGTAAAGGCCAGCCTAAACAATAAAAGATCTGATTTCCTACAAACTCGGAGCTTTGCCTACCTCAGCATAGGAACAAAAGAACCCAAACTGTTTCACATTGAAAGTATTTACTGTGATGGTGCTGATCCAGAATTACTTTCACTGCTGTTACATTTAACCTACGTCTATATATGACATTACTCTGAAGGATTGTTAATCTTTTGTTTTGAAGTTGTCTCCTTTTTACTTTCAAAATAAAGTTTTATAACAAAAATCACACACAAAAAAAACTTCTAAAAATGTTTATTTTTTTGCTGCAAAATATTCAACATTAAATCACTGACAGTATAATCCTCTTTTTGGCACAGGTCTTATGGCATCCAAGCTTTGTGTGAGTTTGAGAATATGAGCACAAAGCAGCAGGTGATATCCAACACCTGGCATCTGCTGAAATCAGAGGGCAACCGCCCTGCTGGCTCGAGCTGTACACAGGCATCCAATGGACTCTTCAACCAATACACACAAACACACACCCACACACACACACATGCCTTATTCCAGCTGGGCAGGGCTGCTTGTATATGAACAATTACTGAAGCTGGCAGATGGAGTGAGGCAAGATTAGATCTGTACCAGCTGTCAGACTGACAGCTACCCCCAACAGAGTCCGAACCAACGCCTTGAACTGTTGCTTGAGCAGGTGATGGTGCATATGAATCCTTAAGCTTTATCAGACACACAACCACGTCTAACTTTTTAACTTTGCTGGCATTGTTTTCTTATTCCTCTGTGGACACCAACAAAGTGCTGATTTCAAATAACAGGATCAAATATATGTTGCTTACTACTGCACTTTTCTGTGGCTAACAGTTGCAGTTGAGCATACGTTGCATTTTAGTCAATAGAGGGGTGACCATTGTGCACGACCAGTGTTCTGTGGTTACACCGTGAAAGGAAATGCTTTGGGGGAATTAAATCAGGTCAGTATAACTCAGTGTTGTCTTGACATATGGAGAATAACTGCTGATAAGAATCACTGGTTTTGGTCAAGGGGCAAAGAAATGACACGTGGCAAAAAATGTTGTTCACATTTACAAACTCCTTTCATATTGTGTTCATATTTATGGATTATCATTTTGTTTAATAATCATTTTGCATAAAACTACAACTCAGCAGAGACAAACCACACCTTGTGGACCAAGGAACCCTACCTGTCTTGTAACTTTATTACTCTTCAACAAAACGTCCAGTGCAGTATAGAACACACATATATCGTCAATACTCAGATTAACATAGATGGAGCTGGAACAATATAAAGCACAACTGGAGCAGATTGGATATTAGGCTGAAGTCTGAGATAAATGCGGTAGCAATGTTGGTAAAACAGAAGAAAAAACAAAAAACATGTCGCTTATTTCAGAGTATGAAGTATCCAATAAAGAAGTTTGGGCAAATGGGTTCCAAAACAATGAAGAAGATTGGATTGCACTGCTTTGTGAATTTACCCTTCAGCTGTTCTCTGCTTGGTGAAACAGCACATCTGCTGTACTGAATTAGAGAGGGAAATTCTGACAACAGAATTTTAATTAACAAATGGGGACAAATTGTTATCGATACGGGTACAAAATGAGCCTTATTAAGAAGATAGTGGGGGGCTGTAAATTTTTATACATTTCCATATTTAAAGATGCCATCGGTTCACTGGTAGCTATTAAACACTGAGACATCCTTTACTCTCAAAACTGTGGGAGCCTTTAGACCAATAATACAGGGATTTATTTCATTTGTCAATTAACCAACTCCTAGCTGAATGGTGTAGAGTTGGTTTGGAGAACTCTACAAAAAGTACGAGAATCTCTGATGACTTGTGTGATTTTTGTTACTCCCAGAGTATCTTGTGCATATCAGGTCTAAAGTAATGAAATGTCAGGATGGAAACTTTTGTCTGCTTGCTGGCTGCACCTTATCTTGCTAATTGGGAATTGAATTTGAATATGACAAGATATCAGTTGAGACAATTAAGCTTACACCATCTTTAAGATGGGCATTTATATCATACATGTCTCAGTCAAGTTGGGTTTTTTTGTTTTGTTTGTTTTTTTGCCAATAATGGTTATTCTTCTGCATGGGTAATATGGCTCACCACCCAGGGTGCCATGGACTGGAGAATCCCAAAAGAAAACTGTTGAGGGAAAGGAATTAACTAAGAGCAATGAGCAGGGAATGTGCAACCCTGTGTTGTTGTAAGAAAATATGTTTGTACAGAATTTGATTTTGATTCTATTTAAATTTTATTTTATGATGCTATATGACATTTCTAAACAGAATCTAAGTTATTTAGCAGGTAAAAGGTACTGATTATGCTGAACACTACTGATACAAGAAAACCACTACTCAGACCCCTTGTAGTTTTTCACATTTCGTCATGTTGGGGCTTGTAACGTTAATGTATTTTATTTGGATGTGATTTTATTTAAACACAAAGTAATGCATAACTGTGAAGTGTTATTAAGATCTCATTGTTTTCTGTGCACCAGTGTGCAATTCAATTCATTCAAAGAAGCTCTACTTCAACCATTCAGAAGCTGGATTTCATGACTTGACTGACGAAGTCTTAAAAAGCTTTTATTTGACCTTTATTATCAAGAAAAATGAGCAGAGGCCTTGGAAAGGCAGAGGCTGTGTGAGGATTTGGATCTTTTGTGTGTTTATTTAGGTTTCTGTGTTCAGTTGAGTCTCCGTGTTGTCCCGTCTACCCCTTGATTGATCCCAGCTGTGTCCTGTTTCCTTCATTGTGTATTTAGTCCCACCGGTGTCTGTGTTTCCTCGTCGGGTCCTTGTCTATTCTGTTAGTAGTTGTGTCGTATGTCGTGTTGTACTTCCACTGTCTCTGTTCTCGCTCCCTAGTTCATTTCCAGTTGCTACCAGTGTTGGAGTTCCTTGCCTGAATGCTCACCTGCACTACCTGGATTTCTCTGTGCTCTTTGTTGCTCATCATTAAACTTCATTATTCACTCAACAACCTGGGTCCACCTCCTCTACCTCACCACCTACAACCGCATAGTATGACAGGCTGCGCATACTGTGTCATGATAACATTAACATTACAGTATACAGGAGAAATCTCACATTTACTGGGAAAGGTTTTCCAAATTAGTCAGAGAAGAGCTAAGAGCATGTTAAAATAACAGGAAGATGTGGATGTCAGTGTGCGTTTTTCTGCCTTAAGCCCTACGGCCAGCATGCTAATCCAACCAATGCTTCCCTCAGCTTTTCCCATGGTCTGCAGACAGAACAGGAATGGGTGATGAGCTCACAATGCTTCCTCTACTGATTGATAAAATTACACCTGAAAGTTATTCTGATCTGCACTTCTAAGATCTTACCATTTGTCTCACTCAATCACAGAACAGATGTGAATAAAATTGAATTTGAATTGAAGTTGGGGGTTTTTTCTGCGCCAATACATCTATTTGAAATATGTATATATATGTGTGTGTGTGTGTGTGTGTGTGTGTGTGTGTGTGTGTGTGCGTGTGTGTGCGTGAGTAAAAGAGGAGAAGCGACTGATGGTGAATGACAAAGGGTGGGGGGCTGATGGAGCTAGAGAGTGGCTGCACTGGTGCGTAGCAGGAGGGTTATTTCAATAATGAGGATAGATGTGTTTATCATGAGTTGTGTACCCCCCTCCCTTCGTCTTTTCCTCCTCCCTCCATTATGTTCTCCTCCTCTGCATCAGTTGAGCAGCTACGTCTGCATCCCGCAGCCAGCGGACCAGGACCTCATCCGAACCCTCCTGCCTCTCCATTACAGCTCGCCTCAAGACAGCGTGTATTTGGGTGCGCCTTGCATGTATCATCGTCTTTTGCCCGCCCCCGCCCACCTCACCACCCGAAGCCCACCATCTAACTCTGTGGCCATGGCCGGGGGTAATGGGGTGTGGAGTTTTTGCAGGGGGGCAACAGAACAACTCCACAATTCAATGCTTTCTGAGACAGATCTCCCAGGGATAACCTTCATCTCCTCCTCCTCTCTTACCCAGACTCACTCTCAGTTGTTTTTTTTTAATCTATTTTTACTCTTCTCTGATTTGTGTTTGCCTCTTTTGTCTAATAAGTAGATGCAAGAAAAAAAAATCAATTTTCAGGACACTTTCTTTCATGCATCCTTGTGCACATCCATCTGCCCATCCACTTCTCAGTCCCAGACTGCTCTATTAGCTCCACAGGTCATTGCACATGAAGGAGATTAGGACATGTGAATGACAATAAGAGACCCAGAAATGGCCTTGGTAAATGATGAGTGTTGCTATAGGCAGCCACATTCTCATTCAGAGCACTTTAAAAACATTCCCTTATGGGGATATATTAAGAAAGTGTGTGACATGACATGTAAAATCAGTAATATATGCTCATCTCTTGAAATACTGTGCTTGGAAAAAAATAATAATATCGAACTCTAAGATTTGCTTTCATTTTCAAGATCAAAAGAGTCAATCCACTAAGCATCTGACTCAGAAATGCTCCACTAACTTTGCCCTCAATGTGCCTCACAGAGTTAATGATGGCTTGGTTGTTGTGTTTTTTTAAGCGCTGTTGAACTAATGCTTATTGAGCATGGCAGGGTTGGCTGACATGCAGTGCAAAAGAAGCAGGGGAGTTTGAAAAGAAGAGAAACACTCTGAGCTACAAGATGAACTATCTCTTCAATGCTCCTAATTAAATAATGGACTGGCTAAATGAAGAGGCATAAAATCAAAGTGATCAAAGGCTCGACAGACCAGTTCAGTGCAAATCCTCCTTGAAAACAGCCCATCATTTACTCTGGCTTTCTTTCTCCACTTTTATTCCCATTTCTTTTCTCTTATTATTACTAATAAAGTTATATTTCAAAATGTACACCTCAATAGGCCTTTTCTTAGTTGAGCTTCAATAGTTAGTACATAAAACAGGTACATAATACTCCCATTAATGATAGAAGGCTTTTAAAGTTCAATGATAGCAACTGATTTTTATACATAATGTTTTGCTTTATTATAATACTAACATATAGTGCCTCGAACAGATATGTAGAGCCTTAGAGAGAAATCCTCTCCTCAGCATAATGCTCCCACCACCATCTTTCATTGAGGGGAAAATCTTATGTGTTCATTTTTGCCTGTTTGGCCAAAAAGTCAAATTTTGAACTCATCTAATCGGAGCCATATGAGAACATTTGCTAGTTTTCTTTGAAAGACACAGTGAAAAGTTGTGCATTCACCCACATGAGCTGTGAATGTCTGCAGCTGCTCCATAGTCGGGCCTCTTGACTGCTTTTCTGAATATCTCATTCCGTTTTCCACGATGGAGTGTTAAGGGATTAACTGTTTACAAATTATTTCACCTGAGGATCTGAGGAGGGGAAAGAAAGAAATGCTGACTCATTGCACTTTTGTTTTTATGATTCCATGAAATCAAAACAAATCTAGATGGCCTGTATGTTGAAATAATATATATTTAATATGTTTCTTCAACTCCATCACTGACTTTATTTGCTCTTCAAGATTCTGCTTGTTCACTAATTTTCTCTCAACAAACCTCTCTGGCCTTCACGTAACAGCCAGATTTTTACTGTGATGGGAAATTGACTCTATTCACCAATAGATAACTTCAAAGACAATTAGTGGCATCAGATTTAAATTAGGGCGCTAATTGCGGGAATGACTGCACAATGATGCATCTTTACATTTTTAAGTGTAAAAATGGTTGAGAACCAATTATTCTTTTTCTTCCACTCCACAGTTCTGTGCTACTTTAGGTTGGTCTGTCAATAGTTTTGCAAGGGCTCTTATCGATAAGACTAACTGCTGTAATTATTTGTATTGCTCATCTGTCTTTAAAAACTCCAGGTGAGTGTTTTGCAGAAGTCGCAAAAATGTTGTATTCAACCTGTTTTGGATAATTTGATAGATTTTCTGTAATTTGATCAATTCAAATTGTCTGAGTAGATTGCCTGAGTAGAATACTCTGCTTTCTGTGGCGTCCATTTATTTTTAAGGAATTTTTTTTCTCAAATACAGTCAGCTTACCTCATGTAATGAGTGTGAACCACCCAAAAAAAGACACGGCAGGGCTAATCAGCCTCTGCATGGTAGACTTTGAGTGATCGTTAAGGAAAATTGCTGAGCTATTTAGACATGTCAAGAGCCAAAATACCCTACAATGAGTTACGTGAGCAATTAGTGTGTGGGTGTGAGGGGGAGTAGGCGTGTGTGTGTGTGTGTGTGTGTATGCAGTTCCTGTGCCGTGTTTTAACAGAGGGTTTCGAAGCAGCTGTGCTTGAAACAAGTGGATAATCTCCCAGTGAAATGAACTGTTTTATTTCTGACTTAAATTTGATGATGCTTTGCAGTGAAGCTCTGTTTCAAGTTGGTACTACTTAAAAATCGTTGAAGAACGTATAAGGACCAATTAAAAGCATCAAAAAATATGCATACATATCAGCTCCGCATGAAAGTTCTTTCAACTGCTCAAAAGTGAGCAAACATATTTAAAATTGTATGCAAATGTAAAAGTTGAAACTCTTAAAACCCCTAAGACTTTTTAATACCCTTAATACTTAGCCTATAATATTTTTCAAAAGTCCAAAAAGGAGATAAAGGGAATCTGCTCTTTTTTTCATGAGGATTTATTCAATATTGAATGCTGTGAGCCTCGAAAGTATACAAACATCTAAGATTAGCTGTCAGCTTGTTGGTAGAATCATTTTTAATCAGTACCATGACAATCAGTTGAGAATCCTTTATAAACACTCTTTAAAGATTAAATCCTTATATTCACCAAACATAATAAAATAATACCAGTAGATATGAGTATATATTTTGAATTTAACTCATTCATAAAACATGTGAATAATGTGGTTTGCTCAGTTTTTATCCCCTGGAAAGGACGCCAATTTATTCATATTTTTATTCAAAACTCTTAATACATTGATGGTGTAATTCACACTTTTACTTTTTATTCCCTGTGATATAATAACGTGTGTTTTCCTCTGATGTTACGTCCTCAAATCCAAACGCAAAATGGACTGATGTCTTTGAGGCAACAATGGATGAAAGCTAACACTCTTATACCTGCTGATGATACTTATAGTATCTTACAAAAGCATTCAGATGAGATTACAGGTTCCAAGCAAGTACCTTAATGTGTTTGGTGGAACATGAATAGACCTAAATTGGTTTCCAGGTTTGAAGTTGAAAGGCTATATTCCCTGTTCCAGCTGAGAAAAAGCTATTCCACAGCATGATATTGCCACTATCATGTTTCATCGTAGGAACGGTGTTCCCAGGGTGATATCTGGTTTCCGTTACACATTCGTCTGCAGGCCAAGACGTTGTAACAAATTCTGAGAAACTTTTACCAAAAGATTAATTTTGTGCAGCTTCATTCCAGAACATAGACATTTTCAATGTTGTAGAAATTGTTGCAGTTAATCAAATTCACTTTAACAGACGGTAGGTATGAACTAAATCTGACTTTCTCATGAAGCTGTATCAAAAGAAGTTTCAACATATTATTCTAAAGATGTGCGTACTTACAAAATCAAGTTGCTACTTTTTTTTTATTTTCACATTTGCTTCATCTAATAAATGTGCTATTTTATAATCATCTTGTGTTTAATGAGCTGATAAGGTTTCAACATTTTTAAGTTTTATGTTGAGTCTTTATTCTTTAAACTGATCAGCTTGTGTCTGCGTAGACTCTACACTCTCTCTAAGAAGTTAAATGAGGACAATTTGGCACTTTATTTGTTTCCTTTCACTCAGTCAAGCTGAGACAGTGCTGGGAATTCAAACCCATCAACTACACAAGACCGTGACAACAACACCTCGGCCCTGAAGTGAGAACAGCAGCAACACAAGAAATAATTAGACTGCAGACCAAAACTACAAAAAACAAAACGCAACTAACCAGTTATTTTAACGACGACTGGTGAGGCAACACTTTCAATAGGTGCTTCCAAAGTAGCATTAATGAAGAGCCTGACACAGGCTAACAGGCTCCAACTCAATTACAGAAAAAATAAACAGTCATATAGTTAGAAAAATTTACAGATTCTTTGAAAAAAAACAAAAGAATCTACAAAAACGTTCATGAGGTTTATGAAGTTGTAATTATTGTCATTATCTAACTTTTTAATTGTATAGCTACATCTATGTGCCAGAGAAAAACAATCACAAAATGACACTTGCAAGAAAACAGGACGAGTGACAAAAATGTCCTGCTTTAATTCTTGTCTCTTGTATAACAAGGAAAGTTTCTTCACTCAAAACTGTAATTGACCAAAAGGATTTTAGGCCTCTTCTGTTATGGCCAAAAAAAGACTTCATTAGAGGAAGTTAAAAGCAGAACGATGTACTGCCATAAACTCCATACACACTTCTACCAATCAGTTTTGTCCAACAGAACAAAGTTAAAGTCCAATCCCTGTTTTTGAAGGATATGGTCAACCGTAATAAAAAATTCAGGACACTCCACTGTGTTTCTGTAACATATTTAGGTATGATATTTAGCAGACTTTAACCACACAAAAAATACAAGTTATTTAAGTAAACAAGAAGCTCAAGCAATGACCTTTACATGAGTTATGTAAAACCTAAAACAAAATATCTTATTTCTGCTAAGGAATAAATAAGAACATCCCTAACATTTATCCCCACTTATAGAGGGAAACATACTTTGAATATCTACCTTTTAAATTATTTGCCCTGTTTAAACATTTAGTCTGTTGTGCTCCTCACTGTTGGACACAGTGGTTAGATCTGCCTGAGGTCTTCTGAAAGAACAATGAGTCTGGTAACAGCTTTAAAGAGTTGGTGCCTTTTAAGGTGTAACAGGGCTTAGCCCTTTGCTGTCTTCACATCCGTCACTGTGCAAACTTTAAAAATAGATTTTAGGTTGGGAAAAGAGGTACTGTAAGTGAAATGTGCATCAAATAGTTACCATTTGACATTAAAGCATCATTTAAAAGTGAAATGGAAATACTCATAACACCATATGCTGAGGTCCCTCCCCTTGAACCAAATCTGGGTCAAGGATGGAGGGGATTTTAGGACTGTGGTGTGAGGATTAGAGAAACACACACTTTACACACTTTACACACACACTTTATTTTTTAAATAACCTGAGACATAGTTCACCCTCAAAAAAGGAACGGTCTGAAATGAGTGGGGATAAATGTTAAGGATGTGCATTTTATATATATATATATATATATATATATATATATATATATATATATACATACTTACCATTTTGCTTTTATTTTGAAAGGATAAAATCACATGAAGCACACTTAATATTTGCCATGTCTTTCATGTTTTTGTACCTAACAGATTATTATGTAAACTGAGAAGTAAAGTCAGACTCGATTGGGAAAAAGAACAAATAAATGAAAGAGGTTTTAGCCTGGAAACACAGCAAGAGTGGGCAGATGGCTGACAAACTCAGGCGTAAGCAAAGACAACTCTCCCAAAGGGGTTCAGCAGAAAACCGTTCCTTTACATAACACAGCCACAGAATTACATTTGTTTTGCTTTACACAACATCACACATATATGGCAGAATTCATTTGTTTATTATAAGAACTTTGATTTTGGAAATTAATAATCATAAAGGAACATAAAGCTACTAAACACATTACGTTTCCAAGCTATTTCGAAGGTTTGACAGTGAACCAAGGTCAGAGTGATTACCAACAAATGGGGAAAACAGGATTGCTGTTTTTTATTCAACAATACAAAATAATAGAAAACATTTCAATTCATTGGTGAGTTTCAAAGTGAAAGCCATTACTGATCAAAAATTTCACTGGGGTCCAGTTCAGATCTGACAAAATTTTGCTGAATTAAAATAATTCTTCAAAACAGAGTGAACAAAACAAAGCAGTGAAAAAGTCTCATATCCAGTTAACCAAAACACTTGATGACACTGGTACACAGTTTTTTTATAATAAAGGAGCAGTTTCTTTGCCGTGTAGGGGGAGTTTGGTTTTGATTACTATCATTACATCATATGAAAATTGCATTTTGTATTTACTCAAGTTATCATATGTTAAATATTGTTTAATGACCTGAAACATGTAGAAAATTGTGACTTTAAAGCAAAAATAGAAAAAAAGTCTGTAAGGAGTCAAAGGCTTTCTTTTCAGCATTGTAGCTCCACTGCAACACACTTTTCATGTTAATGAATAAAATGTGGATTTACAATAGTGCTAAAAAGTACATGGATGCCATAATTTGTTGATAGGCTCATTTGTTTATATATTGAGAAGCTTCACATGCTCATTCATAACCCCTACTGCCACAT